>NC_090331.1:54866158-55485575 GCF_035084215.1 Heptranchias perlo
GGGAACTGAAATATTACATAATTTAATGAGTTAATTTACAAGAGATTGACAAAGGACCCTGTGGGAAGTATGCACCGTGAAACAAATTGTGAGTTACATTTTTTCCAGAAGAATCCCATTAAGTGAAGTGTGAAGTGACTCTATGGGGCGTATTATGGAAATTTCTAGGTTGATTTAATGAGGCTGTTCACATCAGTACCATACTGGTTACAAGGGAAAGTGGACACAGGACGTCTACAATATAGGTTTCCAAAATTAAAATTGGCAGTGGGACAATGAGGACGTAGCGTTTTTGCAAAATCACTTCAGATAACGAATACCACATTAAATCCTGCACATTCTATGCACCATGAACAATGTTTTATGTATCAAGTCTCTTATCTATCTCTTCTAATGACTTCCCTTAGCGGGTTGTTAGTATTTGACAGCAGGTCTCTGTGCAGGGAACTTTTTTCCAATTCAACATTCAAAGGAGGTCCATCAAGGTACATGATTGGCAATTTTCGTCATAATCTGCACATTATTAGCATCGGAATTGACATGGCAATAACATTGGCGGTGTCTGATGTGTCTTCCTCGAACTTTACCAAAGTCCTCGAGGAGTCGTTTCTGGCAGCGAACAATTGTCAGGTACCCGGTGGTGGCACTCCTGGGCCAAAGCAGTAGGCATGCACGTACCCAATTTCACAGAAAAGGGCCTTCTTATAAAGAAGGTGTATAGAATAAATTGAATTGTGTTCTTCCCAAAGTGACCTTCATTTGTATGCATTATTTAAAGAGACAGTATCCCGGAGTAGTTGGACATTGTTCTTTGTGAAAACTGTTTCAAAACAGTTCTGTTTTTCTTGAATTTTAGTCCCAACTGTCTCATCAAATGCTAATGGTCCCCAATAATATCCATTGAAAAGACGATAATACTTTAAAAGTTCACAGTTTTTCTGTACAGTCTAGTAAAATTAAGAGGACAATTAAAATAACTTTTCAAGAAACCTTAGGGGAAGTTTCTAAACGAGTAGAACCTGATAAAATGAGATCTGGGAAGAATGTTTATCAACGAAAATGGCTATGTAGCCCATACTAAAAGGATAGCATATCTCTTTAAAACGGGCGTTGATGGAAAATGTTCCATGTTTGCACCAAATCAGCAATTACTAGGGAGGGATGGGTAAAAAAAACATGAGTTTGACAGTGTACCACTTGTGTCTTCATTGGCCTTGGTGAGAACCACCGCCGGGGTGAGTTATCTGGTAAGAGAGGACTCCTCCCGCTGGCCAGGCGGTGACACCGCCGCTGATTTGCTGAGCACTGCGGCCGAGTAAGGAAGAAAGCTGCTCTCCGACCTCTGCGCAGTGGCGGTGCACGTGAAGTCGGAGCTCGCGCTCCTGGGCCCCAGTGCGCCGCTCTGGTTGCTGTGGCAACTGAGGCACGAGCAAGGAGTGGCGCCGGAGGGCGTGGAGGCTGCTGCGGCTGCCGCGGCTGCAGCCGCCGCTGTGGCCGCGCTGCTGTTGATCCCGTGTGGGGACTGGTAGAGGCCTGGGTGGCGGAAGCTACAGAGAAGCTCGGGCCGCGAATAAGGGTGGGAGAGAGCGCGGAAGGTGTCGAGCGGGCGAATGGAGGTGGGGAAGGGCGTGGCACCTGTGGCGGCAGCGGCAGCTGCAGCCGCAGTGACGCCAACGTGTGGATAGTAGTGCAGGGGGACGTGAGAGTGGAAAGGGTAAGGCAAGCTTCCAGTGGCCGCCGCGTGGGTCATCATGTAGGTGTAAAAACTTGGGTCAGCCGGGTGGGGCCATGACATGGCTAGTCGCTGCCTTTTATCTTTCATCCGCCGGTTCTGAAACCAAACCTGGAGCAAGAAAGAAAATGCATAGCGTCAACACATTGCAGCCCAATTTTGCTATTTAGCATATTGCAAACCTCAATCAGAAATAAATGCTTTGCAAATAGTGTTGTTAGTGTAAATAAAATAAAACATGATCATTTATGAAATGTTAAGCGTTACAACATATCTACAGTTATTTAAAAGGATATTATATTGAGTCTGCATCAATAATTGGCACATTTACACCAATTAATCTGAATAATAATGGATACGAAACATTTATGTCATAAAATTTTATCATTTCAATATACGTACATTAAATCAAAAAGCGCAATACATTTATACAAAGGTGGATATAAGGCACGAGTTAAACAGTATGCACCTTGATAGTAGTTTCGGGTAGATTTAAAGCGGCCGCCAGTTCACATCGCCTGGGTCTGGATACATAGTTTTCTCTGTAAAACTCTTTCTCTAGTCTACCGATTTGTTCTCGGGTGAACGCTGTTCGATACCGTCTCACCTGGTCAGGACCAGAACCCGAGTTGCCTATTGAACTGGAGTTGCCGTTCAGATTCGTAATATTTGACCCATTCGACGAAGTATTAGTTGAACTACCATTGTCAGAATACACTGGGAAGAAAAAAATAAAAACGTTAAAGATCGGTAACCCATGAGTACAAATTAATAAAGCAACATTGATGCCACATAATTAATGCTGGCTGTCATTATTACAAATGGGGACTGTTATTAGAGTCAATAAAGTTCTATGAGTCTCTGCATAACCAAATATATCTAGTTAATTTGTGGTAAGTTTCGGTAATTATGTATAGATAAAGGTTCTGAGGTATTCATCCATTTGGCATCTGAATTAACACGGAATGAATAACCTCCAGGCACTTCTCACGCATTTTGCCTCATCTACAGAGCCATTTGGTATTCTTAAATATTTTACTTTTCAGTATTTTGAACCATAAGCTAAGCGCACCACTGAACTGGGAAGTTGTTTTAGTATCAAAATCTTTTGTTAAGGATAAGATAAAGGCCCCGTTTGAAAAACCTCTGAAATTTCAATACAAAGGTTTCAATACCAAACAAAGTAAAATGTAGTTCTATTTATTTTTAGTATTTAAGTCCTTATATCCATGGTGTACAATTTCGATAATGGTACAAACGAATATTCTCAGCATAATGTCATGCAAATATTTACACTTTTACTGATATGTTTCATAATACAGGAAATATTGTTGGCGTAAAAATAAGGATTTTGCGCAATTTCGAATAATGATGACTTTTTCTCACGATTATTTATTAAGTAAAATACTTTGATTTAACACCGTCAGCGCTTTCAATGTTAATATCAATGTTATTGCTTTAATCCAAATGTATCTTGCAATACAACTTCCAAGGGAAATGTATGTTTTTACGGGCCTGTGGTACTTAATTGGAAAATAAAATACTTACCAGTAATAAACACGATTATTCTGAAAAGTGCACATTTGTTCTTACAGTTTATTTATACCCAGTGTATCTGTATTGTCAAACTATCAGTGGCAGTGCATTCCGAACCTTTGCTGCATCACAACACGACCTTCTTCAAAATGAATTATTTTTCTGTACTTTCACTAGACCTTGTGCAGATGTAAGCAGCTTGATTTTAGAGCGACGTTTAACAAATAAATGTTTACCTTTGTTTGTATTTTCTTTCAGCTGCGTTGCACTGACGCCGGCTGGAGAGCGGAGTGTCGAACAGCCCACATCAACATCACTGTTCATATCTGCTTCTTTCTCCCGACTAGCAAGTTCTGAGTAAAGGGAGAATTTTTTCCTGGTTTCCGAAGACGAAATTTCAGACGAGGACGTGCTGTCGCTCGAATGTTGATGATGGAATAAATTGTCTATCTCAAATTTGCCGTTTGTTGGGGTGTCCCCAACAGTGTTGTGAAGGGAGGCGGAAGTTGGTCTGGGGCTGAGACGACCACTGTGATGAGAATTTTCAAGGGCCTCCTCCACTGCATTTCCAGCTGAGTCTGACAAATTCGAAACCCTTTTGCCAGCAGGACTATGCAGCCCCCGTTCCATCAGAATTATTTCTTTTCTTATTCTTTCCATCCCGAAGCTGAGAGCAGGTTGCAAGCTGATACTACACTAATGATGATCTTGCAGCTGGGGCCAATTCACATCCAGCCCCGCAAGTGTCTCGAAATATTATCTTTTTGGTGCAAAGAAAAAGTGTTATGTCAATGCGAAGGAACGACTGGTCAAAATGACCCGTGCTTCCTTTCTCCCGATGTGTCATTCATCAAACTAGTGCTCGTCATTAAGGTACGAATGACGCTGTTCGAATAATCATTTATTGTAACAGGTTTATAAGCAAATAAATACAAGCATCTGTCAGTGGATGATGAAGGCGGCCTAGCGACAGGCAAATACATCCAGGTAGAGAAGAATTAGAGGACAGCCCCTGTCCTCAGCCGATGATCGCATGCCCGGATGCTCTGGGTTTTGGCCTCTGGGGTGAAATTGACAGTCTGATTAATAAAATGAACATTACAGCATTTCCCTGTACATTTAGCCAGATCATTATGTTCTGATTTTGTTTTGCTGTTCTTATCGGGTTCTGATAATAGCATCTTTCTCATCACACTTTTGGTTGAACGCGGGCGAGCTTTGTAGGTAAATAGAAGTATCAAGTTTAACAGTTTTGTTCCTTCAGTTCAGATGATTATTTTGGTGTATTTAGTCAGTTGGAATGGAAATGCCATAACGTGTTTTTGTTGACAATGTGAAGTCGGATTTCTTCCAATCGCACCTTAATATTTTGTCTTTCCCTTTCCTTATTTGCGTATTCTCTTTGATAATATCTATCTTCCCACTCAGCCTCTCGTCATGCCATTGCTTCTTTTATCTCTCTTTATATACACCAATGCAGACAACTGTCTTCTCCAGCTGGTTCCCTCTATCTTTCACGTTTGTATGAAGTGCACATATTCGGATAACATGTATGGGGATTCTTTAGCATGTTCTTCATTGGTTTATTGTGGTAGATCTTTCAGACATTTAAACACTGAAATGTATATTTGACTTGTAATGTACATCACAAGACGTCAACACAGGGGCAATGCCCTCTCCGCTGATATGTATGGCATATTTGAATAAAGTTTTATTTTCTTTTAACATTTTTGAAACTCTTTCAGCTATTGTGTGATGTACTTTATAGGATTGTACTTTATTTTAGGTAATAACTTGATATGGTTTTGAGACCGTTTAGCTGTGCGCGTATGCATCTCTCTCTCCCTCTCTGTCCAAGTCTGTTACGCATTTAGATCGTCGATTTAATTTCACATTAAACACCATATTTGTGCTTATAATATTTGGGGCATTAAAGAAAGATATTTTCGGCCAAAAGTTATAAAAAGTATTTTTCTCCATCCTATTTTCTTTCAAAACCAAACTAGTGACTTGTATATTCTTCAAATTAATTTGCTAAGATTTGTTTTAGCCTCCGCACGACAAACATTTAGCTAGAAACACGCGACTGCTAAAGGTTAATCCGTTACCTGTAGCTATTACAAATTTATCCGATGTCCATGGTCAGATATAACGTAAGGCAAAGCAACATTTGCTGTTAGAAGTTTAATATTCCAGAGAGGATTTGGAAGATGGAGAATCTGTGTGGACCAGCTACTCCCGGTGTTAATAGTGGTAGTAATGATGACGCTGATAGCGATGATGATAATGATGATGAATTTGTTGTTGTTGTCATCATCGCCGTAGTTACTTTGGTTTTCAAAATCAATGAAAAACAATACTTTACCGACGAGAAGCGAAACCTATGAGCTAAGTTGCGAGATACACGCGTGAAATGTTAAATTAAAGCATAACTGGTCTTCAGTGTGGATATCACAGAATAGTTTCTATCGAGATCCCCTTATGGGAAATTACAATGTAGCAAAAGCGTTTGAGATGCATAATTAATATTAAATAATGCATAGACGGAACCTATATCATTGCTGTTAAATGGTTTAGTTAGTACCGTGTCCCCTATGCCATAGAATAAAAACAGTACAGCACTGTCATATATATTAATAATAATGCGTTTGGAATATTTTGAGCAGAAATGTTTACTATTAGAAAATATGAAAGAAGGATTCCCAGTGTTTTCTTCCAGTTTATATCCTGCAAAAAATTGTCATGTTCATGCCCTTGTAGTCAGTATTTACGCTGGTGTCGGCATTTAGACAAAGCATAATATGACAATAGATGTAGAAAACAACAGTATTAGAGAATGCCAATAATACTGTAACGATTTATGAGAAGACATAAGCGATTAATGTTAATTGTGGTTAAAAAAAACGCATTAAAAAGTGATATTAAAAGTTGCATAGTGAAAATTATGTTTTCTTCCCATGGGTCTCGTGCAACATATTAGTTTTACAACAGTGGCTCTGGAAAGTACTGGAGACATCATTTTAATGTTATTGTTCTCTAATAAAAAATGAATGCAAGTTGCAAAACATCATAAATAGCGTGTTTAATTTGCTGGCGTAGGAAAAGTCATTAGGTCTAAAGCGATAAACATTGTTGTCATTATAGGAAGTGGTTTGACCACAAGTTAGCAAATAATATGTCTTATGGTTAGCAAACATAATAACATTTCAGATCCTCGAAACAGCTCGTAAGTTGGAAACGTTATCTCAAAATAAAAAAGCTTAGACCAATGATACGAAATACAATATTCATGCGAACAGGGATTTTTGAGATATTTATGCAATATTATTCATTTTTGATTTTGCACCTTGTTCAATAATATGAACTGTAGTCCACCGATCAAAATGAATGAATGTTATGATGAATTAATTGTGAAGCTTTGCAATATTTTTTGAGTGGAGATATTAGATAAACAAAGATGAATGGAATAGAGATTAACTGCACTCGCTCGAAATATCTGTCCTCTGGCGCCCTCATTCGTTTTCTTTGATTTTAACAGTCACATTACTTTCATAACTGCTCCAAAAAGTTAATTTCTCTGAGATTCAGCGGCTAGTGAAAATAATATTTTAGAAGCCAAACTAAAAAGAAAACGCGCTCTTGTCCGTATGAGTTAATTTATGTGTCCGTATGAGTTAATTTATGTCTTGATCAATTATTTTACATCAACACAATTTGAAAATACTGCTCCAAGGGATAAATGTATGCATTAATTTGTATTTATTTTCTTAATAAAAGTGACCTCCGGAGTTTTGTATTGTTATTTTGTGGGCGATAACAGTAAAAACTGACTGCTCCGTGCCATTGTCAAACAGCGTGTCAGAGGATGCCTTGAAAGATTAATTCTCATTAAGGGCAAGTGATGAGAAGAAAGTAAAGACCGAATTTAACATTTTTATAACATCTGTCCTATCACCTTTGTCTGTGGAAAATCCGTTTGAATGCTGAATGCAAAATTTCCTTATAACTGGCTGAGGGTTAACTGGCGTTAGACTGGAAGACTGTAGAATTATGTCAATTCTCGTCGACATTGACATAATGTTGATTAATGAAACTGAACAAGGTAGTGTTAAACACAATGCAAAGAAAAGATAGTGGCCACGGCATTCACTTGGAAAATGGTTTGCATGATTTTAAAATCCATGATTTCCATCATTTATATTTAAATTACCTTTAATACTGTGTCAAGGGAAAGTTTTAATTAGCCAGAAAAGTCATAAAACTGGTTAAATAAAGATAAATGGACAGATTACACCATTTCTGTGCGCGGCAGTGGTTCATTTTAGCTGGCTCAAAGAAGGTTTACGGCAATAGACTAAATATTTGTTCGATCGTCTAATGCAGGTATCGCGAGGTGTAATTCTGGAGCCTTAAGGGTTATAGCAGGCAATAAAAGCTCCTTAAATGCTTTTTGTCTGACGCAAGTTGCAATGTCACGAAGAAGGCTTATTCCAGATTACAGTCCACGGTTCTACTAAATTACTGTTCCATTCTGGTGCATGAGTTTTTGAAAAAATAAACGCACGTTTACAAATCTAGGTACCCAGCAATCAAATGTTGTAAATTAAAATCACCAGGGAAAAGGCATACAAGGAAAAACTGAAAGAGTAAGCTGATACACAATGATCACAAAACTCAGCATTGACCTTGGGTCAACAGTATGATAGCTACAGTACAAATGTGTCATTCTGTAATGCAGCCGTGTCCTTGACGTTTGTTCACAAAGTTTAATTTGCAAAGAGTCCACACTGTGTTTTATTTACCAACTGTAGTAGAGTTACAGCAATAAAAAGATCAGGTAGTTTGGACCAGGGTGTAGTATGTGCACTTAATGGATAGCCTCGTTCCATTCCTGGGAGGTGGAAGATAAAGTATTTGCTCAGTGCCTACACACGCATATCCTTCTCAATATTTGGAACAAAGAAGAATTTACGCTGGCAAGTAACGACAGAAAAATATCAGGGAGATTATAATTGCAAGTGGCTGAAGTGAGCATAATCATTTAGTGCAGCTATAAGATGAATTCGACTTCGCAGCAGTACAAACTGACGTTAGAGACATCTAGCGATAAAACAGGAATACTGCAAGATGGAATGCGGCCTATGGAAACAATACCTGTACTTTCCACTAATTTTGGAATTCCTTCTGCTATGTCCCCATCGCCTTTGAAAACGACCCCAGGTGGAAGGTGCCACGGTTTGTACTCCGAAGACATTTCGATTTGTGGATCGCATGGAAGCGCAGATCGGGAGATAGTTGCTATGTCACCTGAGGCAGGTCGATTCCCTGCAAACCAACTTCAAAGTGACAGTCATATATCTTCGTTTACTAGCTATCGGCACAATCCCTGTACCAGAGGTGACTACCCTACAAGCTCCTCCATTTATCAGCACTGGCCGTCAGAGTATCCCCGGGCTGCACCTGTCCCGAACCAGATAGATCCCAAGAATCTGGGCATGCCTATCTTTAGCCATTCTCAGTACTGTGGAGCACCCTTTTCAGGAGGAGCACTCAACACTGCAATGCCCAGTGTCTCAAGGCCTTTAGGTCGGTCTGATAATGTATTCTCATACACTGTATACCTGTCTTTCGGTGTTAGATAACACGGTTAAGGAGTGCGATAAGATTTTTAATATGTGTTCAAAAGGCAAGATTAGTAGTTCTTTATCTTATAGTAATACCCAGGTAATTCGTGTTTCGTTTTCGATTGTGTTTATTTTACTTTGACTGTGAGTTGCATTTTAGGGCATTTAATTTTTACATGTCATTTTGGAAAAATATGTCCACCAAACTTTAGGAAAGCTAAGAAATTTCGCTTTTTCTAAAGAAGGTTGTAATTCTTACGGTGTCTATTCAATGCGAAAAATTTACCGAAGGAAAGTGGTCTATCAATGTTAGTTCATTTTAATTCAATTGCTTCATATCTATTTTTCATTCACACGTTTCAGAGGTCAAATCAAAATATGCACTTCCTACACAAAATATAGAAACAGAGCAAAACAAGAAGAAGCATATCCACCTCAACTGAAAATCATTTACTTTGCATAAAGTACATTATGCATTCGAATAAACAAGGGGGCATGAGAACCCAAATTTGTAAATAAATATTATGTTTGAAATTAATTCTCATCTCTCCACCATGTTAAATATTTTGAAGATCAGTTAGCTAACATAAATTAAAATAAGTGAAGGTCAACGCCAGTATCGATTATTTAGTTAATAGGAGTTTGCATATACAAGACGACGTTATAAGTAGATAAAATACATGTTAGCGTCAATTTCAACTATTTTGTCGAGATGGCTCAACATATTGATGGATATATGTGTTTCTTCAGCATTGGGATTTACATCGCAATGGTCAACGTCGCAGAACCTGGTACACAGACAAAGAAAAAAACGAATCCCTTACAGCAAACAGCAAATCGCCGAACTGGAAAAGGCTTTTGAAAAGAATCGATTCCTCACTCCTGAAGTCCGATTAAACATTTCGTTCAAGTTAGGCTTAACAGAAAGGCAGGTAAGAGAACCTCTTTCCTGCTTTTACAGAATAAAAAGTTAAATACCTGCCTGGCAATTCTGTCTCTCTTAATTGTCAACAGGTGGGTCCATTCATTTCCACAAAATATTAAACCAAGTCCGTTTATATTAGCCATCTTCTGTTTTAAAATCATCTGTCTTCTTCTCAGGTAAAAATATGGTTCCAAAACCAGAGGCAGAAAGAGAAAAAGCTTCTTCGTGTACAGCAAGCAGTGAATCCAAGTTGTCCCGGACTGTGAAATAAAATACTTTTACTCAAAAGAAGAATGGCTTTTGACAGTTACAAAAACTTGGATTATGACATGTAATGAACGGCACAGTCATCTCTCTTCAGATATACATGCACATAGATTAGTCAACGTTCAACGTGTTATTTCTCTTTCAATTCCTTGTCTTTTACAGCTGCATGAGTGCAAAATGTTTTATCTTACATTATTTTGAGATCTAATTTTCTATGTTAAATGCTATTAACGAGTTGGTTCTACAAAGGTGGCAAAGAAGAAATAGTTACATTATGAGCCGAATTTAATTCTGAAAGTAAAATTTCAGATTGGTTTTCTAAAATGATTAGTACCTGCATACCATTCATTACATATATGTATATATGACTAATTATAATTAGATACATAAATGATTTTCTAAAGGTTATCTTTAATGTTCAAAGAATGATTACATTAGTATAGATTTCAGAGGAAATTGCTTCATTGCTGAATATAGTTGTTAATTTCCTATTTTCAAATTTGAAGCGATTTGAAACACAGTGTACAAAATAATTACGTGTTATATTTTAATAAAATTGTCAACCTTGTAAAGGCTGTGCTTCTGTAACATTGGATTTAAATGTGCATTCAAAACATTTTTTCTTTTCTTTTTTTCTCCAAGAAGGGATTATTTCATAGGCTTTAGTCAAAACACGTAGCTTGGTGCAATGGGAATATGCCAGTAGTTCTTGTATGGAGACAGAAGTATACCGATATAATACATTTAAACTGCACCGCTACAAAATAAAAACTACGGTTATATTTAGATTATAAAATACAAACGGTTACTATCTATCTATCTATCATCTATCTGTAATCTATCTATCGTCTATCTGTCTAACTATCTGTCTTTCAATTTCACGTTATGACGATTTCCTCAACAGTTCATTGTGTATTTTCTATTCTCTTCATGTATGTCGTTTTAAAAGTTATTCAGTTCCTCGTTGATTTGCTAATAATCGCACACCGGTTTCTTAAACGAAAGTACACTTTACACTTGAATAGATGCTTCATTGCGGGGGTCACGGGGGCGTAATACTGTGACTTTGCTATGTACTATTGAGCTCATAACAATGAACTAGCTCTTTAAAGTTTCACGAATAATACTACAATAAAAATATAATGGATGCGAATGCATTATTTTATTGTAGAAATAACTATCACTTTGGTCAACCAAACCGACTCACACTGTTCAAGTGCAATCTATCCACGTTATTAAAACCTGAGGATCTCTTCTGAGTGTATTAGCTGCCTATACGTGAAATGTTTTTTTCTATTTGATCCTATATATTTTTCTGTCCAAAGTTTTTAAATGTTATAATAGCAATCTATTAATTGATGCTTCAGAGTCCGAATCAGCTCGAGCATCTCGAGTATAAAATTGATGAGGAAAGAAATTTGCTTCCAGATGGTTCCAGCCCCATCGGCTCTTATTTGCTACCCGCATGATGATTTTTTTTTTTGCTAAAGATGTACGTGAGAGTTTCTGGACTTTGAAGGCGTAAATTCCAGACCTATCCATTGTAAATACAAACAGCTGAAAGCAAAAGGCACAGGCGGCAAAAACATAGCCATCGTTAGCTGTCCTCCAGCTTCTCCCAGTACAAGGAATAAAGCCATTTGCCATCACTTACCTGCATGGAGCTTCCCTAATGATTGGGAAAGTTGTATGGACCAAACGTATTTTGAGCGATTGTTGCACATCTATCAAAATCTCTTAACTACAATATATAAGGTGAACAAAAGTCTGTTTTTAATTTCAAACAGCACCCGAAATGTGTTATACATAACCAAAGAAATGTCTTAAAGTTACAGCAACCTTCATCGTAATCAAAAGGGAGTTGCTAGTCATTAGTTATTTGCAATTAGAATCAGTTTAATTAGCATTTTTCAGATGCTACAGATTTCAAGTACGTGACTGAACGTCAAAAAATAATGTAAAATATTGCGTCTGCTTAAAAAACAACTTGCATTTATATAGCGCCTATCACGCCCCAAAATGCTTTGCAACTATTGAATTCCGTTTTGAAGTGGTCATTTTTAGATAGGCACACAACAGCTAATTTGGGTACAGCAAGGTCATACAAACAAATGAATAACCAGATAATCTATATTTAGTGGTGTTGGTTGAGGGAAGAATGTTGGCGAGAACAGCAGGAGAACTCCCTGCTTTCTTCGAATAGTGCCATGGTATTTCTGTTTTAACTCTACCTGATTATAATCCTTTGTAGGGCCACTATTGAAATAGCAAACGTTATGTCTTACTTTTTGTAAGAACCTACGAAAAAATAATATAATCAACGTTTTAGACAATGAGACACATAAGTGTTGTAAAGCAATGCTCACAGGCAGATATTAGATAAATAGTGATTAAAGAATATATCATATTAAAAACTTACCTCTTGTGCACACTTCCTGTCAATTTTTCCATTATAAATCCCTATGTCCACTTTTATAATAGAAAGTGCCTGTGCAAGCTTGTCACCTTGGAATTGGACCCTCCAGCCATTTCTGCAGATAGCCCCACCATTGGTGGGAATGTGTAATTGCAATGTGACACGTTTACATAGGCAGTTTCCATTATAAACGAAGAGGTAGGAATTTATAATGGTTATATAACAATAAAGAAAAATGTGACACTTTAAAATAAAGACTGAATTACGTCAGTACCCCATGGTCCAATTGTCCACTGTCATGTAATGCCGTTTCATTTGAAGACTGTACTTGTTCTTGACTCCTGCTGTACAATACCAAGGGCGATAGACTAGTAGAGAAGTAAATCTATTTGTGCCAAACTTTATTCATGAACATTGCAGATCATGTTGAAATCGCAGTTCCAATAGTAAAGGGTGCAGCAGATACAAGGGCCTAGATAACATGTTGATAAATTTAGGAGTGCAATCGGAAGTGTTTAAATAACAAGGGACAAGAATGGCATATTGTCCAAACAATTGGAATGTTCAAGGCAGTTCATTTTACAGACCAGGAAGTCGAATTAATTTCTTCTCTATATCACTCTCGAGTGGAACAAGGCACGGAGATGGGAGTCTCTTGGAAACTTTTTTTACGCTGCCCTCCAGACCATAGCGTCCGTTTTTTGCCTGACGAAAATCTGAAATTCATTTGAATACATAGAAGAAGCCTATCTGCATAACATACCACTCTAATTCCGTAGCAGAAGCATATTTTTGCATTTCAACTGTATTTGATTTCCAGCCACGTTGAAAGAATACACTTTTCTGTTCATTGATATGTTTTATGTTTAGCAAGTGAAATTCCTCTGATGTGGGATTGGTTTGGACAGGTACAGATAAATTAATTTTTATATAGAATAGATAACCCAGATACATTCTCGTGTATTCATATAGAGGAGCTGGGATCGGAAGCTAACAGTTTTCTTTTAAAATGCACTAAGTCTACAGGATGAATTCAGCTTGATTTGTTGTTTTATGTGCATTCTGGGTCTCCACCCCAATAGACAATGGGACGTAATCAATTGTACTTATTTTGCAAAGGAGGTTTACACAATTTAAAAATATTTAACAATTGTTTTTGAATTAAGCAAATGCATTTTATAAATATTGCTATATTCTCTTCAGATAGACAGGACTTTGAAACTGTTGAAATATTTGTGGTGCGTTCCGTACAAGGTACTTAGGACTGTACGATCAGAGTAGCGCATCGTCATGTGCCTTGCAAAGTAGTAAATTACTTTTGTAGTTCCAACTGTAACACACGTGAAAAAGGTGAGGTAGGAGACATTCGCAGCATCAAGCGATTAATTGGTGGCTAATAACATTGGATTAAAGACGTATTTCGTTACCTTGATTACTGTCAACAGATTAAATCCATTTTACTCCGAGGTGCATTTTACGTGCAAGTTGAATACTTCAGTATATCTCAAATATCACAAGTAAATTTAGATCTAGTTTTAACAACTGTCTGAGATTCCTTTTCAAATATATATGATCAATAATATAGTTTGTACATACTTGAAAAGTCAGGGGTTCATAATACTTTGTTTCCAGTTGGGTAAAAATATTGTAAGCAATTTGTGGTGTGTAATCTGGTTTCATTCAGGTATTAATATCAGCCATTACGTTTGACAAAAACGACATGTTTACGATAATGTGTATTCAAACGGGACTCATATAACCTGTAATACAGTCAGTCTCATTTTAATGAATATTGTTAGCTGGATATATATTTTATCAACTGACTTTTAAAAAATGTTGTATCTATTGTCGTTAAATAATTTTGGAGTAAATCCCTTTAAGTAAATACTTTAACATTGGAATATCTATTTTACTAGGCTTACAGCTCAAATTGCACCAAGTTGCTTTGTATGTACTGTGTTACGCGACCTCAGTCGTCCGCCAGTCTACCAATTTAAGGTGCAAATAATCCTAAACTAGCCACGCTTAAGAGAACTTTCCAGTTATAATTATAAAAATACGTAACAGATTGTACAAAAGAAAATTATTACTAATACTTCATAGTGAATGTTGGTAATCATATCTGTAGTTAATACAACGTATAAATAAACATATTTGTAATAGGTTTCGATTTTAAACCGAAATTATCATTAATGCTTCAGGTTATGAATCGCTTGATGAGCCGAAGGCCATTCAAAATAACACCCTGCAAATATTTTTAAACAATAAATGTTGCACGTTATTTTCAGTAACTCAAATGCCAGTTTAAAAACATTAAACAAAAAGATACCAGCAAGAAAAAGACCAATTTTAAAAATCAAAACAGAATAAACGAAATTTTGCATGTTGGAAGAAGATTTCGCAGCCATGGCTCTCCACAGAACCCACAAAGCGACAAAGGGAAGTTTATGTTGAACTTCGATGAGAACATAAAACAGTTAAAGAAAATGATTGTGAACCAAAATTACGTTCAAATAAATACCTTCAAATGACTTACGGAAATTGTGTAAAATTTCAATTCTGTTCGCTAAATAAGATCAACATATGACAATAAATAAAATTAAAAATAAACAATATTCACTGCTATCCTTTTCAAATAAAATGCGGAATGTTTATACTTGGATTTATATCATTTGGGTCCGTATTTTTGATTTGTTCTGGGATGCGGGCGATGCTGGCAAGACCACATTTACTGCCCATCCCTAATTGCCCTGAGAAGGTGGTGGTGGGCCTTTCCCTTGAAGCTCTGTCTGAATCGTATTCACTTTTCCAATGAAAGTGATGTTTTATTTTTAAGGCGGTTTGAGTCAGTAATCTGACGCACACTATTATATGTAAGTTAATGTTCCATTTTACATGGTACTACAGGTATTAGTGACTTTGAACAATGATCTGACATAATTGAGCAATATCATAGAATTTTTCAAAGCTGTGTTATAAATCACAGCTATCTCCAATCTTTGTAATTTTCACATATATCCCACTGAGCTGTTGAGTTGCTTTAAACCGCTGTTTACCATCTTTCCCTCCCTCCCTCCCTCTCTCTCCACCTTGACCTTGGCCTTCATCTACTTCCGGAAAGAACCCCTTTGTCTGCATACCAGTGATGCGAACAACTTGAGACAGCGGCATATTTTTTAATCCGATCCTGCATTTTCACGGAATTTTAAATAAAAGCAGCCATCTGAAATCAATCGCTAGCATGTTTTTTTTTCACAATGAAAGTAGGAGCAGCTCACTTTTTATATTTTTTTTCTTCTGACGGGAGATACCATCCGCATGTTCTTAAATAAACGCGCTGTGCTTATTCAAAAAAAGATACTCGGATAGAAAGGATAAGCGTTGAAGTCGCTGTTCTGAAATTCTTTTTCTTCAGGTTATTTATTAAAAACGGTATTGGAATTACTTCACTAAATATAGTCCAAGGGTACCAAGTCAGTGCAGAAAATGTTTTTTTTTAAATGAAGAAAGTAAACCAAAGGATTCACAGGAACGAATGAATGTAATTTAGTGCAAAAAACATGGGTTCCACTAGCCTTTCTCTATATCTCGGACGCTTGTAGTTAGAATCTACATTGTCTTCTTTGTGAAAGAACGGCTTATATTGCAATTTTCCAGTCTTCCCTTTGCCATGCTGAAAAAAAGATTTAAGACAAGATTCAAAATACTTTCTTTGAAATATGACATAATCCTTATTTGCTCGTGTACAGAATATCGTTTGATAGTTGTTTGGAGTTTTCAATTATTGTTTGCCGAAAAATTCCGTTAAGTTGCTTTGAATGGCAGTCTCGCCAACGAATTTACTTGTGTGCGGACTCTGCAACTTTCAGGAAGATGTGAAAATATGTGTAGTGGAACAGTGAGATAAGCCCTCTCAATGTGCTACAATATTCCACACTGAAAACCAGGTCATAATATCCCTACTCTTTCCGTTATCCGTTTTACATTTGTCTGCTGTTGTTATACCTAACCGCAATATATAAATTGCATCTAAATATCTCCCCAAAATGGGATTTCTTCGTTTTGGTGAATCACAAAATCTAATACAATGTTTGTAGCGCACACTGTGAGCCTCTTATTCTAAGGTAAGCTGCAAAGTACTGTTTGGTTTGTCTCATTAAACGTATTTATTGCACGTGGTTTTGCCAACTTTGGTGTATTTTTCGGGGAAAAATAGATATTTTTCTATATCTTACCTTATTGTTAAAAACAGATTGAAGCAATCAAGAAATGGCCTGTTTCTAATAACACACTTATATTCCTGAATATTTATATGTTTGTACCCTACGGTCTGTGATAGCAATGGAGTGAATTGAATCATGCACTCGAATAATGCTGGAACTTTCCCACAAAGCCCAACATTTTCAGATTATAACTAAACAAGGACCTGTAGAGAAAACCGTCGATTCCTGATTTTTGGGAATGTGACCGCCTCCGAAATCACATTTTTGTCCGTTTGACACAAGTAATACGATTGAAAATTCTGGCACAGTCAAATAGCGATTGGAAAGTTGACAATTTGGAATAATTTAGCGCATTTGATGCAAAATGTAAACTCATCCCAATATGCGAGAATCTTGTGGGAAAAACACAATGGGATGATAAAAAATAAAGAATATTGGGTGTAAATCAAAATGAAATATCAGACATCTGCAATGTCCACACCCCCGAAAAACTTAAGATGAGTTTAAGGAAAGTACTGAATAAAACATGCCCCTTATTTGCAGATAGTAAGCGAAAATAAAATTTAAATCCAATTAATTTCCGCTCAGATTTTTGAATATTTAGTCATTCTAAATATCCAAAAATTTGAGCGGAAATCAATATATATATGATCGGGTTATGATTTACTTAGAAAAATGAGTGATCTTTAAAATCTATTTCACAGTTGTATACAGAATAATGCAAATCGCGTTCATTTATATATAGGACATATACATGTTATCCCGAACAGCACATTCTGATGCTAAACAGATTATTACCGAGATTCTTCGTGACAATATAAGGAAATGCAAAAAATGATCACCACTGTGCCGTTTTTTATTACATCACGATATGATTCCTTTCCCAATTTGAAATGGTTAGTTTGCAAAAGTGGTCCAAAACTTTATTTGAAAGGGATGTAGAATAGAGAATTGAATGATAGAATAATTCATGTATTTCATGTAATAATTCATGTACTTGTAATTTACTCATCCTACAAACTGTACAATATATTATGCAAGCCATCAATAATATTAATACATATAAATCTCAATGAAAGATATCGTTAAGAGTATTGCCAAATACCATCCTTTGTTTTGTTTTCAACGCACATCATCTCTGTTAGTCATTTATAATTAATTAATTTTGGAAATATTAAATTGTTTTAACATCGGGAAAGGGGTGCAATGACTGATGAAACGAGCTTCAATTTCTGCGTATCACGTGGCCAGAATCGACCTATCAGGTTTCACTCGGTCAGTGCACACTCTAATCAGTGAAAATAAGCACCTCTTCTCACTCCCGAGGCTGCTTTTATAAAGCAGTACTTAGTTTGCAGTGGGTCGTGATATGACAGCTTCTCTTCTTTCAGCCCCTTGGAGGACTGATACAATCAGATACCTGCACAACAGAAACAACACAGCTAACTCGGAGATGGAAGGACTGGGAGGGAACGTCCCTTCAAATCAATGCAGGAATTTTCTGTCTCCCTCTGCATTTGGAGCTCATCACAACTCTTTATCCTCGGGTCCTGCTTACTCCGTCGGAGATCGAACGCATTCTGTCATTTCTGAATCTGCTAAGCAGTGCAGCCCATGTCCAGCTCCTACAAGCCCTCCAAATCCAGCGATCAGTTACGGCTATCATTTTGGAAGCAGCTATTACAGTTGTCGAAATGTTGGCATTCAACAAACTGCACTGAAATCTGGTGCCCACGCATCTCTAGCCGGTTATCCAGTGGACAAATACATGGACGTTTCGGGTTTGACTAACACCTCTGTCCCCACTGACGAGATGTCATCTAGGGCAAAAGAGTTTGCTTTTTATCAGAGCTACCCCAATCCATACCAACGGGTCTCTGGCTATTTGGACGTTCCAGTAGTCCCTACAATAAGCGGCCACGGAGAGCCAAGGCATGAAGCCTTAATATCCATGGAGGGCTATCAGCCTTGGACATTTGCTAATGGCTGGAACGGTCAAGTTTATTGCCCTAAAGATCAGACACAGACTTCACATTTTTGGAAATCTCCTCTTTCAGGTATCATGAAATCATTTTCACTGAAAAACGTTACGCTCATTTTAAATGTAAAGCAAACAAAATAAATCCACTGTCGTTTAGTTTAATCTTGTCAAGAATTCTCTGGTCTTTTAATTTACAATATTTCAAACGAATAATACATGGAACACAGAATAACCATGTAACAGAATTAATACGCTGAAATGTGCAAATGACCGTATGCCTAAATGTCTCAACCGAGCTATTAAAAGCATATTTAAAAAGCCAAAAGTATGGGTTTTCATTTTTTAAATGTTTCCTCCATCTCCTTCGTTTTATTTTTGACACCCTTTGAACTGCTACTGTTTGAAGTTTACATTCTTACAATTTGCATTTCCCCCCTCAGGAGATGTCATGCACAATCAGACTGATATAAACATTTACAGACGAGGGAGGAAGAAAAGGGTTCCTTATACGAAAACCCAGCTTAAAGAACTCGAACGAGAATACGCCACGAATAAATTCATAACCAAGGAAAAAAGACGAAGGATATCAACAGCCACCAACCTTACCGAAAGACAAGTCACCATCTGGTTTCAGAACAGAAGAGTCAAGGAGAAGAAAGTGGTTTCGAAAGTCAAAGAAAATATACCTTGATACCCCAGACATCAGTTACCAGTAATGACGCATTGTAAATTATATGTGATGGTCTTTCTTTTAGAAAAGGAAACTAAATGAATGTGGGAGGCGTTCAAGACACATCTTCGGATTTACAAAGAAATCATAAAATTACCATTTCCACGAAGCGTTGTGCAAAACTTTGCTAAAATACTTGATGTGACTTCATCACCATATTCAAACAAACAGGCACTCTGTTAAGAGTGTGAACAGTTGCACATTCACATACTTATATTGTGTTACCGTGCTGGATTATTTTCACGAGTGACATTGCAAATACTGTTGCAAAGTAATGCTTAGTTCAGTCTTAAGTAAATTTTTCGTGGGCTCAGCTGAGTTACTGGAGGTTTTATAATATGCAGATAAAATGGCGACTACAACTGATAACACATTCTAACCCAAAAGTTGACATTAAGTAAAGTGTATTTATAACTTTCTTAATGCAAGGCGATTTTTATTTAACATTTAAGTTTTCAGTCATGCTTTGCAAGAGGTACCATGGCTGCGTTGCGAATGGGTTCAAATGCTAATCATATATACTAGCAACAAAATCCATTCTGTTGTGAATGATTGAAAATAAAGTGCTAAAATACCATTTTAAGTCAGTGCCAGTTAGAAATTATTTACAAGTGGGATAGTTGCAGACTAACTGCGTCTCAATCCCGCAAGATATTTTATCATATTAATCGGCAGCGAATTTACAATCATTTACATAATAAATTATTTAGCCCAGATACCGAAAGGGCCTTCTGTTTTCTCACTCCAGAAAGTTCTATATTAAACAGGAATTTCAGTCTCAATTGAAATGCTTGTCAGATTTAAAAGGCTTAAAATGTCTTTAAAAGTTATAAGTTCAAATATGAAAACTATGTTTCTGCATTTTGAATCTTTTGCTCATTTTAAACTGTTATTTTCAAAACAAATGCTAATATATTTGAAAGTCCCATAGTCGTTCTGAATGCGGTGCCTTTAATTGAAACTTTTACAGCTGTTTTCTAATAAGTAACTTGTTACGCTGTATACTTAAATTAATTCATTATGTAATCATGATAACTATATGAGTAAAATTGTGGAACAGTTTGGCATTATTCCTATGTTTTATGTACAGTTTTAACGCAAGCATTTGTTCATATTGTCCATCATTTTCTTCACCCAGGACGAGTTAAATAGGAGCTCTCGTGGTTTTCTTACTTTGATTTATGCCATGTAAAATATTAAAACAAATCACACTTTAACTGTCTCCAAGCGTTACATTTCTTGTAAATGAATTGAATATTTTTTGTTCTGTCATATCGCCATCTTCTATATTATGCTGTGCAGTATTTACAGGAAAGCTTCTCTAATTTACACATGTACACAAGTCACCGTAAAGCAGCAGTATTTTGGGGCGAGAATACAAACTCTATAAATTGTAATAATAGAAGAAATAACTAGCAATTACGATATAAATAAACAGTAAGCAACTGAAAAGCACGTATTGAAAGAGATTATTTGCTAGTCTTTTTAATAATACTTTATGTTAACATGATGTGGAGATGCCGGTGATGGACTGGGGTTGACAATTGTAAACAATTTTACAACACCAAGTTATAGTCCAGCAATTTTATTTTAAATTCACAAGCTTTCGGAGGCTTCCTCCTTCCTCAGGTAAATGTTTACATGTTTATCCAGTATTTACTTGCTGGGCATTTTGTAAATATAAATTAAACTATTTGAAACATGCATTGTTTCAAGGTTTCTGCGCATTAAATAAAAATTATGAGTAGGCCAAATTAAACACAGAAAATGGATCATAAAATGTGTAAAATTCCAATTAGTGACGAAACCACTAGAATACAAACTTCTGATGTAAAAAATATTGTCAGAATTAATGGCATTATCTCATTTTTCTTCTATAGAGGTTAATTGAAAATAGAGTCGTGTTCATGTCACATTAGCATTCCAACTTTTGGTAAAGTTTGCCACAAATAATTACTGGCAGGTAAAATACTTGTTTGACAGAAAGTACCGTTCAGTTATCGGAAGCAATTATTTTGCAGCGAGGCACGCTAAATTATGTGCTATTAAAACGTAATTTCTATATTTGAATACAATTCAATGTGTAAACAATTGAGCTAATTATTTTTGCCTTAAACTTAATTTAAAATATTTAGTGGGCTAACTTGTAATTTCCGTAAAGATTTTTAAAAATAAACACATATTGTGCCATTCCTGCCGGCTATGGTGCGTAGATAAAACATGATAAAGTGGGTAATGTGTTCAAAATAGCATGAATATAGTCTGGATTTGTAATGCTCTTTTTTTAAATTGGGGAAACGATTTCAATGGTGCGGATAAGGAAGTGGGGGAGGGAAACCAATTCCTAATTTTTAAAATAGAAATATTAAGTGATGAAGTTTAGAATTAAACTAAGTGAGATTGACTGCATTTATAGGAGCACGAATTTAATAGGTGATAATGCTCCTGACCCTGCCATCTTTATTTACCAGCTGCTACCATTTTCTAACCATATTCCTGTGCATTGGGAGAAGTTCTGTTGGTCAGCCATAGAAGAAAATTAAAAAGAATTATTTTTTAAGTTAAATTAAAGTTCCATATTCTGTCATGTTTAACACATGCATACATGCTGATTTTCTTCTATTCAATTTGTTGGAGCTCCGTGACATTAAGATACATGTTTGGAAGGATGTTCGGCGCTCTGACGTCAAATTTCTATTTACCATTGACCTTGACTATCGTTATAGTCTTTGACCTTGACTTTATTTAGCCTCATGAATAATGAAGTCTACCCTGATCGCAGAGCTAGTTCGCCATCTGCTGGATAATCTGCTGTAAAACATGAAGCAACATAGTTGTTACAACCGAAGTGCGGGCCACAAGATGGTTGTTCGTACCGCACGCTGCAAACCACTGTCAGAAGTAATAATTAGGCCAGCAGCTTGGCTTTACCTTCAAGATCTTGTTGATAGTTTGTATTGATAACCTAGACAACAGCATTGCCTATTTTTGCAAGAAAAGCGCAGTAAAGTAAGTATATCAACCCATACTATATAAGCTTTGCGAAGGTCGGTGTTCAACGTGTTAATAACTTGTGGTTTAATATTTTACATCATTTAAATTTAGCCTGTTTTCACGAACTTATACACCACGTTGCATCGTCTATTTTGTACTCACATCCCAGCCAAGCACATCCCGGCATCGATGTTATATTGTAAACAAAAGAATGTAGGTAAATTAGCCTTACTGCAGCGGCAATTTCGAAGAAATATGTAACATATAAAATTGTTCGATTGTAATTTTCTTTAGTATATTTTTATATAAATTACGATAGAAATTCATAAACAGTATTTAAATGATAATCGTGATCGAATAAGAGATTTGACAGAAAGTCCCTAACAATAAAGCACTATTTGTTGTGGTAGGTGTAAAGTGTGGATTCTTTACCCGATTTCATTCCTTGGTTACATTAGTTCTAATGAAAACCTCAATTGTGCCCGATTTGATACTGCTTTCAAACTGAAGTAGCTCTTCACTCGAGAACACATTTTGCACTAAAACGAAGTTAAATTCCTTTCAAAAAATATGGCGATTTGATCTCATTCGACATTGACCTTGAACTGAGCTACAGTTTATTTTTTTTGGAGTCATTTCGAGTTTTTACACAAAAGGTTAGGCGCCTTTGTTCGCAATTGCGTTAGGATTTTAATGTCTTACTAAAGAAAACCCGCTCGGCATTTTTTAGAGCATCGTGAGATCATAAAAGGGACAGAGGACAAACAGTCGTTTTTCTTTCCGGTGAGGGTGTGGTGGCGGTATCTGCTTTGATTTTACTGCACATGATTTTAACTGAAGGGGGTCAATTCGTGTCAAATTGTAAATAGGTAAATATATACGTTAGAGGGTAAGGTAAATTGTTAAATTATAGACCGCAAATTATTAACCGTACAAACAAAAACGTATTTAAAAAGATTACATTTCTGCAGTAGATACGACGCTAGAAATCAATCCTGTTACCTTAGGAGCTATGCGTGAGTTTTAAATTTCTAAATTCATATTTGACCTTAGAATTAGTTGCATAGTTGGATGAGGTAGACGCGTTATATTCAATGTTATTCTATTTGCTTTTCTATCGATAGACTTTAGTACCATTAGTTAAAATATTAAATAGGTAACATACACGTAATGTTTTAATCGTTGATAGCTTGGATGCATCAAGCATAGTCTGCAAATTCTGCCTACAATAAGTATCTAGAAATTTTAAAGATAACAAATACAGGATACCGGGTCATTTTGGTTGGCTTTGACACCAGCGTTGCAAATAATTGTCTTTACTCCAACAGCCTTGTTTCAACGTTTGCTTCGCCTAAGTATGAAGCGAGGATTTGCGCTGCTCTAGCAACGCGCAACATTCTTAGGAAATCTTAAGATTTTTAAAAACTAAAATCGTGCAGTCTAATGCGTTAACGGAAGCCACGGTCAATCTACTGGATTTTACTGAAAATTACGCATTATAAACAGAGATACACAACCGAATTTCACCTCAATATTTTCGCATGCAGCAGCACATGTTAAACACAATAGAACGACGCAACATTATTCTCATTAATTGTGGACACACTAAGAACTGGGCCATTTTAGTTTCCACCTAATAATACATAGCATGCTTTAATATAACAAACTTACTGCAATTTTATCAAACATTTCTTAGATAATTGAATTCAACGTGGAGTATTAGAACATGACCATCATTTCCATTATAGTAGACGCAATGCTGAGGTAAAGGTATAGTTTAATTTTACGAATACGTACTTTTTGCTAAAATTGAAATGAGTCTTAGCGCATTGTATTCGGTATAATGACTGTTTAATTCGATTTTCAAAACGTACTTCAATCAGTTAGGCGCTGAATATATTTTATAAATTGAGTTATCTTTAGATAATTTGCACTAACGTTCACGTGTTTGGTTTTGAAGTATAGTCTTCGTTTGCCTTCATATTCGTCTTTTTCGTTAACAAAAAGTGATAAAATAAAATATATAGCGTGCTTGATTTAAACATAAACGTACTTCTCATAGAAATTAATACTGCACAAAATAAATATTCGCTAATATATATCTAAAAGTAATGCGTTGAAATATAAAAAGTCTACCGACTTTTTAATGAACATGTTACATTTTTATTCGACCTAAATAGATGTTACGAATTATCATCAGTTAAAATAATGCCATATCTCTGCTAATACATTGAATGGGTTTTAGGTTTTAGGTATTAGGTTTTCAAGAATTATGGAAATTGGCTTGAAATAGTCAAGGGAACACATGAGCATTTCGGATATTTAAAGCTATTGTTCTATTAATCAAATATAACATGTAACTACTGGATCGTTTTATCAGTGTATGTGAAATGTTCGGCAGTATATTGAAACTGTATTTCCAATTTATTACGTTACAATTTTTTTTCTAAACGATAAATGCATCCTATTGATTTCAGCGAGTCGCGCCGCGTTAACAGCCGTTGAGTGGGATGGAGGTGCACATGGACGTGGACTTGGACATTTCAGATGTGAGTTGTGTTGGGACGGAGGCGGTGCCAGAAAAGAAAGCTGCTTCCGCCTGTCTTGTGACCCTCCTGGAGCCAATCAGTGAGCGCCTTTCGTTTATCTCTGTCTGGGAGCTAAATAGGGGACAGAGAAGATCTGATCGCGCTCCTCGGAAATGTGCGAGCACAATCTGCTAAATTCAGGCTATGTCGGCTCCCTGTTAAATTTTACCAGCCCGGAACCCTTCTATTTCCCCAACCTGCGTCCGAATGGGGCTCAACTGGCAACTCTGTCGCCAGCACTCTCCTATACCCGCAGGGAGGTGTGCTCGCTCCCGTGGACTTCGAGTCCATGCGCATCGCCGCCGCAGAACCGCGCCTTCAGCGGCTACTCTCAGTCCTATCTTAGCAACTCAGTCTCCATCAGCATCAATAGGCATGGATCAGACAAGGCAGCAGTCGGCGAAGAGCCAAACAAATACTACTTCCAAGACAGCAGCCGAAAACTGGAGGAGAGATGCAGACACAACCAATCTTATCCAAGTGACACCAGCATCCCCTCTTCAGTCAACATCAATCCTGCTAAATACGAGTACCCAAACGTGGAAACATCTCTGCATGGCTCGTCATTAAATAACCAAGGCTTTGAATTGAATTCCAACTCTCCCACTGTAAATGAAGGCATCAAGCAATGTGTGAGCCTCAATATGTCATTACAGTCATCAGTAACGCCAGTATGCAACAGATCCTCCGATGGTATAGTATCAGTGTAATATTAAAGCGATGATTATTTGAAAACTGCAGTTTCAACCATTTCCCAAACTGCTACCTGTCACCTTCACGTGAATTTCATACATTGATCATCAAACATTGATCCCGGAACACTTGCGCGTATTGTAATCAGAACCATCAGGAAACGAATTATTGTAATTACAAAAAATGATTAGGAGGAGATAATGAGACACAATGAAATGAAGAGCATGGTAGCAGTTCATTTGTGATAGATGGAATTATTTTAAATAACAAGTAAAATTGCAACGTTAAATACTTCAGTTTTAGTTATAGCTAACTTTTAAATGATGAAGAAATCGTAACTGTTTCCTGAATTTTTCGCCATTTTCTTAAGATGCCAATATTTCAGGGAGATTCCTTTGTTCGGATTTATCATAGGCGAGTTTTCTGCAGCAACGACTACAGATTATTAAGATATTTGAATACCTTATTTAAATATTTTATTTGTGCTATATGGTTAGCTTCATGTGTCATGTAACAGTTTACCAGTGTTTGTATTTATAAAGGCTAAGTGTCACAAAAATAGAGGCTGTTATATTATTTTGTCGAAGTTTGAACATAATTTCTAAAAAGATCAACAATGCGAATCCTATAACGTTAACAAACTTATTGTCTGAACTAAAAAAACATTGAAAATTTGAATCATTTTGGGTTGGGCGGGGTGGTGAAATATTTCAATTACTTCAGCCTTTTTTCTTCTCAATTTCGATTTGCAGGGCTGCCTTGGTGTCCAACCCAAGTGAGGTCAAGGAGGAAACGCAAGCCGTACACAAAGCAACAAATAGCTGAACTTGAAAATGAATTTCTTGCGAACGAGTTTATCAATCGACAGAAGAGGAAAGAATTGTCCGATAGATTGAATCTGAGCGACCAGCAAGTAAAAATCTGGTTTCAAAACCGGCGCATGAAAAAGAAAAGACTTGTAATGCGCGAACAGACACTCTCACTCTTTTAGGCCAAAGTAAAGTTCAAATGTGAGTTTCAAGGTCGTGAATTGAACTTTCTATGGTAATTAAGCTTGCTTGCAGAAAGCATGTAGATCAAGAATATCCATTGTTTTAATGGATAGGTGCTCCTTTGATGTGCTGTCATATAAAACAGCAATCTAACATTGCATTGCCACTGCCACTAGTCCAGGGCGTGTTGGTTTACTTAAACATCAGCAACATACAGGGACTGAGATGCAAACCACGGATACCTCGTGAACATTTGCTATAGTAGGAAATTGATCGCAAGGCACAAATTTGACTTCTTGTGGCCTGTACTTTGCTGTCCACGGATAAGGTGCCGGCGTCTTCTCATCATCATTTATTAGTTTCAAAGACATTTGTAATTGTTTTGTTTCCTCAATTTGTTTAAATTGACATATGACTGTCCACTCGAGTAACATCAAATATTCTGCATTTTGAGAATGTAAGTACAACAGGTAATTAGAATGGAACATTCGTATTTTAATCTTAAATATATAAATATTATGCATGCAATCTACCTATTTAAATTGAGTTCTAATAAAAGGAACGACGAAGCAATTTTTCATTTGTATATACAACTCAAGTTGTTTTGTAATCGTGCTGTGAAACTGGAGCCGGAAAGCGGATTAATTCAAAGGTGTATGAAGGTCTAATAAGGATGTATACCTAACCAGGTGTATTAAATTTGTTTTTCGAAAACAATGCGTTTACGGGATGAGTGACAGCAATGTGTGTGGATTTTAATTAGAAAAAAGGAAAGGTGCTCATATTATTGAAGTTCTGTGTCTGACTTCAGTATAGTTGGTGCTGTGTTGTTTTTAAAGATGCGACGACCTCGGCTTCATAATTCAGAGTTACTCTGCTGAAATTACATGTAAATGCGGTGCATAGAATTAAATAAATAAGCAACGTGCCAGAAATTAAAAATAATAAATAAAACACACGGGTGATAAACTGTTATGGAACTGTATTTTTAAAGGCCCATATTGAACACAATAAAAATAAAGAAACACGCCTCTCCAATTTTTTTCTACAATTGATTTATTGCAGTTGTTTTACTTCAGTAACATATTTATTGAACGCCTAATTTCTGAATAAGTTTCAATATTCATACACTGGTGATTGATTCAGAACGCACAATATTCACCTGATGCACGAATTTTGGGATTGGAAAAGATGAATCGCCGTGTAGAGACACGTTACACGATATATTGGTTCGTAATCAATCGCTTTCAAATGATCCCATCTTGTTGGAACAATATTGGCAGCTCACTGCGCACGCGAAATAATTTTCATCAATCAATTTTCTATAAGATATATAATCGTTATAAACTCCCAGGGTTTAATGATCAAATTCGGCTTTTAAGTGTGCAAAATCTCACTGGGTTCTGGAAAGTCTGATCATGATGGAAGATACAATTTAAGGAAATCGAATCCAGAGTAAATGAGACAAATATGTCTCTTCAGTAGTGTTCTTATACACCAATATTAAAGTGAAACCGGTGCACCAATAGAAACAGCATAATAATATAAAGACATCCCGTGGTCTTCTCTCCTATTTTTATTCCACTGGACTCTTGTGTGAGCGTTGTTATCTACCCCCTTCCTATTTTTACTGATGGCTGACCGCTATTTTATTCGAAGCAAAATAGCAATGCGCCCTTCTATGTAAGACGTGCCTATTAATTTACAAACATTCACATTCTTAATCGTTAGAAAGAGTAAGTAACCACGAGTGCAAATATTTAAAGGCAAACTTGTACGAAATAATGTAAAATGAAATTATCTATTCTTTGCTGCAATTTGAAAATGATTTGACCTGGGCGTCACGTACGTGTTTCACTTGAAACAAGAATGAGACTTTTATTAATTTATTTCATATAGGTTGAGGACGATTCAAATCGCCATTAGGACACACGTTTCATCGAACAGTTTAGGAATTATTGTTTGTATTGAACTATAGAAATAATGTTTAGGTTTTAGAGAGCGGAGTCAAGTGCTATCAACCCCTTTTGATAATTATAATTTCACTTTCCATTTATGGGCAACGCCATGGTCGGATTCTACTTAGTTCATGTTTTGATTTGACGGCATCAGTGTGGTCGATTTTTAATTCATTTAAAAGCGAAAAATCATATTTTTAATGTAAATAGGTTCTGCTTGTTAATGAACGAGGTTTGATGGAAATGTCTTTGTACTTGAGTTTGGACAGTTATCATAAGATGTAAATGAGAGTGAATGAGTTGCAGCTACTTCGCTTCTCATTCTAGCAAATCAGGACGTGGGTGGGCAGAAAACAGCCAGTTACTTCTAACCCCGCCATTTGTCTGGACTCTCATTAATTAAACATGCAGCACGCAATTTTAAGAACCTTTATTGAAATATTTCAAAGCAAAGGTATATTCTCTGATTAAATGTCATTAAGTATTTCATTCTGGGCATTTTACTAACAGTACCTGTTTGGGATTCATTAACAACAGAGTTTCATGGGTCTTAAATATATCAAAATAATATTTCGACAATTAGGTCTGGAGGCAATGAAAACATGCTTAGGAGATTAGAGAGTGTTTTTTTCAGGCAGGATATGTAAGTGGAGCCTTGCGCTGAAAATAATGCGTGCACATATTTTAAAATTATTTTAGTGAAATTAAATGGATCCGAGGTTGGTATTCAATCATTTGCTCGAGTCAAAGAGATTTTCAATGTCCCTAGTCCTTGGACTTCATGTTTGTAGCAAGTAAATGAAATAAATGTAGATGTCTGCAGCCCAGATGTTATATATAAGAACACTTTCCTCCATTGTCTGGATTATGGCAGCGAACAAAAAGGTTACTATTATTGTCGAGACCTTTTTACATTTCAGAAAGGCAGGTGCTATTGGGGAGAGTACTCTGGTCTTCAGCACAACCTAACAGCACGTTAAACTAGGCTACGCCAAAGTAGAGGTTCTTCCATAACCGCTGGACGTAAAATATGTATTTAAAGATTCCATCAAATTCCATTGCACTCGGGTTGCAAAACTTTTGCATAAAATTGTACGTACTTCTACTATCAAATACAATTAAAACGAATGCGTGCAGTAGTTTACAGATACTTTGCTCACTTTTTAGAAAGTTAATAAACATAGAATTAACCTAAATGTGAACCTCGAATCTATCGAATTTGGAGAGCTTGTTTTAGAAGCATTTTAATCGAATGAAAACGTCACGTAGGTTTGCAGTATGGACGAGTGATTCTGCGGCAGCTTCTACCAAACACAGGAAGGACGTCCGCAAGCGCCACATTAGAAAATTATTAAATTTCAAACAAATCCAGCCACCAATTAATCGGAAATGCTAGAAGGTCCTATATATTTTAACGCAAATTTACCTATATGTAAATGATATTTAAAAACCTATGAAGCCATGCATTTGCTAATATTGAAAATATCACTGTTATTAGCGCAATTACACTTCTAGTTCAAGTATTAATTAAAAAAATTAACGGAGACCCCAGTGTTTCGGCACCGTGAATTGACTTTCACATTGAATTAGCGGAGGATGAAAAGGACTATTGCTATTCGCTTCTAACGGCTGCTGTTGCGTTTTGGGGAATGATCAGCCCTGAGCGAGGTGCTGAATTTCTGAATGATTTCCGCTTGTATTATACCACGAGATGCAAATAATTGTGGCGCATCATTTCAGACTGCTATTTATATTAATGCGTTGGGTAATTGCAACTAATGTAAATTACAATAGCTCCGAAATTTATTGTAACTAGGTTATTATATTTGCAGTAGTATAACCCAGAGCTTTGGGAATTTGTCGGACATTACGTCGAATTGCTCGGAATCTCTTTTTCATCTCACTTTTATGGGTCGAGCTGCCAGACGGTGTCTGTACATGTTCTCCAGATACTGGGGGCGCCATAACAAAGTTAAGGTCAAGTTAGTGTCTCTTTTTGGATTGCACGAGTCTAACATGCCTACTAATCCTGGACTTTGCTTGACTAATTAGGTTATTTTTCACATTCGAAATACTTAATGTTGCGTACAGTGCAAAAAAACAAAGAAGAAACTAATATTTTGCTTGGAACCTCAACGTGAAACAGCAGATCGTCGACTTGACCAATTGCGTAAGAAAAAAACACGTCCAACAAACTTGCTTCGTACATCGCCTTTTGTTGCATATGTGTAAGAGATACTGATGCTAATTTATATAGTATAAAACTCTTAGCTTGGTATAACCTTTGCTTCCTCATCAACGTTAAACAGCTTGTTGAGTATATATCGACAATTATTATTCAAAACAGGCCGAGCTGGTCATCTGAACACGAGACAAGAACAAAGGACACTTTTAATTCCCTTTCTATTTACAGCTATTGCCATATTATTGAACTGGATCTTTTAGCGCCATTGACAAATGCTATTTGATTGCCCAGTTTGTACTAGTACGTGATTTTGTAACAGTTACTACTTGCAAATTACATCGAGACAATTGCCAGTATATTTAAGTGTTAGAGCTTTACATGGAACAACAAAAGCCGTATTATAACCAGCGCATAATTAAGTTAATTCTATAATATATGAACAGAATGCACAAGATGAAGCTTTTATTAATTATACAAAGGAAATATTAGATTCTAAAAGAAAATTTTAAAAGTCGTGACTGTAGACAAGCTAGTGGTGTCGCATTTCAAATTATTTTGCAGGAATAATGCTCGACAAGCTGTTCCACAGTTTAATGTGGGTTTACCTTATTTTGCTGTATCAGTGACCACTGACCACATTGAGAATACTCAACTGTGTTACATCAAGAGATTTCAATCTTTGATTTAATTTGAGGTTAACTATCATTATTATTTTACAATAAACAAATTTAAAAAGCACGCGTTTTGGTTCTCACTGATTAAAACAATACAATGTCAAATGCTTTATGCTGACAAAGACCGGATGTTACATTTATATATGTGTGTTCAGGTTCGGTGCTAATGAAGCACACGAATCTAAATTTAGCACATTTGTTGCTTTCAAATCTTCCATTTAAATCTATATTTTAGGAAAATTATTCTACAACCAAAACAATGTTTCTTCTATAATCAACAATGTATACGTTTCCATTATGTTTTCATTCGGGGAAGTAGAACTTGGGGTTCATCCTCAGATTACTCGAGTTGATTGTACAGAATCGTCATCTAATGAGTCAGATATAGGCATAGTAAATTGTGTATTTATACCTGACAAAAGCAAACGCATATTGATCATACAAGCATGTGCTGTTTGACCGTATCGGAAAATATTAATACAGATAATGACATGTATTCTTCGAAGAGTGTATAAAAGTAAATACGAACATAGGAATTGTCGCACAATTAAATATGATTTCTTTTCTTCGTGAAGTTATTTTTCTGTTAAATCAATTCGGATTTAACATTTACATTCATTCGCTGTTTTTGCTTTAATTTGTCTGGTCTTCAGTTAAAAGGGCAGGGTACAATCGACAGATGTAGATTCAAGCACTTGTCAAATAAGAAGCTCACTTTCATGCAAATCAGCCTATTTTGAAAAGCATGGTCTAGGTTCTGCGAATGGGGAAGATTACAGAATAACTCGGCAATTATCTTATTTTAATTCTTAAAGTGCTGAAATTAATTATAGCTTCCGAAACACAAGCTTTGATTTGTAAATAAGTTTTTTAAAATTTATGCAAATCCTGAATATGAACTTTAGAAATTACAATGAAAAATATACACATCGAGCAATCCTGGTATTTTGGGAATAATCCAAATATTGTTTTACTGCCATATTTTGATGTTACCACAAAAGTGGCGCTGCAGTTCTCGATGCATTAAACTTTAAAATCTTGTTTAATTTACATATTTACGGTTTATATTGAATATAGCGTTAAATTCACACAGTCGCTGGACGGTTATTTTGCGTAATGCAAACAGTAAATTGATTTTTTCCAAACACCATCATAGGTTTTTAATGAAGAAAAATCGTTTTTGGGATGTATAATAAGCTAGGCAGTAGGGCATGACTTTGCCACTTGCATATTCTTGTCAATATGATATGCCAACCTCCATATTAAAAATTAAAGGGAGGGGCTGGAAATCACTGTTCAAGATACGTGAATGAATAGTGCCGTTATCGTCCTTTACTTTAATAGACACATTCTACTTACGGTCCTTATTATGAGACATATAATGAAAACTCTAGTCACACTTCAAACCGACCTAGAAGTATCTTGTAAATCGGTTCACCAACACAAAATAGCTTGGAAATCCTCTTTATTACCCATGGAATGCTGTAATGCTTATTAAAATAAATTATAAATTATTACATTTTAAAATATAATTGCCTGTTTGGCAGAATAAGGCTTTTATCTTATGAATATGAAGCTGATAGCTAATGAAACACTGGTGTTGTTTTTAAGCTTCCCAAAAATAGAAAGGCATCTGTGACAGGCTATGATCAGCAAATTAAATTATTTGTTATAGTGTTTGCTTTATCCTTCGTCGGAGCACGAATCGTTGGTACTGGGAAACAAACGCGGCTACCTTGCAATGTCTGAAAGCCGATAGGCTAGATTCGAGAGTCTTACCTACGAGTTCCTAAGGATGGATCTTAATGACCAAAACTGATATATGGTAATTTCTACATTGGATCACATGACTCGTTTACCCTTAGAATCAATCAAGATGAATTGTACGTCACCTTACGTTTCAATTTTTTTCTTTCGCGGACCCCGTTCATACGCCTTTAGAGTAGAATAGATGGAGCATGCTTAACGCCATCAATCCTGATAATTCGTCCTCGCAACCCCGAAAACAAAACATGACTGAGTTTGAAGACCGTAGTAGCTGCACCTCGAGTATGTATCTACCCAGTTGCACGTACTATGTTTCAGCCCCAGATTTCTCGTCAGTGTCAACGTTTTTACCGCAGACCACTTCTTGCCAAATGACATTTCCTTACTCCTCTAATTTAGCCCAGGTTCAACCTGTCCGAGAAGTGTCGTTCCGAGATTACGGATTAGAACATCCGACTAAGTGGCATTACAGGAGCAATTATGCTCCGTATTGCTCTGCAGAAGAAATAATGCACAGGGACTATATCCAGCCATCGAACAGGACGGGAATGTTGTTTAAGAATGATACTGTATACAGTCAGCGTGGAAGCTCAAATCCATCTTGCAATTTCTACACCACAGTTGGCAGGAATGGAATACTTCCTCAAGGTTTTGATCCGTTTTTTGAGACAGCCTATGGGATTTCTAACTCTTCTAATTGTGAACAGTTGACCGAAAAGTCCGTGTCTACGTGCCAGAGTATCACAGCATCTGATAAACTTTCTTCGGGCCGGGAGAAAGAAACTACAACCGAAAAGAGCACCGTCGAGTCATCCCGTAACAGTGCGGCCGAAAAAAACAGCCTATCCAGTAGGTGCAGTAGTAACCCGGGGTTAGAATACAGGGCCAATACATTTTGTCTCACAGGTTTTATGTGAAATTTTATAAGCAGGCGAAGGATTTTATATACCCTATAAGATCTGCTTTAATGTTGTAAAGGTTGTTTACGATGGGAAATCAGTTTAGGTGGGCTTTTTGAATATGTAATACCACGAATAGTCGATATTAACTTTCTGCAATGTCATTAATGTTAGTGCAATTTGACCGGAGGATTTCCCCGTTTCTATTCATTGCAAATACTTTTTGTTCATACCATCAAAGCAAGGTTTTATGTGTTTTTTTTCTGCGAGTCTTGCTTTCAATATGAATATAATCAAACTTTGTAAAAGAAAACACAATCAAATATATTCATTAAAAAACTTCACGAAGAAACAAATTGTGCTATCAGAGTACATTAGAAAAGTCGAATCATTAACTTTTTTGCCTCGTTTCAGGTTTAGTTTAACTAAGTACAAGAAAATAAAGAACGCATCTGTTGGTCTATGATGATTTGTAACTTTTTTAAAACATATTTCCATCAGCTGCTCTGCGATCCAGAAAGAAAAGATGTCCTTACACCAAATATCAAATCCGGGAACTTGAACGAGAATTTTTCTTCAATGTCTACATAAACAAAGAAAAACGCTTGCAGTTGTCGAGAATGTTAAACCTCACCGACCGACAAGTCAAAATTTGGTTCCAGAATCGAAGAATGAAAGAAAAGAAACTTAGCAGAGACCGCCTGCACTTTTTTACTGGTAACTCTTTATTGTGACTATGATACAGTTTACTCGTGATGGATTCTCTTCGGCGAACTCTTCATTGCCTTGGTCAATATTTATTTACACAAAGAGGAGCTGCAAGTGTGAGGGAACAGTCTTGCTGTTCTTAAGTGGAAACCAGACTGTCCTTATTACGATTGACGTGGAATCAGGTTTAAGGTGACACGGTTGTGCAGGAAACATGGGCATAATGTTTATTAGGGAGCATTCTTACCTCAGCATTTGTGATATTCACTTCCAAAGGAAGAGGCTTGATTCTACGGGATATTCAGGGCAAAAAGGAGCAGTGTGCTAATTTTAAACAGTAAACCGGGGCAATAGAGGGCTGAAATGGAACAATCGTTCATTCGCAGCGATGGGTCAATCAGATAATATTGTATTTTCTATTTCTGTTTTTAGTCAATGTATAGCCAAACTAACCAGAATTGTTCAAGTTGTGTGTGTAATCACACGAAAAGAAGAAATGCATATTTATTGTTTTACTTTTTCCATTGTATTTCATCAGTTAACATACTATAGCTAGAGATGTCTAAAGCAGTTGCAATGTTAATAACGCTGCTTTAAGGTTACAAACTAGTTGACATTTCATGGTAAACGCATATGTTAGATTGTGTTTTTTTCTCAAATGAGTAAAAGCCTTATATGAAATCTTATGAATAAAACTTTTTTTTTTAAAAAGACCAATTGAGTTTATTTAAGCAGACCTGATACAGCATGTCACCAATTGGACTTACAAATGGTACAAATATTGTTGATCTATGAAATATAATGAAAAGCAAACATTACAGTTTACTGTCCCTGGCTCGCGTATTGTGCGTCTCCATGACTAGTCATTTAAGACATAGTCTTTAGTTACTGAAATACAAAAATAAACGCACCCAAATGAATAGTTTTAAACAATCTGTTTAAAAGAAAAAGTCGAATGTTGACCTGATGTTTTGCCTATAAACATGACAGTTAATTGCAATTAACTTTTTACATACTTCAATTAAACATATTTATATCTGGAAATTAATTGATGGATCTACTTCGATTGGATGGTAAGAAAAAAACAAATGGGAACGTATATTCAAAATTAAACTGAACTTCGGCAAAAAGGAACCAGTTAAATTTATACGCAAAATATGACAACTTGAAGTTCACCTCGGTGTCTCTGTAATACAGCAAGTAAGGCTTCACAAAATTCTTACGTTTCTTTTCGATAAAGAATTGCCAAATTTCCGTGCCGCATGACAGCATTTTTGTTTACAAAACCTTGAACTGTCTAGACAACATCGTAAAGTTCACTGCTCTAAACAGCTTAATGGCGACTTACTTCACCTTCTAGTCACTAAGAGAGGCTTCCACACTATATACCAAACAAAAGGATCCAGGGAAATCAAAGTAAATAGGACTGACTAGAAGATTTTAAAAGGGAAGAAAAACACAAAGTCAAGTTAATTTATAAAGTCTAACATTTGAAAAAGTAAAAGCAAACGATCTGGAACTCACATAAATTACATCAAACAAATCTGTTTATCTTAATGAAGACCAGGATGATACCAAAAAAATAGCTTCGTCTCGTGAGCATACCAAAGTATATTTTGTAAAGAGAATTCTTATAATGTTGCCTTTGAACTTCTGTAATGTCAAGGTCATCACCTTTAACCTTTTTGAAGACATAGGCGCCTGATGGCTGTTGGGTTGTTCTTGCAGTTTGTCTCCCAAAGTAAAACAAAACCTTCAACATCTAAAACATGCTGCTAAAGTGCGCATGCTTAAGGACACTTCCAGTCAAATGTGAAAAATGGCCCTTCCTTAAAATGCCTCTATTTTAGCTGAGTTTTTGTGTTATTCAAAAGTTACGTTCAACAACACTCTCCAAAGTTTTTTTTGCACAACACAGATAAATGCTAACACTCCTTTGCCCCTCTATAACAACCGTAACATAGTAAAAACATCTTTCCATATAGGTTATTCTCATACGAGCTGAACTAGTCAAAATTGTTGATCGTACGTGCATACACTATACCAATCACCCACGAGTGTCTCGGTTTCCATGGAAATGGGCGAAAATGTAATTTACGACTCAATAGTTGAAATTTCCAATGCAAATCTGAGCGTTCCACTTTCTCCGTATTCTTGTAACTCACTATACTGATCTAAGCATGATTTTACCGTTTGCACATCCTGCTGTAATTATCCGTAACATATATGATTTGGTTAGGTTCGCTACAGAACTGTCAAGTAAGCGAGAATAGTTTACAGTGGTACTCTGAACATTGTCAGCGATGGTTGATTCTACAAATAGCCACACGGCGGCGTACTGCAGCTCCACGACCCAGCCCAGCCCAGCAATCAAGGTCTGTGGTAATGGCTTTCAGGGATGAACATGAAATTAACTGAAATAATGTAAGTATTACGAACGATAAAGTTCTGTTTGTTGCGGTCATATATCTGGAACACCATATCGAAGTATGGAATTAAATGAGGTATTAATTAAATACAAGGCAGCTCATTGCAATCGTATGTTCATTTGGTTCATTGCTCGCTTCAAAAGATTAAGGCGTTACTTTCTTGCCGTAATGAGTCCAAAATAAATAAAAATCACTTTCCATTGACGTTATTTTGAGAGATTTTTTCGACTTTACTTAGTATATTCGCTTAAACTTGATTGGATTCGTTGGGTGCAGAATACACGAAGTTACAAAATAATGGAGCCGAAACAAAGGTTTTGTAACGTACAACACATTAAAATCAAATCAGATTTAATATATTATTTCCTGTAACAAACCAAACTAACATTATGAATATATAGAGTAAACCAAGGGAACATATTACCGTTTATTTGAAAAACTATGTTAAACAATTTAACAATAGGTGGACATTGTTAAATGTTGAGAAAAATGCTAAATAGCTATATTCACATCCTACGATATGGCCGGCTTAAATGGCAGCACAGTATCTGAATCAATCCTTTCTAAGTACTGCATCCCCTCTTACAGCTTCTCCGCAATCCAGATTGATTTAACAAGATTATAAAATGAATAATGTTGGACGGTCAAATAACATTTCAGGCTATACATTTCACCGCGATAATGACGTTTTGTTTAACCACAGTATTCGTTTTTTAAAATTGACAATGAACGCCATTTACATCGTTTTTGCTTGTTAAATTACTACGTTCTTTTGTAGAAGTGAAAAAAAATGTTGTAACCAATATTTACTTAATGAGAAAAATCATTAACTACCGCATTTTGTCAACGAGAATGGAAACAAGGGATATTTGACGTTAATGTTCTGTGAACCATTCAAGAGGAATCAACGATATATACCTAACGTGTGGAATTTTCCTCTCTTACGAGAAATGGTTTCAGAAATTTGAAATGCTATATTGTATGCAAGGAGATAATCTTTAATCTCTCGTTGTAAAACAGGAATAGTACATATTTGCATCATATTTCTAAATAGTTGAAAGCGACTGATCATATTAAATGGCATATTAAATATTAAATACTCGCTCCTGCTTCATTAATGTGTGTGTATTAATTGGGCCGTTTTGCTTTTAAATTCCTACTTGCCCCAAAGAAGACGGCTCATTTAAGAACATAAGCTCATTGCCCGAATGTGCTTCACTTTCTCATGACATGTTCAGAGTTGTCCGCTATCTTCCCTTCAGTTCCGTACACTTCTCGAATTCTGTTAGGAACTTTCCGAAATTATGTTTCTTTTTGTTCTTGTAGAATATTTTTTTAAATGGCGAAAAACTGTTTTGATAGAGTCCATTTTTCGTGCCTATTTATCTTATAAGACGTTTATTAATTTTACTCAGATTAAACGCAGACATAAATGCACGCACGCAGATAATTTAAAACATAGGAAGGCTAATATTCCGATACATGTAATTGCTTACTGATACCCGAGATCGTTACCGATAGCAAAGATCACAACAGTTTATTTAATGTGACAAGGAGTGAAGTGATTTAAATATGTTGGACTCTGTTGCTAGTAATTTGCAATTTGTAGTAAGGAATAATGAAAGCGGCGGTCGTGTACACTATAATTTAGCTTTCACTCACAATTTAACTGAAAACGTTCAGTGACCAAAAATATTTCCGAAGTATCTACAGGTGGTAACATTAAAGCAACGTTATGTAATAGACAACTGTTGTGACAACCAAAGTTAGGCTGACGAAAGCTTTACGTGCATTTTAGCCGGATGTTTAAGGAATATTCAGGCAGGAAGGGATGTTTTCATTCAATCTTTTCCACATTTATCTGATAAACTATAAACAAAAGCATAGGCCTCAACCGATGACACACGCTTTATGTTAACAACCTTTAATTTTGAGATATAAATAAGGCAAAACGCTAAAAATAAAATCAAGGTGAAAGTGAAGGATACAAGTGGCTGGAGGTTTCAGGGTCACAAGACCATACCAGTTTAGGCTAGTGGGAAATTGAAAAGGAGAAATGAGAGCCTCCTACAAAGCATAGGGTCAACAGCCTGGTTACCACCACAAGGAAAACAAACAAAGGAACAAACCTTTCTGTTTAAAAACTTGCAGGGACATTACAGTGATTTTAAATTGTTTGACCAAAACATTTTAGGAACTTGACAAATGTTCTTTCCTTTATTTTGTCTCATTTTGACGGTAGGGTTGTTGTGTGGGGGGGGGGGGGGGGTTGCGTCATGTTATATTGTAAATCGCTGTAAATGTAACACTGTTGTCTTTATGTTCCTGTTTAAATTTAATATTCATTAAGCTTCCCTTATATAAAATCTTTCCAGCAAATCACATTCCACATTAAAGTATTACGAGGTTTTAATTAAGCTCCATCATTAGAACTGATTTAAGGAGGATTGTATGTAACATTTCTCCCATAAACAGCGTATAACTACGTTATTAAACATTAAAGTATCGTTTGGAGACTAATCAGTCAGCCCACTTACTAGCTGCTATTAATACAAGCTTTCCTTTGCTAAAATTTGGCTCTGCGTGAGTTGAGTGTACCCTGATGATAACTGTGTTTGATATTGCAATCTTTTCCTCTACATACCAGGACACTTTATAGTTCAAAGATTTCATAGCCGTTAATTCTAGTGTGTCTGTAGTCGTAATATTTTATGAGTTTTTTGTCATACCAGGGATCTTATGATACAGGTTTACAGACTTATAATTTTATTTGAGTACGCTGAAGTTAACAATTCTAGTATATCATACAGAACCTCTTGATACAATTAAGTTATTTTGTTTACTTGACATGTAATTCTTAGCGATTGGTGCAGTGTAGCCTTAATGGGTGGTTAATATGATAACCCGCTATCATTGGTTTTAATAAACATATTAATACAATCAACGTCAGGCTCGTGTGCAAATAAGAAATAAATGTTAAAGTGGCTTTGTAAATTTAACGCGTTTCCTGCATAACATTTTACAATAGTTAAATATGTACATAAATACAAATGTACTGCAGTTATGCCTCCCTAAATAATGTTACGATAAGTAATGTTGCTTGTCTTTAATATGGCCGGTACAATATGAGGACAAATAACTGGTACTAATAAATGGACGGCACAAGTCACGGCTACTGAGCAGCGAATTACTGAGCAGTGTTGAGTGAAAAAGAAAGACTTCATCGTGAAAACACTTTTGAGCTATGCCTTGCCTATTGTAAGATCAAGACATCTCGTCTTTCGAAGGTTATGTAATTTTCTGTTTTTATTTCAAATTTCTAGCATCCGGAGTATTTTGCTTTTATTTTATATGTAATTTTGGGATTGTAATTTGTATCCGAATACCAGTTTTGCATTATGCAGGCCATTAGGCGCTGAAACTTCTCTCGTTCAAGGCTGCAAGAAGCATCTGTTGTCTGTAAATAGTGCAGCATCGGTTCTCGTCTGTATTACTTCCAAAGTCACTACCACTGAGTTATTTGCTGCGGATCGCTTTCAAGCAAAACTAGTTTGATTTTGTTCACTGTGAATCTGAATGCTGTTTACAATATAGGGAGGCATTGTGCAATAAAAAACACACTGCTGCCTCTCGTTCAACAATTCATTGCTTATATACGCAACTCAGAGTTTGCTTATTGCCTACAACAGTAATTTAAGTATCTTATTATTCCAGGTATAGTCGTGCTATCTACATGTGTTTAATGAATTATATATTTTATTAATAGTAAAACAGTATTGGTGGATTGTATTTTATTTTGATTGGGATATAAACTACCTTAATGTTTAGGTTGAGTAGACGTTAAGGTTTGCGGCTGCTGCGGATTGTTGACAGGAAATAGTAAAGAAGACATGACAAACACATAGCCTTTGAATACAATGTTGTATCGATATGTGTTTCTGTATTTTAACTCATGTTACACATACATGCGTCCAAGGTTCCAAAAGCCCCAATAAAACACCATTTTGTCCTTTGTACTACTACTCTTGCCCTTGCCTGGAAAACTAGTTTTACATCAAAGCACGCCTACTCTCATTTGTAATTAAGAAAAGACGTTGAATAAATTAATATGAACTTTATCAATAATGTATGATGGTCTCAACTGGGTGCATTATTTGCCCTGCTTTATCGTTCGTCTTTTTAGGTAATTTTTAAGATTTAGTAAAATTATTTTGTACGGAAAGAAAAATAGTTTAATAATCTTCAGAGCCAATTCTAGTGCCTTTTGGAAATCCTTTGCCAGGAAAAGTTTGGCTGTTATGAATGGGATTATGACTTATTTTAGAGAAATATAAGCACTCTAGGATCCAGATAATTGCGTTTCTCTACAAATACGTATTGGAAGCAATATTTCGTGTGGGTGAGATGTGCGACACAAGACGTTGTGAACGAAGTCATGTTCTGGCTTAGAGTAGCTGCTAGCATGGACCAAAAATAAAACTTAAAATAGAGGGGCGCCGAAAAGCTGATTGTAGGGATTTAGACTAGAAAATCTGTCAAATCACAAATAACGATTTGTAACAAGCAGTATATTATCCACTAAAAGGATAATGTCCATTTAAGTGTAACTTACACGTCCAACAAATATTTATGCTTTGCTAATGTTCTGTGTATTTTCAATATTTGAGGAATTTTAAACGTTTCGTGCAAGACTAAAATTTACATAATTCTGAAATAATTTCCGAAAATTACATTTACATTGCAAAAAAAAAAGAAACGAGGCCCCCGTGATAGCCTTGACCCTGACACTGTCGCCTTCTCAGCTCTTCATGTTAAGTAAAAAGTCTCGTCAGTGTTGTGTGGATGCCAAATTGCTCCTCCGTAGTCCAATTGCTCCAATTGCTGCCCGTCGTTACTTGTTTTTTCTTAAACCCTAGCGGGTTCTCCCAATGGACGAACATAAACATATGCTGTTAAATGTCAAGTTGCCTTATGATACTCAGAAAGTTCGGAAAAGCTCTGGGAAATGGTTGCAGCACAAGAATACAACTCCATCAGCCAAGCTGAGGACCTGAAAACAACAAGCACCACCACTGCTAGCGTTGGAAAGCAGGCGGACATGCTGTGTGTCTTTCAATTGTCTTTCACGATGTTTTGACTATCGAGTGCGGAAACATTTCCGGCCTATTTTGGAGAATGTTCCTATTGATTATCAACGAGGAAACCACCCACCTACAGCAGGGAGATGCGTTAGGACCCCAACGTTAAGGGAGATTTTTCTGGATAAGGTAATTATCTCTCAACACCAATAATCTTTATTAAAGGTCAAACCCCAGAATTAATGGCAAGAATCGCAAATGCGGCTCTCCCTCAGCCACAGTCTTAAATCTTGGAAGTTGTCCGTACAAATGTTCGAACGCAACAACAGTATAGAAGTGGGTGAAATCACCATCTGTATGTCTGCATTCTAACTACTATAGATATTTTTGTAATGGAAAGAATAGGCGTTCACTGCACAGGGCGACACGCAATGGTGAGGTAGCTTACAATATTTCAAAATGCGACCTTTGTTATGGGCACTCGTAGCGATTAATTTTACTCATGAAGATTGAGTTGATTGCACAATAAAATACTTTAACCTATTTGCAGCCATAGCATAGAGTATAATTTAGTTCTATAAGAGCAAAAAAAATTACCAAGAATCACGAATACCGATAAGACTGTCTCCATAATTACAAATCACAATACCCAGCTTTTATATCCTGACCACAAACTCGGCAAATGACTCTTTATAGGTCGGATAAAAATGTGAATGACACACTTGTTAAAATTATCTGTGTGCGTCTCTAGTTCACCAGCAAATATGTCAATACATCCCAACAATCTTAAGCGTCTAAAACTGATTTATGACGAGAGCTTTTCTATAATGTATTGGTCCTAAAATATCAACAGAATTTGGCAAGATTTTGATTGCATTCATTGATTTCATAAAACGTTTGTTTTATGTCAAATAAAAGTGACTGGCCTGACTCGTTATACATATAAATGACGTAATTTGTAAAGTGCACACAATGGATTGCCCCTTCGCAGCGCCGGAATTCCCGAAGCTACAAAGACAACCCAGAACATAAACCTGGTTTGCATTGTTTCATTTCACCGACGTTTTCCATTATATCAATAACAACCTTTACAATTCCCGATGGTCGGAAATTGCTGAGATTTTTTTTTCTTCGATCGATTTCCCTTTTGTTTTATCAAAAAACGCTCATTGCATTTTGGCAAAAAGAATAAAAACCGAGTGCTAATTATTTCCCTGTTGATAGCTGGGGTGAGATTGCATAGTATAAAGTATGAATGTGTTGAGGGTTTTGAGTTGGGGTCTGTACGGGGATTGCAGTGAGCTGGAGCGGACGCCACTTTGGAATTGGTCTTGTAGGTGTCGCTGTTGTCCACAGTTAAACTCAAATTCAACTGACTGCGGATCATGTGATGTGCGGGGAGGTAGTGCCTCAAGGCCATTTTCAAATTCCATTGGCTCAGTAGTCATGTGGTTGTACAGAGGCATCCACAATTACACAGGGAATGTTTTGTTAGAGATGTCAGCTTACAAAGGACATCATCTGCCTTCTTCAAATTACTCTCCAAAATGTCCTGTCCCAACAGCTCTCCCGCTACTAACTCGTTTTTAGTAGATTCCCTGATTAGTGCTTGTAGGGGTGACAGCTTCTATTCAAACAGCTCCATGTACATGCCATCCAGCACGGATATGGGAACTTACGGAATGCAGACCTGTGGATTGCTCCCGACCATGACTAAACGAGGAGAGGTTAGCCATCAAAATATGAACATGAGCGTTCATCCGTATTTATCTCAGGTAGATGGTTGGGCTGACCCTTCAAGACCATGCCGAATTGAACAACCTGTTACTCCACATATGCCCACGTGCTCCTTTCCTGCTAGCATAAAGGAAGAAAGCACTTGCTGCATGTATAATTCTGATAAACGGGCTAAACTCAATCCTACAGAAATTCCCGCCTATCCCAGGCTGGTCTCCGAAACCTGTTCCATTGAGAATCCTGAGATTCCCATCCCGGGATATTTCAGACTCTGTCAGGCTTACCCATTGGAGAAAAGCCTGGACTATAATCATGCTGGGGAGGTCAGTTCAAATGTAATGCCGCAGTCAAACCTGGGGTTTATCAGTAAACTCCAGGTATCCAGCCAGTCTCCAGTGGAAAGGAAAATAAACGAGAAGCCAAACGCACAGGAATCCACTAAGGGAATATATATGGAAAGTCCTGAGCCAAAGCCGAGTATATTGGAGGCCAATGCAACCGCTGCAGAAGCCGAGTCTAGCTCGGAACTATCGGACAAAGAGGCTAAAGGTGAGCAGTTAAAAGATTTAATGTGAACATGGCAGCATCGTAAAGCTTATACAAAAGCTTGCATAGTCACTGCAATACGTATCTTTATCGTGGCAATATATTTGGCAAGTTATGTGTACTTCTGGTCACCTAAATTTTTTAAAAAGGCAAGAAAAGTCTGTATAACATGGCATAAAATGACAGTTTTCTTTAATTACAATGAGTTGTTGGGAAATTTGCTCAGTAATGCCATGTCATTGTTGATGACATAGTAAAGACTAGTAAACCATTTACAGATGTCAGCATAACATTGATAGTTTCATCTTAGCGTTGATGTATGTCATATAATACGAGACCTATGGTATTGTATGAACCTTTCGGTGCCATACACGACATGTATAAGTATATATTTAGCACAATGGGAAAGCTCAGTCCTATCCGCTGTATTGTGGAAAGTAAGCTACTTCCATCATTTGCTGACTTGGAAATATTGAGTGGGAGAGGGCTGGTCGCAGTTAAAATTGTCGCTTCCCCGGGAATAGTTAATGTTGAAAATGTAAGGTATTGCTATAAGCTGTGATAAGAGTTCCATTTGAATACTGTGAAATATTGCTAGTCACATATAATCATAAATTCCAATTAAACTGCGCTATAAGAGGCAGCGATAGTAAGTTTAATACTCTAAGATTTACCTCCGGAATTATTTTCACTGTCAGGATTATATAATCATTGAATTTAGTTATGAAGTTGAAAAACGACCTATGTGAAAAACCTATTGGTGCATTGCAACCTAAAGCTTTATATTCCGTTCACAAGTAATAACATTACCTACTAATCATCCATCTAGTATTATCAAATTGTATGCTTTGCGTGTTCTCATCCTACATTACTTTGGCTTTTTTGACAATTCGCTAGCAAACCTGAGCCAAAATGTGCAAAATAATAAAACAACGTATTGTATAATAATATTTGCCAATCTCTAAATTCATTTTTTAGTTTTCTTAATCTATTACGCAATTTTCTCTTTGAGTTACGCCAATTTGTGTGTATATGTGTTATGACTATTTGCCAACAATTTGAGAACATGTATTAGGTTGCTGCAGTCTGTGTATAACTTACGGTGTCAGTTTTGTGTTTAACAGCACCATCTGGGCTGGTTTGAAGTACAGTGTGTCAGAGACATGTTTGCTGAAATCTCATTCCATTTCTTACTTCTGATAGAAGAGATCAAAACTCCGATAAACAACTGGCTAACAGCAAAGAGTGGAAGGAAGAAGAGATGTCCTTATACAAAACATCAAACACTGGAATTAGAGAAAGAATTTTTATTTAATATGTATCTGACTCGTGAGCGCCGTCTAGAGATAAGTAAGAGCGTGAATCTGACCGACAGGCAAGTCAAGATCTGGTTTCAAAATCGCAGAATGAAGCTGAAGAAAATGAGCAGAGAAAACCGAATTCGAGAACTGACCACAAATCTGACCTTCTCGTGAACGTCGAACCGGATCCCAACGTGATCCAACACATTTGATACTATAGTTGTTTACTGGGGACTGTGGAATCGTTCTGTTTATCCACTCTGGGATACAATATTGTCGATTATTCTGATTTGACCCTTTTAGTGTTATGGTTGTCTGAAAGTACAATAGCACGTTTACCGTAGCAAGAAATTTTCTAAAAATGTGTTCTATTTAACACAGGACTAATTATTTACTTTGTATAGTAAGTAGGTCTTAAGTTATTTGACATGCTACAGTTATTCGTGCCATTTGGGAGAAGTTTACTGTATATCAGAACATCAAATTTAACAAAATTACGGTATGCAGTAAAAGGACATTTATTTTGCAACTGCACAGCAGATGGGACAATAATATTAACAATTTATTAGAAGCACACGATTTGATTTGTTAATTACAGAGTTACACTTACACAATGGTCCCATAAAGTAGTGTTTAAATAATTAGGTCTGTACAAGAAACCCTTTAGGTTCATTTCTGGAGTGTGTGATGGAGTCGTAATGCAAATTTTCATGTGTATTTATATGCATGTGTCTGTTGCACGTATATGTATATAAATATAAATATAAATAATAAATCCTAAATTATATTTCCATTTCTTCAATCCTTTTTACAACTTGGGAAGTCTTCGCCAATGGCCATAGGCGAATTTGCTAAATTTCTCGTGGCAATTCAATCCAAATGATTTAACAACGGTAAAAAATAATGCTTTTCACAATACTTCAATGGTTCAATAAACTAAACGTAATAATGTAAGATAGATATTAATTAGAATTCCTTTCCTAATACTTCAGAACAGTAATTTGCGCCGTTGGAATCTCAAGTGGCAAACATAAATCGGCAGGGTAGTTTTCTCTAAATGTGTTAGATTCTAAATTAAACCAAACGGCGGAATTTGACCGGACAATGCGTCCAGTCTGGTACAAGGCACAGAGTTTGTAAATGTACGCATTTATTTATCAAATTATTATTTATTGCGTTGGTAGGATTCTATTTTTGTAAAAAGCATGCATAACGTACTGGCTCAAGAAACACGCTCAGATAGATAAACACTTATTTATGCTTTGTCTCCTCGGTGCAGATGTGTGTATCAATAAAAATATATGAGTTTGCTTTATGTTTATTAGTATAAACCCTCTACTGGGGCATAAGTTGGTAGTATCTAAAGTAACGATTTGAATTTGCAATGTTAAAAGTTAAAGTTTGCTATAGAAATATACACGGACAGTAATAATCCACTTTATTAACTAAAAGGCGGTCACGGTTAGGTACTTCAATTATTTCTTTATTTGAGTTTGACTTTAACCACAGTATCAAAAGCACTTTTATTAGTGCGTCTTTGATGTTAATAAACATACTTGACACATCTAGGACTAGTGTATTCCGACGAGTTCAATGCAAATAATAATTGCTATGCTCACGTGTTATTATCCGGTATCAAACATTGTGAGAAAACTTAGTTGCAGTCAGGGTCAAACATCATGAATTTAATGTTCGTTTCTTTTAAGGATGCCCAGCTGTATCTTGTAAATGTCAACCGCGACAATAAAAAAGGAATAATTTTAGTAACATGATTAGGTTTTTGATATTCTTAACACACAAGGCGACGAATTTCGCTTAGTTTCGTCATATTTCTTAAAGTGCGTTAATAGTATAGAATTCTTCAATCTAAGTTTCGTAGATACAAAAGCAAATCAAAGCAATGTAAATATAGAATGGACAGAAAGGTACTGTCGGATAATGGTTTAACTCGATTTTTTGATGGAGAAGCTTCAATCCAATTAATAAACAGTTTCAACACTCAAGTTAACATTTGTATTCACAGATATAGACCATTTCAAAATCTGCCGGAATCCTAGTCGTTGCCCTTGAATGTTACAGAACAGCATAAATAAAAGCAGACAAAGAGACACATATCTAAAATACACAATAGTAACAAAGTACAGGATACTTACATTTAAACCAAAATTACTAAAATCTTTCGATAACAGTTTAGTGCCACAAACATTATAAAGTTGTTAAATTAAATTAAGCAGCTTTTCTGCATGTCTGTCGTGTTCATAAGACTTAAAAATAGAAAAAAAGACGTGAAACACTTACAATTACGGAGTATACAACGGCATTAAGAAAACATTTGTAAGAAATGAAACCAAATGAAACACACCAGCTGAATCAAGTCCAAGTTTGAAACAAAGTATTGTTTTTACACAATCCGAAACACAAACCGAAACCTTGCAGCGGCTATCATTATATTTGTTTCGATTTACATTCCCAGTAATACTAAATAGAATTTATTCTCGCTCAGATTAGTCTACACGAGAAAACAGGAAAAAATGAGTCTTCTCAATTTGTTTTTAACAACTGACATTCTTTATACAAATAAGAAAATAAATAAAATTAGTTTTAATTAGTAGGTTTAAGTTTATTAACCTGTGGAATTAGTTATTTTCCCTACATAACAATTATAATATTGGAACTGATTCACCTAATAGAGTTTTGTAGAACCCTGATCTGTATAAATGTTTAAACTATTTAAAAGTACTGCTTTTTCTCTATTATATAACAGCACTTAGAAGAAACACAATGCTTTATCATTAATGCACTATTTATCACGTATTTAAGTAGCAACGCCTTTTCTGGTTTAATTTAGGAGGTTTGATTGTCAATCTTAACTATTTTATCTCTTTAGAAAAGAAAGTTTTGCTTGAAGTGCTGTAAAATGGCAGCCAATGAACATACTCTCCGACGACATTCTTTATACGAAATGCGGTGAACCTTAAAAACCTGAATGTTGTAGAAATTTAATTTTATTTAAGTTTTATTTTAAATAACCTTAAAGGGAAAAATGAACCCCACGTTTTTGTTCAGATATAGCAATCGCAGCACCTAACTGTAACTTATGTTTCATTCCTTCGTCTTAAAGTACCTAACACCCAGGAAAGGAACACGCCGTATTTTTCTTTTGTAAATGACATTAAACTGCAACACTGAATTTATTCTTATCCCTTCAACATAACAAAAACTGACATCTTGCGAAAAACGTCCGATTAATTAGTAGCCACAACGTGCGTGATTGCCTGTTATCTAAATACTGCAAGATTATTATTATTTGCATAATCTTAAATGCAGGATGAAGTGTAATAACTTGGTAAAATAGAAAACAAGGTTTGGTGTTTAATGGTTACAAATTGATTAAATAAAATGTCTTGATTGCACTAAGATGTAGTAATGTGAGGCAATAATATATAACGGTTCACACTGGAGCAAAATTGAGTTGAATGGTTATTGACGTGCCTTTTCTTTCAGCTTTGCTAATCTTTAGATTCTGCCCTCTCGCCTTGATCCAAGAAGCAGTGTTTTTTTCTCGTTAATAAAGAGAAAAATATAAATAATAACGCCTCTGCCCATAAACATGCAAGAAAAAAGGGAAGATAAGAATAACGCGCATTTAAAAAGCTAAAATGTGTTTTCTTTTCTGAAACCTCCATGAGGTGGACTCAGTTAATGCCTGTAAACTTATCATGGTGAATGCCAAGATTACAGCACCGTTCTTGACCATTCAAAAGAAAAAAAAATCTTTTGAAAGTGAAAAATAAAGTGGAATTAACCCAGAAATGCGACGATTTTTTAAAAATGTAAAACTAAATTTATTCCCTTCATCACAAACGAAGTTTGCCTGATTCGTATCATGGTGGACGGTCACTCAATGTGTTATCTGAAGAAACACGCAGTCTCCCTGCAGCTGTTTAATGGCTATCATCTTTAAAAACTCGGAATGAACTCAATCTTCTCGACCTTTACTCATAGACTCACTGCAATTCCTCCATTGTATCGCCATAGCACTGAAACATGGCAGTGGAGCTGGTGATGCGTTTATGTTCCAAACAGCGGGTACATTCTCCTCTTTTGTATACGATGGTACACTGAACTGCCATTAACAGGCTGTGTACGAGAAACATATTTATTGGCGGGAGTACTTCTACCTTTGTGGGAATCTTTAGGCGTCCAATGTTGGTTAAACATACTTTACTATGCCAAAAGAGGTCTGTTTTATTAAAGACACATTAATGTATAATCAAATGCACCTCATAAAAAATTTATTGATAGACATAAAAGCATTTATGGTGGCTTCTGAGTACAGACTATAAAGCGGGCGAGGAACCGTTTACTTCAAAATGTGGCAATATTTAAAACAAATTAAAATATTAGTCGAAGATTCGAAGAGGGGAAAATAAAATCAGCACGTTCGTGTACTCAAGGTTTTTTTAAAAAAAGCTCAAATCTTTCATTTTACAACATGTCGTTTTACTCCCTTTATGGGGAGTCGCTAGTCAATGATCTGTAAACGCTCTTTTCTAAATAGGGTTACAATATAGAAACACCAACGTACCTCGAAGGTGTTTTCTTGCCGCTTTATTGCACTAAGCTAACAGATATTTGCTCTTGACATAGATCATGGACTACGCACTGCTGATTATGAAATGAGTGACAGACATTAATTAGCTTACGGGGAAAATAGTCCCCTGTTTCTCCAGAAGCTTTTTTTTAACTGCATTTGGAGAGGTTTCTCCCTTGGCTCCAGCAGGATGTTTCCAACGGTCTTGATCAAGTGATTTTTGTTTTGCCCATTGATAATGTATTTTTAAAATTTCTCATAAAGCTGGGCTAGGCCTATTTGTGGTCACACTGATGAGCGGATTGATTTACTTGCTGTATTGGTAAATACAATCACGTGAGCCGCGCAACCAATAGCTGCAGCTGTAGTCGGCAAAATACTATGATTGTTCTGAGTGAAGGTATCAGATACACTTTCCAGTGTAACCTTTTCTATGAAAGCGAGAGAGCCTAAAATGTCGACCGGTGGCACTCTACACAATTATTATGTTGACTCTTTGATAGGACAGGAGACAGAGGACTTATACGCGGCTAGATATGCCCAAGGATCACACAGCACAGCCTCAAGGCCATCAGGTGTAGCAGACAGTTCAGATTTCTCTTCCTGCAATTTTACCCCTAAGTCAACCGTATTTTCTAATCCCTGGTCTCCCGTTCATCCTCAATCCTCTGCCGCCGTTGCAGGGATCTATCACCCTTACATGCATCAATCGCATCTTGCAGCTGGAGACACCAGATACGTGCGCTCATGGTTAGAACCACTTTCCACTTCAGTCTCTTTCCCCGGATTCCATCCCAACGGCCGGCATTACGGGATCAAGCCAGAAACTTTATCAACCAAGAGGACTGAGTGTTCTTCCTATGAGCTGCAAACCCTCAGCCTGCCAGAATTCACGTGCGGCTCCTACCCAGAGAGCAGGGAGAAGCTTTCCAAGGAGCTTGGCTGCACCAGCTCCGAGACTACGAGCAACAGTGAGCACAAGGAGGAGAAACAACAGCAACTTGACCCAAGTAAGTACAAAAATTGCAGCTTGATTTACAACCCGAACCTGTAGACCCAAGTGTGCAAAGCTGATGGTTTTACAAACCTATAAAAATGTCTAGACGCCTACCCAAGTCTGAAAAGCCACAGTCAGCAGTAAAACATTTATATTGTTTACACGGAATTTTTACACACAAATTTGTGTCTGACAAAACTATAAAACATTGAATTTTTTTCCAATTAGAATAAGATTTTATTTGTCAAAAGAATAATAATGCAAACACTTACATGATATAATTTATTAAATATCTCCTTCACACATCCGTGGTATTAGTAAATAGTAATATACAGCAATCTTAGTTGTTTTAAAGTTGATGCAATCCTTCTCACTGAATTTTACAGGCCTATCTGAAAATCGAAGGCAGAGTACATTGTTCTCATTTAAACATTTGTCACCACTTTTTCCATCTTTGTGTCAACGATTTTTTTCTATTGGGTAACAACCGATCTCAAAACAAACCCAAACATACAGAAACCGCATGCTGCTTCCATTTCTTAATATATTAAATCGCCCTGAACTTGACAAGCACCCAGTGGAGAAAGAGCACTGCATCTTTGAGTAATATTATTGCGTATATGCGAATTCTTGAAGGTGGTGGCTGAAATTCCAGGGAAAATATTCAGGAGATGTTCAGATTTTAATTCTTGTTTTTCCTTCCAGATCACCCTGCAATAAACTGGATCCACGCTCGATCTACCAGGAAGAAACGTTGCCCTTACACCAAGTACCAGACGCTTGAATTAGAAAAGGAGTTTTTATTTAATATGTATCTTACCAGAGACCGGCGTTATGAAGTTGCTAGAATTTTAAATCTTACCGAGCGGCAGGTAAAGATTTGGTTTCAGAACAGAAGAATGAAAATGAAAAAGATGAACAAGGTGAAAAATAATGAAGAGCCTTAATTGGTCATCCGTATCTTAGCGACAGATCTGAAAATCCCACAGACTGTGTAAAAAGTGTTTTGTCTATCTAGTTGAGCCTGGTCTATTCGAAGCACGGTCCATGTTTCTCAGTGTTGTACTATTTCAGAGCAATCCTGTGTTTAAACAACTGCCTTTTATCTAGAGACTGTCCCTGATTTGCTGCTATTGGGTAACATTAAATAGAATTTAAACTGATGTCAGCACGTTGGTTGTATTACGTTAAAACTTTGACAACGTTATTAAAATATACTTGTTTTATATAAAAATAAAACACGCATATTTGAACATTTTGTTTTGTCGTGCAACGTGTAAAGAATATTATTGTCAAATGCTGTGTTTCTGCTGTACTGTCAGTGTATTATTTAGAGCTCATAAATATAGAGAAATGCAAACCCATTGTCGTTTTATTCAGTTTTTATGCCGTTTACTCTGTAGAATATAATACAAACGCCACTGACTGTACATCATTCAGTTATTTTCCAGTGGAATGACACTATCATTGTGCTGATAAAGGGTGTCAAGCCAATGTAATATTTATTTAAAATATTTCAAGTAAATTTAGCAGAGCGTCACGGGAAGGTATATTTCTCGAATAACTTAAACGTGCCATTTAACTATAGGCATCTTGACTAAGTAACGCAAGTAAATAGAAAGGTGTTCAATTCTGTTGCTTTTCCAATGACTGTGGGCATCTTTTCTGTGCGTTTGGAACAATCTGAAGCAAATTTATTTTAGTGAGAAGTGAATACGACCTGCTTAAATGCGGTGTTTATTGCGTCTATTTGAATACTGTTATAAAGAGGCGGCTATTTGGACCATTACATAAGTCAAACCCAATGTAATTAATGGAGTAAGAAAATATAATGTCACAGTAATTTCTCACTTACTCCCAGATCCTCCACAGTATTTAATAGCTACCACAGATGTAACTGTAAAAATTATACAGTGCTGCAAAAGTCAAAAGACTATAATTAAAAGCAGAAGTTCCACTCATGTACCGGCCAATATACTCTGTTTGTACCTCACTTTTGCTCGTTATGATAACAATAAAAAGTTTATAAACATTTCAGATTTGCTGCTAGTGTAAAAGTCATTTATGATTCGATAAATGCTGTTTGGATGTAAACAGTTAGTCATTTTAAAAGGCACTGCCAAGCAATATATTCCGTTAGACGGACAGATATATTGTCTCCGCTTTATGTTTAAAACAATCAGCATTTTTCAATGGATGCTAATATTAAGATGACCAAATGAGGATTTCGTTCAAGTTAGCTGATCAACACTCTAATATTGACCTACTGAAGGAAAAAGATCATTGGCTTGTATAAATTACGAAAACAATTCTGAAATCTTGGACTTTCTGGATTGTGGTAATTAGCAACTATCCACTAAACACATCCTGACACACTTGCGTTTTATTGATAACGTTAGTCAGAGTTTTTGGTGAAACAAAAACGTGTTTTAAACAATGTATTTTGCTTATTTCCTTTGTATATGAGTTGGTGTCTGCTGGAAGGAAGTTGTTGTCCGTCTCGTAAGCAGATCTCTATAGACTGTGTTGTAAGGTGTTTTGTAGTTTCTAGCTTATTGTTTGAACAATAATGTGTTATTTATATTATTCACCGGTATCCGACTCGTAGCACGTTAGAATGATTCATAGTTACAAATACATTTGGTACATTGGTTAAAGGTATAAAAATAAATAACAATGAAGTATATACATATTACTGGTAAAGCATTGGATGCGGATTAACTATAACTGTGCACATAAATGACCACAGAGCACAGGCAACTTCGTATTATTTCACGTCACTGTCACATTATTGTCTCGGACTGGAAACAATTGGGTGCAGTGGTAAAAGTAGAACTTCATTCTTTTTGGAGAAGTTCTCTGAAAGGTGCTCCGAAGGTGTTGAATTGCAACACGATCTATTGCCACAATTCTACAGATAGTACTTTAGAACAGGAAGGAATGGGGTACAATAAACCCCCACAACTGGCTAGACGTCTGACCTTAATGACTTTATGGTTTTCTTCGTGTAATTACGGGCTTCTTTGAAATCAGCCAATTCAGATGTTTTTGTCTGTTGGTAATAAACAAAATGCAGACACTAGTTAAAGGGGCGAAGACAATTAATTCCGCCTTGTCACTTGAGTCTGGACAAACCGTTATCTATTCCCAAACATATATGTACGAGAGACAATGAAGTATACTTCGCTATAAGGCTGATTTATATAAAATATTAGTCAGCATGTTCAGTCAAGTAACAATAACGCGGGAATTTGTGGGCTTACTTAATTAACTGAAAAGACATGAGATAGAAAACAACAAAGACGTCCAAAGAAATAATACTTACGTGGAATATATTTTGTTATGCAAGATGCAAATGATTTGTACGCTAATAAGTGTAACAGATTGTTTAAACGACGAGTCGAAACTAAATTGAACACAGCTAGAAAAATCACTTAATTTTGCATTTGTGTTTTACGAATTTATTTAATTTTGCATCTCCATATAAATATTCCTTATTTTGCACACATACGCATACAAACGTATTCATCAATTCAAAAAAGATTGTAACAGCAGCAAATGGAGGACACCCAGCGATACTTCGTCTCATCTTATAGAAAGACATATTTAGATCCTTTCCAGATATTTAATAGCCGCTAATGGATTCCCCTCTCTGTGTCTCTGTGCTTCTTTCTTTGTCTCTGTATACACGTGCAGTCATACATATCTCGCTCTCTCTCCCTCTTTCTTCGGATTAGTACATCCGAATATATGTATTTCTATCTTAGATTGGGCCCTCAATTAAATATATAGGCAATCAGCCGATATGACTTACATTTGTTTTGGACAGCCATATCAGAAGAATAATATAAATAATTAGTCGACTGCTTTCTGCCCAAACCCAAGTGTAAAAAGTTTCAAATTATCATCTAACTTTTGTACCTCTGTAGTTTCGCTGGAGAATGCTGAATGCTATCTTTAAATAATGCATAGAGCATATGAGACAAGATTCAGTGTCAATTCTGAATCATTTCATATAAAACCATTTCTAACATCAATTGAGATCTAATGGAGCTCCTTTTACATCTAGTTTCTTCTCAAGCATGATAACTGGTTCTTAAGTGATTCTGCACAAAAGTGAACCAAAGTAGCCCCAGTTGCAGTTCTGTCGTAGTTCATATCAGTGTCCACTCGGGGGTGCTGTCGCTCCATTATACCAAATTGAAAACCTGCAAGTGACAACAGAAACATAGCAAAACAGTTAAAAGGAAAGTATTAATTTTTCATAGCGCCTTTTCATTTAGAAAACATTAAAAATAGTAATAGTTGAAGTCTGATTCTTAGGAGGAATTTCAAACTACAAGTTTAATATTACAATTCACTAAAACGTTCAAAATCATAGATGTATGAACATGTGCTCGCTTGAACGTAAAAAGTTCCATATAACTTTATGGAAATTCATTGTTAAATAGTTACATAGTACAGACTTTCGATCTTAAAAAATCTGTAAGAAAAAAATGACGGATTTTTCATAACAATTTACACCTGTTATAGATAGTTGTAATTTCAATTTTCACAAAAAAAATCCATATTTGTGCCTGCATTCGCCTTTGTTCTAGCGATGTTCATTCTCCGAAACTCTAAAATATGATGTTTCCACAATTAATGGAGTCGTGCACTACGGTCACAATCGGCGCGGTACGCGTTAGATAACGTGGAGTGGGATTGGAGAATAAGCATAAGTCTGAGATTTTTTTCTTTCTCAATTTTAATAAATTACGTTATTCAGAATCGAAAACTGAAAATGTGCAAACTATTGTAGCAATATTATTACAAATAGTAAACATTTCGAGCTAATCTTAGTGAAATGCATAATTCCCAACTTTAACTGGCGTAAACATTTCTTGATTTTAACGTTCATTTCAGTCATGAAAACAAGAATCAAAAATATAGAGCCAAGTCTACGATTAAAAAAAATCCGCTTTGCGTCCAATTTTACAATCTTCCCCTTAAAATACTTCTTTCAAAACATGTAATAATTTTCGAGGATTTCTGAAACATTTTTCAAGCGTTCGAATGCTCTTAAAGTAAAATACAATAAACTATACTATACACATTGTGATAATTTCTCACAGACTTGCTGCATTCACATGTCCCGGAATAAATCGATTACAAATATATAATTGTTTCAGAGCGATAAAGTTAATAAAGTCTAGAGTTAAAATTGGAATTATAATCTTCACAATGTGATTCGAGATGTCTTTTCAACAAAAAAAAACGTTCCCATGATTTCGACAGAAATGCTTGCGGCGGGTTTTTTTTAAAAAACTATACAGACGCCATTGTTTTATATTAGATCCGGACCCGGCAACATTTCACAGTTACAAATAAATACCATACGCATTTATTTATCGCTGATCACTGGGGGGATTATTCAATAAACCTGATAAGGGTTAATTTGTGCTTTTCGAATTTCTGGTGTATCTCCCTTCGATTAGAAGCGGCTTTGCAACCGTTTCAGTTGACGAAACAAAAAGAAAAGTAAAACAGAGCTAACAAATAATTTAAATTAACAACGATTTGTATATATAAACTCTCCAGCCTTGCGAGTCAGATTTTTTAAATGGGAAAATGACTTGAATGGTTTGTACAGAAAGTCCACCAGAGAGATCTTTAAGTAAAGATATAGATTTATCCTTTCATAGTAACTTGCTTAAATGAAGCAAACATTTCTGCAAAATACCTATTTTGCCGAGAAGAAAATGCACATATGCAAATTTGTGCAGAACAGAATTAATATGCAACCTTATATTTGTATTATATATGAATGCAAATGTTCATCATACTGAAAAGTACAGTTTGCCGAAGGTTTTAACTGTGGCTATGATCAGTGCCTCTGCTCTGGAATGATTCAGTTAACACTGGGGAAAGGGCAGATTTTATTTCCATCTCAGTGTATAAATTAATGAACATTATATTATAATTACACAATGATAACGCGTTTAAAATTGCGAATTTTCGGCTGACTGTTTATGTTTTCTGTAAACAAATGAAAAATTATTGAAAAAGAATATAGTTGCACCAAAGTCTAGCACATATTGGACTAAAACAACTCATTTTGGTTAATTTTGAATTAACATACGCTGCATACATTGAAGCATAGGTGGAATTCTTCTGGTTAGCAGTCAGTGAAGACATTTCTGATTATATTTCCCTGAAGCTTTCTGTGGAGTTGAAACAATCACCGGAGCGTGAGGAACAAAGTTCACTGGTCAATACAAGTTTAACCAGATCAAGCACTCTTTTCGATTAAACTTTAAACGCAGTCGCTTGAAGGAAAAAAAATGGGATTCAGTTTATTCATGAGCGATTCAGCTATCAGGAACAAAAGCTAACCAGCTCGGGAACTGTGCGCCTATCATCTCAAGCTTGCTAGCTCTCCTGATGCTGGAGTTTTTGTTGAAATTTCGACCTCGAGCTACAAACTTTGTGTTTGCCTACATATCCGAGCTGCTTTTCTCGGTAATGACGTCTGCCAGGGGTGAAATGATGGAAATTGTATTCACCGGCATGATTTTCATTAGGTAGCAATTAACCTCGAAGTTTCAGTCAAGCGAGCCTATTTTTTATCTGAGGCAAGGGTAAATGTTTCTTCCCGTTCTGTGTAGAAGGGATATTTCATACAGTATATTTAATGCTGTTTGACACAATTTTTTTTTAGCAAGGATCAATTTCTGTTCATCTGCTTCCTACTTAAACCCATAACTGTAACAACTATTGCTGATTGACGACAGTTTATATGTAAATTATAGGAGTATCTATGCGCCAAATATAATTATGTATACAAATATAAATACATATATTTATAAACCAGATAGACAGAGTGACAGACGCAAGCATATTCTACAAGATTTACAGAAACAGCCCGTACAAAATAATCCCTGATCTTAATTCTAAGCTTGGCCTTTTAGCCCTCTGGCCTCCCCCCCCCCCCCCCCCCATTTTCGACTATGTCTTGACCTTGAGACCAGTCTCACCTTGTTGTGTTCTAAAATCTAATTGCTGTGCTGTAACCGGGCCAGCTTCATTTCTCTTCAGTTGAGTGGCGCACGTATTTCATGTTTTCTGTGATGCGGCCCGCCTAATTGTAATGAGAGTGTGCTGAATATATTAATCCGCATGTTATCTTTTTTCCCGATCTGTATGCCCTCTACTTTTTTAAAAAATATATCATTTCCCAGTACAGACGTGTTGCCCGGGAAAGCGGTAACTGTAAACGGCAGTCAAATATCTCCTCAGCTGGCTTAGAACTGATCTGCGGGTTCAAAGTGAAGCAGCCAAAGCAGTGAGGCAGTTGTGTACCTACAGTATTAGCGAGTATGTTCCACGGGGCATCAGTGCACACTGGACCTGCATTGCCATCATGAGCACAGTGTAGACCGGGGAACCCAATAACATCACTCCAGTATTGTTTAACATTTATTTTGTTGGTATTCATTGGCCATTCTAGAGTCTGCACAGATGAGTTCATATTTTGTAAATCCATTCTATTCCAAGTACAAGCCAGGAGAAGCCCTAAGTCCCACTTACTACGACTGCCGGTTTCCACAAGACGTGACCAGCAGACACGCTGTGGTCTATGGTCCCAGCAGCGGCGCGAGCTTCCAGCACCCAGCTCAAGTTCAAGAATTTTACCATCATGGGACATCAGCACTTCCTAATACTGGCTTTCAGCAGAATCCTTGTGGAATTACGTGTCATGGTGACCCCTCTAAATTTTACGGATACGATAACTTACAAAGACAGCAAATTTTTACGACACAGCAAGAGGCCGATCTGGTACAATATCCTGACTGTAAATCGTCTAGCAGTAATATTGGCGAAGAACCAGAGCACTTAAATCAGAACTCGTCTCCTACTCAAATGTTTCCCTGGATGAGACCTCAAGGTTGGATATATTAAAATTAGCTTCCATCTCACGTTTTACTGCTCAGTTATACTGCCAAGGTGTTTAACGCTATCTATAATAGTCTGCTTTTGTAGGAACACTTTCCTTATGTAGCATTACCGAGCAAAGCAAAGATCGTTACCGTTATTCCTAGTTTGTCGTGATTTGATTGTGTGCATTTTATCCGATATTTACTGTCTCTTGTGTTTCTCGTGTTCATTAGCAGCGCCCGGTAGACGCAGAGGGAGACAAACTTATAGCCGATTCCAAACTCTGGAGCTGGAAAAGGAATTCCTGTTCAATCCGTATCTGACTCGAAAGCGAAGGATCGAGGTTTCACACGCACTGGGACTGACTGAGAGACAGGTGAAGATTTGGTTTCAAAATAGGAGAATGAAATGGAAAAAAGAAAACAACAAGGACAAATTTCCAACCTCTCGGAATGAGGAGGAGGAGGAAGAGGTCAAGAAAGAACAGGAAGAGCCCGAGCAGGAGACAACAGCAAAAGAGACCAAGTAACTTTACCCCCTTTGGCCTCAAAGCAAAACGTCATTCAGTTTGTGCCAAATCCACTGTTAAACGTGTTGATCAGAATGAATCCTCCAGCACATTGATGGCTAGTTTTGTGTAAACAGTCCACCTGTTTGTGAAGTTCTTTAGAGCCTTAATTCGACATTATTTCTAATGAGGCCTGTGTGCATCAGTTTAACCATTTCAATGACACCCTGACAGATATAGTATCAACCGTCGTATAGAATTTTGCAACTCCCTTTAAAAGTGGAAAGCAGCAAAATCGCAGAAGAAATAGCCATTTGAATAAAGATTTTATTGCTTTTTAATAGGACGAAAATATGAAATGATATCGTGATTGATTTAGTTTGTTGATTTTATTTAGCATTTTGTGATTATACCCAACAACATGAACTGCCTAATAGAATGGATTATTTGGAATGTATTGCGAACACACTTAATTAATGATAGAAAAAAAAAACGTGCACTTGCGATGTGTCTTAATTACTGTGCGTGTAAACTAATTGGTGGTGTATTGCGGCTGGAAATTCTCAACCATTACCTATTCTCCGATACGCATATTATAAACACAAGCAAAAAAAATGACAAGGTATTCCGCAGCAATAGTCACTTTTTATGATGGTCGAATGTGATTAAATTAATAAATGTTGATTAAACCTAACTGTGTACTTGTTTCATTTTACAACCTGAATCCCAAAGAAAATAAAAGTAATGTGTATGACAGAAAACCATTATGCTCTTAGTTAGATTATCAGCTGAGATTGCTAGATTACTGTTTTGTCAGCGTTCTGTAGCTGTTTCAAGTAAGGTTAAATCAGATGTACTTTATTTTTGTATGTCTATCCCTACGGCCACAAGGTGTACATCTGCCATACTGCGCCGCATTTCTTTTCGTTGGAAGCAAAAGCCTGAAGATGGCGTAATTCTTTATATGTAGTTATAAAAGTTAATGATATAGCCGATGATTATAATATTAGTTTATCTATGCCCTAAGTTAAATGCCTTTCGAGTGACCATTGGCTACTCAGATCACATGCCTGGCTCATGTGTGGCTAAAACGACGCTGTAAAAGTTAGTGTTTGGTGTTAAACTGCGGTCTACTGTGCACGTATATCAGCAAATCTCGTAAAACCGACAATAAAAGTTCTAATACTACAAATCACTCGACAAACTGTGAACTTCTGGGTTCCAATTTATTCTTTTCTGGTTTAAAGGCTGGGGGCGAAAGTAGAATCTTCAGTTGTCGAATAACCTTCCATCTTTCCATTAAACTTTACTTAAGCAGCCATCACGCCACATCTAAACTGTAACAGGATCAGTGGGCAAGCTGCATATAAATCCCAACCATAGGAGCTGGCAATTTTCTGTCTCCACCTTTTCTTTGCGCACAAAGTACAATGACATGATAAGCCTGAATAAAGAAAAAAAACATTGATAAGAACAAACAGGAAACAATTAGCAGGAGAAAAAAAGCAAACATTGTACTTCAAATGTTATGCAAACAATCAAAAACGCGCGATTATTTGCAGAACTAAAGATAACAGTATCCATTTTACCAGCAGACTCCAGAATCCACTCTGATAACACAGCGCTGATGTTAAGATCTCTGATTTACGTAACAGTTGTAATCGAATTTAATTATGTACTAAATAACTAGGCGTCATTTTCTCACGATACCCTCATTCTGTCAGGTATAGTTTGCCATATGAAACATTAATTAACTAATTCAGACGGACAACAGCTAAGTTTGGAAACTCCAGATTTGTTAACAGAGCTTTATATTGTCTATTTTATGTTTCCTGATCTCAGTGGCATCATACTTCAATTTAATGCAAATATGTTTTGTGAAATATATTGAATATCATAAACGTGCCCGATTATAACGTCAATAAATCATTTCGGAGAGTAAATCAAGTGTAAATAAAGTAATATCAGGATTTTATTTTTGAATTTTCATTCCTGTGCCGAAGGGATGTTCTTTGCACAAACTTTCAGCAATTTTTCACAATCCTCTCTTGCTTTTTAACCAGATATGTTTTCAGTATGATATGTGATCAGGACTCCTTTTTAGGAAGAATACTTATTTTTAAATTTCATCAAATCTGTTTTCAAAAAGTTCTAAATCAAAGAATGAAATAAATAAAAAGTTCTTTTTGCATCCGCTGCCATTTACAAATTGGAGGATCAATTACGGGTCCTTACCGCAATAGGGGCTGTACAACGACGGTAGAGCTGGGCCTTATCAATGGTCTTATTAAATGGCAGGAACCGCAAGTTTGTAGGAACCCCATGTTTTTACTGAAAGAATGGTGCAAACAACGAAAAGGCTTTTAGTGGAATTAGTCCTTTGACATGGTTGTTAAGTTTCATATATGCATTGATTTTCACAATGAAGATCAAAAATAGTCAGAAATGCAGCGACATGCATTAAAAGAATGCTCCTTGTGAATCCTTGGTTTCTTTTGGTTATTGAAGCCAGTTAATTTGGTTTTGCTAAACAACCCTCTGTAGAAATCCCACCACCACACTCCAGACAAACGTTTTTCGGAGCCAGAGTAAGGATAACTTACAAGATTTAATGTTTTATTTATATTGCATTTTATTTGTGATCTGACGATTCTAGTTGTTTTACCTTTATCGTAAGTTAAGTTTGAGAACACGGTGCTTAGACATTTGCGTTTCTAGCAGGCGATTCTGTATTTCCTCCGTAAGATCACTTCAAAGCATTAGACCAGAGACAACCAAGTCTCCAGAGTTAAACCCGCGGGAAACATGGGATTAGGAAGAAATGTGGATATCAAATATCTACCAGCCATCATCTTTTTTTCCCTAATGAATGGGGCTCCCGTGAATTTAACATTGTGCAATTGTTGCAACATCATGTAACATTAGTTGCCGAGCCCGTTCACTGCGAGTGAAGCGAACGGTCCTGAATAATTACCGAACGAACTGATTCAAACCATTTACAAGGTCTTTCATTCACGCTGAATATATTTACGCAGCGCCGAAGCTATTTTATTCATTTCACCCAATTCTTATTGACCACTCGAATGTGTTTTTTTTTACTTTATAGGGTTATTTTCTCCTCTACACTGGAAACACCAGGCTGCAAAATACAATGTATAACCAGGCGTATAATACAATGTTCCACAGTGATTATAATTTGAAGTAAAATATGTAAATAGGTAGCTACGTTTGCTGATATTTAATTTTCACTTTCTCACCTGTGTAGAATGCAACACGGAACATTTATAATAAGTTGACACATTGCTTTTATTATTCATTGTTATTTGAATGAAGGCAGTCGCCGTAGTTTGATATTTATTTAGTAGCCAAACACGCTTCTGGTTCGTTTGTTGCCTGCTTTTAACTCGGTCATATCGAATGGGCTCAGAAAATCACGTCAAAACAAAACGAAGAGGCTGCTTGATTCATAATTGGCAACATCAGATATTGTGAACGCTACACATTTAATTATTTGTAAAAGTCTTTTTCAAAAAAATACGTATGCTTGTAGTTGACGTACTTAAGACATGAACTTAAAATGTATAGATTATCAAACAAATTGTGGGGCTTTGATTGCTGTATGTGACATGCCCACTGCAGTGGGAGATATTCCCCTTTATGTTTGTCGTTGCTGCACTTCCGCCTGTATAGTTGGTTAAAGCGTTCGTTACAATAGACATTATAACAAATAGCTGTAGCAAAGAACTCGTTAAATGAAACATGGCGCTTGCGAGCTATACTTGCGAAATCCGCAAGGAATTGCTGCGAATTCCTTTTTGTTTGAAGAAAATTTACAACTTTGTAATGGACCTTTTACGACGGAGACGGCGCTCCTATTGGCTGGCTTTGGTCACGTGAGTCTAGTAACTGCGTTCATGGCCTTTTCATGATTTCCCTTGTGAATATTTCACTGCATTCCGCTGCTAACTCGTCTCAAACCGTCTTTTCTATCAGTATCTCCCCTTGCCTGCTTTTGTCGTTGGTATTTGGCGCCAGCTGCTTGCAAAAAAGGACACTATCCTCTGTATTCGCGGTGTTCAGTCCTTTTCTGCACAACTATGAGGAAGTCATTCGACTCATGTCGGGACTTTGCAATCTGATCACTCTCACAGACTTCTGACGTCTGCTTACAGTCTTTCATTTACCCTTCAATTCGCTTTACCTTTTTTTTTTAAAGTTATTTTATTAATCGAACAAGTACAAATGGAATACAACATCCACCTGGTTACTCTTCTGGGGAAGCGCCCTGAAAGCGGTAAGTGCTGTGTTTTTCCCTGCTCTGCTGTTGGAGATCGCTGTGTTGTACCTCGGATGCGACGGCGTTTGTTTCGTTGGTTGTGTTCTAGGTAGCTGTTTGGGAGGTCGAGGAACGTTCGACATAAATGAACAAACAACAAGACTGATTTTAAAACGGCACCTTCTAACCAGGTCCAGGTGATCGATTGAATTCAAATAGTGGCTGTAGTGCAGATTAATTAAATATTTATTTTCCGCAATAAGACGGAGAGTTGCGATTCATGCCTATCTTTGATATGAAAGCTTCGCCACAAGGCAGCTGACATTTGTGGCCATGATCCACAGTGGAGATGAATCGGATTGCGTAATTTACTCATGGGATGATGATTATTAGAATAATTATTATTACTAGTAGTACTGCTGTTGTTGTTGCGGTTATTTTGGGAACCGATGACCGATGAACTGCCGGTGTTTGTTGGCTTTACTCTGTTTTTGCAGATATGTGATTTTCCGCGCTATTGGGAATCTTGCAGACGAGGACATTGGTGGACTCTTTGGCTGTCTACTGAAAAGTTGTAGTGATGAATGATACACTTTGTGTTAATGATCCTAATAATTCAGTGCAGTAAAGATGAGCTTTAGCCACCCCAAGAAACGATCAGAATTTTGGGGAAATGTTTGGCTAACATTTGAATGATAATATTTCACTACGTGACAGTACTTTTTACAAATGAGAGGCACTCGTACAATAATTATCCTGCAGTCGATATCAGACTTGTGGTTTCAATATGCTAGTAATGAGTAGGGATTCAGTAAACGTTTCAAACACTGCACTTTTTGTCACAGTTGCAAATGGTTCGTCCATCTGATGATTTATTTTCTGAAACAAGTTCTACCCAATTTGGATTGTACAGTTCACAAAAACCATAAGGTCTGCTTCCTGGGATTTTTTTAAAAATTGGGTACAAACAGCCCCAACACCACGTTAGTGCTTTCACAATGCAAAGCGTAACTGTCACTAGAAAAACATCGGGCTCCTTTATTTCCCCTCTCACTTATTTCTCAATATTAACTATTTAATCGCAACTCCTTGCTGCGGAAATATGCGCAGAACAAAGACATGCCAGTTACTGTTAACAAGAGATTAATTTATCCGTAAATATGTCTATCATTTTTTTTGCCAAGGCAGTTGTTTGTATTTCCAGTGATTAAATACTCAGAGAGGATTGTTAATGATTTTTCTCACTTAACATCAGTGTTGAATAAGGGAGGTTCTGTTTTCACCCACTTGAAATTAATTATCATGTTTGCCGTTTGACGGTAAACTGATTCGTCATTCAGTCTCCAGATTATTTACTGAAAACAGATAAAGTGACAATGTTTCACATTAGTTTGATTATCCATGTGGCGTATAATTATAGTGATGTTAATTCGCTATTAGCATCTGGTATATATTTACAAACGATTTTTTTTTTAAAAAAAACGTTGATCTACCTGCGCCTGTGTCTGTCGCATAGACCAACAGGTACATTGTCGAAATGAAACTCGGGCTGCTAAAAATAAGGTCACAAAGTGTTCCTAGAACCAAATGAACGTTTAATGATATCGTAACATTTGCAACTAAGTCATTCTTTATCACAGCGTAAGTATGTCGATATTAATTGTCTATTTTAGACAAGATCTACCAACAGAAGTGTATCCATACTAAGATTATATCAGATTGGAGAGACTGAAGTCCGTAGTATTATTTTGCTCTTTTGAGAAAGCAGTTTCATTTTCATCTCAAATTTCTCGCAGCAATTGCCATTAATTTTATAATATAATGTTTTAATATCATTTTCAATTCATCGTTTGGGTTCACTGCTATGTGTTTATGGCATATACAACAATTCTAATGCAGATATTATTAATGCAGCTTTTTTCGTCTCAGTTAAAACGCCAAACGAGATAAATATTTGTTTTAGATATCTTTTTCGATAAACTAAAGCTGGTTACCCGGAGTTATGCGATAGCTACACTGTACGCGTTTTAGAATACAATGAAAGGCTGATTTGTGATTTCCTAGATGTTTTCCTCTTGACAAGCTCCAACTTAGTATAAACACATTAAAAAAAGAAACTGAACGGAAAAAAACAAGCCATCATTACAAATACAATCATCAGAAAACACGTATTTGTAAATCTCAATGCGAGTGACAATTTTTAAAGTCGAATTATTTAATTTGTGTTCTTCAAGATCACATAGTCTTCATTTTTGCTAAAATTGCTTGACAGGGATACAATGTCCGTGTGTGTATGCGCATGCTGAATTACTGCAGGTATCCAGCGGTCTACTTGGAAGCTTTGCTCTGGAGAATTTTTTTCATAATACACCCTCTGCACCGACAATGCTCAAATATAATTTCCAAACAATTTCAACATAACAATAGCAAAATATTACAATTAATTATTTAATGGAAACAGCTTTTCAATTAACACCTGTGACAAAAGGTAATCTGATCACCTTCAACATTTAGCATTTTTAATTAACTATACTGCTTTTCCAATCCTTTTAACATGAATTTGTAAATGTAAACAATTCTTAATCCAACAGATTTAATCTCGAGTTTAACGGGAATAATCCATTGTGATCCCAGAGACAGCTCGCTCCTCACAGGGTTGACAAACAAACGAATTTCCAGACCGCGATCTTCATCTGAATTTATTACAAAGGCGAACGCACTGCAAAGTGAAAATCAATAAAAATTAATTGGTATGATTTGATCATTCCACAGTATGAACATGACCCACAATCGCGTCCAGTATAAGGGTTAAATGTTTAAATACTGGCTGTGCTGCTTCAAAAGTTTCAGGGATACAAAGGAGCAGTAGCCTAGAAAACATGTTTTATTTTCGCCATACTCAGTATTTGAAGCCATACTATTCAATCGAGTGTTCTGTAAGAGCGGCCTGAGTTGTTAGTACAGGACAAAGCCAATATTTCTTCCACCGACTGTCAGGCGGCTGCCGCAAGGTTAGATTTACGAGCGTTAGACAGAGTCAGTTGGACTGTGTAGCAACTACGTTCTTAGCTTAGAATTACAAGAGGGGCACACAAATCAAGGTTCACAAAAGATAAATAAAACTAAACCCATTTCATCTAAAATATACTTGTTAAAATATTAAATTTTCTTGTATTTAAGCTTAGCGTATCGCAAGCTATAAGTTGTAATATATTATGTACTATCCAGCATCAGTGCAGAGTTATTATTTCAATCGAGGCCTATTCGATTCTACACTGAAACTGTAATCCTGAAACCATCCCAATAACTCGAGATCTATGCAGTTTTACGTCTGTAGTTCGAACTCACGTGCTGATAATAGAGGACAGTTGGCCCTAATTATACAGTTCTTGACTGCATATTATTTTCTTTGGACTATGCCTTGATTTGAATTATTTTACAATACTTTAATTCCCCTGTTCTTAAATGCTCTGGTGATAAGTATCAGGCAAAGAAACAAAAATAAATCAATTGTCCAGCGCTGTAAGACGACACAGTAAATACTGTAAATGTATTTCTGCCATAGTGTATAAGTCAAATATTGTTTCGTATGAAAAAACAAGTGTGCGTGGGGTTGGGGCGGCCAAATAACATGGATAATCCTATTTTATTGCATATTAATTCACTTACACATGTGGTTATGGGAACCCACTTTTTTATTTCCATAAAAACCAACCAGCAACATATACATGTAATTCACGTGTGTTAAATATTAAGATTATTTTGGGCGGATTTTTGCAAAGTTCTTCAAGCCCGAATCAATGGCAGTCGATTTTGACATTATTACTCCTCACTTGTTGTGCCGTTCCGGATCACAATCTAGGATTTATAATCCGCCTATTAATCAAACCGGAAAAGACAATTCCTGTTTCAAATATTATTTTTATTGCTCTCGCAGTGTTCCTGCATTTCTAGCCAGCTCGAACTGGTTCGATGTATTCAAAGTCGAATATTGCACCGCAAAACTATCCCTGCACAGAAAGACAACGGACCAAAAGTGCAGCCCCTGGAATCTGCATCATTCGTTTTCGAAATGTGTACATATTTGATGAAGACTATCTTTCTGCAATGATTCATTTTTAAAATGGCCTCAGCATATATATTGGAGCGTACATTAGACCTCAGAGGCTAGTTGCAAATACCACGACCCGCCAAAGTGCGAAATTGAGATTGTACAGGGGAAAACTGCAATAAAGTTTACGATGAACTGCACAATGAAAATAAAAAATGTGTGTAACGCACTTCCGCTTAGCTTTTCGATATGTTGTTCTGTCGAGACTCGTGTCGGCGTCGACCTAACCAGTCACAAAGTAACATATAGGGTTAATCCTTTTTCTTAAACCAGTACCTGATGATAACAGAGAACACATACTTCATGTAGAATCGTGACTTTAGTGGGCAAGGGAAGCAAAAGACGGACCATATATTTGAAAAAAAAAGCTCGTGGGAAACTTTGTAAAACCTTTTTTTAATATACAACCTGTAAAGATATATAACTAATGTGTAAATAATCTTAGCGCAGTGTTCTACGAAAATAATACATTCAAATCATTGTAAATTCTAGCGACACGGGCAGTGTGAGTACGTGTGAGGAGAATACCTGTGAATCGTAGATTGGATTAACTTGTTTTTCTAACAAAATAATTTTCACGTCCTCGTTTCCCACAAGAGAAATAATCTAAAAATCCCAAACCGTTTGAGTAAAAACCGGAATCGGAATTGTGCAGTAGTAATAATTACTGCAAATACTTTAAGATTCATTTCCATCAAGCAGTTCGCCACGAATCAAATTATTTATTTACAGTCAGCATCAAACTAAGGGGTCAATTACACATTTAATATAAAAGAAAAGTGTTCTTAGAAAAAAGAGGTGTTAATTGTGCTACAAAATATGTTGAATTATTGTACAACAATTTTCATAATAAAGGCCACACAATTTTGAGGCTCTAAGGAGTTGTATATTACATGTCAACATATGGCAATTCAGCTAGTTACGTTACACCTGTACTGTACATAAGTGTATACACTAATAAAATCACTAAACAGTATTTTATATTTACAGAAACATTTTGCGTATGCGGGCCTATAAACGTCGACAGATACATAATTCATAATTTCAGATAACAGAAAGCAGCTCTCATAACTAACAATGATCTTATCTTGAACCGTGAACCATTTTAAAAACTGAACCCATTCCGAAAAAACCGTAGCAAACGGTCTATACGTCAAAGCGTATTTCGATTTTGCTTTGTTGATATGGGCCTGGTTTTCCCCATGTTTGCCAGCAGGAGGCGCTGTAGGACAAGGCTCGCTAAATCACAGCTAGTATTCTCGCTGCATGAATTACCCCCAGGGTCAGGCACAAGAATTTACGACTGGTCAACAAAAGCACGTGATCTAAACTTGTGTCCCATATTTGGTTGCATACGTAGGAGGCAGAGAAATGACATGTGCCTTTTATTTCCATATTTCATTATATATCGCGCGGTCTAGTGGCGAATAAACGTCTAAGAACCACAAATCAAACCCCTAAAAGGCAGATGAGTTCCTACTTTTTAAACTCCTTCTCAGGTCGCTACCAAAATGGCCACGATTATCAGTTGCAGAGTTATGGAAATGCTGCGTCTGTGGGCGAGCATTTCAGGGAATCGACGATGCTCTCCGCCAGGTATGGCTATGATTACACCGGGATAGACCTCAGCATGACTCGTTCTAACTCAAATCTGTGTGGAGATAGTGAAAGGTCTACTAACTACCTGCAAACAGCCAGTAACACCTTTCATAGCTCATCTGGTGTGAGAACTAAGTCTCCTGATCCTGCCTTCAGCTCTGAATCTTTAATAAGCACACCAGACAGTGCTATTAAGACGGGGGCAACTATCACAGAGCCCAGTCACTCATACAGCGGTAGCCAGGACCCATCGCCGGTTACCGATGAGCATCCTAAGGGGACGAACAGCCCCAAACCAGAAAGTGGACAACTAGACAAGGATCCAGCACAGCAGATGCAGATATACCCATGGATGAAAAAGCTGCACCTTAACCAAGGTACGCTCACTGCCGCCATTCTGCTTTTTGACATACATTTTAATCTTGATCGAATTAATTTTTATATTGAGAGCCAAATTAATTCAGCTGGCGTGATCTAAGTATATAACGACTATTTATAAAAGTATAGCAGTTCGAATCATAGCGGAATATAAGACTGTTGCTTTGAAGTATTAGCAATTATGCCAGGAGCTATACTATGTTATTCATCTTACCGCTTTCCGTTGAAATTTAAAATATGTTTAAAATATTTTGACATATATATCTGAACAACTGAACATTTTGTTCTAGACAGATATTATTACGTATTTGTATGAAACTGTATAATTCATACTTTCGTTTATACTGATACTTGTAGTCATGCATCTTTAACTTTTTCTTAAGAAGGCTTAAGTGGACCAGAAGGAAAACGAACGAGGACGGCTTATACTCGCTACCAGACCCTGGAGCTGGAGAAAGAATTCCATTATAACAGATACCTTACACGACGCCGGCGGATAGAAATCGCTCACGCCCTGTGCTTGACTGAAAGACAAATTAAAATCTGGTTCCAAAACCGAAGAATGAAATGGAAAAAGGACAATAAATTGAAAAGTATAAATGTCAGCCCTCCAGGAGGAGGGTTTCAGCCATAGCTGGTTTCACCTAACTGGCTATAATATTACTATCCAGATGATCTTTTAAGTTGCAATAGGAAAGGTTGCTTGGCCACATTAAATGTTTTTGTATGAGCTACGTTAATACGTTGTTCACATGTACGTTCAACGTCTTGTCATCAATTTATGAAGAAAATAATGCAATTTATCAGTTGTCATCAACAGATGTTGAAATCGTGTTTTTATATATTGATAATAACATCCATGTCTAAATTTAGATTGTGAGAGAAAAAAAGAGGCCAACCGACGTAATGTAGCCAAGCAAATCATTTGTCTCTGAGAACAGAATGAAGTTTTGCTGTATATTTGGTTGCTGAACAAACAAATCCTGTACCGAATTATAGCTTCGCTAAGACTCTAATTTAATAATATTTTATAAACTTAGATAAATATTGTTTATTTCATCTCTTTTTACATCAATGGTGATTTTTGTTTGATTATTGCTTGGAATGTTTGCTTGGAGTGTTGCTGTGGTCCCAGGTATATCTTGTCATGTATATTCTGTACATATATAATGTTTAAATGTCTGCCTTTATCCCATGGAAATGAAAGAAGTGATGTTTTTGTCTACAAAATTGAAATAAACCCAGTTTTACCAATAGACATTTCACCTGGTGTTTTGTTTAGCTCAAATGGGTGTATAAAAGCACTAACAATTGGTTACTTGTGAAAGAACCAAATGACATATCACTTTCGCACTTTACCTCTATTCGTTTGACACCAAAGTTCTCTTAATACTGGTTCCAATGTTTCAGGACTCACAGAAGTCCCTTGGACTGAACCCTTTTTGAACACTTTCTGAATTAAAAATACTTTTACTATTTTTGGCAAGAACTGTCGGCCGAGCTGATACTTTATTTCAATATTTTTTTTAAAAAAAGAACACGCGTCATACTTCAGAAACCCCAGCACTTAGACTACAGACACGTTCATTTTCAAAAGGCAATTTGATAAACTGTTGTCTAATGGAAGAAGAATATGAGTTTATGTTTTTATTAATGACTACTAACAATATAAATATTCGGAAAATGTATAACTCCATTGGTAGGATTTGATTGGAAGAACTACGGAGTTTATGGACAACTTCATATTAGTTTCCATTGCGTGGAATAATTTATCATGAATATCTGCACTGATAATGTTTTTGCACCCAGCATTTATGACTAAAACAGCAGGAAATAACAGACTGTTGAAGCGACGGAAATAGAAAAACGAAGTCATAGGAAGCTGTAACTGTCAGAAGAAATCTTTGCTTGTATTCTCAATCTACCAATTTCTATTTCGCTGTAGTTCACAAGTTATCGGTTTCGTATACATGTAGTGTATTTACACTTACCAAATCTAATAGATCCCCGTGGTTGCATAAGAAATGCCCAGACTGCGTTTTAAAGTAAAGAAGCTTATTCTCCAAGGCCCGCGTCCTCTGGGTACTCAGATGCTTAGCTTTATATTACTGAGAGAACATTTCGACGAACATGGCTGTCTTTAGTGAATAAAAGTTTTAAAGTTTAAGGGTTATTTATATGGACGCCACAGAGCCAGGTCCTGACTGGCTATGGAGGGACACGTGATGCCATTAAACTTTGTTTTATGGTTAGGGGAGTTGACAAGCCAAAATATAATTCACATCATATATTAGGTTAAGAGCAGACAAGTGCAGATGGTTAGTGTTTTCGAGAGGGTCTGTGGAAAGTGACACCAAGAAGCAAGCTGTCCTGTTCCACCGCTATGGATTGGCAATGTCCTTGTGGCTTCTACCTTTGCGCTAGAAAAGCGGCAAGTAAGTTCTTTCTCATCGGTAATAGGGCTGATGAACGCGTGACACCTGATGTCATTCGGGGCTCTTGGGCGCATGTACTGTTTCTTGGCCAGCCAAAAAAAAAGAAAATGTAGTACAACGTGAGTTCAATTTCAACAGCTAGATGTTATGATGAATGCGAAATAATGTTCAGTTATGGAAATAATATTCCAATATACCAAACAAAGGATATTTTAAGTATATTACTAAATTTGTAACTAAAATTACAAATGCTTGTTCATGAAGAATGTTGTGCATCATAGCTTAAATGTTAAATTAAAGAGAAAGCAGAAATAAAGTGTAAATTTTCTTATATTTTAAGCAAGTGCAAGTAAGGTTATTTACAAAACCAAGCAGTTCTCATGCTGCTTAATCACGTGTATTAGAAAGATTATTATATTAAGACAGCTCTGAAAAATATAAACTACACAGTCCTTCCTAATATGTAACACTTTTATACGTTGAAAGTCGATTTTAAAAACACAGAGCCCGGAGCAGCAAAGCTGTGCATAGAATACAAATTGCTTCTGTATAATCTGCGAGTCTGGCTGAAAAAATACCTGGGAAATATGAAATATTTTAAGAAACGGTTCTGCACGTTTAAAGAAGAATAAAATCTTCTGCATACTTTTTGTTGCATCTCCTCTATTAATTTGCAGAGGTTGCGTAACATTTTGAAATAATCTGTTCGGTTATAGATGTCACGGTTTTGTTCAGAGTCCCGAGGGTTTTCTAATCGATCACATTCGTAACAATTTGGACTAGAAATATAGAACAATGACTAACAAGGTGCTGTTTAATGTATAAAACGGTGAGCTTTCATTTTCTCCAAATATCTGCTCAAAGAAAACATCATAAATGTTAAAGGTGCAGTAAGAACATTCACTGCAATTGGCGAGATCTAGTCTGGAAATCTCACAACTGTTTTTGTGTCTCACAGATAGTGATGCAAAAACGAAATGAACTAGCCGTATTTATTGTTTCTGGTACACATTGAAATTACTTATGGCCTACATAAACGTTATATGAAACGTTGATAAAATGACATGGCAAGATTTAAAGAGAGTGAGAGAAAACTGCGAAATCATAAACAGTTCAAGACGGGATCGAAAATCCCCATATTCACAGCAATAATGAATGAATAAATATCAAACACGACACGGAACAGGCTCAGCCCAAAAAGCTATTTGAGATGAAGAACGTTGACATTGAAGGCTGAAAATAGGAGCAATATACCTATAAATAATCAGAGTTTGCTTTAAAAAAGAAAAATAAATCTGGCACGTTATGACCTATTTAACCAACTTTAGCTTAATGAGAATTTTAAGTCTATATTTTTCATAAAAGAAAAATTAAAGATTTCGAAATTCTTCGAAGTTAGCGAGGTAGAGCATCACTAAGAGCGAAAGCTTTTTCTGCTCTAAATTCTCAATAAAACTTGCAACTGACAAGAAAAACAAACAGAACACCTAGGGAAAAGACGTGCCAAGTTTTACGAGAAAACGTTTGGGAGTGGATTACGGCCGACAGAGGAGTTTTTATTAATGTCGCTTATCATTACAAATCGACATTTTATTCACATAGATTTATTTTATAAGTTCAATGAATGGTCACATTAACTCAAGAAAGAAGATTAAACTGTACATTGTCAGACACTGTTAACGGCTAGGACAATCTAAAACCAGTGTTGAAATAACAGTTTACTTAGAATGTATATCATTATTACATGGGGTTTCCTATTCTTCAACAATGTAAAGAGAAACTGGTAGTGCCACGGCAATTAGTAGGGCAAAAATAAATTTCGCCCTAAATGAATGATCGAATATTTGCTTAAAATACTGCACTATAAAAATACAGACTCGCAGTTCTAATGGTAGCATAAGTTATATTGTGGATCACATTGTGATTCTTTGACTTTGAAAATAAAATACCTGAACTCTTAAAGATGATTTTAACAATATTTCAATTATTTTAATATTCGTTTGAATCAGAAAGTGCATATGTACGCATATTTTGTACTGTGTTATCTTTATTCTGTGATTTACTTAGTCTCAACTGTTGAATCTAACTGTTTTTATTTTACTACAGATCTGGCAGAATGGAGGAGGCGCTACAGTAAGTAACTATGTGATATGTCTTAACAGTGTGGCGAATAGTTGGAAGCGGTTGGCTGTTTCAAATGTGGTTTATATGGAAAATGGAGAGATTGTCACATTGTGGTCTAAAGGGAGCGGTAGCATGGATTCTGAAATGATTCCAGTAATAGTTGTTGTGTGCAGCCTGCGTTCTTTGTGATTTCTGTTTAATTTGTATAATGGTGTGGGAGAAATAATGATGTTACATTCAATTTCCCTGAAAGGAATAGAATCTTTATAGGCACAGAGTAAAATCAGTTAAAATATAATTGTGTTTAACTCTAATTAACTGTGGCAGTGTAGATTTAGAGTCAGATTTGGCTGGCTTGTTATTTCGAACTGGCAATGCACAACACAGCGCCTCCCAGTGCAAGGCTGCATCTCTAAAAGGTCATTTGGAGGAAAGTTATTGTTCCGGTTTCAACAACATCTGTAAAAACGCTTTGCCGAACGACGTGGCAATAATTACAGCATATATTTAAAGTGCACTCTTGATGAGCTAACAGAGGCTTGTAGGCGAAGGTAAATGTTAAAGCTCTTCAGATATTACAGCCACTGTAAACATGTAGGCCAAACATCAAGCCTTGTGACTGCCAGAGCATCAAATGAGCTATTCGTTTAACTAAAGCACAGTATTTCTTTTCTTGTAGCATCTATTGGTTAGGCTCACCTTTGATGATTTCACTGTGCTTTTTGTAAAGATTGACCTGATCGTTGGTAGAATAATTATTCATTAAAAGCATGTATTACTTATTGTAAAATGTTGTTACTTTTTAAATGGAAGCATGTTTCAGTAGTTTCTTGTCGTTTGTTAACTATGAAAGATACAGTAAATAAAATACTTTATTAATAAGTGCACTAAGATAATTTGACGCTATTATTTAAAAATTGTACATTTAAGGGAAAGCTATCAATATCAACGTAGCCAAAGCCGAAAATGCCACATGTCAAATTAGAAAGGTTCAATCCTTATAGTTTCAAAGGGGCTTCAAAACAGAGTTAGATTACTATTTGGCTATCACTTGCCAGTAATACAAATGTTCAGATTCTGTTCTCTCTACATCAGGGACTGTAAACGTTCCCTTGACCTTAGGTCTACTATTGCTCCCTTACTTCAGAAAATTATAATCACTGCTAGGATATCAAAAGTAGACATTTACAGATACCAGTCTATCTTTGCACTCAATATTCGACACAATTTCCCTCCAAGTAACAGAATAATTATGCCACGAGATAAATGTCAAACAAGGACTCACTTTAAATAGATCCAGATAATGTTTAACCGGTATTCGCAAAGCAATAGGCCAGCGCCATGGAGCCTTCGTTTCAGCACTAAGTTTTACAATGTGAATCTTTAGGCGTTGATAAATAATCAAGGGCAATTGCTACTGAAAAGCAAAACAGTCTTGCTTATGCTGAGCGGATTTCTGCAAGAAAATGACTTTCTGGGTCACTAGAAAGGTGAACTTTTAAAAAATTCAATTTTGTTTTTGAAATCGTTGTATTTATACGTAGGAAAGTCCTTAGCAGACAGATGACAATAATAGCTTTCATTGAACCACTGAATCTATGAATAAATATAGGGTTCACTTCCCAAACACTTACTTTGCATTGACATTCTCTAGGTCAAAATCTGCTAGATCAAAAGTCGCAGCACTTGTGTGGGCAGTTAAAAAAAAGAGGTGAATTTTAATCGGGTTTGTTCATCAATAACTCTTTGGCATTGACCTGTCTGAACGAGTCGAGCAGTAAGGTGAAATGCAGGTCACAGCGTCTAACAAATATTAAAATGTGCAGCACCAATCAGCTTCACAATGTGCGATAATTTGAACAGTAAGGAGATTTGGGTTTCGAATTATCGGATGATGTAACAATATCTGGTATTTTCTTTGCAAAAAAAGCTTTTAAAAGCAGAATTCACTGCTGATACTTTCGTTGGCGCCATTGGTTGTCGAAAACTGTTTAGCTCTTTTCTTTCCTAATGCACTGGGGTAAACGAAAAAAAAATCACAGGTAAATAAGATCAAACTTTTAGCGACGTTATGGATTTTTTACAAAGGTAAAATAACCAAAACCATATGACTGAACATTTGTAGAGGATTAGTTTGGCTGCTCTGCCATAAAACGTAGATAAACCGAGACCTTTGTCTGTTGTACTCGACAGAAACAGCAGAGAAATAAACAAGTGAAGATACCGTTAACTGTCAGAAACTCCAGCTTCAGTGTTACATTGTTAATCAATGCATCTCAAAATATTTAAGTATAACCTTTGTATTGTCGAATACACTTACTCTTTTTCGTTGGCGTACGTTTATAATTGTTCTCAGCCTGCCTCTCGTGTGTCTATTTTTTTAACTAGAGAGATAAGGACAGAATTACTATAAGCTTAGCTGAACAGTAAGTTCGGAAAGATTCACACACTTAGAAAAGTTCATGCGTGTGGCGGTCACGAAAGTGAAAATAATAATGCAACTTTCCGATGTGTTTGTAAATGATTTCAGTCTGACCCCGTGCCCTTCAGCCTTTAACGCACAACGCGGTGGCACTGCAGGGACAGTGGGGACAGCAAAGTAAGAATGCACTAGAGTTTAGAAACTACCTTAGACATGTTTGAGGCAGAGGGAATTCTAATTAGCTGGCAGATTAAATTGTATATATTTTTCCTGCATATGACGATCCAATTGACTTGTGGTGTAATTAGATTTTGAAGCATACTGCCGGCAGTATTATTTGATCCAGCTCCTAGGAAATGGGACAGATTAGAATAGAACAAACAATCGTTATTTTACTGGGCTGTTATCATTTTATGAAAGTAGCAATGAGTGAAAAACGCTTTGGAATAAACCAATATTTGCGCTATCATGTATAAATTGTATTTGGTTAAATTTAAGAACTGTTTAGGCCGGGCGATATTTGTTATAACATCCTGCGGTTTGTTAGTGGTGAGTTCAAATTATTAGCATCTGGAGCAATTATTGATTCACGCTGGGGCACTTAGTAATGTTAGCTGGAGCGGATCGGTACAAACTGTTTCCTATAAAATCTCTGTAAAATACGAAGGGTTCATAAACACAGTCATATATAGTAACTTCTGCCTTGTGGACTGGATGCACAAACCAGCTCTGCACGCTGATTCATGTTGCTGCCACTGCCGAACAATGCAAATATAAATGTTTGCTTCCACCTACCAGATATAAGGAAACGACCTCTATGTCTTTCAATGGCTAAACAATTACATTACTTTACAACCGCTTTGCCTGATTTTTTTTCATATTTATTATTATTACACGTCATTAACTCCTTGGGGATCGCTTGTAACTGCATCTTTTAAAACTATTTTTCCATTTTGTAATTAGTCACCGAATTTGTTTGTAACCCGTCGTCTATATATACCCTGTAGAACCGAATTTGTGTGATGTTTCGGTCACAGATTCGTTTCTAGGGGAGTATATGGTCGATGCCAACACTACGAAAATCAGCAAAATTCTTCGTGGCTTTTAGCTTAGACTGATTTAGTTCTAAGTAATATTCAATGATTTGATTAGGAATGGCCTGTTTTTATTTTGCATCCAATCTTCAATATTGAGTAGAAGACTTTTAACCCTCGCCGCTCAGCAGTGAATGGCTTATTTAAGCTATCCTTTGCAATCTAAATATGATGCTTAACGTGTTGATTTACTGATCATTAGTCAGAATGTAGTCGTTTCTAAACTTCTGGATTTACTCTCCGGAAATATAAGATTACTGAAATTTAAGTATTTCTTCCTGAATGCTGCCTGTTTCCATGACGATGGCGATAAATTATCTACAAAGATTGACTTACGGTTTTGTACCGCGTTTGACGATGTTTCTGAATTAAATCGAACCAGATAAGGTCTTTGTTAAAAACTTAAAAACCGAATTGTACATATTACAAATGAAAGAGTTAGAAATATGTTATTACGTTAGTTTAAAGAGAAAATAGGTGGTGAGATATGAGAAGAGGAAAACGAATTGTGAAGCGATTGGAGCATAAACGCTTGCTAGTGAGGCAAGGTCATTAGATATCAAACTTATATTCTACTCTTCCAAATTACTGAACTTTCAGAGCAAAGTATTTTTGACCTTACAATGTCCTTAAGCAACACGTGTAAAGTGCTCTATATGATACGGAAAGCCTTGTTCTGACTTTAGCGAGAGTAGACCATGTTTGCCTTTGAACAACTTTGGTGAAAAGACCTTCCTGCATCTGTAATGGCTGTAATTATTTTCCTCAGCTCCGTTATTCCATTTTTTGGCTAACGGGATGTTTCCTTTGTCACCCTGCGTACGTTGGATTGCCGGCCGTTTCTCCAAGTACTCTCGCTCTTGTCATACTGCTCTCTGACGAAAACAACAACAAAAAATACAAACACGCCGAATGCCTTCTCCATCCTTGATTTATATGAAAAGGGGCAAGGAATGGTCGAAAATTCTCTTTGGACAAAAGAGCAAATTACCTGAGCAATATTCGGGCGCTCAGTGAGTGCTCATTATTCTCTCCAAATGGAAACCGCTATTATGTGCATTTTCCGGAAACTATTTCAAATATTTAGTGACTGCTGGAAAAAATTAAAGACGTTGCACTTTTAATTTTTTTTAAAAATCAAGGTTTTCTGGACGAAGTTTGTAAAAAAAATTGTCATTAGCTGTTTCCTTATCCGGGAATCGGGCACGACCCCGCCATTGGCTCGCACAGTCACATGGGTGACTAACTTTATTCAGTTGACAGCAAGTAGGAGGGCTTTATGGAACGGGAAAAAAGACAACTCCGAGAAAAATTAGTATTTTCCACCTTCAGAAATTAATGACCATGAGTTCGTATTTGATGAACTCTAAATATGTGGATCCCAAATTTCCTCCTTGCGAGGAATACTCGCAAAATAACTACATACCTGACCACTGCTCAGAGTATTACAGTCAGTCGCAGGACTCTGATTTTCAGCACCAAGGAATCTATCCACGGTCAAACTACAGCGGCCAGTCGTACAGCTGCAGCAACGCTCGGGGCTCTCCAGTGCAGCAGAGGGGTCATGTGCAGGCACAGCCCGCTCCTCAGAACCACCTCACAGGGCAGGGGGAGCCCGTTGCACCGCTCCAAGTGTCCATAGCCCGGCCTTGCAGCCAGCAGCAACATAATGCAAAGAACCAAAACGGCACAGCAACCAAACAGGCAGCAGTGGTTTATCCTTGGATGAAGAAAATCCACGTTAACACGGGTAAGGTCCACTTTTGTTTTCTTGCCCCTGCTGCTTCGCCACCCCTGGCAAATATTTGTGACTCATTGGTATCGGTCTACCGTAAATAACTCCTTCAAAGGAGGATTTATGAGCGGTTTTTAAAAAGACCGGCAATTACACCCATCATAAATTTTTATTGCTGAGGAAATAGGCCGCTGGCCATGTGGCTGACTCCATGTGAAAACTCGAGCCTGAGAGTAACAGGGACATGTTATATCTCTGATTCAGAAAGAACTTTAAAGTGATCCTTAGTAATAATATATATTTGAACTTTTTACTAGAGGTACTGTTACAGTGCGGTGTGCGTGCAGACGTTGCTTTTAGAACTGCATAGTGGAAGCGGCTGACAAACTTTAGGTTCAGATTTGAATGGTTTTTGAATTGTTTTATTTTTCAGTGAATCCTAATTACACTGGAGGGGAACCAAAACGTTCACGAACTGCCTACACAAGGCAGCAGGTTTTAGAACTGGAAAAGGAATTCCATTTTAACAGGTATCTGACAAGACGACGTCGTATTGAAATAGCCCACACTTTATGTCTTTCCGAACGCCAGATCAAAATTTGGTTTCAGAATAGAAGAATGAAGTGGAAAAAAGATCACAAACTGCCTAATACTAAGACCAGATCGTCTAGTTCTTCTTCTGCTTCCAATCAACAGTCACAAACTGTTTCCAAGGACCAACAAACAGACCTCACAAGTTTATAAAAGGACATCTTAAAGGCTCTTTAAGTGTATATAATGAGACATTTCCAGGCAGAAATTGCATGTACCGATAACATGGCTTGTAGGTGCTTTCCTGCTGATGTTTATGGCATTGAAGAGACCTTATCTTATGCCGTCACCTTGTTCTTAAATGTAGGAAATGAAACAAAAAAGGAGAACGTCACCTTAGCTGCAGCTGAAACGTTTGCGATCCTAGTCAGTGGCTATTCTTACCATACAGCACACCTTAGTAACCTTAACAAGTGCAAGGCGCTAAGTCGTGAAGACATGGTGAGGTGTACACTCCAGGAAGGTACATGTGTAGTCTGCTAGCATGAAAATGAAAGGCTGCGACGCTTGTTCATGGTCTTTTTATTTTATAATGAAGGCTCGGTGATTTGTTGTGGTAATTTCTTGTTTCCACAACTATTTTTGCTTGTAATGTGTATTTTTGCGATTCCTTCTCTTTGTGTATATTGTGTTGATATTCGAGATTTATAGTGATCAGGAATTAGACAGTGTTTTGTGGTTTCTTTATTTAAAATGAGAAAAAATAGTATTTGTAATTGTGCTGCTGGATGGATTATTGTTACAAGTCTACAATGCAAGATTGCATACATTTTTATGTTCAAGAATGATACCAAAATTCGTACGCACTACTAAAGTTCAAAAAATAAATTTAGTAGTAACAAGCTGACAAGCGTGACTAGTTTTCCTTATTGGTATCTGGGTATGCATTCTTATATATGACTACAGCTTATGTTGCGACGCTGTCGTGAACAAACGCCATTAAAAGAGACCCTACATATTCGTTTTTTGTAAGAATGCGAAGTGCCATAAACCTGCAATTCAATATCAAATATCCAAAGACAGCAAACGTCGTTGTCTAAAACAAGATTTTTGAAAGAGAAATGTGCTTAGTGGAATATTGCAACAGTACTTTGTGTTCAGGGCGCTTGTTAAACTCTGTTTCTCGGTTTGTTGGTTGATAAATGAGTAAGCTGGTTACACCAATCTGTGAACGTTTAGTATTACAAGTGGGAATGTGTTTCCTTTCGATTTTTTCCAGAACGGATGAGCGAACAACAATACGACAAGGTACACAGTTTAGAAACAGAAAACGGTCTACACAGTGTATATTTTGTTTTGTGAAGAGCCCTTTTCGTTTTTCCAGCCTATTAATCTGTAAAGAGACACTGCTGGTTGATTTAGAGGGGCAAGGACAATAGCCGAAAGTCTCTTCAATTAGGTCATTTACACCTAAACACAAATTGCTGAAGATTCTTGTTTCTGGCAGTTTTAAGGAAGCTAATGTTATGTTACAACCAGACGAAACGAGTCAGAACTTCCTGAAATACAAGATTCTATGTGCTGTGCCAATATTCTCACGATATCAATCAGTGGCACGCTGGTATGTAATGGAGATTTCGCACTCAGTTCCTTTATGCAATGCTTTAAAACGGTCATTCATTGCAGGATATCCAGATGTTTTAAACGGGATAATGACCCGGTTTTGTTACGAAGGAAGAGCTCAATTGATATTACAACATATCTACTTACTGTTTCCACTATACTATTACCCCCATAAACTAAATATATAATTATATTTATAATTCTCTCAAAGTCCTTCTGGGTACATTTAATATAAGTTTTTTGAGGAAATGTCAAATCTTTGAATGTTCAGCCTCCCAACAATAAAGCGCTTTTCTCTAATTTTTGATAGACATGAAAGCAAAGATGGGTAACGATGTTGTATTTAGTTGTGTGATTACAATTAAAGGTTATCTCCACGCATTTTTAAAATTATGAACAAAATAGGTGCATTAAACTCAGGCCGTCTTATTTCTTTCATCTGCAAAATTTGAATTTTATTAAAAGATGACGAGTATGCCCAATATTGCGTCAAAATAATTAAAGCTATTGGTAGAAAATGAATGCAAAAGGAAAAAGTCCAGAAGGGTTCGTGTTAATGTGCTATCTAATCTACTAAAAGGAAACCGAGCCAAACCGACACTCAGGAAATCATTATTCGTAATCACACAACAATTTTGATGGCAATGCCAAAGTTCCGTCAAGATACAAGTTAAGAAAATTTATTTCCTTGGAATTTCGATGTTCAACCCGTTTTTGTAGCATTCAGTAACAAAAGAAAGTTGGCGGTGCAGCTCTTTTTCCTGTCCCTTCCCTGCCCTGCAAGCTTGCAGCTGGCTTAGCTGGACATGGTCTGTTTGAAAAGGCGAATTCCACGATTCTTTGTTCTTTATAGGGTAAGCCGTGTAGTTCTCAGACTTGCACATGACATTACTATAATATATCCACGTCTTGATATTATAAATGAGTGATATTCTCTATACTATTTAAATCATTGTTTCCAGTACAAAACGCTAAGGTTCACGCGTAGCAAAGATGTCTTTTTCTGACGCCTTCATGTTGAGAAGCTGAAAAGGTATTTTACTGAAGTTCGGCTAAACTGTAGAAACAGGTTCACCAAGAGGACAAATTTTCTATTCGATTAGCTGTATTTCAGCCTGGAGGACTGACCTCTAAACCCTTGACCTTTTGGACTCAATCCTACCCTTCGCCTTTTCTATGTGTTTTAACACAGACACCATCTAGTTAAGGCCAGTTGAAATAGGTTCTCACGTACGAACTACCTCAATTTTTGCAAGTGGTAACTTCTGCGTCCATTCGCAGGCGATGCGGATTTTAGTATAATGCATGGTGCCACCAAACTCCACTTTTCTCCGGTTCCCGCACCTTACAGAAGTGACATTTCAGCTGTTGCCTACACTTTATCTCTAATGACGGAACATAGAAGTTGTTGATTTACTCAGCTTCAAACTTTGTTCATTTTCAACTCAATGTGGTCCCGCTTCCCATTCTTTGCCGTTTGAATAAAGTAAACGTTCAGAAACACTCCCAAACAATAATCTTCCAATATTTGCATTAAGTTCTCCATTAAATTCTTTATGCACAAATTGGCCCTAAAATACAGTTTTGCCACATTTATTTCTATACTTAAAATACTGGAAATCATATTGCAACGGTTGACGTTTGTGTCAAATAATGGCACGTTGTTTATTAATCCAGAATTGAAATATGTTCATGCAGCTTAATTCTATGGTAAAATACATAACAACAAACCAAAATAATAATATTACAAAATAGAAGATTTCGAGTTATGCAGTTGTAAATACTTTTATTCTCAAGCACCGTTGCATTCATATTATGGATAAAGTCCGTATAATTTCGTCATTATTCATTTTTTAATTAAAGAAGACGCATCTCGACACCGAGTGGACACAGCACCCTATTGTGTAGGTGTTTCGGTCTGGCCCATGTTAATGCTAAGCTATAACTCATAACCATCCCCAAAAAACAATCTGCATCGTCTTCTATGAAAGTTGAGTACAATGGAGCCCCCTTTCTGTTTTGTGACTACCCAGGAAAATTGAAACTAAACGAACTTTTAAAATATTTTCGTGAAATAGTCTAATCACGGAAAACGAGATCCAATGTATGCAAACAACCAAAATAAGTAGCAATTAATCAGCGACTTGTGCTGTTTTTTCCAAGATGCAATCTAAATTGCGTGAGCAAATATCTGTTAAAAGAGGCTCTAAGCAGTATATGACTTTGACTTCTGTGCAACACCTTTCTCCTTGAAAATCAGCCTACTTTTAACCGCAGTTACCACCAAGGTCAATTGATAACGTCTCACATTCATTTAGCCATGTAATTTATCAATATTTAACCTATCCAGCCACATGTATTAGCGTAGGCACTGGTTACAGTTTATAATTCAAATGTTTTAAATTCAGAAGCTTAATTATTTTCAGGTTCTTTCACTATATAATTTGTCATATAAATATCGAGTATACTAACATGAGAAATATAGAACATAAAAGTCAACAACATCATGATTTCTGAACTGTTATATTATTCAAAATTCATAACGTCACATATGATATCAATCACAATCAATCAACTTGCATATTTATATCTATGGATGCACAGCACAGTCCCCACAACCACATATAACCCTATATCTAGTTGTGTGCTGTTTGTATGTACATATGTATTATTCTATGCACGCATATAATGTACATGTGTGTGCATGTGTTTATGTATAGACATGCTCGCATATATGTACAGATGTATGTATGTATAAGTGTTTATATATACGTTGGTGTGTATGCAATAATGCATATGTGTACTTACTGTACACGCACGTGTTTATGTCCATGCGCATCTAAGGGGTAAATACATGCATAAAATGCCCCATCTTTAATTGTTTGACCTTCTTAAATATGAAACAATCTGAATATTTAGCTTCATTGAACAGATCTTAACAAACTTAAACTTAAATGATTATTGCCCACTGTTTTTTTATTGTTGTACATACACCGCACTGTTACTTCGCTTCTAGTCTGGAAAGAGGAACAGCTGAAAGGAAGGCAAAGAGTCAATACGACCATGCCATAGGCTGGTCATTCAAAGTGGGACAAAGCTGATGCAGCCCAACGCTTCTAAACAGCCATATTTGTTAGTCTTTTCCTTTAGAATTTCAAAACATATTTTTTTACCAACCTAATATTTCTCAAATGATAAAGACTTTTACATTTTATGAACTAAAATGTCCAGAAGAGGTGGCAAGATTTTATGTATCCTTTTATATTTGATTCGGCCACGTGATTTACTAAATAATTAATGCAGTACGTCCCGAAAGAAACACGGCGTCGTCATTAATCGGCCAAGCAAAGGACTCTATCACACTTGAAAAGTGAACAGATCCCAAGAATATTATATACAAATGGTCCGCTATCACACTTTGCTGTTGTAGTTCGTTGCCAGAAACTGAAAAATGGAAGCTTGGTAGGTAAACAATTTTAGTTTTGTTTCTGGTAAGATAGCAAATGAATGTAACTGTCATATATATTTGATGAATAGCGCCCTTTGCTTCTTACTATGTGCTACCAGGCGACTCTCATAAGTTGTAGTAGGCAGATAGACTGACCTTCTATTCGGATTAGCTTTAACATTTTGGAGCAACTATGATAAACTTCAGGTGCAAAAATTTGTATCGGCTGCATTTTGGAGGTGGGGGGTGGGAATGTTAGTAAGACTGCGATGGGATTATTATTAAGGCGTAGTTGTGTGTCATGAAATGGCGTAGATTTTACGGTTTAGTTGTGCTTTATTGCAAACAATGCCGGCTGTCATGGCATCTGCTGCCTATTTGTACACAGCGAAATAGAGGCCTGAGCTTATGTTGAATACCACTAGTCATATATTTTGTTTTCTTTGAGACGTATTGGAAAGCCTGTAAATGAGATTCAACTAGAACAATTGCAGGTACTTACGTCTGCAGAAAATATATTCATGGGCGTTTGGTGCTTTATTTTTTAGTCGATGTTTTGCTTTAAACGATGAAGGAAATGTCTCCTTTGAACCTATGTATTTTTTTTACAGTAAATGAGTATTTCTTTCCTACAATAGTCGGTTAACTGAGTATCCACAACACTAGAAATGTGTGTTTGACTCACTTAAAGAATAAATGGCAGTGACTGATACCCAGAACAAAAACAAATTGTATTTTCACTATTGGTACATTTTATAAGGTAATAAACTGACACAATTTTGATTTGCTGAATCTATGTTAGTATGACAATGCTGGGGAACCGTATTAAAGTATGCCTCACATATATATTACAGATAATACAATGGAGTAAAGTACAAGCATGATCTGGCTTTTTATTATTGGCCTTTTTACAGTACGTGCAAAAGATTTATTATTAGGGTAAAGATTAAAAGCAAATTATCAGTAAACATTTTCATTTCTAACATTGAATAGTAATGTAAAACCTTGCTGTAAAGAAAAGGTAGAGAACCCTTCATTCCAAAAGCATCATAATTGAAGTACCAAAGAGTGTAATAGCATTATAAACCAATAACTATTCTTCAATAACTGTAAATTACAGTGTAGGGTTTTAGTGGCATATCGTGACAGCTCTGTTCCTAAACCTCTCTGTAAAGGTGTAATTAAACTGTATAAATTACTGTGGTAAATACAGATGTCTTTGAAAAAGGATTTTATTAAGTTGGTTGCAGATATTTTACAATATGAACCTCGGCATTTATTGCTTCCGTTGCTTTTGTCACAGAACACTTCTGGAAATTGAATTTGTGCTGTCGTCACGTGTGTAAAGTCGACGTTCGTTTCCTTTTTTAATAAATTATGCATTAAAACAATAACCTATTAATTCAGTTATTCGCCGATGACAAATGCAGCGCTGTTTTACTGATGACAAAGCTGCGGTTGTGGCGCCAAGTTACTATTTTTCTGACTCTCACTTCAACTCAGTATCATCTACCGTTAAATTCTAATCCAGCAAAGAACCAGGCAGACAAGAATCAATGAAAACGCTTTAATTACAATTTTTTCATTAAATCGAAATAAAGTATTATGGTGTGGGGGGTCAACAATTTCCAACCCTGTTATAAATCACTACCAGTAATTCCTGAAAGGGTGCAAGGCTGCCGGGGCCAGGCGAAGATTGTAAATCTGTCCCTTTTATTGCTCTATGAACATATGCTGCGGTCGAAGACGTCTTCGGATCCCCATCTGATTATATTCCCCGTAAAGCCGAGTTCCCACAGTGGCAAGCATTAGCCCTTAGTTGCTTCATCTTAGTCTCCTCACAAAATTATCAGCGAAGGCATAACTTGCCGTAATCAAATAGTCCATTTACACTTCTGGGATCGAATAACATAATAATAGGAATTACTTCAAAATCGCAAGCATGGATACTTTAAACGATATAAAAGATTTTTTTCTTTACAAAATAACATAACATAATCTTTATTTTATGAACAATCGTTAGAAAACAGTTTCGAACTTGCTCAACGTAGTTCTTGAGCGAAAGCAATGCTTTAGCTAAACAGATGTAATTGTTTTATTTTCTTTTAAATAATTTATAATGCAGTAATTGCAAAGCAATATTTCTATAACGACCATACAGAGCCACAGAGGGTAAAGTAATTTAGATAAATGTTGCGTTAAGCCGGCGCTAGGTGCAATAAGGTCATGCATTACTGTCAATAGAAATGTTTTTTATTGCTATTAAATTACAGACAAATATTTCAGATATTAAAAACAGTTTGAAGTAGCATTTAACAGAAATATTAAGCAATTCGATAGAATGCAACTGAAAATTAATTTTCCATAACTAAAAACGTTATATTTCAACAAAGTAATTGCGGAAAAGGGCACAATAAGAACGGAGACAGAATTAACCAATATTCAACGCCCGGATTTGTGCTACATTTGTATAACTAGAAGTTGGCACTGGTTCCTGTGATTTAAATTGCTTCTCCTGAAAGAGAAAGGGAAAATTCCCATTAATTCCTAGTACACAGGCATCAATTTCACTACATAAAACAACAGTTAAGAACGATGATTAATTTGCCCTCCCAAAAAAAGAGGGGCGATTGGGTTTCACAGAAATCTTATCTGTTGCAGAATTCTATAGTTTAACGGTGCCTCTCAACTGGTTCAAATCCTAATCAGGATAAATAAAAAGTCCTATTCATTCGCTGGATTTTAATGTGATCACTCCACAACATTTAACCTAAATTTATGCTTGTTGTAGTTTCAATACATAATTCGTCGCTTTATTCTAAGCTTTTGTGTTGGTTTTGAGACTAATTGATATATATTTGTAAAATACTCAAATATTTTAAACCGAATTAAGTATTTTATATAAATGCGTCGCCTTAGTTATGCATATCTACAAAATCAGATTCTACAAAAATAATACTTCTTTAGTTTTATTAAGTAAATGAGTGTAATAATTAACTCAACACACGGGGAGGAATGATGATATACAATATACAGCCCTAGAGGCTGTGAAATAGCAGTAAAATACAAATCTATTGTTCAATTTAGTAGACGTGGTACTGTTCTGAAAGACGGTACCAGTGAAGTCCAGCCACACAATGCCTTTTCAAGTATTGCACAGAATATTTAATTTTCACTCAGCTCACCATTAGTGTTAATGTAAGAAGTGACTCAAAGCCCCAAACAATCCATATTAAAGAGATGTTAGTGAGGTAGCGCTGGCTCAACTTACTGGCTCAATCAGAACAATCTGGTAACACAGATCACGTGAACAAATATGCCTGTATCTTAAGGCAGCGCCTATATTTTCTGATTATAAAAGGTATCCGTTGCACTATAAAATTCATAAATTGCAACTTTTTAAAGGAATACCTACCGGTTTGTAAATACCACTTCCTCGTTGGATGCTCGATTATAAAGTCTTGATTTAGATTTAAAGCTAAAGCATCTCTGTAAGCCGTTTTTATTGGTAGTTGTCCCTGAGACTGAAGCCATTTCTATCGGGAATACCGTCTGCATTTCGTATCGAAATGTCTGTAAAACCGCAAGATCTGGTTTAAGACAGCATAGTCTGCAGACAGACGACAGAGGATATTTTTCGCAGCTGCAGGCTAAGAGATTGAGTTTGAGAAGCACAGATTTATGATAAATTGACACACAGGTAAGCAATCGTATGATAAAATGCAACCTTTAGCAGTAGGTTTGCATAATGCCTTCAGCAAGAGGGCATATTATTCATTCTAAATTGTATGAAAATCTGATACAAACTAGTGTATTGTTCCCATTTCAGTAGGAGATCAGAAAATGATTTTGTAGCATAGAATGGCGATTTATAAAGAACATTTTGCTGTTTCACGAAAGTGCGCAATTTGAGAAAGGTTAGATCGGACAAGCCAGAGCAGTCTTAGATTTGTCTTGTGGCTGTATTTTAGCTGATTCTGCGGTTTTATGTAAAAGGAAAACGAAATAAAAAGGCATGGAAACCCAGGGAACTTTTCAAACTGTCACTAGCAAACTTAGATCGTAAATCACATTAATTTGTTGTCTCTAGCTTATCGTCAGGCTGCAGTCTTCTTTGATTTATGCGCTTCAGAAATATATTGCGGGCTAAAGTTATTGCAGCAGCCTGTATAAATTATTTCTCAATTAATGTTATTGTCGTTCAAGGAAAACAATTTGTGGATTTCGAGGAACTCAGTATATCCGTATTTTTAAACATATGAAATATAAAATATCGAATATTATTTTAACTCATAACAGTCGTGTCAGAAGATATTTTCTGTAATGGATTAAATTCAATATTTTTGTAGTTATGCACTTTAACCAGTTTGTGTAGATCCTTAAGGAATAAAATACGAAACCATCCCGTTTGAATCCTATTTCCTGGTGCCTAGGCGACCGTTTCGGTCGAATTTAAATGTTAAATGTTAACTTAGTTCTTTCTCTTCCAGTTCCAGAAACGCGTTCACTTACTTTGATTAATTACTATCCAGAATACAACTGTATTATTTTCCCATTTTAAAACACAAAACGCCTTTTAATTCCCACGTTTAGACATAATATCTTAAGTTATTTCTGTATATATGATTTTGGTTTGACGTTGATATAAGGTGGGATCGGGAGTGTGATTGAAGTTGCTTTTTTTTTATTCCAATTTTTAAAGCCAATAGAACTATAGTATTATTCGTTGTAATTTTATTGTTAATAGTTCATGATAGAGAAAGTTTCGTTTTTTTCTTAATGAAAATGTGTACATATAAATTGTCCAAATCCATATGTGTGTATGTGGATTTGGATATTGGCTCAGAGTGTCCACAGGTATAAAGTTGTTTCGCAGTGTCCGTATGTGCCTTGCTCGGTGAAAACTTTTGAGTCGAACATTTTTCATTGCTGCATGCCTCGAAGCTGTTGGGCTGCCATGTTAGTCAGCTGAATCCAATTACTGTGAGCAGCATTTCATTTTGCTCGATGGGGCCACTCACTTATAACTTCACCTAAAATTTCAATAAACCTCTCTTCAGCTCACGTCATGGTAACTATCAACATTCGCCTGATGGTGTGGCTTCAAAACTTTTCATCTCTGAATAAAGTCAAAACTTTTCAGGCACCGCGTACAGTAACCGCCTTGGACTTATAGAGAGATTGTGCTCCATTATGTTCTGGCAGACAGTAAAAGTACTGAAAACGTAATCAGTCCCAAGTTTTTCTGCCAACTTAGTTTAGCAATTTAGGAAAGTGACAAAGGAAGTTTTGCAGAACTTTTCGACGTATTAATTCTGCTAACACTATTTACATGGTTAGTCTGCTTATACGATTTTAGGGTCGTAATATGAGAGCTCCCTTATAATGTTGCGAAATTAATAAGCAAGATGTTTAAAAACTTACCGTCCAGATCATAGCTGAGCACACTTAAGTTATCAAGAACAGCTTGAAAGCAACCAAAGTGTTTAAAGCTTGTCGACTGCACTCGCTTGCCTTGGAAATTAGCGACTTTACCCTGCAATTACTTTACTTACTTCCAGTGATTACAGAGAAATAAAAGCTTTTAAATTGACGTATGGCCACGTGAATACATTACACACATTATAGTGGGAGGCATTGGACCGAGGACCTGATGTCTTGCCGACTGTGATTTGGATCCTCTTCTAACTTCAAATTATATCGACACAAGTTGGTGAGACTAGTTTGTAAAGTGCTGCGCCTTAGTGGGATTAAAGAGGGATAGAAAAGCCATGGTGAAGTTGTGTGATGGGCTGTATTGTGAGGTAGTGGAGGCGCTTCCGTTGGTTGTTCATTAAGTGGTGAGTTATTGCTGTATAAGCCAAAGGTCAATTCAAAGGCTTATGACTCTTACATATTGTCAGCTAATGACCGTGATTTCTTTGTGCATTTGATCTGCCACAGTTGCTGCTTTTCTTAAATGTATTTTCAAATTTAAGCATGCATTTTGAATTGATATAAAATTCACTAAAATACCGTTTCTGCACGACTTCAGCTTCCGTTCATGCTCCCTCTGCCTCTTGCACATTGATTTGGAGTTTGGAGCCTGTTTGGATGCTCCAATCGTGCTGTATTATTGCATTTTAGTTACTTTTTGTATAACTAAGCCATTTATTGCGCGTGTTATGATCATGCCTAATCGATATAAAGCAATACGTGATGTTTGGTAATCCCAATGACAAAGCATAAGCGCCTGTCAATTTAATACATTATTCATGAGTTTTATACATGGCGCCAGGCTCTTTCTTGCAAACCTCCATATTTGTATTGTTACGTTGGCTTGTTTTAAAATGTTCGACAACAGTGGTAATTTTTCATTAAACTTATATATTTAAACATCAACGAGAAAATAAATAAATATGTATTTTTTTATATTGAAGAATGTTGATACTAAACTGTCAGTTTACAGATATTGGTTTGGAGCAGATTCGAGGAAACCAAACGATTGCACGATATAAAATTGTGATTCTTATTTAATGCTCCGTTCAGGCCCCGCTTCCATTAAAAGGCCACCACAGAACAATGTATTTTCCTACCCAGAGCAGTAGGCCCCAAAATGCTCATTGGGTAATATAAAAGCTGGCGCTACACCCTCGAGGCACATTTCTGGTACTTAAAATGGGAGCTTGGATATGAAATGCTTGATGCTATTAATAGATTTATGTTTCCGCAATAACAATTTGAATTATGAAAATCCCTTGAAATAAATGATTTGATAATGTGTATTCAAGTTCTCGGGAGGCATTCTTTGCCAAATACTTCCAAAAAAGCCAAGTTACGTATTCTAATCTTTACTAATATTAAAACGGTAATCTACTTAATCCGTTCTTTCGGTGTTTTTTAAAAAATCCGCTGACAATGCGGCTCGCACTCATTAATCACACAACATTGCTATTCAGTAACATCGTGTTTCTAATTTCTGGAGGGAAGAAAGTGATGCCCAATATTTTTTTTCTTTTTAAAAGAATAGTCAAATGCCATAGTTATTGGATTAAAGCCCACAAGGAAACGTTGTTTTTTCACACATTTTTTTATGTAAATAATAAAACCAATACATTGTGTATGGAGTAAAATGGATCTGCACGGCCTGTTGCAAATTCTTTTCCTTTCATTGTTTGATGGCAACCAGGAAGATGACCTAAGATATGTGAGATATAGAGAAAAATTATTAATGTATTTGAAAGTATTAATTATATATTCTTCTTTCAGAACAAAGCCAGCGAGCTCTGGTCAATCCGGAGAGATTCCAAATCCAATCCAAAAAAAAGCAAATAGAAAAATTGTGTGTGGTGAGTTGTTTTTCTTTTCGCTCCTTTTCGCTTTTAGCAACACTGAATTCGGAGTTCCGTTGGACTCTGTGCGTTTAATAAATAACTGAGATTTACCCATGGGGAATTAGTTCAAAGTTTTATATCTTAACCACCAGAACACATATAGCAGAAATGAAACATATTCTTGAACAGGCAGGGACGTGGTCCTTGGTTCGTCATTTGTGGCTATGCTCGTGCTGTCCGCCTCTGAATCTGCTTGAACTCTGTGCTAGAACCATTACTTTTGTAAAATAATCGGTAATTTTGATAACTTGATAACTTGGTCTGCATCATATTAACACGTATGGATTGCAGATCATAAAGGCCTTCAAAAGAACTAATAAAATTGAAAACGGGAGAAAATGAAATTTTACTTAAGCTAATGACTTTATGGCAACTCTTAATGCGCAGAATAAACTATGAAGTATGTTTATTGCCTATATCTTAACCTATGTGCGTTTCGTTAAATCTCCAATCTTTATCTAGAAGGGGGGAAAGTGATTCGTTCGAAACATAATATTCCCTCCCGTTACTTTTACTCCAGTTCTACGATCATTATCGTTTAATCTTACTCAGTTTCAACTTGATATACTTGTTTCCATCCTTTTTTTTTGCAACTCACATCACAGTTAGACACGAGACGGACACATTTGCTCGTACCAAATACCTAGTTTATAATTTAATAGGGTTGTACACTGGAATCATTTTTGTGGACAAACCACAAGGACAGATTGTGAATTGGAGATAGGGACGGCACAATGCATGCAACTTTTACCGTCTAGAATGAATGTGTTTACCCCACTTACTCTATGTAGAATAAAGTAAATTATATTAAAAATCAGTTAAAAGCTGAATCGGGGAGAATATTGGTTTTATGAAGGGATGGTGCCGTCTCTCTCTCCAATCCTGGATTATTGTACCAGGGACCTTGGGAAAATATAACAGAAGGCAAATCATTCCAATTTAAAATAAAGTTCTTAGATGTCTACAGTTTAGGAAGCAGCCGCAGATCTGGAAGAGATTGTGTGATCCAAGCTGAAATATGAACAGATGTGCATATCCAACCAGATTCCTTGTTAGAATTGATCCGCAAAGTACAAACATAATCAACAATAATCTTCTTCTTCTGGAGAGGGGTGGCTGAAGGCAGCAAATATTTGAGTTGGATTTTTAACAAAATATATCATATGATTAAGCAAGTTCTGAAAATTTGTAGAATTAGTTACAATTTAAAATATCTGAGCGGATCACATTACATTGTAAACGCCCGCCAGTCACTGAGTAGGATAGAAAAGTTTTTTTTTCCGTTTTTCCCCCTTTCTCCCGACTTCATACCTGAAATCAAACCTTTAATTTCAAATTTGGTTCCCAGCTGGCGATTATCAAAAACAACTTTCAGTTCCTCCTGCTCGAGCCACGCGGTTCTGTTAGATGTGAAAAGCTTGTGGTCTGAAACGGATTTTAAATTCCCTGGCAACTTTCAATGGCTTATATAAAATCCTGCAAGAGCTGGCGAAACGCCTCGTAGATAAGAAACTTGCGGAGTATGGGGATTCTTTTTCTGGTCTTTCCTCCTACGCTCTAGCTGTTTTACACTTCTGAAGATAGCAAGTCTTTGGAAAGTGTTTTTCTTTTCATTCTGTAGTGAAGCATTTAAGTCCATATCACTAGCAGTCATAAATTTTGCGTAGCACACAATGACAGGTGCATTGATATGCACTGTGAGGGCTCTAGCTTCTTAATAACAACGAACTGCCCACCTTTATAGATGGCTTTTAAATACTTATGCTACTCTACTAATATTAGACTGAAAATTAAAAGAAAACGGAAAGCGATTATTTGCTTAGTGTTTCAATGATAGATTCTGCCGTTCAGAGGTCTGGCCTTGGAAAAATAAAACAGTACAAGTGAGATCAAATGATGCACCATAATATATAGTAAATAGGTAGAGAAAATGTGACGAACGAAGTAGTTTTATTGATATTTTCTCCTGTCTGTATTAAAGTAGTTTAACTTTCGTAACACCGCTCTTTACACGATGCTTGAAATCTGCGACAATGGAAAATGGAAATTTGACTTCGATCCTTTCATGGTGCATGGGGCACTGTTACCTCCTTCGGCCTTCCAGCTTTCGGTCAGTGTTGTAGTAAGACTTGCCATTTATGTTGACCAAAAGTACTTAATAATTCGCTACCTTATTTTTCGGCCATGGGCCCCACGATTACAGACAATGTATTCGGAAACACACCAAAAAGAAAGTGGTGATGGCCCATACCAAGGTGTTACTTATCAAATCTTTGTATTAGGTGATGCACCCTTGCATTTAGAAAACATGTAAGGTAAGATAGATCTGAAAGATGAACGCAGAAACAGTTGACCATTGTCCAAATGATTTATGGCCCATGGCTGCGATTTAGGTTCAAGCAGAGTTCACAAGCAGTTGGTGTTTCTGAACCAGATCTGCCGCTTCACCACAGCCTTTTCACAATTATATTAATGTTCGTTTTGATATTCTGAAGATAGCGTCTTCAAATGCACTACCAACGAGAAGGCTGGCTGCAGTGGCGAAGGCTCAGACCACATGGCAGTAAATAATACTGGGTTACTTTCTTATCTCTTACACATAACGCAGATTAGATGGGGAGAGGGGGAGGTGGGGGTGGGTGAACAGAAATGTAATTAGATTTCAGATAAATGGCCAAGCAAAGGGCAGAAATATCATGCCAAATTTATTAAACTAAAATGGCGAGCATGGGTAGGAGGTGAAAGCTGGGTAACAAAAGATAACGAAACACATAGAAACAAACAACATAGAGCAGGAAAGCAAAACATTGAATGGCATTTTTTTCTTAAAGGAACAGCTGAGATGTGCACGTGTGCCTGACTGCAACTTTGGAGGCCGCAGATCATAAACCTCATATTTCATTATAATGTCAGGTCTTGTATGGCTGAAGGCTTTTTCTAAATGAATAGAAAATCTATTTGTGACGTGATATAGTAGCCAGATAAGTCATACGTCCAGTGGCTGTGATGGTTTATATAGCAATATGTTTTATTTAAATGATTTTGCAGACCAGATATTATACTTAAAACTTAAAACCCCGGTCAATCATTTTCGTGTAACGTTTCAAGTTTATATATTTCACAATGATTTGTTTTATTGCGCGTTTTGATTATTTAATTCCAGTCACAACAATAACCTCCCAGTTTTACAAATAACTTAGGACACCCTAACTCCGAGAACAAGGTACCATGCTTCAATCGAAAATGCTTGGCTTTATTGCTGAGCCCCCCAGTTCAGCTTGTTGGGAGGTCTCCTCACTATGTTAGATACATACTTTTAAAACATCTCCTGTCGAGAGATTGCGAGAAATAAAATGCAATTAGTTTACTAATAAATTCGCAAATAACTAAACCAGCAACACTAGATTTAAAAACCGCCAGAGGAATGTTTAGTAGAATGATGTTAGGGTCGAAAAAGATTTAGATAGCATATAAATATGTATATTTAGAAATATATTTTTAAAATGTGATCTTTCAATTCGTTTATACGTAATATAGTGTATTTAAGCAGCTATTGCTACAATTACACTAGTCTGGTCTTCATTGTCTCAAATCGATTCTAATATTATGAAACGTTTTTTGACTTAAAGAAAGATTGGCGGTTAGTAAAGGCTAAACAAAGCCATTCATTCGCTTTTTTTGTTTCTGTTTAGCTCAAGTATTCTAATGTGATGATCTTTTTTCGTCATATATGTACTAAAATGATCATCTATCCAGTAATTGGTGTTATTTTGCACACAACTGCATAAACTAAAGCCGATGTAAGCAGCAGAGTGCAGATGTAAAATGCTGACTTGCTTATTTCTTAGTTTTAATTAGAACAAAGAGATTGAATAGATGCTAGTTATACTTTAACTACTCTGCCTGTCCCCTGTCATAAAGCAGAAAGATGTAACAGAAAGAAGCACATTCGCTTCATACAAACCTCTATTACGTTGAAGAAAAAGAAACCAACAATGGCGAGGGAACACTTCGCTGGTTTTTCAGGTTTTGGAACTGGTCCGATCCATCATGTCCTGTGTAACACTGTCTAGATCACAGAATAAAACGGTCTGTACCCACAGCAAATGCTGTAGGCAAATAAGTCGTCTGTGACTATGGTATTTTCGCTCTTCTTAAGAGGGGCCTTTTTGTTTCTCACCATTATAAAAATGGCCTCAATCAGTGAAGCCATCTGGAATAGCACTGAGTGTCCCATCGAAGTCCACTTATATCAAGCATGGCTGGGACATATTTAGCGTTCTTTAACTTCCATTGCTTTGAGGCTATAGAATAATAAAGCCATAGTATAACATTGGTTGTTTTCCATACGATTTAAAATATTTCAGATAATGGAGTTTATTACATTTCATGGCTGTCTGTTTTGTAATTATTATTTGTTAAAAAATCCAATTACAGTATTTATAAAATGATCTTTTGTCGGTGGAGGGTCTTAATCGATGAGTAATGCATCATGTATTGAAATATTAATAAATAGGCATCGCAGTGGAACGGACTTGTAATAATTTATACATCATTTGAACTATATTTTCTACAGGTTTTGAAAATAGTCACTTCAACTAATTGAAGCTAATTCCTCGGGACTCAGGAAGGCGCCAACACTTAAACATCTTGTAAAATTATAAAAGTCTTCCAGAATTTGTCAAATAATATATTTTACATTTTAGCAATTTCCTGATTGTCTTGTAAAATACTAGTTCTTAGACTTGTAGCAGAAAAAAACACATTTCTGCTAACGGGTGTAATGTGAGATTTTATTTATGGGTTGCCGTTTTATGCTCTTCACGCTGAATTATGAGTTCCTAATGTTTCACCATTATTGTTTTTTTGCCTCATAACCCCTAGGACTGCTGCAGACTGGCGATTGGTGTAACAGTGCCACGTGATCGAAGGTGTCAATGCTATTCGATAAGGGTGTCAAGACCCTGTCATTTCGAAATAGCGAGATGCAAAAAACGACTTACTACGATAACTCCGGAATATTCGGTGGTTACTCCTACCAAAAGTCCAACGCATACAGCTACAGCTCTAGTCACCAGGCCTACCCGCCACCGTCTGTTGAAAATGATTATCAGAGTTCGACGTGCCCCATTCAGACATCTAGCATCAGAGCCCCAAGCCATAAGCCCACCGATATAAATGGCAGTTGTATGAGAACAAGTGGCAGTCAGGGCACTGCCCAGCCCCCAAGCATCAATGAGCCACAGCAGCCACCTCCTTTACCACCCTCACCCAATGCAAGCAACACCTCAACACAGAAAAGAAACAAGTCTATTCCAAATTCTTCCGCCAGCCCAGCTGCTACTCTCACCAAGCAAATCTTCCCATGGATGAAAGAGTCTCGACAAAATGCCAAGCAGAAAAACAACTGCACAGTTGCAGGTATCCGTTAGCATTTCACTTTTTTCAACTTTAAACCACATCTAGTCTCTTAACAATTGGAAAGAAAGTTTACCAAAAGAATGTCGCACATGGGTGGGAGTATTTTTCTTCTATTTTACTTCCGGTGACTGGGGAGAGTTAAGGGATTATTACAATTTTTCAGGGGATTGCATACAGCACCTTAGGGATAAAGTGTACGCCATTGTACCTTTAGTGACCACGATAATAATGTGGACATATTAAAACATTTCTGGTTGAGTAACTGGCCTATTCTGGGAAGATTGATCAGGAAAAATAGGACTGGCAGGATTTTCTGAAAATGTGGATTGACCCTTCCCTTTGATGCTCAAACGTCACACGGTGAAATCCTAATATATGCAATTCTTGGAGACAGCTCAAATAATTCCATTTTATCACTGGGGACTTCGCTATGGACAGACCAGAATCTAATAAAATACGTTCTTGTCAAAAATTTGTTTTATAAATTGATTTGATAATATTTGATCTCATCTTATCCTTTCGCTCATTCACGTTGCATGTAAATACAGAAGTTCGAGCACATATGACCCAAGTATGGTATATGATAGGAATACTTTTAATGGGAACCATGCTTCATATTCTAATTGTGTTCTCGTGGGTATTATCAATCGATACAACTGTAATTTAAACGAAAATAGTTAAACACTGTTCAATTTTTACAATGAAATGAAATACATATCAAGACGACCACCCATTGAACCGTATTATTACAAGATAACAGAATATCAAACAACCTATTACTTCCCAAACTACGCATAAAAAATGAAGCTTTTCTACTCCTATGTAGATCAGACTAAATGCAAGCTGGCAAACAACAATAAGCAAGTCTTATGTTACAAAATTAAAGGTAAATACTTTTAAGTAAATATTTTCATTAACATTTATTCATGTGAAATTCATGTTTTGTTATGTTATTGAAACTTCTGCTGGGAACTCCCAAGAAGAAGTCGGAATAAATAGAAGCTCACGAATCAGCAAACAGCATTTACAGCGAGTGTTAAAGAAAAGAAAGAACTTGCATTTATATAGCGCCTTTCACGACCTCAGGACGTCCCAAAGGGCTTTACAGCTATTGAAGTACAGTACTTTAGAAATGTAGTCACTGTTGTAATGTTACAGCATGTATTAATCCACGTCTGCCTGTCATCGAAATGATCCCGTTCAGATAGTCAGCTTTGGCGACATATTGTAATAGCCTGGGGGAGCGAAATGGTTAAAGAATCGGTTTATACTTGTTTACTGGTTCAGTATTAGGATAATGACGCGGCAGGGGTTTGTAGGTAGGGCGTGCATGTTTACATATTTATGTATAGATACTAATATAATGTTTTCGTTCTGTAGGCGACAATTGTGAGGATAAAAGCCCTCCAGGCCCAGCCTCCAAGAGAGTACGTACAGCCTACACCAGCGCACAGCTGGTCGAACTAGAAAAGGAGTTTCATTTTAATCGTTATCTGTGCCGTCCTCGGCGAGTTGAAATGGCAAACTTATTAAACCTAACCGAACGCCAGATAAAGATTTGGTTCCAGAACAGAAGAATGAAGTATAAAAAAGATCAAAAGGCCAAAGGGATCATGCACTCCCCTGTTGGACAGTCTCCAGACAGAAGTCCGCTTTTAAACGCGCCAAATAACATTGGATTCTCAAGCCAGCTCCCCACTGTCAACAGTCTGAGTTACGAAGCTCCTTCACCAACATCTTTCACCAAATCGCAGCAAAATATGTACGGCTTGGCTGCTTACACTGCACCCCTTAATAGCTGCCTACCCCAGCAGAAAAGGTACCCGGGCTCAGAGTACGACCATCACACAATGCAGGGCAATGGTAGTTTTGCCAATCATAATTTACAGGGCAGCCCTGTATATGTTGGAGGGAACTTTGTTGATTCAATGCCAGCTTCTGGTCCGATGTTCAACCTTAGCCATCTTCCTCATCCTTCATCAGCCACTGTGGACTATAGCTGCTCTGCTCAAATACCAGGCAATCACCACCATGGACCTTGTGATCCCCATCCTACATATACAGACCTGACTCCTCATCACACATCTCAGGGAAGAATTCAAGAAGCGCCCAAACTAACACATCTGTAACGGACTAGCACGGTTTGCCAAGCGATGTCACTTCGCTTTTTTATTACCTCATTTGTATCAAATATTCTTCTGCTATGAGACTGCTACAGCATTTGTCCACCACTCATTTTCTATCCGTTGCATTGCTTTTCTGTGTTTATTTAAGGGTCTACACGTCAGCCGTCCCTTTCGGTAAGATCCTGGCATAATGCAGAATGCAAATAGAGGAACAATTGCTTGAAATAGGTGCTTTTGAAGGTAAGACATAATGGCGTCAGTCGTCAGCAAACCCTTCTTAATGTGGATTTTAAAGACTAATAATTCTATACATTCCACTTTGGTGGGATTCTGTCTGTAACTGGTCTTACTGCCCAGAATGTCAGCTGTGTACTTTTCAGTAATGAACGAACTGCATTGAACATCAATGATATGTATTTATTATTTTAAATCGAAAACAAAAAAGATTTTTCTATCACTTATTTATCCTCGTCTTAATGTATTTATGTGAGATTTATAGATCTTATACAATCTGACTTTGAACTGTTTGATCCATGTCTGTTACAATCATATTTCTCCTCTTTAGTAAACCTGGGTTTAAACTAGATGAGAGGATAGTTTTTTGAGCAGTTGTATCAGTGGCTGGTGTTTGTAGATTATGTAAGGGTTATCTCTGAAAGCAAATTGTAAGTTATGACTGTAGCAAATCAGAGAAAATGTGACACTACACAATAGACTACACATTTCTATAAGAATACTTTATTTCAATTGTCTGGTACTATTTCAACAGATATTTAGAATAAAAATGTGTTCTTTGAACAAACCTGTAGCCTTTATTTATGAATATATATGCACCGTGCCAGCTGGATGCTTCGCCATCTTGTCTCCTCACTTCTCATTAATACAACACAAGCTGACTGCAGCCAGAGACTGGGATCTGAAGCTGTTTAGCAGAGCTGCGTTCTGTTTAAATGCCTATTTGCAAAACGATATACGCATGTGCCAATGCGACGTTATTATTTATGAAATAATGTGAAAAATCATCGCTATGATCTTGTATTTTAACCAACAATGGAATGTTGCCCCATACATATGAAGAGTTAAGAGACATGCACACAAGATAACAAGAAGGAAACAAAGAGAAAGAGAGAATGGAGGCGAGGACGAGAAAAAACGTGGCAAAACAGCACTATACAAATAATGCAGAAAAAATAAAATGCAAACGTGTACATATTGGTTACTTTAACGAAATTTGTCGTCAATTATTACTTGTCTTAGTTTTCCTAAATGATTTGCATTCCTATCGAATTTAACTGTTCCATTAATATATATTTAAGGAAAAAGCCAACTTTAGTCGTATTTTTCAAAATATACAAAATGCAAATAAATCCAAAAAATGAGTCACCATTACCACAGATATTATCTGATAAATATAGGAATAAATCCAAAAGAGTCTCAATCTATTACCGTTATGCTACGGAGACCTCAATATTATTATGCATCAAACTGTGGTTAACTATGATCCAAAGTGGCCCGATGCTGCCCAGAAGCAGGTGCCTGTGAGAGGGGAGCCTGATCCCAGGCGTGAGCTGCCGCCTCTCTCCACAGCAGCCGCCCGCAGCCCCGACCCACGCGGCGCCATTTTGTTTGACAAATAAAGCAGGGGCGCTGAAAGCCCTCTGGCAACAAACAAAGATAGCTTCCATCCCTCTAAAAATAATGTCATTATTTTAAATGGGAAAGAAATTGTTTTCTTTCATTAGGCACGTACATTTGAAAACGTCAACACTTTGGTGAAGACAACAAGCTAACTAACCTTTTGTCAAAATGTTTTAGAGCTTGAAGTCAGTGTAGTACTTCAAATTCTCTCCTCCAGAGTAAACTCCTTTGATTTACTTTACTTTAAAACCTCTGATGTTAAGTAAGTACTAAATACTAATGTAGTGTAGATTCTGATGCACTGCACACAGCTCCTCATTTTGTTGTCACTTTAAACGTGCCTATTATTAACGCCAACGCCGTAATGGGGTCCAAAAACCTTGTTTTGTTAGCACACCACCCACACGTCAAAGAATGCAAAATGTTGTCTTTACAGGCAGACAGAAAGAGAAAAAGTACCCACTCACACAACAATGTTCTGAAACCCAAAGACCAGCAGAAATACACAAAGAAATGCAACATTGCATTTTGTCTGTTTTTTTTATTATTGTCAAAACATGTTTCATGTTTGAGCGGGAAAAAAATAGCAAATATTGTGATTACTAATTTGCCAATAATATATTACAGAATACGCAGCCTTTGGGATTTAAATGTCAAATAACTCACAAATGTTGCTATATAATGTGTAAAGTTCATAAGTCGCAACAGCTGTGTTCAGAGAGAATCCACGAGATGTTACTTCCCAAAGATTTAAATAAATGGCTTGTGGGTGTTTATGAAATCGGCAAATAACATATGAACAAGGAGTCATTTGTAAATAGGGCGTGCTGCTCCAGATGGAGTAAGTTAGATGGTACTTGTTCAGAGTGTAAAGATACTGAATAAATGGCACAATTCAAACTATTTCTAATAGCCCAAAGGGAAAAAAGTAGAGTTGGAAATTTTTACAATGTTTATATTCATTGTAAATTCCAGATAGTGTCTGAAAGTGATCCTGTCCTACTTGGCATTGGGCCTCACTGCCAGCTCTTACGTGTCCAGGATGCTTGTATTCATTCTTCTACAAGAGCCTTGCGATGATTGTCACAACTCGGAAAATTGATTTGTCGTTTATTATTCCACGCCATACATTTGTAGGCAAAAATCTAGGCTTGAGTGTTCTTCTCAGTAATGCAGCCACCCACCAAGAGATGCAGGACGTTTCGTAATCGTGCACTTTCCACTAAAAAAACGATTCTGCACTTCCTTACATTATAATATGGCCTGTAGAAGTCAGGGAAACGCTACCTATACCTTTATATATTTTATTTCAGAATCATTCAGAAAACCAGACTTATTTTCCACTCTTGTCATTGGTTAAGGCGATCATGTGACGATAAAATCAGCCTCATCTCAACGTCGTGCCTGTGTACTCAATAGACATAGTTTAATAATAGCACGGTCCCTTAGCGTTTGTAATCAGTACGTTTTATAAATATACATTTTCAAACAAACTGTCAAATAAGCACTTTTCTACCGATTCTGCCCGGGCAGAAATGAACAACGAGTTTGAGCGAGAGGTTGGTTTTATCAATAGTGAACCATCGCTTGCCGAGTGCCTGACATCCTTTCCTCCTGTTGGCGAGACATTTCAAAGTTCATCAATCAAGAACTCGACGCTTTCACATTCGACACTGATTCCTCCTACTTTTGAGCAGAGCTTCTGCAGCCTGGACCATGGTAACACACACCAAAATGGGAAAACCCACACTTCAAAAGGCATTGGTCGGGCCACGTTAGGGGACAAACCTCTGGAATATCCGTGGATGAGAGAAAAGAAAAGCCACAAGAAAAAAACAGTCCCAGCGACGGGATTATTCTCGTCTTGTTCTTCTAATGAAGGTCAGGTCAATAATATTTTCCTTTACTATTTGTTTTGTCATATATGGTGTACAGAGGGTTGTGGTATTTTTTAAAAGATTCAATTTTACAAATGTTTAATTGACGGAAAGATGTCATACCTACAAAATCCTCACACCCCCAACAATATCCAAAATGTAAACAGTGGGTTCTCAAGTCTATAGGACTCCAAGTATTATTTGGGTATCAACAATCTGCACAACACCAAATTCCAGACAAGCATCTGTATCATCTTTCTGGTGCTCTGCCTGGGCCATTTTTTGCTGAAAGCCTTTTGTGTCTCGGAGGCGGCCATTTTATGTTGCTGGATTATTTGGAAAGATTTGTGATAACTTATCGAAACTTTTTCCTCCTAACTACAGAAAATGAAGAGCTTAATGAGCCGGACAACGGGAGTCCCTTTGACAGCTCCAGGAGACTACGAACCACTTACACTAACACTCAGCTGTTGGAGCTGGAAAAGGAGTTTCATTACAATAGATACCTTTGTAGACCACGGAGGGTAGAAATCGCAGCTCTACTCGATTTAACAGAAAGGCAAGTCAAAGTGTGGTTTCAGAACAGACGTATGAAACACAAGAGACAAACTCGATTCAAACAAAGCCAAAACGCTGATTCAAAACGCCAGTTTGCCAACTGTGTTAATCAGAGTGGATTTTCCACAATAAGTTTTGCTGAGACACCTGTAAATAAAACTTTGAATTCGTTAGAGAGCGAAAACAATGCTGAGCAAGATATTAGCGATTCTGCTCCTAAAGATACATTGAGTGATATCAGCAGTGACCTGCTCAGTGTTATTGGCACTTCTCTGATCTGCACTGAGGGAGCCCAGAGCCACTATTTCCCAGAGAGCTCAGATGAAACAGACTGCCTGCTACCTATGCTGAAGAACTGCTCGGCTGGAACAAGCCCTAGCAGTCCGGAGAGTTTCAGCATCCCATCTCTGGAGGATTTAGATAAAATTGCAATCGAACCCCGTCTAGATCTGATAGAAGAATTACCTCAAATGTATTTGTTGGAAAACGAGGACACATTAGTTGTTCCATCCAATGTGTTTGACTTTTTAAGTGACAATTTTAGCTCCACCGATTTTCAGCAGTTGCAGTTTTAGACCGAATGCCAGCTCATGCACACATACTCCGCCGATATTCCTTGATATGTGCTATTTCTAATAACCGTATTAACAGGTTGGAAAGTCGTGTCATTTATTACAAGCCTTTTGATCCCAGACTTTAGCAACTATGGACCTTCTGTTCATGTCTGCATTATGCCATGAATGAAAGGAAACGAGTTCTGAACAAATTTATTGTAGCGCAAGAAATAAAAGTATTTTCAGTATTTTATTTTAAATAATGTGAATATTTCAAATAACTGAAGATTTTCAAAAACGAAATACATGTCTTTAAAATACAGTTTATATAATAGCTTTGTGTATAAAAGTATTAAAATGAAAATATGCAAGAAAAAGTAAATAAAATGTATTGGAGTTGAACATGTCTATCCCGACACTGTTGGCCGCCCTCAGCTCAATAGATGATTCGCCTTAGTCCAAAAATCCCAATCAGCGATATTCCTAGAAAATAAGAAAGATTTAATCAGCAACCAAACAACATAAGTAATAATTGTGCTCTGGCTGAAAAAAAACTAATCGCTTACGTTAAAATATAGTTATTAATAAGAGAGTTATTGGTTATTATGGAAAATGCATTAATAATAATTTTATAGACTTTTTTTCTACAGTTCCCCACTAATGTCCTTGAACAGTTTAATGTTTTAAGAAAATATAGTTTTAAAAATAATTATGGGATTTGATTTCTCAAGCCACATTGTGGATCTTTTTTCCAATTTAAACGCTAAGACCACTTCAAATATTTAATGAGTTGCTATGAAAATCGAAAGGAAAGTCAATTGGTCTGATCATCCACATCGAGATATATGCAATTTATAATTATTCAGACACTCAGTTACTGCAGAATTACGGTTAAAGGAAACTGGTAATAATCACATGCCAATGATAACTGTCATAGTCGGACTGGGGTTTAAACCCATGAAAGACGCCATTTTGTTAGACCGAACCAAATGTAATAGCTGAAAAGATCAATGCTTGGATATCCTATTTAGAAGAGGTGGAAGAAACAAGCTCTCGATAAATCACTGCATTTCTAGCATTCAATACGTTGACTAAATATGCATTATCGTAACCAGGACAGAAAATATAGAACACAAACAAACGATGGTCAATTGAATCACGTATATTTATGATTTTCTTCGCTTTTGGGTTTCACTCAGCGGTTACCAATAGATTATTACCATTTGTGACTTTAAAAACGACCGAGATTAAGACTCAAAACAGTTCTACGACCTTTATGTAGGGTATCTGTGTAAAACTGTCAGTCGAGTAACGCAAATCAAAGATGTGGAAATATGTTTAAAGGCAAGTATTGGTGCTGGTAGAAGATTTATGGATATTTTGTTTAAATTTACAAATGACGTGATATTTCACCAACGAAAAAAATCCGAATTAGTCAAGAACTAACTAACAAGCTAATGTAGTTCCCTGTAATAAGTAACTGTTGCATAAGATCTGCCCTACTGAACAATTGCCAACAATTTGATTTTAAAATTCTTGTGTTTTATTTTTGAAAACATTTCCTCGGGCTCTTTATCAATTGAATTCACGATGTGATGAAATTTATTGAGCATGATATTGACTATAAATGATATAAAGAAGATAAATAAAATGCATCACAATCTAAGATAGACGTTCACGAGTTACTTCGAAGGCAAGGTGCAATTTATCTTTCTGTTTCAGAAAGGGGGAACGCATGTGGTTTTCAAACGACTACTTAAACCTGCTTGCAGCATCAGTAGACAAAGAATTGAGCTCTACTTAGAAAAATTAAGTCGTTTTTAAATCCTTTACACACCCACGCAATTTTCTGTTAGCAAACTATGTTGATTGTGCCAGACAGGGATGTGCTTCCAAACGTCCACGTTCTACATTTGTAATGTTCAATAAATATTTAATTTTTTAAAATTCTTACTTTTATGTCTTATTTTCCAGAGAAAACAGCGTTCTAAGAACATTCCAAACATAGGTGTCTGCTTTGTTAACGTTAGACAAGACCATGATTTTAATGTTCAAAGGCTTGAGGAGTCGTTGGTACATCGTTTCACATTCCAGGATCAACTGTCATTTTATTAAAGTACCAAAGGAAATGCTGTGGTTAGATTCTGATTTTTATATGAAGGCCGCAAATCCACGTTAGTTCACATAATCGCTCAATTCGGACCATTAGAAACTATAAATTAAGAACGAATTACTAATCCTCTGCAAATAATCTTTAATTTCTATTTAGAATACTACAGCAAAAATAATAAAAACTTTTCTGTACGCATAACTATAATGAGTTGAACTTTATACAACTTTCCCTCTGCATTCTAATGTCGATCAAATTAGTAATTCGCTCATTTAGTTCAGTATTCTTTTTCTTCAACTCAATGTGTTGTGTTCTGGTTCCACTATAGTGAGGTCATACCCGTACAACTGAATCACAGTAACAAGTGACGCATTGAGCCTGCCTAAGTTATGAAGCTTTTACTGCTTCTATTGGTAGAAAACATTGCACGTTTTCCAAAAATATGACGTATCCAGCCCTAAACAAAGGGGGAGTTTTGTGTTTGCTGTTCTTGGTAAATAAACAGCAGCAAACCAGGAACCCCTGAGCAAAAGAGCACGTGACAGCAAAATCAGTCATCATATTTCATGTTTATGTGGGCAACTGCCTAGTATATTTACAGCCACTATTTCCGTTTATTTTGCAAACATGATGGCTGTAAAAGTGCAATTGTAAATGAAAAGGAAGGCTAATTTTGGAATTTAAAACAACGCACTAGCAAATAAGGAGTTTTGCTGAAAGACTTGCAGCTCTGGCTGGATGCATGGCTGTCAGTAGGGCATTGTTAAGAATTCATCAATCATGAAATCTGCACTTTTCCCTCGACAGCAGTTCCTCCTTCTTTAAAGCAAGCCAAGGCCAGCTGGGATCCCTCCAGCAACCGCTGCCAAAGCGGACAAATGCGAAAACGAGTAACACACCAGTCTAATCACACCACAGACGAAACCTTCTGTATGACCAACCTTCGAGAAATCTGGAGTCTAACCGCGATCCCTCGTTACTGCTCGTTAAAGAGGGTAAAACGTTTCAAGGGCATCAACAATCATGGCTCAGCCGAGAAGGCTATGTGTGCTTAAATTATTGTCATGTATGACTGCTTTTGTGGCATTGGGTCATTTACGTTAACCTTATAAAATATGTTACTAATAGCAGCACGTTCATAGGAATCCCTAATGTATAAAAACACGTACATTATATTTTATTTACAACCTTACATTTCCTCTTGTCAATTCACAATACAATTAATGGAAAACTAATTTAGTTACTAGTACTGTAGGTCTAGTGCAACGGTTATACCTTTTTGAATACAACCAACACTTCTGCATTGGTGCCCTACAAAGGTGACAGCCTTACGTGGGAATATAACACGGTTAACAGCACTTTCCACAAAAATAAAATGAAAGAGTAGTTAGTTCAAAGACAATTCTGGGATTCCTGACAAGTTGCAAAATGTAAAGCAACCCCGGTCACTTGTCTGACTATTATGATTTCGAGTCTGACCCATTCATCTTCCGAGATTGAAGCCCCTCTCCCCCTCCCCCCACCCCCCCCCCCCCCCCCTTATATGTTACAGCGTTGAGATGGAAGCAAGCCTCGTGTGTACCGGGGTTTCAAATAGGAAAGCGTGAGGAAATTGCAGATATGGTTATTGCACAAATAGAAGTCCCTAACTAGTTCCGAGTAATGATAGGCTAACCCTGATGTTTACTTGGAGAACTATTACCTCGAAGTTATTGGCCAAGTACTGTCAGAACCGCCCTATCGAGTCTGCGCCAGACTCTTGGCGGTCTATCATCGAGTAAATCGGTATGATTGTACTGTTGTGAATATGAGAAAGTGCAACGTAATTTAAATCCAGAAGCACACTCTGATTTGGGAATTGTTTCACACATCATTGCAGTGAGTCCATGCACTCTACTAAAGTAAGTCTGTTTCTGATGTGCCACACAAGGTAAACTTTAGTCGCATTCACCCTAAGCCATCCAAATCAAATGAGTAACTTTCAGGAATAGTTGCAACTAGTTGCAGGAGGGAGTCTAGAAAGAGGTTGATCGTGTTACCTTTACAAACGAGAACAGTTGACTGTTTATAGAAGTAACTTGATATGTGGGTCTGTTACTGTTCATTCTTTACAAAAATCTACGAAATACGATTAAATTAAAGAACTATTACAGAACTATCTGCCTGTGCCTATTCAAATACTCAGTCAAGACGCTATGCAAGTATTGTATACAGCAGTCAAAAGAAAGCAATTTTCCAATGCTGCTCACTTCCTTAATTGTTTGGATGTGGAACACATGAACTTTAGAGGAAGCTTTGGAAATCAAGGTCAGTTTATTTTTACATTTATAAATTCCATCTAAGCAAACATAATGGTCATTGGTGAAAGTAATCTAATTTTCTGATTAGGAACTGTAACATGTTAAATTTTGCAAATTCATATTTGGAGGTGACCATCTCAACTTTTACCGTATTCATTAAGATATTGTATGTTCAACATACAGGCGTATATTTTGACAGTGCTATCATCATAAATGAACAGGTATTTGCTGTAGATCACTGTTCCAGGCAGTAAGTCAGTTAAACGCCCACTGATGATAAACACAGCATCGCATTTCAAAGAAGAAAATTATATGACAAATAGTTATAAACAGGGCTTTGTACTTTCTACGAGTATCTACTTCTGAGAAACACAACAAATAGGACTAAATATTAGGGAGCTGTGCATTTTTTCAAAATATAATTTAAATAATTACCAATATATTCATTTAATATATTGCGGTTAACAAGTTTTTTTTTTAAATTAGACTTATGATGGTGTATCTATCCTTTACCAAAAAAAACCCGCAAAAGCATGTTAGTAAAACAAGCAAAAGACAAATGTGAAGTGAATGAGAAGGCGCGATGCATATGTTGAATTGTATATGCAGGAATTTAGTCATTTGCAAATCCCGTGGCAACTGTATGCTTTCAAAGGCCTCAAACTCACTTCCCTCTGAATTATACATAACACAGCTTTTCAAGATCAGATTAAACCTGCTGACCGCAAAATGGATGGGAAATGTTTTTATAAGATGTGTCTTTTACTCAAGCAAGAAAGTAGCAACAGAAACATTATTATTACTCAGGCCCTCACTAAGGTCCAATTGCGAGGGAACATGAGAAGAGAGAACAAACTCGAATTGATGCCCATTTTAAAAATTAAGGCAGAACCAGCAGAATTCACTTGTAGATTAGATAGACGGACACATGGGCATAAAGAGATAATCAAATACAGATAGAGAGACAGAACAGACAAGCTGTGTGTAACCAGATGGATTTTTGATTCCGAATGCTACATACCGATTATATATTCCCAGTCCTCGTATATGATTGAAGAAATTTCTTTCAAATTACTGTAATTTTATTTTGTTTTAACACACGCATAGGGTGATGACACTGCACATAACAAGCTGCGGATATGAATTAGATTGCACACTGCACCTGTCGATCAAAAAGAGCAAGTTTTCCTGTGCTGTACATGCACAAGTCAACGGACTTTTGAGTTAGAGCTTTGCTGGTGAGTGCTTTGTCAGGTGGCTTCATTCAACTGCTACCATGCAAATATACCAAGATGGTATAAAATTTAGTAACACCCTGGCCAAATGAATCAGAATATTAAATGGTTTGTCGAATTCCCTAAACAGTTGTCATAGTTCGACTGTTTAGTTCGAGAACGATGTGTACAACAGGGCATAAGACGAATTCAGAATTAGCAACAGCCAATTCTAGGTAGTGAAATAAACAATCCGCCAACATTAAAAGGAACATCATACCTTTTATTTTATATTGTTATTTTAATAACTCTGAACATTATTGCAAAATATTTATGGAATTTTACAACGTTCAATGCTATTAACAATAATTGACAGGTTGCCGATTGAAAAAGGTGGGAGCTATCTATTCTTTATATGTCTAGCAAGAGAGTTATCCAGTTTCTGTACTTGTTTAAATATTGTTCAGTAGGCCTTGAAAATTCGTTCAGTAGGGCATTTGCAAAGTCACAAGTAAATGGGACAGCCAAGAGTACTAGGTACTTTTTTAAACAATTCGTCATTTTAACTATCTCATAAGCATTTCGCTTAACGTAACTATTTTCATTATGGACCTGGTTATTATGTCGGTTAGTATCGTGTTACGAAGAAAATAACACCTACCAGAGAGTAAGCGTTAATTAAAAAGAAACAATGGGAGTTCACTGGTGGCGTTCTATAAACTGTACACTGAGTTACAGCAGCGATACAGTGGCGGGCATTCAACTTCAGAACCATTTAAATGGCCATTTGCTGCATTCTTGTCATTCTCTCTTCATTCTGGATTGCTGGTGCTGTGAATATGGAACTCATTTCGTGCAGTGTAGGCCGTGAAACACTCAGTCACTATTGTACCCCCATGTTGATGATCACTGTATCATAAAAAGCTACTGACAGCAGACGGAATCGTCTTCCACTGTAATCCCCACTATCACGCAATTCAAACCTCATTACTTTGCAGCAATAACATTCCGGCCGCAGTAAAAGGAATATCCTACCTTTTAACGCGCTTTCCGAGGATCGTCCGCAGTGTGAGTAAGGTTAGCGGACTCTTCTGCGCACTGTGCTGGTGATGTGATCGTAATGGAAGGTGGGTGGATTGAAGAGTCTACTCCTTTCTGTCGATGAGCGAAGACCTCCGGACGCCATGGAATAGCGCAGGCTAAGGCCGCTGTGATTGGACAGGCGTCGCCACGTGACTTCCTTGCTTTATATTAGGAATATTTACTTCCTCTGCGAAGGATGTGAAGGATCTGCTATGGTGATCAGGGATAGACAGCAATCAGCCGGAACTAAACATCTCATTCTGCTCCAGTCCATCATTGGAAGAATGAACTCTTACTTAGAATACATTCCCAGTGCAGACATTCTGACGTTTTCGCCAAAGTTTTGTCACAGTAATTCTCCATCAGTCTCCCTGCAGCAGTGCTCCGGAGAAGCAAGTGGACCGGTGGGTGATCCATCTCCCAGCCATCATCACCATCATCACCTTCATCAGCCGGTGCCTGCGAGTCTCGAACTTCCCTATGACTCCTCTCCACCCGTAGATATTAACCTCTTACCTCAGAGTAACCTAGGCTATGACTTTCCTTTTGCTGCTAACCAGGAGCTGGATGACACTGGAGGACTTATCCCATACACGACCTCTGTTTACTCAGGAAGCGCGTCTTTTCCGCTCACTGCGCGCCAGCACGAATACAACAATGTATTTGGTGAGCAGGAACAATACCAAACCTATGGCAAGGAGTTCCCAAACTTTTATCCCGGGCATTATCAGAGTCTATCGCCGTCTCAGGGCAGTTACCAAAGGCCGGAGTCTCCCACAGCAGAGAAAATCACCACTGCAAATACCTTCGAATGGATGAAAGTGAAGCGAAATCCTCCTAAAACAGGTCAGTTTAATATTTCGGAAAGCTCCTGTAGCTGAAAATGCATTACATGTTCCATCTAATGAATGAATCTGCAGTTTTATGGGGACCTTCTGTAAGATTCACTCAAAGCAGTAATTTTGTATTAACCCTTTCATAGGCAGAGTTTCAATATATTGAGACGAAGTGACTCGTAAGGTTGAAGTGCACTACTGTTCGAATCTTCTCGCCTTCCGTATTCCTACTCCGGTTCATATCAATGTCATTTATTTTGCTTGAGCAGTAGTTGAGAACTGAATCGTTTTCCATACCGCTTTGTGAAAAAAGTGGCACATTGAAGGGAATGAATTAACCAACTCGTGTGTGTTTTCCACTAAAATAATGTGCCTAACTATGTTATGTCTTTTTGTAGTTAAAACAACCGACTATGGAGTTCCCAGTCCTCCTAGCACAGCGCGTACAAATTTCACCACCAAACAGCTGACGGAACTAGAAAAGGAATTCCATTTTAATAAATACTTAACACGAGCCAGGCGTGTGGAAATAGCTAACGCACTGCAACTCAGTGAAACCCAGGTGAAGATCTGGTTCCAGAACAGAAGGATGAAACAAAAGAAAAGGGAGAGAGAAGGCCTCCTTGCCAATCTGGCTTCTGTGGGTTGTAGTCAGGACTCACCGTCCACAGAAAGTTCTGATAAATCGGACACTGCCTCGCCAATGCCTTCCCCGTCAACAAAGAGCTCGTCAGAAACTCCAAACTTTGCTGAACTGAAATAAATGTTTTTAGCAATCGGGCCTTAACCTTCTACACAACATATTATTTACACAATTTTCTGGCCCAAAGTACTGGAATCACTTTGCACAAGACCATTGTTTTCACATTCATTCTATCTAGTTACCGGCAGGTGAAGCATATTCGATTATTTGCGTATATTGTTTTGAGACGATTTTGAATTCTGTAATTATTGATCTGGACTCATGGGGTTTGGCCAAAGTATTCACTTTGACTTGGAATGTACATCAACAAAAGCACAATTAACAGTTCAGTGCAAAGGCGAAACAAAATGTATGACTCAACTAGTGTTAAAAGAGCTTCTTAACACGTTTGCACAGGCAGTGAGTCAGCCTTTGTAAATAAAGTCTGAACAAGGACAGGCTGCCACAACTTGCCAGGTTTCTTATATAAACTGCCTTGCTGAGATTGCTACTTGTGTGAAGTAAATTGTTTACATGTACTGTATTTTTTATTGATTTATGTGTGATGACAATGACGAATGTAACGTAGCATGTTCGAATTAGCTCCTCAATGAGTGGAGTTTGCACAATTTATGCCTCAGGTTGAATGGTTGCGGTTGCTGCTATGTAACACTGTGCCTATTCTTTCACTAGTAAATATGGATACTCTACCTCTGTGATACTTACCACTGTATATTAAAGACTGATCAGGTTGTTTTCTGCTCTATTTTACTGGGGTAAAAGCTTGTATTTCAATCTATCCGCCATAGGAAACGATTTGTCAGCTTTAGTAACTGTTGTACAAAACAATATCCAATGGTGAGAAAATACAAACGGGCTTGGAATAAAATATATCAGCATACATTTTAACTGTCTCAAAACTCTCCAATCTTATGTAAGTACAGTATTTAATTGGACACAAAGGTTTGGCCAAAGCATTCATTTTGATCTGGAATGTACATCAAAAAATAAAAACACTATTAACAGATAAGTGCAAAGGTGCAACGAAATGTACGAGTCAACTATTGTCAAATGATTTTAATGCACTGCTACAGAAAATAAGCAGGAAGACTGCAGTGTCCCACTTTCAGTTGAATGTTGGTCATTTTACACCATTTTAACTCAGCCAGCCAGTGATTTTATAACTCAGTTATTAAAGTGAGGTTGGTTATCTGAAGTTGAAATGAGAGACTTTAACATTTATCTTTTGTTATCATGTCTGTCACTAACTTCAGTTTAATCAAAAGATGCTTGAAGAATATATGTGGTGAAACTTAGATGACAGCTCTCACTCTCTCAAAAGCCAAGAGGAGCGGGTCTTTGCATTATTAACAAGTTATAATGAGTTCACTTGGATTAAACATCTTTGCTCAGCAACTTTCTACCCAGTGATCAATACAAGAGAGGGAAAACATTCATTCTACTTCCTGATCAATTGAACAAAATATGTTCTTATTTGAGATGTGTGTGCTTTCTGATGGAATGCTTTGCGTTTATATGCTGGTGAGCTAAATGGGCCTTACCTATATCACACAGCTTTAGACACAAGCTACCTGTCATTGGCATTGGACGGGATAATAAGTCACAGTGTTGGCATTATTGGCTTTAGGAAAATAATCGTTCATTATTCCACAAAGACAACTAAAATGTAAATAAAACAATATTTTGCTGCTAAATAACAAACATCACAGCTATATAATTTGTCAAAACCGTGCTATCAGTATAAATTTCGCGTTTCTATATTTAACCTTTCACAGCTGTATTTGAATTACAATTCCTTCTGGTGGCTTGGAGTGGATAATATCGCGCCAAGCTGTCCCTAGTTTATAGGTCTAACTATATTTAAAGCTGATTTGAGGCTCGCTCAGCGATTTAATCAGCCAACTGAACTTTTGTTGTAAATCACCCTGGTTGCTTTTCTAGATAATAATAATAATAATTTGCAGCAATTATTTACTGGTGCATCGATATGTTTGACTTAACCTGAAATTGAGCAAATATTGTGTGGGTGGGAAATAGATATTGCAGCTGAGAGTAGTAAAAAAAGAATGAACTTGCATTTATATAGCGCCTTCCACGACCTCAGGACGTTCCAAAGCACTTTTCAGCCGATGACGTACTTTTGACGTGTAATAACTGTTGTAATGTAGGAATGATAGTAAAATAGTAGGATTATAAAATACCTGAATTTGTACAAAAGTCAATATATTTTTAAGATCAATTTTTCAATAAATCTCAAAATGAAATTAAAGCAGGCTTTACATATCCTAGTTATGATCAATATATATAGAAAGTATAAAAATCCTATTTTAGGCTTCATTTTAATGTTTGTTTAAAAATTGGGCTGCAGCTTTTTATGAGACGAGAGCTGATCACCCCAAAGGTTCAACACTAATCGCTTAAATCTTGATAATCTGTTAGGTTTTGACTTTTGCTTTTCTGTATTTGTGTGTAACTAACAAACGGGCCAGTCACAAACCATAATGCCAGTGCATATTCCAGATCAAGCACATTTCGTAGAATATAACAAAGGGGAGCCACACAAATGAACATGCCAATATTTTTCGCTCAAATGTTTCGGCCATTTGGCCTTAACAACTCAGTGTTAATTACAGTTCCACTAAAATAACACACAGCAGTCCCCGAGAAGCGGTATTTCAAAGAACTTCTGAAGTCGTAAAATTTAGAATAACCTCCTTGAGAATCAGCTCAGAGATCTTTGATATGGAATTCACAATCCTTTGATGGTGGCTCGCAACGGACAATCGTTGTTTTCTTCTATGCCCAGAAAAGAAGTGCTTTATCTAAAAGCTGATTGCACATAACGTTTATTTTGCATTTAGGCACTGGCACAGGCTGCGTGCAGCAGGCCAGGAGAGTGGTTTAAAAAGTTGATATTTTTGAGAGTATAAATAAGTGATGCTAGGTTACGCCTTGGAAAATGGCATATCCTGGTGCGATTGCGTGTTATAAACTTACAGGTCTTTTGTCTTGACTCTTGCTGTTAGGCGCTTATTGTTCGCTTTTATGTTATCATACCTCTGATCCCAGTCGTGATTACTCCCTAAAGCCCCTGAAGACGTGGGGGATGCCAGGGATTTTATTAGCACAATACGAAAACTGTTCGTAACTGTGACTGCATTGTAAGGGTCACAATAGTCGTTTGCACTTGTTTGATATCCAGTTTTACTTCTGCCCAGAGCGGAAGGACTATTCAATATTTACTCTGCCTGAAAGGGGTTGTGGAAGGGTGAACCAAAGCAGGCATTCCACCGACCCCACCCCCAAGAACTAGGTTCACTGAAAGTTCATGAGATAAAAAAAACGATCTAGATCGATCCTTAGTCTTCTGCGATTTCTGTTGCGATCAATGTAGTAGTACAGTTTTTTTTAAAAAGGGCTTGAAATATGTGCTTGTCTTTTTTTGCCCAAACTTGCCTTTAACGTTAGAATCAGTAAATTAAGGCAATGCACAAATCTTATCTTTAGATAGCCTTAAAGGTCAAAGTTCATTGTAGTACTGCATAAATGAATATTTAATGTTACTTTATGGCTGACGCACAATTAATATGCTACTAATCCATTGTGTTCATGGCGAATAATAAGGGCGTACCATTTATGGGCTATTCGCCAATATCGATTAATTCTGCTGTTTGTGTCCTATGACAAAAATATTTTTGTCTTAAATAATAATATAATGAAAGATTAATTCTAAATTTCGTTTATTGCAATAAAAATACATCACATAAATATATGAAGTGCATGTTGGAGCAAGAAACATAGCTGTTTTCTGTTTGGGTGTCCACGTCACTGCAAACAATGTTGCATAGAAAGCATAATTTCTTCGAAATTTGCTGCTGCCGAAGGTAATTCTATAACGAAGGCCCATGGCACAGGCAGGACTGTAGCAATATTGATAACATCATTCCATACTAGGTATTCTCTGTTTTTTGTAAAGTTTACCAGTTTGCCTTCGAAACATGTAACGAATATAAACATTCTCTGGGCGTTCCCGAGAGTGAGAATAACTGACAGGTGTGGCAGTAGCTTTAAGCCAATTCGAACAATGGGAGTGGCTCTGAATCTGAGCAGCGGCGCCTCATTGGGACTCCGCCGCCTTCACTAACTAGTAAGATGCAAATTATTTATCCATATGCTGAGTGCTGGCGAATAACCTTTGTCGTTTGTTTATTTTGGTATTCATTTACATTGTAATTGTCACGGAATTGAGACACTCTTTGAATAATTGGTTATTTTATTGTGCTCCTCAATAATCAATGCACATACTTTTGCTCCAAGTTTTTCAAGGTCTGCAGGAAACTCAACTTGTTGACACACAAATCAAATCGTAAACAAGCAACACTGTTCGAGTTAAGCTATATATTTAAACATTTTAAAATCTATTTGACATTAACAATTCGTGTGCTTACAGCAAACTGGCAAAATCCAATCGCAGCAATTATATCTATTACACCAGTTGTGTAGGTTGCAATCGATAACAAAGCGGTATGAAATGTTCTCATCACGTGCGCGTAATCCATAAAAAATGTATCGAATCGAAGTGACTTAAGCACAGTTCTATCACAGTTACACGATGTAATTCAGCTCAGCGAAAATCTTTAGGTCCTGGTCCGACGTGTCATATAACTGCCCTATCCTATGTTTCTGATCTTTTCCTTCAACAGACTAGTCATTATATATGTTTGCATAGTTACAAGGGGAAAATAAATATAAACGTCGAGTACACATATTGATTGGTCTATATTTTTGTTACAGTGAAAAGTTGAGCTACTGTTCAATTTCGATATTGTGCAAGCATTCAAAATTACATTTAAAATGTAGCTTTGCCTTTGAAATAAACTTTTTATGAAGCAAAAAGTCAACCAGTACTTAGATAGGAGTCAACCTTTGCGAATTAACATTATATGGGTTGTTTTCGTATAAAGTATTGCCAGAGTTTATATAAATAGAAAATGGACTCAGTCTAAATTTGATCAGGCCCTATAAACTAACAGCAGTGACATGACTGGAAACCAATGTCATGTCAACGGCTGTTCCTTATTGTAAACAATTTTACAACACCAAGTTATAGTCCAGCAATTTTATTTTAAATTCACAAGCTTTCGGAGGCTACCTCCTTCGTCAGGTGAACGATGTGACGCTACAAGTTACCCCACCAGCGAACAAATGCCATCTGCCCTCAATACAACGGGTCAGCCGCTGTCCCCTCCATGTTTCCACCTCTCCATCGCTGTTCCTTATGATAGTCTCATGTATGCATTTACTTTAGTCGCTCTATTTCACCCGTAGGAACTTATATATGTGTGCATGAAACTTATTAGTCGTAAGAAACAGCCGTTTATATTATGTAAGGAATCTTACAACACCAGGTTATAAGATTCGGATAATCTCCGAAAGCTTGTAATTTAAAAATAAATTTGTTGGACTATAACCCGGTGTTGTAAGATTCCTTACATTTGTCCACCCCAGTCCATCACCGGCATCTCCACATCATGGTTTATATTATGAGAATACTGGGGCTGGGGTTCAGGACCACGTTGCTAAGAAAATGGTTATAAATGTATTGTTATACTTCCTTCTCTCCAAAATGTTTCAAAAATGTTCCATCGTCATTCGTCGTGGTCGATTCATTAAATTTTGGATTCGCTCTGCAAAATTCAACCATTATGAAAATATGCCTGGGAGGTCACAAGCTTCAGTTGTTATAGGTATGTTATAGGTATGTTGCAATGTAGCAAACGAGTAGGAGGGGTTGCTTGCTGTATCTGCTGCTGTCATTAGTTAAGATATTTTATAGTAACAGTTATAGAAATAATAACAATAAAGATTTCTACCTTTGCAAAATACAGAAATACAGTTTATTCCAATCTAGAGGCATGTCCTGACAAACACAAACCTAATTTACCAGAATGTACTAGGCTTGGTTAAAGACCCATGTTAATTGCAGACTAAACGAGTCGATATGTAAACACAGTATTTTTAAATAATTCATTAAAATCAATAAATTTTAAGAAAATAATAAAACATCAAATACAGGTTAAGCAAAACTGATTAGTTTTCTGAACGTGCTGGTGTTTGTAGGCAACCTTTGGCAGTGGGATTATCATATTTGTATAACGATTTTCTTTAAGTAAAAGCGCTTGGATTCTATAAAGCAGAGGGTTGAAATGCTACATTGAATCAAGTATATTCGGATCATAAATTGATTTTTTGTGAATTTTTCTGCGTCAGTGTACTTACTGTAACCAAGTTCCTCCGATAATCAGTTTAATATCTGCTAAATACAAAATATTAAGTTTCACGCTCCCATTCTTACTTTTAATGTGTTGGTTGATTCTCGATATGCCAGAGGCTAGCTGGTGTAAACCTTATGATCTATGCGCTTTAAGGGTGACTAATCAGAAAATCACTGCACACCTTGTACATACCTCTCTATTAACAAATGTTTAAACATTTATTTAACAGGCGTACACAAGCATTTACAACTTCTGCATTTACGCTTCTGCGTGCTCCTGGCACAGTTATAAATAGAAAAGATTTATCGGGTATGTTTTGTTTGATCCAACCTAGTGATCGGGTTATATTTAGATAGAAATAATACCATAAAGTTGCAAGAGACACTGCGATTCATCTAATCTCGAGCCCTAGTGTGTGTGCTACCAAAGTGCCCGAGTGTATCATTAAACTGTAAAAAGATTTCACAATCAATAATTTCTTGAGCAAAATGGTTATTTGGGGAATCGAAAACAACTTCATTATTGGGAGTAAAGGAAAAAGTGAACAAGACCCGATCAACTTGCCATTTTATACTCCTTTTGCAAATCATCTATCCTTGACCCCTTTCTGTGCAAGTTCAAACATTGCAGTTTTTAAAATTGGATTGCGTTTGCATGTTTCAATGATTACAGTATAGTTCACACCCAAATATAGTGTTCCGGCCCACAAACAAGCACGAAACAAGAAATTGTATGTATTTTAGTCGCTAATTGTCAATTGGGTTCTACAAATTATTTTGAATTATATACTGTATCTTGAATGTTACCTCAAGCACTATCAAACCATGTCGGGAAAGCCCAACCTTCGTGAGAATGTCACCGACCTTTCGTTTCTGAGGCATGTTAAACATTCAAAGTAAAACAGCCAGCATGCATCATCCGGTCAATTCATCTTCCAATTGCCGTATTATCATTTGAAGTTTTGGGGGGACTAGTTGGCCCAGTTGGTTAGACACTGGCCTTTCACCTCTGGGACCTAGGCTCAAATCCAGCGTTGTCAGGTGGACTGAGTCTGTAAGCGTCCTAGCTAAAGCAGTGTCAATCCAGTATCTAGTTGGCATGGCTCTGCAGCACAAAACTGTCTCTAATTCGGAACGAATTGGCAGCCTCACTCAGAAGGCTACATATCTCTGATGTGGGAAATGGGAAAAAAGTCACGTCAGTGCAACGGGGTTTGGGCTGGAGCATGTTGTTGGGACAAAATAAAGGGAAGCTTTATACCCGACCTAGACGTGTTTGATGATGACACGGGGTGCTGAAAGTGATACAATTCAATTCCCCCGGCATAAAAATGTAATTTAAAACAAAAAGTAAGCTTTTGTTTCCGGGTTCCGATTTATATCTGTGCTTCTTAATTGCCGTCATAATTGTAATTTGCTATAGCTTACATCTTTTATTTATTGTTTCAAAACAGTTTATAGGTGTATGCACCTTATTAACCAAATAAGAGTATTCCAATTCTAATCAGTGATCTGTAAAACATTTGCACCGATATTTTTAATAGCTTGCTTCCCGAATTTTCCATATCGGTCTGTGCTACCGTTTATATCGAAGATGGTTTACTTCATTTATTTCTTGTTAAGAAAAATTACGAGATAGTTCCAGTTAAATTTCCATTTTATTTCCACAATGAATCATTTGGATAATAAAAGAAAAAAAGCTGTAACTGTACAAAAGCTTGGGAGATTCATTTATAATTGCGTGAGGCCTGTTTTAAAACGTTTATTGAAATCATAGAATAAACAAAGGTACAAAGGTGTTCGGTTACAGATTAGGCAGCCTGCTTGTTCGTCGATGAGTCTTCTGTTATATCAAGCAGGTCATCGAAATCCAATATTTAATGCCACATTAAGTCACATTCTTACACCACAGCTACAAGAATCCAGAGGTGATTTGCTGTGATGACTCCAGCATTTCTCAACCACTCCACAAGTCAGCATGGCAGATGCGGTTAGGAAAATGCATACAGTATATACTGTACTAGGAATGCGGCACTTTCAGTTACAATAATAAAATCGTACATTTTCAGGTTCGCACAGTGCTTAATCTGAAACTCTATTTTAACTGTATCCCTCTGTAGTGGTCAAGTGTGTCCATATATTCATTATTACAACAGTTTATTATGTGGCTTACTCATTTGTTAAATAAAATGGATGTAAATACTTCGGTTGGAGTTTCAACATAACGTACCTGTTACCAATAAATTATAAATTTAAATGTCAGCCTTGGCTGAGTGGTAGCACTCTCGCCTTTGAGGTTGTGGGTTCAAGTCCCACTTCAGGATTTGAATACATAATCCAGGCTGCAGTACCGAGGGAGTGTTGCATTCTTTCAGATGAAACATTAAACCGAGACCCTTCTGACCTCTCAGGTGGACTTAAAAAACTCCCATGGCACTATTTGAAAAAAAGCAGGAGAGTTCTGGTCAATATTTATCCCTCAACCAACATCACTAAAAAGAAACAGATTATCTGGCCACAGTCTGCTGTTTGTGGGACCTTGCTGTGCAAAAATTGGCTGCCGCCTTTCTTACATTACAAGAGTGACTACACCTCAAAAGTAATTCATTGACTGTGAAGCGCTTTAGGACGTCCTGAGGTCATGAAAACTTCTATATAAATACAAATTGTTACTTTCTTATCAAAATTTTAATATATAATTGAAGTGAAATTATTATAAAATATATGTATACACTTTAAATAAATTTGTAGTAACTAAATTAAATATGTTTGTTAACATGTTAAAACTCATCAACAGAGCATTATTCGTGTCATTTGTCCTAAATAGGGCAGGTCTGATGGATCGTAACATCTTTTCCCGTCTACATTCTTACGATTGGGAATGATATAAACGGCCAGTGCCCAAAGTTTCTACAGATAATTTTCTCAGTTCCTTAGATTATACACTTTGACTTGCAGACAGTTGCACAGGTATGAGGTTAGTAATCGGGTCTCTTCGCTTTTGGAGAAATATTATGATTCACTTGCAATTGTTCCTGTAGAATTATTAATATTTGACTCTCTGCAGCTGTCACAATTACCATCCCATCCATTGTTTATACACACAGAATGTACAGATCTCTTTCCAACATGATGTGTAGAGTCTTTCCAGCATTCACAGTATCATTAGTTTGAAAGCATTTTCCTTTTAACGTTTTTGTATTGTAAGCAAGAAGTCTGTAGAATCAATATGTTAAACCTTACAAGTCAAAAGAGCAGCGCGGTAGCCGCACGATTTTTAAAAGCAATTCTGTTAAATACAACCAGCAATCTATAATCCTCAAAATGTAGCTGTCCATACATTTTGTTTATTATAGTTGTATGTTCTTCTCACTTTAATTGGCAGTTATGTGTAATTCCATTCTCTGAAAAGCTAAACTCGCATTTGTGTAAGTGTAGAGTTATAAATAGTAAAATCTAATGGGTCACAATTGTGTGTTATACTTGACAAGCTTCTACAATCTTGAAAATATTTAAGGGACTACAGTTAATTATTTAGGGTGGATCAACTGGAACGCAAAAACCGTCATGTTTTTAACTGCTTTTAACCAGCTTGTTTGGCGTTTTAAAAAGGGCATATTTGTTAAGCCTGCATTTCCCAACATCCCTAAGCAAGCTCCCCTAATACTGTGAAAAAGTGTTTTTTTAATATAAAATACTGGATAGGTACTTGATCTTCAACAGATAACGTTACAGAGTCAGTCAGAAACATCAATTAGTAGACAAGCAATTGTAATGAATACAACCTCAGGACGCGCAGTTCAAACTATTGCCGAAAACAACTCAAAAAACTTTCATCAACATAGTATTTACTATCTGGTTTCTGCAAATTTCTCAGTTCTGACCTCCGATGATCAGAGAGTGCTAGGGTCAGAGAGAAAACATGGAATGGATAATACATTACAAAAAGTTTACATTTTGCTTGGAAAAAATGTAAATTTCTCATTACAACAAGCCTTTATGCTCCACATGTGTGTTTCAATCAGACCATCTGATCAATATACATATACTGGAAAATAAAGAAACATCCAGTTTAGTTCACAAATGAGGAAGGTCTGACAACTGGTGACAAAGTTGGTCATGAATTAAATTGTCTTATTTGGTGAAACAGTTTAACCATTGCTCTCCATTATGTATTCTGTTCATATAACAGAGCTGGAAATGACTTTGTTTTAAATAAAACCATGTACATTTTATTCACTACTTTTATTGGAATTATCACAAGAACAGATGGTACATCATGTGACATCTGCACCCCACCTCTAAATGTCACAGGTTATGATCTATAAAATGTATATATAGGCATCAAAAGCAGCAACTACACCAAATACCATTTCTTTGACCAGAAAGTAAGGATGTAATATAAATAATGTGTTCTTTAGTTATAATACATCCTAACTTGCTGGTGAAGAAATTATACTTGCTTTTTCAAAGCATCTAAGTATGACTTGGAGTAACAGCAAGGGAAAGCAGTAGTTCTGGTCATCATAAGATAAGAACATAAGAACATAAGAAATAGGAGCAGGAGTAGGCCAATCGGCCCCTCGAGCCTGCTCCGCCATTCAATAAGATGATCCTAATCTCAAATCTAAATTCATGTCCAATTTCCTGCCCGCTCCCCGTAACGCCAACTTCTAGGAAACTATCGATTTATGTTTTAAATTTATTTAATGATGTAGCTTCCACAGCTTCCTGGGGCAGCAAATTCCACAGACCTACTACCCTCTGAGTGAAGAAGTTTCTCCTCATCTCAGTTTTGAAAGAGCAGCCCCTTATTCTAAGATTATGCCCCCTAGTTCTAGTTTCACCCATCCTTGGGAACATCCTTACCGCATCCACCCAATCAAGCCCCTTCACAATCTTATATGTTTCAATAAGATCGCCTCTCAGATCATTTGATACCTTTAGTATCACATCAGCACATTAAGAGCATTTTATTTTAGACAAGATATCAAAAGATCAGTTATACAAATACATACATATGTACACACATATATAATATAAAATAACGCTGACAATAAATATCTACCTTACATCAGATTTCACAGGTATTCAAAAACTAAACTAGTACATATTACTGTTTTCCCTTTTCATAGAGGCTCATTATTCCAGCTAGCAGTCTAACTTGTTAAATATTCTTTAATATTTAGAGTGGTGCACATCATTATGAGAAATTCAACCAAAAGCTTTATTTAAATTCATACTTTGTAGGTACTCTGCTTCTGCGTATCATATTATTCATCTTAAAAGGAACAATACCTGACCTTGACATCTATTATTATTGTTCAACTCATATTGCTCTCCTTCTAGGCTTAATCGTCTGAGTTTTAGAGACCTCATAGTCCTTAGGACACACAAGTTTAAATTGTGCATGCCCACTGCAACCAATTGCTCACCAAATTACTCTGGAAGATATTATTGACACATTGCATCTCAAGCTCAGATTCTTTATTAGCTAACTAGATTTATTAAATGAAATTAAACAAACTGGACATACACAGAACAGTACAAGTTCACCTACAATGACAGCAGTAAAAACTTTAATCTTTGAATACTACATTGTGTTAGTGACAGCAGTGAATGTAATAATAGTCTCTTTACAGTCTGTAAATTTCTCCAGCACTTGTTTTCACTTCCAATTCACACAGGACCATCCTGGTTCCCATGCTGCTATGCTTCAGCCTCTCTAGAGTCCACCCTCCAGCCCACATATACCAGCGCCTTAAATGTACCATTAAAATTCCAAGTGGCCATGAATTCATAGCAGAAAACTTCCTAGAATCTGGAACTAAATTATTCACCACAATGAAAGAGGCCAAAAGGAGGGGAGGAGGAATCAAAAAAAAATTAGACTGGGGCAATTAAAGGTGCTTTTCTGATGGTCAGATTCATAGCAAACCCATCTTGTAAAGTCTGTTAAAATTATTTACTCAGTCCTTCCTAAGAAAAGATATTGATGCTTATGTAAGTTGGAAAGCTTTATGGTGCCTGCCTATTTGATCTCCTGACTAGAAGAGATGTGCTCAGATATTATATCCAGCAGACACCTCTCTACTTTACTGCTAATGGATGGACCAGGGACTTGGATTCTTCCTGCTCCAAGATGTTGATATATGGCACTGTTTGAAAGCTATATAATGTCTGTGACATATCATCAACATATTCTCATTTTATTATAATGCTGGATATCAAATTCCTAGTTTCTAAAGGGTTATGTCCATGACTATGGCAAAAATATTTTCTGGGATTGTATTGGCTAGCAAAGGTGTTAAAGTTAAAACATTCTGTGTGGCTACAAAAGTCTCCTCACAGTCTTAAGCTCTGTCAAAATAGAAATCTCTATCCACAAACCAGAGGAAATAGTCCCATTATGTTTGCAAATCCCTTGATAATGAAAAGCAGAGAAAGTTTTTTTTATTTCAGCAGTTGTTTTTGGCTTTGTAAGATTAGATTCCACTCATTGGCTGGATAACATGCATGGAAAAAGTTTATTTGTCTGTTAAACAAATAGGACTTATCTAAAAATCTGCTTGAAACAACTTCCAAAATCTTACTTTGAGTTTGAATGGCATTGCCAGGTCCTTAAAAAATAATTAATTACAAAATTAAAGTTTTTTCTGCTTTATCAAGCTGGTCAGTGATTAATGAGGAATAATATTATTCATGCTTCAATAACCTCATGGATCAACTCTTCTGAAAATTTTGTTTGCTTGCCCCTAATATTGATGCAACTCCCTTTACGTTGCTTAATTATAGCAAGTTCGTGATTGTCCATCAGGTGTTGTCTCAATTCTGTTATCAATAATCCTCAGATAAGCTTAAGATATTTTGTAATTCTCTTAGTAGGCCTCTCATCCTGTCCTCAACATTATTCAGTATTAACCATTGTATTGCACCAATTACTCAGGCCAAATTAGTGTCTCCTGCGTCTTTCACAGATCAGTGATCCCACAAAAAACATACCATCTCTAGTCAACCAAATGTACAGTAGCATCACTTGTTCCATTGGCTTACATCTTGTAGCCATCATATACAGTTCACAAAATCTCTATGCCATCTGAAGTGACAATTCTTCATTATAAATGGTGATGAGGCTTCTGCTCACTATCTGCAGTATCTGTACAGTAAAGTACTCCTCTCATTGTACATGGGCTAGTTGACACAAACTCAGTAAAAGGTCTAATTGAACAGCACCAGTTTCATTCTTTTTTGGAGGCGGGGAGAAATAATTACAGCACACAATATTTCTCTTGTGTAGTTTAGTCTTCCCATCCAGAATAAGCTATCCTGAGAAGGCATAAATGGGAAAAGTTCACTTAAGCATTCCATTAGCTTGAGCTCTGCTACTTAATTCTAATATCTCATCTCTAGCCCTTTAACCTATAAACAAATGTAAGGAATCTTACACCACCAGATTATAGTCCAACTGTTTTATTTGAAAATCACAAGCTTTCGGAGGCTTTCTCCTTCGTCAGGTGAGCGAGTGTGGGATTCCATGGAAGGTTACCGCATTTATATTCAGAGAACAATACCTGGTGATTACAGATAATCTTTCCAACTGCCCGTTGTCAAGGCAATCAAAGTGTTCAGACAGAGTGATGTTACCTACAGGACCACCGAATACACAAACGGCCAGAACACAAAACAGAGAGAGGGAGAGAAACATCCGAAAGGAAGAGAAACAAGTGACAGACTTCCATCTGTCATTATAGATCAATCTGCATATGTTAATTGTAAACAATTTTACAACACCAAGTTATAGTCCAGCAATTTTATTTTAAATTCACAAGCTTTTGGAGGCTTCCTCCTTCCTCAGGTGAACGTTGTTGGAAATGAAATCCTCGAAATGAAATCGCATTTATAAATCACAGAACAATGCTTGGTGATTACAGACAGTTTTTTCAACTGCCCGTTGCCAAGGCAATCAGTGTGCAGACAGACAGATGTTACCTACAAGGTCTCCGAATATACAAATCACCAAAAAAAACCCCAAAAAAAACAGAGATAGAGAGGTAGAAACATAGAAAAGACAGCAACTGACCCGTTATATTAAAAACAGATAACATTTGTTCGCTGGTGGGGTAACGTGTAGCGTGACATGAACCCAAGATCCCGGTTGAGGCCGTCCTCATGGGTGCGGAACTTGGCTATCAATTTCTGCTCGACGATTTTGCGTTGTCGTGTGTCTCGAAGGCCGCCTTGGAGTACGCTTACCCGAAGGTCGGTGGCTGAATGTCCTTGACTGCTGAAGTGTACCCCGACTGGGAGGGAACCCTCCTGTTTGGTGATTGTTGCGCGGTGTCCATTCATCCGTTGTCGCAGCGTCTGCATGGTCTCGCCAATGTACCATGCTCTGGGGCATCCTTTCCTGCAACGTATGAGGTAGACAACGTTGGCCAAGTCACAGGAGTATGAACCATGCACCTGGTGGGTGGTGTCCTCTCGTGTGATGGTGGTATCTGTGTCGATGATCTGGCACGTCTTGCAGAGGTTACCGTGGCAGGGTTGTGTGGTGTCGTGGACGCTGTTCTCTTGAAAGCTAAGTAATTTTCATGCACAACATTTACATGCACGCCAACATTTTCATGCACAAGTTCGAGCAGGACTTCTTCACGGCACAGGACCTCCAACCAACACTATACACCAGATACATCGACGACATTTTCTTTCTATGGATCCACGGCGAGGAATCACCACAGAGACTACACGATAACATCATCAAGTTTCATCCCACCATCAAGCTCACCGTGGACTACTCCTCAGAATCAGTTTCTTTCTTGGACACACGAATCTCCATCAAAGACGGGCACCTCAGCACCTCACTCTACCGCAAGCCCATGGACAACCTCACGATGCTCCACTTTTCCAGCTTCCACCCTAACCACGTCAAAGAGGCCATCCCCTATGGACAGGCCCTGTGAATACACAGGGTCTGCTCAGACGAGGAGGAACGCGATGGACACCTACAGACGCTGAAAGACGCCCTAGTAAGAACGGGATATGACGCTCGATTCATTGATCGACAGTTCCGATGGGCCACAGCGAAAAATCGCATAGACCTCCTCAGGAGACTAACACGGGACGCAACCAACAGAGTACCCTTTGTCGTCCAGTACTTCCCCGGAGCGGAGAAACTACGCCATGTTCTCCGCAGCCTTCAACATGTCATCAATGACGACGAACACCTCACTATGGCCATCCCCACACCTCCACTACTCGCCTTTAAACAGCCACCCAACCTCAAACAGACCATCGTTCGCAGCAAATTACCTAGCTTTCAAGAGAACAGCGTCCACGACACCACACAACCCTGCCACGGTAACCTCTGCAAGACATGCCAGATCATCGACACAGATACCACCATCACACGAGAGGACACCACCCACCAGGTGCATGGTTCATACTCCTGTGACTTGGCCAACGTTGTCTACCTCATACGTTGCAGGAAAGGATGCCCCAGAGCATGGTACATTGGCGAGACCATGCAGACGCTGCGACAACGGATGAACGGACACCGCGCAACAATCACCAAACAGGAGGGTTCCCTCCCAGTCGGGGAACACTTCAGCAGTCAAGGACATTCAGCCACCGACCTTCGGGTAAGCGTACTCCAAGGCGGCCTTCGAGACACACGACAACGCAAAATCGTCGAGCAGAAATTGATAGCCAAGTTCCGCACCCATGAGGACGGCCTCAACCGGGATCTTGGGTTCATGTCACGCTACACGTTACCCCACCAGCGAACAAATGTTATCTGTTTTTAATATAACGGGTCAGTTGCTGTCTTTTCTATGTTTCTACCTCTCTATCTCTGTTTTTTTTTTGGTGATTTGTATATTCGGAGACCTTGTAGGTAACACCTGTCTGTCTGCACACTGATTGCCTTGGCAACGGGCAGTTGAAAAAACTGTCTGTAATCACCAAGCATTGTTCTGTGATTTATAAATGCGATTTCATTTCGAGGATTTCATTTCCAACAACGTTCACCTGAGGAAGGAGGAAGCCTCCGAAAGCTTGTGAATTTAAAATAAAATTGCTGGACTATAACTTGGTGTTGTAAAATTGTTTACAATTGTCAACCCCAGTCCATCACCGGCATCTCCACATCATGCATATGTTAACAAAGAGGTTGTTTTCATTTAGTTATTCTGTCGTATGTACTGGATCACAACAGTATACAGTTATTCCATTGTCAACTCAAGAATAAAAAATGGATTAGATTTCCCAAATATATATTGAAACTTACAGTGCATCTTTGCTGTTGGTGAGATTACCTCCAGTCATCATGGAGACAATGGTTCGTTTTAGACCTGCCAATTTTCTGGAGCAACACTTATAGTTTTCCCCTGCTGATTTTGCTGCGGTGACTGTTTCTCTCTTGGGACAATCTTCTTTCCCAAATTGTGTCATGTTTTTTCTGTAGCAGTTTGGTTGGGAACCATAAAAGATGTGGCACCAATTTCCATTTCTTAGCAGCAAACTCTTAATATTGCCAATACAACTTTTTAACTTTCCCAGTATATCACTAATTATTGTATAAATGTCCTTTTTGATATAACTGCAGGGATCATTAGTCATTGCATAGATTACCTATAGTGAAAGATGTTTATCATTCAGCTGAGGAACAACCTTTTGTTCCTTGACTATGCTAAGTGCATCAATCAGCTTTCTGAGCTTTGTCTGTTTTGCTTTTCATATAAAGTTGGCATAAGGTAGGACATCCATTAAGGTCTTTTAAGGTCAGCATCTATGTCATATCAGATGGTGCTTTCGAGTATTCCACTGGTATGGTGGATTGAGTTAATGCAGGAAAGTTACATTTGTAGCCCAAAAAATTGTCTTAGCAAACCTTTGCACAAAATTGATCAAAAGGATATTTAAAGCTAATAATTACAAATAATTTATCCCTAATTATCTCTAGGTATCACAGGTAAGTAAGTATAGTTTGGGGTCAGCAGTCTCATAGGGATCAAATACCATTTTTACTCTTGTCTGCTTTTTCATTAAAATTAATGAAGACAGGAATTTTGGCTCCATAGTTTTTCAAACATAACTGTCTCTCTGCAGCAGTGATTAAGGCTTTGAAATCATATTGTTTAGTAGAATCTAAGTCTCCAAAGATAACACAATCCCCACACAGTGAGTTAGCTTGTCAATGCCCAGTTTTTTTTTCAAAAAATATACTTTATTCATAAAATTTGCATCAATACATACAATACAGTTGTCATATCACATTCCAAATGTACACAATACAGATTATAAAAATTGCAGGTTACATCAAGTACAGTTCAATGTACACATTGTACATAATTACAGTTCATGACACTCTGGGGTGCCTCATTGCATTACACTCAATACAGATTATTGGTTACAGATTCCTCACAGGTACATTGCAGGTTCATTACAGATACATTACATCAATTTGAATTTTACATTCTGCCTGAGGGGGTTTTGCCCTGATTGCAGCCCCTCGGTATACAATGGCGGGAAGGCTTTATACGGTTGCCTTTCCCCACAGAACCTTTGCGGCGGCCGCACCCAGTTTCAGTGCGTCCCTGAGCACATAGTCCTGGACCTTGGAATGTGCCAGTCTGCAACACTCGGTCGAGTGGTCTTCTAGTGCAAGGACAGCTCCTTGCACAAGAAGTCCAGCAAGTTTCGGGCAGACCAAAGGGCGTCCTTCACCGAGTTGATGGTCTTCCAGCAGCAGTTGATGTCCGTCTCGGTGTGTGTCCCTGGGAACAGCCCGTAAAGCACAGAATCCTGTGTTACGGAACTGCTCGGGATGAATCTAGACAGATACCACTGCATCTCTCTCCAAAGAACTTCTTTGCAAAGACGCATTCCAGAAGGAGATGGGTGACGGTCTCGTCTCCACCGCAGCCTCCTCGGGGACAGCGCGCGGCGGCGCTGAGACTCCGGGAGTGCATGAAAGATCTGACGGGAAGGGCCCTTCTCACCACCAGCCAAGCTAGGTCTTGGTGCTTGTTTGACAGCTCTGGCGATGAGGCGTTCTGTCAAATGACATTGACAGTCGGCTCGGGGAACCAACCGACAGGATCCACCATCTCCTTTTCCCGCAGGGTCTTAAGGACGTTACGTGCAGACCACTTGCTGATCGCCTTGTGGTCAAAGGTGTTTTTCTGCACAAACTTTTCCACGAAGGACTGGATGAAGCGTTCCGTGGCACCCTAAGCATTCGAACTGGCTACACTCTCAAACTGAATTTTGCTGTCAGCTCAAGATGTTTATTTCATCAGAGGTGTTCACCTTAAGGTAAGCTTATCTCTGATTCTAATGACTGGGGCTATTGGATAGCTGGTCCGACTGCAGCTTCGGGTTAAGTAGTGGATACTATATGTGAAATGGTACTTCTGAGGTGGCTGAACTACAATGTTCACTATGACATTTCCATTATTCTTTCCATTGTGTAAATAGGGGAATGATGACTTCCAGCATGATTCAGGATACTGATACTCTAGTTGGGTCACTCTTGCTTAAATTAGTCCATTTCCTCCTTTATTGCTCTAGTTTTCTTTCCAGTTCCTCTGTTTTCATTTGCAAGTCATCCGTATTCACAAATAAATCATCTATTTTCATGTACAAGTTGTCCATTTTCAACTAAATGTTACCAAGTAATTATCCATTTTCTTCTGTGGGTCTTTTGTTTCCCCCTGCAGGTCTTTGTTACATTCTTCAACATCTGTTCTTTTGACTAATTTTGGCAGTCATGTCGGTTTTTTCCCATGTATTAGATCTCCTTTTCCCACCTGGACTCATTCTTTTCTGCTCAGGGTCACCGTGGCCTTATTGGATTCAACTGAATGACAGTTTGGATTTGTCAAATCGCCACCTGGTCAGCAGCAACTACTACTTGTAATATCAAAATCTAATATTATTTCTGAGCCTTGAAAAGGATTTAAGAAACATCTCATTCAGCATGAAACCCAACTGCATTGTTGGAGGTGCCATCTTTTGGTTGAAACATTAAACTGAAGCCCCCTCTGTTCAGGTGGATGCAAAAGATCCCAATGGTACAATTTGAAGAAGAGCACGGAAGTTCCCACCTTGCCCTAGCCAACAGATATCTCTCAGTTAACAGCACTGAAAACAAATTAATTCATTATTTATCTCATTTGCCATTTGCAGGACTTTGATGAATGCAATTTGGCTGCCCTGTGTGTCTGCACAGCAACAGTGACTATACTTCATTCAATTCATTGACTGTGAACCACTTTGGGATGTCCTGAGGATGTGAAAGGTGCTATATAAATGCAAGTTTTTTCTTCCAAAATTAATTAAATTCTTTGGAGTTCATGTTGCGAGATTTGCAATGGTAGTGCATTCCAGATCAGAACAACTCACTGTGTAAAAAAAAAAATCACCTCATCTCCTCCATGGTTCTTTTGCCAATTATCTTGAATCCGTGTCCTCTGGTTATCAACCGTCCTGCCAGTGGAAACAGTTTCTCCCTATCTACTCTATCAAAACCATTCATAATTTTGAACACCTTTATTAAATCTCCCCTTAATCTTTTAAAGGTCATTGGTGTGTATTGCAGTTCATGAAATTGCTAATTGGGGTAGGTGCTTTAGAACATCATACAAAAGATATGTGTAAAAAACCTGGCACACTGGGTTGCTGAAATACTTTTTGCTGCACCATTCTGCCACTATAACTTCTACTGCCCTTTTCTTTTCCCTCTCATGTCTCCATTGTACAAAGGTATTAAGGGATATGGGCCAAAGGCGGGTATATGGAGTTAGATCACAGATCAGCCATGATCTTATCAAATGGCAGAGCAGGCACGCGGGGCTGAATGGCCTACTCCTGTTCCTATGTTCCTATATTATATAGTGGCTACTATTTCAAACAAAAGTTATTTGTCTGCATATATTTCTAATTTCTGTAAAACAACTGATCACTAGATAGTGATAGTGTATGCATATTATGAGTTCACTAAAAAATAAAGCCCATGGCCAAATATTATTGCCTTATTCCTGTAGTCCATCTAATCAATGGCACCAAGAAAAACACAACTTCCTTTTTGAGTGTATATGAAAAATAAAGATAACCTCTTTAACTTTTTGTATGACACATTATGAGGTTTCCCTAAATTAACTTAGCCTCATATTGTAGCTACCTCATCCATTACTCCTTTATCATCTCAAATCTAATAAACTCTTGGGTATTAACACCTTCTTTCATTCACTGCCGCCTTGTGTTGCTTCATTTAATATCTACAGTGTCAACTGTAACATCTAAAATATAATCATAGAATCTTATTTTCTATATTCATCATTTATTTGATTTTTGCATGGATCTCCTAAGATAGAAATTGGTTAGCTATTGTTACATGCAATAAGTTATTGTCAGTGCTGCATATCTAGACTAATGATATGATAATCTATTGATTTTGGAATTAATCTTACTATTGCGATCATATTCTGCCATCAAGTTTGGAGAGCTGGTAGTGTAATAATATTCAAAATAATGAGAGATAATTACTCTTCTGTCAATAAAGAAAATGCAAGACAATAAGGCATCCTTAAAATATTAAAACTGAAATCATGGATGGGGGTTTAATTTTCTGCATAGCAAATGATTTATTATGGCAGACTGGTCAGAAAAGTAAAAGCACATGGGATCCAAGGGAAAATGGCAAGTTGGATCCAAAATTGGCTCAGTGGCAGGAAGCAAAGGGTAGTGCTCGACGGGTGTTTTTGAGATTGGAAGGCTGTTTTCAGTGGGGTTCCTCAGGGTTCAGTACCAGGTCCCTTGCTTTTTGTGGTATATATTAATGATTTAGACCTAAATGTAAGGGGCATGATTAAGAAGTTTGCAGATGATACAAAAATTGGCCATGTGGTTGATAGTGAGGAGGAAAGCTGTAGACTGCAGGAAGATATTGATGGACTGGTCAGGTGAGCAGAAAAGTGGCAAATGGAATTCAATCCAGAGAAGTGTGAGGTATTGCATTTGGGGAGGGCAAACAAGGCAAGGGAATACACAATAAATGGGAGGATACTGAGAAGTGTAGAGGAACAATGGGACCTTGGAGTGCATGTCCACAGATCCCTGAAGGTAGCAGGACAGGTAGATAAGGTGGTTAAAAAGGCATACAGGATACTTTCCTTTATTAGCCAGGGCATAGAATATAAGAGCAGGGAGGTTATGCTAGAACTGTATAAAACATTAGTTAGGCCACAGCTTGAGTACTACGTACAGTTCTGATCACCACATTACAGGAAAGATGTGATTGCACTGCAGAGGGTACAAAGGAGATTTACGAGGATGTTGCCAGGACTGGAGAATTTTAGCAATGAGGAAAGATTGTGCAGGCTGGGGTTTTTTTCATTGGAACAGAGGAGGCTGAGGGGTGATTTAATTGAGGTGTATAAAATTATAAGGGGCCAAGACAGAGTGGATAGGAAGCACCTATTTTCCTAGGCAGAGGTGTCAGTGATCAGGGGGCATAGATTTAAAGTAATTAGTAGAAGGATTAGAGGGGAGCTGAGGAGAAATTTTTTCACCCAGAGGGTGGTAGGGGTCTGGAACTCACTGCTTGAAAGGGTGGTAGAGGCAGAAACCCTCAACACATTTAAAAAATACTTGGATGTGCACTTGAAGTGCTGTAACCTACAAGGCTATGGACCAAGTGCTGGAAAGTGGGATTAGGCTGGATAACTTTTTTTCGGCTGACACGGACACAATGGGCCAAATGGCCTCCTTCTGTGCCATAACTTTCTACGATTCTATGATTACTTTCTGACTGCTATGGTTATGGCCAGAATTTTTATACTCAAATAATTACTCAAATTCCAGGTCACATGCTATTAATGACTGATTTTAAAATGAATATATGTTACATTGCCAAGTAGCTACAAAGCAATATTACAGTTTCCAAAGAATGTGATGCCATGAAGGAACTGTAAACGTTATAAGCTCTGAAATTTTACTATATCTTATACATTTTTAGTCGTAATTCAGAACATAAATAACAGCATATGTAACTAAAGAGAACAAATGTGAACTTGAATAAATTGTCATTATATTCTGTTGAAATAGTTAATTTTTGTTTTATTTAGCATTTATTTTTATTTAATAATTTCCAAATAAAATTATTACTAATTCCAAATACAATTATATAGTGGGACTTTGAATGTGCGAGGACATGGGCTGCAGCTTCCTGAATATGTTGCAATTTGTGAAGGTTAGCTAAAAGTACATTTTGGCAAGTTTTGGCAGTGATGGGGGAGCGGTAGAAGTTGAAGTAGGAGGTGTTATGGAAATGGTTGATTATTGATTGAGGCAGAGAGGGAGTAAAAGGAGAAAAAGGAATGGAATTCCTAAAATGTATGCAAGACTCCTTCCTCAAGCATTATGACGGACACCGCGCAACAATTGCCAGACAGGAGGGTTCCCTCCCAGTCGGGGAACACTTCAGCAGTCAAGGACATTCAGCCACCGACCTTCGGGTAAGCGTTCTCCAAGGCGGCCTTCGAGACACACGACAACGCAAAATCGTCGAGCAGAAATTGATAACCAAGTTCCGCACCCATGAGGACGGCCTCAACCGGGATCTTGGGTTCATGTCACGCTACACGTAACCCCACCAGCGAACAAATGTTATCTGTTTTTAATATAACGGGTCATTTGCTGTCTTTCTCTTCCTTCCGGATGTTTCTATGTTTCTGCCTCTCTCTCTGTTTTTTTTTGGTTGTTTGTATATTCGGTGGCCTTGTAGGTAACACCTCTCTGTCTGCACACTGTGATTGCCTTGGCAACGGGCAGTTGGAAAGACTGTCTGTATGTAATCACCAGGTATTGTTCTGTGATTTATAAATGCGAAGGGTTCGAGGATTTCATTTCCACAACATTCACCTGAGGAAGGAGGAAGCCTCCGAAAGATTGTGAATTTCAAATAAAATTGTTGGACTATAACTTGGTGTTGTAAAATTGTTTACAATTGTCAACCCCAGTCCATCACCGGCATCTCCACATTAGGAGAGAAGAGGCATTGCTAGATCTAATTATGATAAACAAAACAAAGGATAGTGAAGAGAAGGTAAATCCTATATTTGTTAAAAATGAGATAGGAGGTATAACAAATAAAAGGTAAGTGTTTAAGAAGTTAGTTAAGCTAAAGGAGGACAAAGTACTGGGACCTGATGGGGATACATTCAAGAATCCTGAGGGAAATGGGAAGAGAAAAAATAGCAGAGACCCTAGAAATTATATTTCAGAGTTCTATTGTGTGTGAACATGTGCCAGAGAGCTGGAGAATGGCCAATATAATACCTATTTTCAAAAGGGAGACAAAGCTAATCCAGTTAATTACAGGCCAGTTAGTTTAACATCTGTGGTAGGGAAAATTTTGGAATCTTTAATTATACATGAAATTCCTAAATATCTAGATGAAGAGAAAATAATTAGAAGCAGCCAACACAGATTTCAGAACGATCTCCTGGACTAATTTTGATTGCCTATAGGGATTGGAGAGGAATTTTCCAGATTTGCTTCCCTCTAATTGGTCTTGGATTTCTGATCTGGTTCCTTGCCTCTCATAGCACCTGGGGGGTAAGGAGTCCCTTGACTTGATGTGCATCATAACTGTATGGGACAGGCCAGAAGGACCAGCTGGTCTTTTCCTGTCCAACACTTTTGTATGCTCACATGCTTGTCGAACTTGATAGAGTTATTTGAGAAGGTGACAGATACGGTGGATGAAGCAAATGCAGTGGATGTGGTGTGGATGGACGTTCAGAAAGCCTTTGACAAGGTACCACGTAGGAAACTATTAGAGAAGATTAAGGGGTGTGGAATTAGGGAAAGGGTAGTAAATTGGATTAAAAACTAGTTAGATGGGAGGAAGCAGATGGCAGGAGCAGATAGCTTCTCAGTGTTTGGAAGTCAGTAGCTAAAGGGTGTGGTGTACAAATTTGAAGACTATACTAAAATAGGAGGCATAAGGCCGGATTTTGCTTTGAAAGTAACGGTGAGGCTAACAGGGCTCACCGTTATGTCAGTGCATCTGGTACAGTAACTTCCAATGACCACACATGCGCAGACTAACGCGGAAATCCGGAAGTTCTTCTACCAGATACCTTGCTCCTCCATAGGTTTTGTGAGAACTGCATCTCGCTGGCTGACCCACCGTTAAGATCACTGCACCAGCGTGAAGTTCCTCTACTGCCCTGATGGAAACAAAGTAATCTCACCAAAAAAAAGTACGTCGAGTTTTTAAGTCTAAGCAAACTTTTAATAGTGTGGTAAGTCTTAGTGACTACCAAACAACCTCTCTGACACTGAAAATTAATTTTTACAAGTGTGGAGTCTTATTCCTTCTGATTTTAATTGTTGTTGGACATTTAAAAAACATTAACATTTTTTTTTACTTTTTCTTTGTCTCTTTTATTTCTGTCTCTTAATTCAATATTTCTTACCCTCTCTTTATTTTGCTTTCTGTACCTGATTTGACATTGAATTCACTACTCTAACTTATACTTCCTGGTTCTTAGCTGCGTGGCTTATTAATGATGCTTCAATCTGATTGGTTAAGGGGATCGACAGTTACTTGCCCCAGTCACACAGGTCCTAGGTGCTTGGGAGAGGGCGCCATGCTGGATTGAGAGCCCCATGAGAGGAACTTGCCTTTCAAAAGCCCATGAAAAGTTTATGGGCAAGTGCAAGTCTATCGAATGGCAGGTGCCGTTCGCTTGCTGCTCAGAACAAAATGCGGCTCATAGTAAATCATTCTGAGAACCAAAGAAAGCTGCAAGGGGATATTGATAAGGTGGTGAAATGGGCAAAAATGTGGCAGATGGAATTCAATATCAGTAAATGTGAGGTGATACATTTTGATTTTTAAAAAAAATAATAATTATATTCTGAATGGATTAAAGCTGGGTGATTTGCAAGAGCTGAGAGGTTTTGGGGCTCTGGTTCACAAGACATTAAAAGCACTCACTCCAGTGGAATAAGGCCACAAAAAGTGCTAATGACAAACTATGTTTTATGGCACAGGTATAGAACATAAAATTTGAGATGTAAAGGTGAATCTATATAAAACCTTGGTAAGATCAGTTGGAGTACTGTGTGTTGTTCTGGGCTTCACATTATAGCAAGGATGCTGAGGAAACAGAGAGGGTACAACACAGATTCACTAGGATGTTGCTTGGTATGTGCAAATACAAATATGAAGAAAAACTGAAAAAATTGGGGCTATTTTGTTAGAGGAGCTTATGGGGTGCTTTCATAGAGGTATTTAAAATTATGAAGGGATGGGACGGATAGAAACAGACTGTTTCCAGTGCCTGCGGGGTCTACAATGAGGGGATGTAGATACAAGATTAAATTTAAGAAATTTTGGAGACAGCAGGAGAAACTATTTTACAGAAGGTTGCGAGGCTGTGGAATGCACTACTTTTAACTTGGCCAAATCAGCAATAACTTGGCACTATCGACTTCAAAATGGGGTTGTTAGACTAGGCAGTCGAATTGCAATATTTATGCAGCAAAACTTTGGGTGATTTGGCAAATAATTTAGAGGAAGCTTTACAATTTATAGCAAAGAAAGCTTTGCTTATTAAGAAAACTTGGCTTATCTAGTCTGAACCTGTGTTTTCTACACAGGAGCTCCTGATTGAATGCACTCACCATCATTTTTCATTTCAAAAGTAAAATTACAGAAGACACCAAAATGTCAGAAAATGCAGCTAAAAGGGTCAAAAAATATTGACATTTCCTGGGGACTGTGCCTCCAGACACCCTAGTACAAAATTTATTCCATCAGTTCTCACGTCCCCTTTCAGAAATGTCTAAATCCACAACTGTCAAAAAACTTCAGTTTTTTTCCTATAATACAACTGATGGAATATTGGTTATACCTGCAGCTTAAGCTTATGCTCCACCGCACTCCCATTTTAACTACTTTTCATACATCATAGGATGAAGTTGAATTGTTGAGGGTGATCCCAAAATATTGATTAAAAATCCTGAAATCCAATGCAGTAAAATTCAGTTGTCTTCTAGAAGCGGCCTTGATCATGGGCCTTTATTCAGGGCTGTTGTTCAGTTGTATGTAGATTTTGAGTTGCCAGTATTTTTGTAGCTATTTGCTGGTTTTGTAGGTTGGCACATTATCTACTTGAACCATCAGCTGTAAGATCTATGCACCTGTATAACCAATATTCCATCTGGTCCCTCTTCATTTAAAATCTTAGCATTTAAGGTCTGTTCACAAAGACCGCATACTTCCACCTCCGTAACATCGCCCATCTGCTGCTGAAACCCTCATCGATGCTTTTGTAGACTCCAGACTCAACTATTCCATTGCTCTTCTTCTTCCACCCTCCCATAAACTTAAGCTCATCCAAAACTCTGCTGTCCACCTCCGAACTCGCGCCACGTCCTGCTCACCGATCTAAATTGGCTCCAGGTCCACCAATGCCCTGATTTGAAAATTCTCATCATGTTCAAATCTTTCCAGGGCCTCTTACTTCCCTATCTCTGTAAGCACCTCCAGCCCTACAACCCTTCAAGAACTCTGTGTTCCTCCAACTGTGGTCTCTTGCACATCCCCCACTTCCTTCGCTCCAGCATTGGCAGCCCTGCCTTCAGCTGCATTGGCCCCAAACTCTGGAATTCCCTCCCTAATCCTCTCCACCTCTTTCTCTCCTCCTTAAAACCTACCACTTTGACTGAGCTTTTAGTCACCCATCCTAACCTCTCCTTCTTTGGCTGGGTGTCAATTTTTGTCTGATTATGCTACTATGAAGCACCTTGGAATGTTTTCCTACTTTAAATGATACTATATAAATTCAAGTTGTTATTGTTGTTCTAACTTCTGATGACTCACTCCTCTAAAAATTGCAGAAGACAGTTTATGGTCTGAATTAACTGGAAGCCAATATTATAACTGCTGTTTAAAACCACAGAATCTAACTTTCATCCGCGTCACCTGCCAATCTCAGTGCACTCGCGCCATTGAAATTAAAGTGAGCACAGTGAACACTCCCTAACAACCAGCAGGCCAACCGCAGACACTGCGCATGCGTAACGCTTGCGAGGAAGTGATGTGTTCCTTGCCGGAAGTGCGTCGTTGTTGGGTTGACATTGTGTTTGAAACGTCCTGGAGCCGACCCCAGCGGAGGCAGCGAGCACGGCGGAAAGTTGCAACAGAGTAGAGTTGCGCCATGTCAATAGCATCAGACGTGTTTGTTTGCCAGATGGCAGGTAATGACTCCAGAGCCGCTTAGTGCTGTACAAATCATAGACTCAGGGGAGTCTGAGGACATTGGGGTTAGTTTAGGCCCAGATCGAGGGAGCAACAGGTAAACAAGGGAGAGGGAGGAAGGAAGGAAGGCAGGCACCACCACCACCACCGGCGCAGACGGAACCTGCTGTAAACTGTGGTTGCCCAGTAAGATTATGAATTCGTGCTGCAGTTTAAGGGCTATGCGAGTTTCCCAGAATCTTAATTTGGGTCGGTTACCGCATCTACTTTTTTTAGACACTGAGATCAGGCAGCATTGGGTTGTATAGCCTATTTATGTGCTCTATTCAACAAAAGCACAGCATTATCTGTATTTGTCAATGTGTGTACAGTACTTTGGTCATCAGTCTTCACCTGCCAGTGAAATTTCTATTGTTTGAAGATAGCCGAGAAATGTCTGTTTTCCAAAATTAAAAATGTAAAGATGATCCAGCATGATTTTTTGTAAACCTGGATTTAAATGTTTTTAAAAATTGGTACTGCATCGTTTCTACTTATACTGCAATCAATTTGAAGGTAAACGTGTGTGAGAATACTTCCTCCAAGTGGGGTCTCACCCAAATCAAAATGCTGAACTGATCTTAGTAAGGCTGTAGTTATGTGACTTACTTTGAATTGTTGTAACATTAAAGCTGTTTTGCAGCAACACATGATGTGAATACAAGAGTCTACCCCTCTTAACTCAGTCACATGATTCAAATTATCTCATAATTCTAATACTTCAGCACTAAATTCCAAATTTTCAGTGTTTAGGTTGCTTAATTCAAATTAATGGATGATTCATTTTTCTATAATGTAAAAATGACTAAATTATCAGGAATAGATTGTACAGCTGCTCCATGAATTTCTGGGTTTTCTGTGCAGTAGATGTTTTTTTAATTCGTTCATGGGATGTGGGTGTCTTGCTGCTACTTCCTTTACACGCACAAATATTTCATGATCTTGTGAATGTACAGCAGCATTGTAATGGTGTTCTGAAAGATTAATATATTGATGAAGATGTAGCATTATAGAAAGTTTTTAAATCACATTTTAATATATGAAATTGTATTTGCAATCTAAGTTTTTAAAAAAAAAAACACAATTAAAGTTTCATTGTTCGTCTATGTTTGTGAAAATTGTGGGTGTTGATATTTTGATAAGGTTATTGTGTTTGGCCCTAGCTGTCAAATTTGTATTCTATTTATTTTCATACACATTAAATGTGGCAAAAGCTACGCAGTAATAAACTGATCTCTCAAATAAAGTGGGCCTTTTTTAAAATCTCATTGAATCCCTGCCAGCAAATAACCTGGTCATGCTCTCATCCATGGAAGCCGCCATTGTGGCTAAAGCATTGCTGGGAATGTTCACTCAAGTTGGGTAACTAGAGATTTTGTCCGATTAGGGGTCTAATTTTCTGCCTCACTTAGTTACTTAGCTATGAAAACAGTGCCAAATTAAACAACATATTATCTTCAGATGAATGGGATGGTAGAGAGGCTTAATGACACACTGGCTTGTATGCAGAGTAGCATCCCAAGGACTGGGATAAAATGTCGCCATATTTGCTTACAGGGAGGTATCCCAAGAATCTATAGGGTTCTCGTCATTTAAATGTCAATATGGGCGCCGAGCGCATGGTCCACTAACACTAATCGGAGAGGAGTAGTAGGGAAGATTGCAGCAATATAGTCAAATATGTACTTAAATTAAGGGATGACATCCTAGTTTGGCTGAACTTACACAGAGCCTTTGGGCATCGCTGGTGGTATTGGTCCCTAAGAAGGACAAGACCATACAGTTTTGCGTAGATTATTGTGAACTAAATTAGTTGATGGAGGCTGACGTATACCCGATGCCTCGCACGGAGGAGTGTTCGAGAAGCTAAGGAGCACAAAGATCCTGACGACCCTAGACCTGACCATTGGTTATTGGGAGATGCCACTTAACGCACCCTGTATTTGTTACATTGTTAGAGCTGTATGAGTTTACAGTCATACTTTTTGGAATTAAAAATGCATCCACCACATTACAACTGCTGGTCCATTCTGATCTGACAGTGGGAACCTAGCAGCACTGATCAGCTATTTTTAGTCAGAAATAGGAGGAACATCAAGCATGACCCGACAAATTAACTCGGTTAACCCAGCAAGGTTAATATATTACATTTTTCGCCCTTAAATTAGTATGATTGAGGTTTTTTTTACGTGGCCCATTATCTCGATGGGACGAAACTGAGGCCCAACTACGTCACGGTTGACTGCATTGCACGCTCAGTCCATCCCCATGCCAAGTAACAACGATGGGCATAATTCAGGTTGTCCAGCTATTATCACAATTATAGTCACATAGCCATGGTATTAAATGACCTGAAAGGATAACCCAATCAAGTGGTCTGATCTGTCAAGGCAAAAATTGCTTTTGAACGACTGAAAAATACCCTGTGTGCACACCCCATACTAGCTTGTCCTGATCATTCTTGAGCCTTCACAGTCCATACTGATGAATCAGACTGAGGCAATGGTACTGTACTGAGTCAAATAAATGACCGCGGGGAAGAGCAACCGGTCATTTATCTAAGTTGTAAGCTATTGTCATGAGAAATGGGTTATATCCTAATTGAAAAAAGATTGTTTATGTTTGGGTGCTGCAGATGCTGCAATCATACTTGTATCAAACTGCATTTATAGGATGTTTTGACCATGATGCCTTAGTATGGTTATAGTCGATGCGTGACAAAGACACGTGTTTGTTGTGATGAAGCATTGCCATACAAGGATACAATATGGTTATTTATGTCATTTTGGTTTCCAAAATGGGAAGGCCAGCTTGCTGTCACATCAGGAATAATTGCAGTTTCAATCCTCACAAGCACAGGGCTTGCTATTTGTTTTCCAGGTGTTACCTAGATCTTAAGGCAAGAATAGGCACTCTTGAAGGTATGGGAGATTGGGATTTACCAGGAGAGCAATCTAAGATATGAGAACCAAAATAGTCTAGGGTAAGAAAAAGTCCCCAAAACATAACATTACAGCACCAGAGGCCTGAACCCCACCACACTTTCCTTTCTACTCCAAAAGGTAATTATCGTTCTGTCAGACTGTTCGGTTTAGGCTAAAACAGATGGTCACATTTATTTACAGGAAAGATAGTTGTATTGAAGCACAAAAACACAAGTTACTGATAGTAAATTAGAATAATTTAAAATAGCTTCTTTAGAATGTAATTCTTACACAGTCCAATAATCAGAAGCCTGGACTAATAATCCAGAGAGTGTGAGTTCGAATCCCACCATGACAGTTTGAGAATTTGAATTCAGTTTTTAAAAAAGCTGGTATCAGTAAATGTGACCATGAAGCTATGAGATTGTTGTTAAAAATCCAACTGGTTCATTGATGTCCTTTAGGAAAGGAAACCTGCCATCCTTACCAAGTAAACCACTTTGTTGTTACAATTGCAGCGATTCAAGAAGTGGGCCCACCACTACCATCAGAACAACTAGGGATGGGTAATAAATGCTGACCTTGTCAGCAACACCCACATCCTGAGATTCACTTCAGACTCAATTGATACTGAACTAAACATTACAGAAAAAAACCCACAACATTTGTACAGTTTTATGGTCTTGGCAGTCATGTTTCATCTTCCAAGATCAAAGATATCATACAAAGAACTTGCATGGCATACAAATGACTAAGTTGGCACACACTGGGTCTCACACTTGCCAAGACCTAACACAAAATACATTTGTACTTGATTGAACTTGAACTATTAGCAGGATGCCCTCTCATTTACTTATTTCCCAGATCAGTCATTCTGGCTTGTTTTCCTGCAGACAGCCTTACAGGTATCCATTTTGTAGTTTAGTAAAAAAGATATTTTCCAACTGAGTTCATTTCATTTTTAAAATCTTTACCATGCACATCTTAAATCAGATGTTTAAAATTATATAATTGACACAGAATGAAAGCCTTCCTTCCATCACACCAAGTGTCGGCTCAAAAAAAAGTTGAATAATTAGGAGCTGCATTAAGAGGGGATCAAAGGGACAGGTGGTCAGCTTCATGGAGGACAACTAGGGAACAATATGGGGAGAACCTGCAGAATGTAGGGGAAGTGAGGGGTAGAAGTTGGTCTCAATTCCATGGGTGCCAGTCACCTTCTAGTATGTTGGCCCAGGGACCAATCTTCTGTAAGTCTATATCATGATTGTCAGCAGGCTATTTGACTGAAGGGGGTAAGGATTGCAGCCCAGTCAGATTTTGTAGTCACTTGATGTCCACACAAGCAGTGTTCCAGCAAGGACTGGAGAGGAGGGGGATCCATGGACGATTTTCTATCTTTGTCCAGGTATTTCCTTGGAACTCGTCCCACTCTGTGCTTAAATGAAGTCTCCGCTGCACTTCTAGTGAAGTAAAGCGGCAGAGTGGAAGCAGCTCCAAGGAAATTCCCGGCCTTTGTCTTCTCTCACTTCCCTTCCTAACCCATGAAGCCATGGATTGTACCTCTAATTCTACTAGGTTGCATGTAAAATAATCGCTGAATGCTGTTTTTTTAAAAAAAAGAAACACCTTCTCACAATGCACTGCTGTAATCTATTGGCAGTGCCAATTCAGTGATAGCTGCATTTCTGTGCAGAGCATGAGGTTAAACAACCCTCTTGTTGTGCATGCATAGAATGTAGTTATCCATCTCCTGTCGAACTTTACAGCAATGAAGGAGGCCATTCAGCCCATCGTGCCTGTGCTGGCTCTTTGAAAAAGTTATCCAATTAGTCCCACTCCGCTGCTCTTTCCCCATAGCCCTGCAAATCTTTCCTTTTCAAGTATATATCCAGTCTGTAGTCATGTACTTTCTATTGCGTGAAAAGAGCTGACTGTTCCACCAGTTTTCTCAATTAGTAGAAAATTGTAAAACAGCTTCCTATAAGACCAAAGTTTTTTTTTATTGCAAAAAGTTGGCTACACTTGGACCTATGGCCAGTGCAAAGTAAAAGCAGTATGAGGTGAGCTCTTGGAGGGAGTCTGTTCTGTGCCAGCATGCAGTTGTAGTGGTAGGCATAATGAAAATTTTGGTTATGTACTAGCGTTGAAAATGTAATGAATGGCACCATAAATCAGGTTGTGCTAGTTACTGTGTATTGCTTCTAATTAATGTAGAAAGCGTTGGGGAATGGAATACTTTTCCATTTTGAGGATCCGCTGTCAACACCAAGTATTCCCAGATTAGTATAGCACAGCCAGATGCAGGATAAAGCTCCCTGTAATTTGTCCCAACCTCAAGAGAAAACAATTATTTCCATTTCTCACACCAGCCATCCTTTAGGTAGTGAAACTGCCAAATAATTACCAAATTGTGCCAAACTGTGGATAGTTTTGTGCTGTAGAACTATGCATACTAGGGACTAGGTTGTAGCTCCCTAAACTCATTTTACTTAGGCATCTTTCAGAAGATTTTCATCCCACTGGACTGGGATTTTAGGATGGACTCAAACTCAAGTTGGAAAGGAACAGTGTATCCACACACTATCCTTTGTCTTGAGTACCTCCAACTTCTGTGACCAGAGAACAGACGAGTTTCAGCTGCTTTATTTATTGACCTTCTTGAGGTATAGTTGGGGGGGTGGGGGGTGTTAATGCCATCTGGGATTGCTTAGAGTTACAAGGCTTCGCAAGCATCAGTGATTGTAAGTTGTTATCTGTGTATAATGTGTTACTACAAAATCTTATGATATAGTTTGTTTTAGCATTTTCCGCTTCCTCTTTCAACCATTGTTTTCCTGTACCCCTCCTTTTCCCATGAAGGTATTGATTCTTGCTCAGATACAGATCCATGGGCACTGGTTACCCTCTGGTACCACAACCAAGTAGCCACTCTACATGTCTAAATCTAGAAAGTAATTATCAACCACCGGGGGAATCAGCCCAACCATTCCTGTTCTTGCCCAATGTCCATATATGTACACTTCTAGCAATGGTTTCTGTATATTGTCCAGGACCAGGAATACCTGTGAGTTTAGTTTTCCCTTCCCTCCCTAGCCTAAGGTGCTAGATGAGTTGTAGCACCCCTACTACCATCCTATTATATCAAAGATCAGCTAACTCAGCAAAGACTGGAGATAAAACCTGGGACCTTACTGCTCTACATATCTCAGCTGCCCATTGTCTTAACAGGCTAGGCCAGATTAGTATTTTTTTATTTTCATTCCACCAACAGGTACAACTCTTGTGAAAGCAGTAATGCTTATATGGCAATGGGTTCCACCCACCCTCTGAACTGGGATTGTTACCAAGAATAAGTTGTACCCAAAAGGAATTATAGGATTTGTAAGATGTTCTGGCTTTTGGCATCATTATTTTGACACGTTATTTAGCTTCCTGAGTATTACTCAAACAATAAAGAGAATTGATGAACAGGAGTCTTGCATAATTCAGTGCATATATGTATATGTGTGAGTGACCATGATAAATGTTTACAAATACCTAGCAAATCAGCCAGGCCCTTGATTGCTATCCAGTGATCCCTACTGGAAAATGTGCATGTGTGGATATCTGTCTTGGTTGTGATGCTCTATGTAGCTGAATAGCCTGCTGACATTCACTGTCTGGGCTCATATATGAAGAATATGCACTTTGGTGAGGTTTGGTGAGTGGAGGGCTTCCTCTGCCTATGTGGAACTAAACATGAGCAAAATGTCAGTACCTTCTGTACAAGATGGGAGACTGTAAGGGAAATTATCTTTTAAAAAAAATGTTATAGTGGGAAAAGCAAAGACTTAAAGTATACATTACAAAATCAGATCTTGAAATGTTATAGAGACCTCTGTTGGTGAGCAGAAGACCTTAGGGAAATCACTTTTTCATGCTCTGATGGTAGACCTGGTGAGCTGCAAACTGTAATCCATATGCTACGGAAATGTGTAGCCCAAGGATAAACTAGGTTTGATTTTAGTGGAGATTTTTGTATCATAAATCACTGTGATAGAAGAAAACAGGCTTGTGTGGTTAAGCTACATGTAATTTTAGTGTTTGGTGATGTAAGAAATTTTGCGTCGTATTCAGTATTTTTAAAATGCATGTTCTGTGTAAGACTGTTATTTTAGCCTGAAAACCGCAGCTGTAGCTGTCAACTGTGATATTTACTGTTCTATTATTTATTGGCCCTGAACAGTCTGTCAGACAGAAGGTTCTAATACAGCAGAAGACTGCTGGCTGATGTTAAAACTTGGAACGGTTTTTGAATTAAATCTTTACTTTTATGTTTTACAAAATCTGTATTTGCAGTTCTTCTGCAAATATAACATCTAAAGGTATTACAGTAAATAGAGGCATGGTTTTGCTTTATTCTCTACCTGGAAGTTAATGTGAATAGCATTGTGTAGTAGTGATTAAAATGTAATCCGTACTGTTTTTAGAATTGTTTTTGAGTCTAGCAGATCACTGTAGTTTGCATTGCTACTAAATTTAGCATTAATCCAGTATTTCTTTAAAAAAAATGAATTTTTCAGATAAAATATATTTTGCTTTTGCTGTTTTTCATTTTCCAATGATGTTGAAGGAGTACGTAATGAAAGTTTTTAATGGACCTAATTTTGTTTTATGCCACAAAATGTAGGAGCTCATACAATGTTTATCAGTGTATTACAGAGATTTTGTACACTGTTAATTGCAAAATTGTACAATGTCATTATTCTGCTACTAAATTCTGAAATTTTAACCTTCCTTTGAAAGTATTGCCCCAATTTTTATTTTTCACTGTTGGAAGATTATCAGGTTTATCCATAATCAGTAGAGCGATATTGTGACATTTTTATTTATTTATGTGCTTTATTATGTTTAATGTGTCAGAACTTTTTTGACGTGAACTTTTATTTGTGTAAAGTAAATTTTAAATGTAGGTGTTTTCCCTTAGATTTGGGAAAACAAATTGCAAACACAATAAATATAGCAAGTAGAGGTTTTCTGTCATGTAATAATTTGGGAAATTTCTGTTATTTTTATTACTTTAGACAAAAATGTATTTTTAAAATTTGGCTTCAGCCAATGGTATTGCTAAGGAAACTCGTATCTGCAGTAGAAAGACCAAATCTGGATCTCATTCCTTGTAGCCTTTGAACCAAGCTAATCAAATTATTGATTGAAGGACAAAAACAGGCAATTAGATGGCTATGGAACTGCAGTTCACATCTTATCTACTTAACATATTAACCATTTTTAACACTTAATTGCCTGACCATTGAGAAGACATTGTTTGATCATCAACTGGATTTGCTTTAACATCAAATTAAAGGCAGCCACATAATTGAGGAACAACGTAGCTCCTGGTTCCCTGCTCGTCCTTGCCTGAACCATACGAGAGGCTAATGGGCTTCATGCAAGGTCATGAATGTCGCCACATAATATTCATCAGAGATTCAGTCAGAAGCTTGTGAAAAGAATTTATGAAAAGAAAGAACTTTTATTCATATAGCGTCCTTCAGGACCTCCAAAAGCACTTCCGAGCCAAGTAAGTACTTTTGAAGTGTAGTCACTGTTGTAATGTAGGAAAATATGGCAGTCAATTTGCACACAGAGAGGTCCCACAAACAGCAATGAGATAAATGACCAGACAAACTGTTCTTGATGTTAAAATTCTCATCCTTGTTTTCAAATCCCTCCATGGCCTCGCCCATCCCTATCTCTGTAACCTCCTCCAGCCATACAACCCTCAGAGATCTCTGCACTCCTCCAGTTCTTGCCTCTTGCGCATCCCTGATTTTAATTGCACCACATTGGCGGCCGTGCCTTTAGCTGCCTAGGCCCTAAGCTCTCGGATTCCCTCCCTAAACCTCTCTACCTCTCTCTCCTTTAAGACGCTTCTTAAAACCCATCTTTGACCAAGCTTTTGGTCACTTGTCCTAATATCTCCTTATGCAGCTCAGAGTCAAATTTTGTTTGAAGCTGTTGTGAAGCGCCTTGGGACGTTTTACTACATTAAAGGCGCTATATAAATGCAAGTTGCTGCTGTTGTTTGTTGTTGTGTTAATTGAGGGATAAATGTTGGCCAGGATGCCAGGAGAACTCGCTTGGATTTTGGACGGCTTCTTGTTATGAAACAGTTTGTATCTTGTATAAGTCTAATATACTGTGTTGGTGTCAGTTGAGAAATCTACCACAGAGCCATGCCAATGCTATAAAACAGTATATTTGCGCATATAGCCATCACACTACATACTGCCTACTTCCACCTTTATTATTTTGTCAATCTCTATGCCTACTTCTTCCTTTTGTCACCGAGACTTTTATTCGCGTTTTTATTACCTCACGATTTGATTTCTCAAATGCTCTCCTGGCAGGCCTCAAGCCTTCCACCCTCCACAAGTTGCAGTTCATCCAGAATGCCACTTCTCATGTTCTTGCTGCTTAAGGCCTTGTATTTCCATTATCTTGGTGCTCATCTGGACCCATTAGCTTCCTGTGAACCCTTTACATATCTCCATGGTTTTGTTTTATTCGTTCATGGGATGTGGGCGTCGCTGGCGAGGCCGACAATTATTGCCCATCCCTAATTGCCCTTGAGAAGGTGGTGGTGAGCCGCCTTCTTGAACCGCTGCAGTCCGCGTGGTGAAGGTTCTCCCACAGTGCTGTTAGGAAGGGAGTTCCAGGATTTCGACCCAGCGACAATGAAGGAACGGCGATATATTTCCAAGTCGGGATGGTGTGTGACTTGGAGGGGAACGTGCAGGTGGTGGTGTTCCCATGTGCCTGCTGCTCTTGTCCTTCTAGGTGGTAGAGGTCGCGGGTTTGGGAGGTGTTGTCGAAGAAGCCTTGGCGAGTTGCTGCAGTGCATCCTGTGGATGGTACACACTGCAGCCACAGTGCGCCGGTGGTGAAGGGAGTGAATGTTTAGGGTGGTGGAATGAGAGCCAATCAAGCGGGCTGCTTTGTCCTGGATGGTGTCGAGCTTCTTGAGTGTTGTTGGAGCTGCACTCGTCCAGGCAAGTGGAGAGTATTCCATCACACTCCTGACTTGTGCCTTGTAGATGGTGGAAAGGCTTTGGGGAGTCAGGAGGTGAGTCACTCGCCGCAGAATACCCAGCCTCTGACCTGCTCTCGTAGCCACAGTATTTATATGGCTGGTCCAGTTAAGTTTCTGGTCAATGGTGACCCATAGGATGTTGATGGTGGGGGATTCGGCGATGGTAATGCCGTTGAATGTCAAGGGGAGGTGGTTAGACTCTCTCTTGTTGGAGATGGTCATTGCCTGGCACTTGTCTGGTGCAAATGTTACTTGCCACTTATGAGCCCAAGCCTGGATGTTGTCCAGGTCTTGCTGCATGCGGGCTTAGACTGCTTCATTATTTGAGGGGTTGCGAATGGAACTGAACACTGTGCAATCATCAGCGAACATCCCCATTTCTGACCTTATGACGGAGGGAAAGTCATTGATGAAGCAGCTGAAGATGGTTGGGCCTAGGACACTGCCCTAACTTAATGACCTCCTTTAGCCTTCTGTCCTCTGCTCCTATAACACTGGTCTGACATCCTCTGCTTCTCTGACACATAGAATGGTTACAGCACAGAAGGAGGCCATTCGGCCCATCGAGCCCGTGCCAGCTCTTTGTAAGAGCAATCCAGTTAGTCTCTTTCCCCATAGCCCTGCAAATTTCTTCCCTTCAAGTATTTATCCAATTCCTTTTTGAAAGCCACGATTGAATCTGCTTCCACCAACCTTTCAGGCAGTGCATTCCAGATCATAACTACTCGCTGCGTAAAAAAGTTTCTCCTCATGTCACCTTTGGTTCTTATGCCAATCATCTTAAATCTGTGTCCTTTGGTTCTCGACCCTTCCACCAATGGGAACAGTTTCTCTTTATTTACTTTATCTGAACCCTTCATGATTTTGAACCCTTCTATCAAATCTCCTCTTAACCTTCTTTGCTCTAAGGAGAAAAACTCCAGCTTTTCCAGTCTATCCCCGTCACTGAAGTCCCTCATCCCCGGAACCATTCTGGTGAATCTTTTCTGCGCCCTCTCTAAGGCCTTCACATCCTTCCTAAAGTGCGGTGCCCAGAATTGGACTCAACACTCCAGTTGTGGCCGAACCAGTGTTTTATAAAGGTTCAACATAATTCCTTACTTTTGTACTCTGCGCCTCTATTTATAAAGCCCAGGATCCCGTATGCTTTTTTAACCGCTTTCTCAACCTATCCTGCCACCTTCAAAAATTTGTGCACAGATACCCCCAGGTTTCTCTGTTCCTGCACCCCCTTTAGAATTGCATCATTTAGTTCATATTGCCTCTCCTCATTCTTTCTACCAAAATATATCACTTCGCACTTCTCTGCGTTAAATTTCATCTGCCATGTGTCCGCCCATTCCACCAGTCTATCTATGTCCTCTTGAAGACTATTACTATCCTCCTCTCTGGTTGACTTCTCGTTCCCCATTCTCTTTGCTCCGCCATTGCCTGCTGCCATTTAATCCATCTAATCCCCACTCTCTGGAACTCCCTCCCAAAATCTTTTCACCTTGTCTCCCCTCTTCCTGCTTTCAAAAACCTACTGAAGACTTTTCTGTTCAGCTGCATTTTGGCTCTGCACTTTAAATACATTCCAGCTATTCTTCCCCCTCAGCTTCCATTTTCATTTATCCAATCCATAAAGCATCTTTTCAATGGTAAGAGAGTTCCATGACATCCTTTTGAGCTGTAATTTATAAATACAAGTTGGTTGTTGAAGGTGTCACACTTTGTTATACATGCAAAACATGGGAGGTTCCCTAATTATATATTAAAAATGGTGCATCAGCATGCATAAACATCACACGCCAGGCGTTATACTTTAAAAGTAATTTTAAAATTCTGGGTGCTTTGCTGCTGTAACCGGAAATTGATCACATTAAGATCAAACAACAAACTTTGAATATTTACGTGCAGCGGTATAATTTTCTGGCTTTCAATAGACAGGCCCAGCTTATACACAGCTTTACCTTAAAAGCAAAATAATACATTGAATATTACAAGGTATAATACTCCTGCCATCATAAAACAGCATAGCATTCAATATATTGCAAGTAATACCATGGGAAATCTGCTTACTTAAAATTGTTGAATTTGTTCATTATTGAAGGCCCTTCTTGATTTTTCCACCAACTAACAAGTCTCATCTCCATATGGCTGATTATTTCACTTTGCAGCTGTGCAGAATGGCTAACGGATCTAAAGAGAGATGTTGCAATGGCAGTGTCTAGTGAATGAGTTAACTTTTTTCATAGTTGATATGAAACTGTTAGTGTTTTGCCAAATGAGTAAGCTAATTGCTAGAAAACATCAAATAGGAGGTACTATTCCAAAAAGAAAATCATTATTACTATATTAAGGAAATCACCTTTGTTTCATCATTTAGCCATTTCAGGTGACCTTTTCAGTGACTGAAGTCATGCAGTATGGTGTAAAATTAGGATTCAGGAGCAAGGTAGATGCAGCTTGTGGCATGCTATTATATCAAACAGATGGAGACAATTGCCCTCAGAAATTAGTTCTACTGTTTTAAATTCAGAAATGGGTCTCCATGCCTGTATATTTCATTTACGGTATTTATTTAGTGTGTTATGTTTTCACAGCTGCAGAACCTTGGCCAGAAAATGCAACACTATATCAACCATTGAAGGGTAGGCATTGCATTCTGGAATTAAATACTATAATTTGTATTGAAATACAAGCACAGTAAATGACTGCTACCTTTATATTTGTTTGTAATTAACTGTATTTGATAAAAGATTCAGGGCATGTGGTGGAAAAGTTTTAATGTTTGGTACTATTTCATCTTAAGAGGTTTTACTGACATCTGTTTGTCAACATAAACAAGACATTCATGAAATCTAACCATTATGATTTATTATTGAGCCATTATATCAACTTGTGTAAGCAGCTAGCTGTAAAATGATGTGGTTGGAGACCCTGTTGACAGGTTTACCAACAGTTGGGAAATGATTTGTAGATCCATCAGATATTTAAATATTATGGCAAACACAGCTCTCATTAAAAAAGAACTTAAAATGCTTCACATTGGCAGAGACAGTTCAGGTTTCCTTTAACAGCTCTTCATATATCATCAGCTCATGTTATGGCCCCCATTTGGGGCACAGCAGCCTGCTCCAGTTGTCAGAAGACTGCAAAGTAATGAAGACTAATGGGTTGCTGCCCCAGTCCTCTAAACCAAGGAATTTTTATTGCAGTGAACTTGTCATCTTTCTTTCTTCTGACAGACTGAAATGTTTTATAATATTAGCTTCGAACAGCTTTTTAGAACAATATTGGAGATATTTCTTACTTTAAGTAAGCAATGCAAAAAAAAACTGGTGTACTAATGGCCTGATTCAGGTGATAAAATTACCTTCCAAATGACTTTTGTCCTCTCATTATGCAGGGGAACAGATTTTGTTGTCCGACAATGCTTCGTGTCTTGCTGTACAGGTAAGAATATGAGCATGGTGTTCTTAGTATTAAAGGTCAATTAACCAGATTTGATGCAAAATCTTTTATCAGTTTGAAAGAAAACCAAATGCATTGTTAAAATAACACTTGATATAACTTATATGAAACTCATTAAAGCTTGTTTGAATTGAAAAACTTGTTCAATTTGCAGAGGAATGTCTGAGAAAATTGATGCACGGCAGTAAGTGGTGACCTGGGGATCAATCGGAAAGAAAGATGACCCAAATTTGAACATTATATATTATATCACAGCTCTTTTTTGTTCATTAAATATTGGTGGTCCCTAAAAGTTGTGTCATGACTTTTTTTATAAGAAAGTCCATACGGTATTGATGACAGTGGTGTACTTTTTAACAACGTATTGTGGGGTACCTAATTGTGGCAAAATTGTGCTGAATCTTTTATGATAGGTCATTTGTTTGGTAGGTCTGACATCTATAATTTAATTTTTTTTCGGCAATATTACCATTTTTTCCATATAGGCTTAATTAAATGAACCGAGGTGGGGGGGGGGGAGCATGGGGATTTTTTTTTTTCGCAGTGTGTTATGATCTGGAATACACTGCCTGAAAGGTTGGTGGAAGCAGATTCAACAGTAACTTTCAAAAGGGAATTGGCTATATACTTGAAAAAGAAAAATTTGCAGAGGTATGGGGAAACAGCAGGGGAGTGGGACTAATTGGACAACTCTTTACAAGAGCTGGCACAGGCACAATGGGCCGAATAACCACCTTGTGTGCTGTATGAAACTAAATGTATCAGTGTATTTTGCAACTTTTATAGTTGCTTATCTATACAATTTGTATTGTACATTTATTTATGCATTTGCTTATGTTTTATTGTTGGAGTTTTTCCTTAGGTCAGTAGTAGCGCTTGCCTCTAAATTTGTTTTCCTTCTATAAATTAGTATGACTTTATAAATTCATTCATTTCAAATATATGAATTGGTGTTACATATTTTTCTAATATCCTGGACTTGCCCAAGAAGTACTCGTTCCTTAAGCATAGTAAATTTCCACAAGATTGCAGTTTTACAATAAAAATCTAAACTAAGTTAAAGGACCCCCAAACTAAAAGATCCTCAAACTACTAAATTAGTGGGATGTTGTAACACCTGACTATAAATTACATCTTAGCATTTCTTTTAATTTTAAAAAGAATATATCAACTTGCTCAGTGTATTCTGGGCTTTAGTAAGAACTTTCCATTTTTACTGACATTCTTTAAGAGCTACAGCTTTTCTTTTAAATGTGTTTGTAGAAAACTCAAAAGTGACCGTGAATTTTATGTAGTACTGGTTCTTCACTAGGAATCTCTTAAAACAAACTAAAACCCTATATTGTGGAGGAAGTAAAAAACAATGAACAATATAAAAGCAGCTATAAGGTGTTCCAAATTAATCTGAAATTTTGATTTGCTTCTCATACTGCACATAAAATATAGTGAGTTGTAACTACTTACATCGTATTTACAGCACAGAGACAGGCCATTCGGCTAACAGGTCTATGGACAACATCCAGGCTTGGGCTAATAAGTGGCAAGTAACATTCGCGCCAGACAAGTGCCAGGCAATGACCATCTCCAACAAGAGAGAGTCTAACCACCTCCCCTTGACATTCAACGGCATTACTATCGCCGAATCCCCCACCATCAACATCCTGGGAGTTACCATTGACCAGAAACTTAACTGCACCAGCCACATAAATACTGTGGCTACAAGAGCAGGTCAGAGGCTGGGTATTCTGCGGTGAGTGACTCACCTCCTGACTCCCCAAAGCCTTTCCACCATCTACAAGGCACAAGTCAGGAGTGTGACGGAATACTCTCCACTTGCCTGGATGAGTGCAGCTCCAACAACACTCAAGAAGCTCGACACCATCCAGGACACAGCAGCCTGCTTGATTGGTACCCCATCCACCACCCAAAATATTCACTCCCTTCACCACCGGCGCACCGTGGCTGCAGTGTGTACCATCCACAGGATGCACTGCAGCAACTCGCTAAGGCTTCTTCGACAGCACCTCCCAAACCTCTGACCTCTATCACCTAGAAGGACAGGGGCAGCAGGCATTTGGGAACAACACCACTTGCACGTTCCCCTCCATGTCATGCACCATCCCAACTTGGAAATATATCGCCGTTCCTTTATCGTTGCAAGGTCAAAATCCTGGAACTCCCTTCCTAACAGCACTGTGGGAGAACCTTCACCGCATGGACTGCAGCGGTTCAAGAAGGCAGCTCACCACCACCTTCTCAAGGGCAATTAAGGATGGGCAATAAATGTTGGCCTTGGCAGCGATGCCCACATCCCATGAATAAATACAAAAATGCTAGTGTTTATGCTCCACACGAGCCTCCTTCCGCCATACTTCATCCCACCCTATCAATATATCCTTCTATTACTTTCTCCCTCATATACTTATCTAGCTTCCCCTTAAATGCATCTATGCCTCAACTACTCCATGTGGTAGCAAGTTCCACGTTCCAGCCACACTCTGAGGAAAGAAGTTTCTCCTGAATTCCTTATTGGATTTATTAGTGACTATCTTATACTTATGGCCCCTAGTTTTGAACTCCCCTACAAGTGGAAACTTTTTCTCTACATCTACCCTGTTGAAACTCTTCATAATTTTAAAGACCTCTATCAGATCACCTCTCAGCCTTCTCTTTTCTAGAGAAAAGACCCCCAGCCTTTGCACTCTTTCCTAATAGTTATAACCTCTCCGTTCTGGTATCATCCTTGTAAATCTTTTTTGAACCCTCTCCAGTGCCTCTATATTCTTTTTGTAACACGGAGACCAGAACTGAGCACAGTACTCAAAGTATGGTCTTACCAAGGTTCTATATAAGTTTAACACAACTTTTCTACTTTTGAATTTTATTCCTCTAGAAATGAACCCCAGTGCTTTGTTTGCATTTTTTATGGCTTTGTTAACCTGCATTGCTACTTTTAATGATTTGTGAATCTGTACCCCTAGATCCCTTTGCTCCTGTACCCCATTTAGACTCTTATTTTCCTTGGAAGCAGGTGGACTCCTACCAAAATGCACCATCTCGCACTTATCTATTATATTGTATTATCTATATACTTAAATATCAACTCAAAAGTTAACAGTTACTACATGGAAAGATACTGCATAGGACTACTGTAACTCTTATAAAAAATAAAAAATGATTTCCCTGTTTGTTAAGGCAGTGTGAAATGCAAATGTAGCCTACAGCAAAATCCTTAGTCCTTTTGAAACAAGTTTTAAAAGGGCTAATTCTTGATGCCTTTGTCATCTTCCGATCATAATCGCTCAAAGGCAATTTAACTTGTCGCAAAATACCAGCAATGGTGTATAAATACAACCTATGGTCTGGTGTGTGATTCACATTGTTCTCATAGAATTAAAGTGAATTTTGTCTAAAATTACTGATAAGTTCAATATTATTTAAAATCTAATACTGTAGTTTTAGTTTGCCAGCAAGTATCATCCATAACCCTGTATAAGGTCACCTCTTCTCTCTTTCAAAGTTTCATCCAAACAATTTAATGACTGTTGTATGAGAGAAGGGTTGACATTCAAACTGTCTGCCTGCCAAGATGCTCACCTTCATGTTGCTGGTATCCACAAATCTATTTTCTCTCTGATTCCTCTCTGCCAATTCACATTTCAACCAGCATCATCTTCTCAGCTGTTGCTTTCCTCCTCCAGTGTTATGATATTTAAATGGTTTCTACTGATTTTAAAACTCCTTTTCTCTATTCATCCTGCTTGGCTATTCCTGATTTTAAATTAGTAACTGAAGAAAAGTTGTCACTTAAATATCATTGTGCTAAAAGAGTGGAGTAGAGTAATAGCTACATTACAATAGTGGCTACACTTAAAAAAAAACATACTTGGCTGTAAAGCGCTTTGGGATGTCCTGAGGTCATGAAAGGCGCTATATAAATGCGCCTTTCTTCGTTCTTTCTAGCAGATCTATGCAGGATCAATAACTATATGCTTTAGGATTGGATTCTTTATGCATTTAATAACTCGTGTTTCTCAACATCTCAAAGTACTTTTCAAGACAGGGGAAAATAATGAATGCTGAAAAGGAGGAAAAAACAGAAATGTTGGAGAATGAATGCACATTCAAAGATAAGGATTTTGAAAGGTAGCAAGCTGGAGGGGTTTAAGGAGGGAGTTTGAAGCAGAGACATGAAGAGCAGTCAGCAATGGTGGAGTGGGAAGATTGGGAAACCAGGAATGATCTGGTGTCAGGAGTGGGGGCTGTATGCAGTACTTGGAGCTGGAGATTGGCAAGATATGGTGAGAAGAGGCCATGGACGGAGTCAAAATTTAGTTAGTTCACTGGGACAAGGGAGCCAGTGAAGCTCAGCGAGGGTGGGGCAATGAGAGTGTGGCACTTTATATGTCTGAGAATGTGGACTTGGTATTCCAGCTGAAAAGGATTAGAGACGTTGCACCTTGAAGTGATAAAAGACGCGGATTAGGGTTTCAGTAGTGTCGGGAAGATGTAAGGGAAGTGCAATAAAGCACCTGGTTACAGTCTTGGTAACACAACCAATTGGAGGAAAGAAGCAAAGCTTTGGATTGAGCAGTATGCAAAAATTCTGTTCCTCCAGATTTAGTTTGAGATGGAATCTGGGGAGTCAAGGCCAGAGGCACGTAGGTACTGGTCAGAGTCGAAAAAGAAACCCTCCAGTTTTGCTGACAATATATTACATTGCATAATTTCCCTATTGAGTCCTCAAAAGGACATAATATATTTATAGCATGGTGCATTCCCTGCAGTATTATATGCAGAAATTAAATTGAATTTAAAAATCTACTTTGACTAATTCAGAGAGTTTATGCTTAAGAAGCCATAAGTCGGTAAATTTGTACTACGAATGATGAGAAAACAAATATAACAATCCTAAAATTACTGTTGAATGTACAGTGTCTTCATTTATCATTTCTAGACCTCATTTGTGCTAATGTGGAACAACAATAAGATTACGTTACACCATTTGTACAGTTCATTGCTGTGTAAAATAGATTGATTTTGAAAATGATTGTAGCTGGATGGTAAATTACATTCACAGGATTGAAGAAATTTGTTACATTGTTTAAAATAGTATTTAATATAATTAGTGTCTTAATTTGTGTTGAACTGCAAATAGAGCCATTAGACTAACCAGATTAGGAATTTATTCTGACTCAGAAATGAAGAATGATGCAATGTGGTTTTCATTTGTAACCACAGACATATTAGTTCAATTATAGACTGTATAACAGTAAAATCTGGAAGAAGCTTTGGAGTGCAGCAAAACACAATTAGTTTTGGTAAGCTAAAACTTCAAAGGAAAATATTTTAGCAAATGTTTTTATTTTATTGAACTTGATTAACCTTTATATTTGTGCCTAAATTAAATTTGCAGGCAATGAACATAATGTGAAATTAATTTTCTGTCCCACAGCACAGAAGAGTTTACAGTACAATATGATATGAAATTGACCCCAGTATTTGAATTTGTTTTGGGACATACATATTTGAGTTTTCTCTAGATTTTTTTAGCTTACTACTTGCCATTTCATTAACCCCCATTGCTTGCATCCAAGAGGACTCCCATGTAACTTTTTCTTGCCCAACTACACAGTGGACATTCCAATCTGATGATTTTTCATCCTCCTCCATGCCCCTCTCCTCCTCCAAATGGAGAAGGCTGCCTGGACTTCTCTCAATAATTTGCCACAACAACACAGGTGAGGTCAGAAGCTCATTAAAGCATGGCATTGTACTTGTGTCATAGTACTCATTGAGGCCACTTGTTGGGCCTCCAAATTGTAGTGCTATAGTGCAACCCCAAATGGATATTTTTCATGTTTTTGCTATAGCCAGGATGTACATGTATTATAAACTGGTCAATCCCAAAGTGCTAGGCCCACTGGTAGTTGAATTCCTATTTTAATATTCTTCAGAATGTTCACTGTTTTCTTTTCAATGCATTTGAAAAAAAATATGAATAAAGTAAACAAGTGACTCTTCAACATTGGAAATTAATTTAAAAAAAATCAAAGTGCATACTTCTCACTGATCTTCAAGGAGTTTACTTCATTGTTGATGGCAGTGTTGATCCTAGCATAAATTGGGAATTTATTTTATGTGAAGCAGGTCACTAGCTGAAATAGATTCTGTACATATGTCCCTAATTACTGTTGCAAAGTCTAAACTATGAATATCTGCCAATTTTATACTGTGCCACTCAGTCTAACTTCCTTTTGTAATTTCTAATACTTTTAAAATACTCCATTATTTTTATGCTGAACAGTGCTAAAGTTTTAGTAGAATTGCTATTTTTTTTCAGTAAAGTACCTTTCCTTCTGCTGGCATCGTATTAAATTTGTGTGTAGTTGTAGAAAATAGCGACAGTATCATTGGTTTAGAGATGTGTGTCATTAGAAATTCAGTATGCTCCTCGCACGTGACCTTAATGGTGTCCCAGAGGTCTCTAACTGGTGACAGCAACTACATTGCCAGATTGTGATACTAAATTGTGACTTATGATGACTGCTGTGCGGAGAACATATTTGGTAATTTTCGCAGGTCAAATGAATTGTGGTTACCTGGAAATAGAGAAAGGTGCTAATTCCTCATTGGAAAATAATTATTCTCAGGTGTAATTTTTTTTTCATTGTCCTTTAATTAACTTTGGAGTAATTGTGACAAAATCAGGGTTTTCACCCTGAGTCAAATTGGGAAAATTTCTAAATTTTATGTCATACAGCTTTGAAATAACTAGAGTTAAAATAGAAGCAGTCTTTCACCAACAAATTTCAAAATAGAGACTGAAGCCCAGTTCTCTGCAAGACCTAAACCAGGCTGTTTGATCTGTAAATTAGTCAAGATTCAGAGAAGTAAATCAAATTGTACATGATATTTACAGTAGTAAATGAGTGAAGCCTGGATGAAGTAGGAACATCTGCTCATCAAGTCCTTCTAGGCAGAGTAAGCTCCATTGTGTCTCTGGACTTGGTTGATTGACAGTGCTTTATTCAGATACGTTTGGACTGGGATAATTACTAAAAATTTCTCTCACATCTTTAGTTCGGTTTGTTTATGAGGTGGAACTCTCAGAAGTCGACATAGTAATTACCTCACTCACATATGATATTAGACCAGGAAGCCCACAAAAGACAGTTTCACCCAAAAGTCTTGCAGGTTACTGGATTGTGTAATAAATAAGTTCAAAAGAGAATACTTCAACTCCCTGTGGACTGATTATATCCTTAATGCTTTTGAAGTATTTGTACTTTGGGTAATTTGCTGTACCTTACTGTTTTTGTGTATTATCTTAGTAAAGCTGTTAGTTTAACCTGAATGTAATGGTTTGAAAGTAGTATCTACAGCCTTTTGGAGGAAACAGGAGAACATATTGGGCATCCCAGTGCATTATACTGTAATTCAAAGGTAATTGTTAGTCATGTAGCATGGTATCTCACTCATAATATGTATAAAGGTACAGGCTTCTGTTCATAGGAGACTTGGCCTGCTTATGGAAACTAAAGCTTTGCTGTTAGCACAAATCAAAAGAGTTGGGAGAAAGCCCAAAGTGATGCTTGGCGAATGGAGGCAGCATTGTACTATTATTGCAGTTTGCTGTGCTATGGAATGATAGGACGTATAGCTCCTATAGGAGTTCCTAATTTTGGTTATGCACTTGGGTGAACATAGTTGCCTTCTAGGAACATAGGAACAGGAGTAGGCCATTCAGCCCCTTGTGCCTGCTCTGCCATTTGATAAGATCATGGCTGATCTGTGATCTAACTCCATATACCCGCCTTTGGCCCATATCCCTTAATACCTTTGGTTGCCAAAAAGCTATCTATCTCAGATTTAAATTTAACAACTGAGCTAGTATCAATTGCCATTTGCGGAAGAGAGTTCCAAACTTCTACCACCCTTTGTGTGTAGAAATGTTTTCTAATCTCTCTCCTGAAAGGTCTGGCTCTAATTTTTAGACTGTGCCCCCTACTCCTAAAATCCCCAACCAGCGGAAATAGTTTCTCTCTATCCACCCTATTTGTTCCCCTTTATATCTTATAAAATTCGATCAGATCACCCCTTAACCTTCGAAACTCCAGAGAATACAACCCCAATTTGTGTAATCTCTCCTCGTAACTTAACCCTTGAAGTCTGGGTATCATTCTAGTAAACCAACGCTGCACTCCCTCCAAGGCCAATATGTCCTTCCGAAGGTGCGGTGCCCAGAACTGCTCACAGTACTTCAGGTGCGGTCTAACCAGGGTTTTGTATAGCTGCAGCATAACTTCTGCCCCCTTGTACTCTAGTCCTCTAGATATAAAGGCCAGCATTCCATTTGCCTTATTGATTATTTTCTGCACCTGTTCATGACACTTCAATGATCTATGTACCTGAACCCCAAAGTCCCTTTGGACATCCACAGTTTTTAACTTTTTACCATTTAGAAAGTACCCTGTTCTATCCTTTTTTGATCCAAAGTGGATGACCTCACATTTGTCTACATTGATTTCCATTTGCCACAGTTTTGCCCATTCACCTAATCTATCAATATCGCTTTGTAATTTTATGTTTTCATCTACACTCCTTACAATGCCACCAATCTTTGTGTCATCGGCAAACTTAGATATGAGACTTTCTATGCCTTCATCTAAGTCGTTAATAAATATTGTGAATAATTAAGGCCCCAAGACAGATCCCTGCGGGACTCCACTAGTCACATCCTGCCAATGTGAGTACCTACCCATTATCCCTACTCTCTGTCGCCTTTCGCTCAGCCAACTTCCTAACCAAGTCCGTACTTTTCCCTCGATTCCATGGGCTTCTAACTTAGCTAACAGTCTCTTATGTGGGACCTTATCAAATGCCTTCTGGAAGTCCATATAAATAACATCCATTGACATTCCCCTGTCCACTACCTTAGTCACCTGTTCAAAAAATTTAATCAGGTTTGTCAGGCACGACCTACCTTTCACAAATCCATGCTGGCTCTCTCTGATTAACTGAAAATTCTCGGTGTTCAGTCACCCTATCCCTAATTATAGACTCCAGCATTTTCCCCACAACAGATGTTGGGCTAACTGGTCTATAATTCCCCGGTTTCCCCCTCTCTCCTTTCTTAAAAAGCGTAGTGACATGTGCAATTTTCCAATCCAGAGGGACAGTTCCTGAATCTAGAGAACTTTGAAAGATTATAGTTAGGGCATCTGCAATGTGCTCACCTACTTCCTTTAAAACCCTGGGATGGAAACCATCTGGTCTTGGGGATTTGTCACTCTTTAGTGCTATTATTTTCTCACAAGGAAGGATGGAAAGTTGGACTATTCCTTGGTGTCATACACAACCAATAGCCATCTTGAGAATGATATTGCCTGAGAGCTGGGAGGAGGACTGCTGCCAACGAGAAAAGATCTGAAACAAGAGGAGTGAAAAAAGTGGAAGGAGGAAATTAATTTCAAATTTAAATATTTTGTACTCAGCAAAATTAGGAAAATCTTTCCTGAAGAATGGAAGATTTTCCTACATTGCTACCGGTGCCAGCATCAAGCACCCCAAATCAAGTTTAATTTGGTTTAGATGAAGATAAAGGTGAAAGGCAATACAGTGTAGCAAGTTTTCAAATATAACCCACGAAGTATTTTCTTCAGATAGCCACGATTCAGTATCTCCTTATAAAATATAAAAAGTATGTAATGATTTTGACAAGAATACTTTGGACCTGTTGAAAGTTAAATCAAGCTGTGTCTTTCTAATGCTGAATTCCTCAAATTCTTCAGTCAATCCAATGATCGTAAGTATAGATTGCAGCATCAGAAAAGAACCTAATGGTCCATCAGGCTGATCTCAAAGTCTGAAAAATATGTACAGCAATCCATTTGTCATTTCAGTTGACCGCTTTCCCAGCTAAATGGCATCCAACTTCATCTTGAATTACCAGCACAATCAGGCTCCACTGTGTCCCAGGGCAGACAATTTCAGATATTCACCAACTCTGTAAAGTAATTAAATCTAAACTTCCTGTTTACCTTTACTCTTTTGAGCTTCTGAGTTTGTGTCCCCTGGTGGAGTTTGTGACTATATCAAATATATTCTTATTTGCTACAGGACCTGCTGTGGCATTTTTCAGTGAGTCTGAGCATACAGTTTTTCTAAATGTTCCTTTCCTTTATTTTGCATTCTCTGAAATGTCCCATATTAATTTTACTGTAAGTTATTAGAGAAAGTATGACTCATGGATTTAAAATTTAAAGACAAAGGAACAAAAAATTAATTTGGAAAGATGTAAAAGATAAGAACTGGTGGTGTAGATGTTAATATAAAGTAAAGGAAAACATGTATGTAAATAGTACTTTAAAAAAAAATAGTACTCTTTTTGGAAATAAGCTCATCTGAGTGTTCAACATTTGTAAACACTGTTTTGCATTGACAGAATAGATGAAAAAAGGTTCTAAGTTTTGCTTGACACCCCCAGAAGGTGAGGAGGAACTCATCTCCATGTTACAATTCAGGCTTTCTCCCAATTTTCTTTATTCATGTTCACAGCAGAATGCAGTTTCCATAGAGAAATCTGTGTCCTTTATTATCTCAAACTCACACCTTTATGCATGCCATGAATGGGAGTAGTGTGCTGCAAGATTAACGATTATCTTTCACTGAGATATTTCATGTCAGAGGTTACACAGGCTGCCCAACAGGCACTCCCGTGCTTTCGAAAGGAAGAAAATACCACGCTGTCAGACTGTCATTCAGGCTAAAATTAATCACATTTATCTTTGCAATATTTAAATATACAGAAATAAAACAAATGCAGCTGATAATTCAAAATAAAATTATTGACTTACATTCTTTAAACTGTTTCTGAAACCAAAATAATAACATGTCTGAAATCTTAGTCTTTTTTAGAATCTTTCAACTAAGTCTTTGAAAATCATAACGTGAGTGTACTTCCAACTATGGAGTTCTAACGTACATATTTAATGTCGAAACAATTGGTTGAAGCAAAGGATTTGCATAGGGAAAGCCAGCAGCACTTATACTTCTACAGGCTGCCTTTTGCTATGCCAAATCAAAACCCTTTCACATTAGGCATACAAAAGTGTCCTTAATCAAGTTTGGCTTGCAGGCAGATAGAATGTGATCTGCAGATTTCTAGCATATGGATGGGTTAGGTTATCTACTAATACTTGACTTATATATCAAAAAATTGTGAGATCCACATTTAGCAACCATTATGTAAGTGTCTCTTGCAACCAATGTTTCAACGACAGAATAGGGTTTCTAATAAAATTAGGGTGATGACTTCACTCCCGCGGGACTATAGTGCTCCCTCCCCCTCTTCTCTCCCCCCCCCTCCCCCGCCGAAGCTAAAAGCTATTTCTAGATAGAATTGCATTTTGTTCCACAACAACAAAATAATTCCTTTTGAGACAACAAGTAACAGAATTTAATTTTAAATTTGTAATCTATTTCATATGAAACAGATATAGAAACATAGAAAATAGGAGCAAGAGTAGGCCATTCGGGCCTGCTCCGCCATTCAAAATGATCATGGCTGATCGTCGAACTCAGCATCCTGTTCCTGCTTTTTCCCCATATCCCTTGATCCCTTGATCCCTTTAGCATTAAGAAATATATCTATCCTTCTTGAATACATCTAATGACTTGGCCTCCACTGTCTTCTTTTGTCGAGAATTCCACAGGTTCACCACCCTCTGAGTGAAGAAATTTCTCCTCATCTCGGTTCTAAGTGGCATACCCCATATCCAGAGACTGTGACCCCTGGTTCTGGACTCCCTAGCCATCGGGAACATCCTCCCTGCATCTAGTCTGCCTGGTCCTGTTAGAATTTTATATGTTTCGATGAGGTCACCTCTCATTCTTCTAAACTCTCATGAATATAGGCCTAGTCGACCCAATCTCTCCTCATACGTCAGTCCTGCCATCCCAGGAATCAGTCTGGTAAACCTTTGTTGCACTCCCTCCATGGCAAGGACATCCTTCCTCAGATAAGGAGACCAAAACTGCACTCAATACTCCAGGTGTGGTCTCACCAAGGCCCTGTATAACTGCAGTAAGATATCCCTGCTCCCGTACTCACATCCTCTTGCAATGAAAGCCAACATACCATTCGCCTTCCTAAATGAGATTTTACAGTTTCAAACAAGAGGGGGTTCCTGTGGCAAAGGCAATAGGCATTGCATGATTACATTGCCTATCTTTGTTCTTTGTACAAATGTCCTCACAAAGCCAGGTCTGCATGTGACAGAGGCTGAAAACTTTGCAAGTTCCTTATGCTTACTCTGCTCTCAGTTAATGTGCCATTTATGTGACCACTATATCCTTCCCTTGAACAGGTAAGACATAAAAGGCTACCTTGAAGTAGTGTTCATTCATTATTGTGCCACACCGGGCACCTTGTTGAACTAATGATGTGTTCTTGGGATAAAATGATTCTGTGACCTCAGACTGCAAAGCAAGGTCAGTGTTGTTCACCTGCCTCCACAAGACCTCTCATGGTCAATATGCTTAATTTCTGCCGGCTCACACTACCTAGACTCCCCGCTACCTATACTGTGTGACATTCTGCGGGTGACTTACCTCTCCGCATGGTGTGCTCAAAGTTAATGCAGCAAGTCCCTGCCTTGAGACTATTTGGCCCCAAATCTTGTTTAGGCTGGTGAAGCTTCTGCCACTGCACATTGCTATCAGCATCCACCATCACTAACTGCTCAGATTTGGCACAGGATTAGCTGTTTTCCAGTTCAAGCATTTTCCCAATTAATTAAGCTGACTGCAGATTTATCATTATTTAAATTATTTCCTAATAGAACATAAAATGGTACGATGCTGGAATTCCTACTATTCCACCATTCCAAGTTGGATATTTTAGGCACAGTTTGGTCAAGGGTACATCTGTTGTCCTCACAACACCATCGGATCTACGTGAGAAAGAACAATAAGTGTTCTGTCACGAAGTGTCCCTACTTCCTTATCCCAGTTATAGCTAACAATTCAAAAGCCTTAAACCATCTAAATTGTACAGCCTCCAGTTTGGCACCCCTGACTGGTATTCCAGACTTACCCTTTTCCTCTGCTGTGAAATAAGTCAATTCTAGTTCTCTTTCCGCAACTTTCTAAGTTCTAGTACTGCTATTTGTTTCTGTTTGCTTCTGTAATTTACTTTTAAGCTTTGAACAGACTATAGTTATATTTATTCCACTTTAGCTGCTGTTGTTACAATTTAGACTTTCTCCCAGTCCTTTTATTTTTGCTCACAGCAAAATGCAGTTTCTATAGGCAGACCTGCAACCTCATAATTCAAAACCTACTCATCCGTCTTTCGGATGAGATGTTGAACCACGGCCCCATCTGCCATCTCAGGTGGACGTAAAAGATCTAATGACACTATTTCAAAGAAAAGCAGTGGTGGGGGGTGGGGGTTCTCTCCGCTGTCCTGGCCAATAGTTATCCCTCAACTAACATCACTAAAACAGATTATCTGGTCATTATCACTGTTTGTGGGACCTTGCTGTGCAAATTGGCTGCCGTGTTTCCTACATTGCAACTGTGACTATACTTCAAAAGTATTTAATTGGCTGTAATGAATTGGCAATGTAATGTAATTGGTTCGCCAATCAGAATCCTTTGCCTCCACAGACATGGCCAACATTTTCCCCATGCCTCACATACATTTTTTACCCAATGGATGCTGTACACTAGATTTTTGTTTATGGCATGCTTGGATGTTTAGTACAGGCCTGTTCTGAATGATGGAGGGGTGGCGGCGGTAGTAGTAACTGATGCATGGGGAAGGAGAAAGAGAAGAGAAATGTCAAGGAATGAGATCTGGTATTGTAAAATTAAAACCACTGGACCTTGAGAAAAGAAGGGGGATTGTTATGATTTTCCATTTGGCAACATTAACTTTAAAATAGACCCTGATAACTCACCAGAACAGTAAAAAAAAATTGTACTTTATTCAGCCCAGTTGCACATCGAGTTACACACAATCTCCATTACATTTATTACTCAGAATGCTCCAATGGCTCCTTCTCACTGCAACAAAGCAGGACCCCTGTTAGTAGGTTAGCTACAGCTCGTTAAGGAAAAAAAAGACATTTATATAGCATTTTATCATGCTCCTGAGAAATGTCTCGAAGCACTTCACATGCAATGAACTGCTTTGAGTGCAGTGACAGATTTTACACAGTTCAGGCTTCCATAAGCAGTAATAAGATAAACTGTGAAGTCAGCTGTTCTAAGAATTTTTTTTGTTGATTTGAGAAAACTTTTTTTGCTTGTCCAATTGGAAAATTGGGTTTCTTTAAAACATGAGTTATTTTTATACTGACATCAAGACTGGCCTGGAGCATGGCAAAACTTCCTGTTTATAAGCTTGTCCTCCTCCTTGAGCATTATTAGACTCAGTAGAAAGTATCAGCCTAGAGCTGAAATTGTTGACCATTGGAGTGACATGCACAGCAAGTGAATTGTGGAAGTTTACTACTTGGCTGAACCTCTCCATTCAGGCAAGGCCTAGGTGCACAATGCAGCAATACAGAAGCCCTAGGCTCGAGAGGGAGGCATTTCTAATGTAAATGACTAACTTTGAGAAGTGGAGATTTGTAGAGAAGTAAGATGGCTGCTCGGAGCACTTGAAAAAAATTCCTTTTGGCATTGATTGATTGTGGTGGTTAGTTCCTTTTTGGTAGCTCCAAACAAAAATCTGAGAGTGTTTTACTTGCTTTCTGTGGATTGTAAGCTCCTGATTTGATATTTTTCCTACCTGTCTATGTTTGAGCCAATAAACATGGTTCAGCCAGTGTGAAAAGTGTGATGGGCATTTGTTTTATGCTACAAGCAAATTTAAAATGACAAACACATTCAATGTGCGACAAGCCCTATATACAAGGCTTTTTATTATATAGTTGGATGATAGAATACGGAGCATGATTGTGAATTCTGTATTGAACTTATTAGAAAACAAATTACTATATCTACCTCATCTGTGTTAACTGAAGAAAATACAACTTTACTTTTTAAAAAAAAAATTATAAAATCTTTTTAAAGAAAAAATAGTGTACAGATCACTGGATGTCTACAAAAAAAAATCTGTGACACATGTTAAATTGAACTGTTGCATTCACCTGTCAGAAAAACTTGTATGCAATTTAAGCACTCCATCTTATGGTAGGGACTATGTATTTTGAAATGACTCATACTGTGAAATAATTTACTATGTGTTTCATTGAGTTTATGGAAAAATTTACAGAAACCACAAGTTCACAGTACAACAGCAAATCATATTAATTTACTTATAATATTTTTAGACTTGCTACTAATATGCCTTAAGTATAATGATATATGTATTTATTCTTTCTGACCAGTACTAGTGACTTCCTTTGTTTGTTTAATTTGATTGTTGCATATAGTTTACCACCTTGCTCCCTCCTCCCCCAATCCCACAGGTAAACATGCTGTCCTTGGCCCAGTCATCTTCAGCTGCTTCCCTCTGTCATGTCAGGAGTGGGGCTGTTCACTGACAATTCCATAGTGTTCAGCTCAATTCAGAACTCCTCTGATAATGAAGTGGCCTGCCAGCCTACAACAAGATCTGGATAACATCCAGGCTTGGGCTGACAAATGACAGGTAACATTCGGACCAAATACATGCCAGGTAATGACCATGTTGAGCAGGAGAAAGCCTATGACCTTCAGTGGCATCACTATCGCTGATACACCCACCATCAATATTTTGGGGATCACTGTTGATGGGAAACTGAACTGGACCAGCCATATCAACACTGTTGCTATAAGAGCAGGACAGAGACTGGTTATTTTGCAATGAATGGCTCACCTCAGGACCCCTCAAACTCTCTCCACTATCTACAAGGTCATGTCAGGAGTGTGATTGAATACGAACCATTGGTCTGGATGGGTGCAGCATTTTTGTAATATAATTTATTCTCTAGATGTGGCAACGCTGACAATGCCGCATTTATTGCCCATCCCAAGTTGCCCTATGAAGATGGTGGTGAGCCTTCTCCTTGAATTGCTGCAATCCTTGTCATGGTGGTATTCGCACATTGGATAGGGAACTTCAGAATATTGGCCCAGAAATGAGGAAGGAACAGCAATATGCGTCCAAGTCCAGATGATGTGTGACTTGGAGAGGAACTTCGAGGTGATGGTGCTAAAGAAACACTAAAGAAACTCGACACCATCCAGGACAGAGCAGTTCGATTGATTGGCGCCCCTGCCACGAGTCTATATCCACCTCTTCCATCAACAGCGCAGTATAGCTGCAGTATGTATGATCTACAGGATACAGTGCAGCAACTCACCAAAGTTACTTAGTAGCACCTCCCTCTCCTGTGAGCACTACCACCAAGAAAGACATTGTCATGGAAGCACCATCACCTTGAAGTTCCTCTCCAAGGCACACACCATCTGGACTTGGATGCATATTGCTGCTCCTTCCTCATTTCTGGGCCAATATTCTGAAATTCCCTATCCAATGTGCGAATACCACCCTGACAAGGATTGCAGCAATTCAAGGAGAAGGCTCACCACCATCTTCATAGTGCAACTTGGGATGGGCAATAAATGCGGCATTGTCAGTGTTGCCACATCTAGAGAATAAATTATATTACAAAAATGATTTACAGGCTGAGCCAGATATTTCTGTCCTGCATCAAGGACTGCTTCTGTAAGTGAGCCTGCACTCACTGCAAACCAAAGAGTGACATTATACGTCCAATATCCAGAAATGTAGAATTGCCCTAAACATTGCAACCTTGTGACTGTAATTTACTCCCTGTAAATAACACAAGACCTCTCCTGTCCTCCTAGTCTTCAGATAACTGAAGAATAATCACTCTGCCAGACCATGTGGCTTAGGCTGCACTCTATGAATCAGGTTTTTTAAAAATAAAAAAATTACGCAGTATGAAATTGGAACAGCAAATTTCATTAACTTGCAGCACAATACTCTCTGTTCCCAGTTACAAAACAACAAAAGGCATTTTGCTTCCCTTACTCTCCTAATCACAATGAACCTGGACCAGCGCATGCAACAAAAACTTAAGAGGTTGGGTTTACCCCACAGAGTCTTCATATGTTCATTTTCATGCTGATAGAATGGGAAGAACTGGTGAGGTAGCCAGGGGTTGCAGAATAATTTTTCTGCCTGGGCATGGAGCTGTCAATCAAAAAGCAAAAGATATAACGGCTGAAGTAACTAACAGCATGCTAGCTTCCCCTGGTCGGTCAGTAATTAGCTCTGTCTCTATAAATAGATTCTGAAACGAATTAATTTCAATAGAAAATGCAGTGCATGTTTTTGTCAAATTATCTTTTAAGTAAAAAGAAATTGAAGCGTGTACAATAGTATATAATAAAAGCAGACGTAGTAGTGTGTCCCTCATGCTCGGGGATGACGGTGCCAATAAAGAAGGGAGCATATGTATGTTCATGGCAGAGGGGTGTGTTGATGACTGTGCAGACCCATATGTAATAGATATTGTCGACCACAAGTCTCACGTAACTGCGTTCCTGGACAATTCTCCTGTTGATCTCTCTGACGTTGCCGATCCTTCCGTGTCTCTCACGTTTTGCCTCCACGCTAGCACGGCGTTCTAGCTCAAAGCCCTTCACTTCTCTCATTTAAGCACACCATTGGCATCTGTCGATGGTCAGGGTTTCCCAAGTGTCAACATGTTGCACTGCTTCATTTGAACCTTTAGTGTATCTTCGTAGCATCTTTGCTGTCCACCAGTTCTCCATAAAGTATCTGCTTTGGTAACCGTATATCGTTCTGCCCAATAGTGTTGATTATCATAGCCTCAATGTTGATGCTGTCGCATGTTCCAGTACTTCGTTGTTAATGATCTTGTCCTGCCACCTTATATGAAGTAAGGAGTGAAGGGTCTTTGGTGAAACCTTTCCAGCTGTTGAGAGGGCCTTCTATAGAGTGTTTGTGTTTTGCATCTATACAGGAGATTGGTAAGGACAACCACCTTTAAAAACCTTCAGTTTAGTGGCAACATTGATACTGTGCTGATTCCAAACACATTTGGACTAAAGGCCACGCGTACTCTCTGTATGCGAGCCATCACTTCCTTATTGATCCTTGTATCATTCATTGCATAGCTATGTGGGGGTGGGAGGAGTGGGTTTAATAGTCTGAGCAGGTTGCACTGTGAGAAGGCACAGGCTTGATGGTTCAGCTGATTTTTTTTCCCCCTTTTTCGAATATTCATCCCCAATTTCTTCATCCTGTTATGTTCATCATCAAATAGTACGCTTACAAGATAGGTAAACCACTTGGCAATCATATCAGTACAAATTGCGAACCCAACACCACCAAGGTGATGTTCTTCCACCGACCATCCTGGCCCGAAAAATTATAACCTACGTCAGCTCCAGTCAGCCGCTCCTCATCAGCCAATCTGATTTCGTAAGAACGGCGATGTCCACCCAGTATCGAGCCAGCTCTTTGGCGATCAATCAAATCCTCCCCTTAACGCTGAGCAAGTGAATTGTCCAATAAAGTATGAACATTCCATAATGCAGTAGTCAAAGGTCTCCTCAGTTTCTGATTTTGACCGCATGAGTGACCTACCAGACGTGGTAATTTGGTCCAGTTAACGGAGACAGGCAATGTCAAGGCACCTTTTCTAGTCCCCTATCCATTCGGGGTGAGCAGTGCAATCCTAAAAAGGGCTGCTTAGTCACCCAGAGAATCACCAAACAATGCTGTTGACTCCATATCCAGCATCAAATGACTATGTTCTGGGTTGCCTGCATGCAAGTCTGTGACTACTACTGCCAGCATCACCATGCATGTTGCTTTGCCACTCGCCCATCACTGGAGGACTTTGTTTCCTCCAACATCAACATCTATAATAATAGTAATAATCCTAGGAACCCCAGTGTACTCTGCACCAATACATGCCTCAGCATGCAGTGTTGCTGTTCATTCAGAATATGGGAGTGCTTTTAATGCCTTGCAGGCATGTGAAATAATTTTTTTTTCTCAAATTGAATAATTAGATTATTAAAATGATTCCAAAATAGGCTGGGGTACTCCATCACATAAAACAGAACACAAGAAATCAGACAAATGTTCCATTTACAATTGTAAGTAAAGTTGCAAGCCTACCTTTTTGTTTTTACTTGCTAATATGGGAACAAATCCTCTTAGAGAAGAAATATGAAGGAGGAGTGTTTAGTACTGTATTGTAGAAGCAAAAAAATCTACATCCTACTCTTTAGAGACAGCAAATTGACAATGCATTTATCTTATAATAATATAAATATCCTGAGAATTCCATGTCGGCAGTTTAGCACAGGACCCCATCCTCAGTGTGCCACTCCGGGCCAGTGCAGTCAGCTGGCTGGCTGGCAGCGCAAATACACCACAGCTCAAACAGTGCTCCTCGTAGCAGCAGCAAGCAACCCGTGACACAATTTTGAAGTTTACCTCAGGCTAGTTACCTTGAATACAGTTTGCTTTCATTTAGTGCATAGAATAGTTGGTGGAAAAATTGAGACATGGTTGAAGGTTGGCAGCATTGCACAATGAGGCAAAGTGCCAACAATTTGTTTGTCTCTAACATTATGCTCCTGTAAGTCTTTGGGGAGGCACATATAGCGTGCATGCCAAACAAAATAACGATAAATTTGCTGTGCATCAAACCTACAACTTTCTGTTATTTCACAGTCAGACTTTCCTTTTTCGAGTCTGACCTAGTTTGGAATTGCATTAGGAAGAATTAGTGGTGAGGGAATAATGTACCGTTTGTAGCCCTGATGCTTGTGTATAATTTCCTGTATTTTTAATAGAAAATATTATTGACAGCACCTCTTATGAATGTGAAACTAATTGAGCACAAAAAAGCATTTTGAGTGAAATCTGTCCTTGTTAACCTAATTAAATATGTGCTGCTACTGTAATTGTAAAAATAAAGCCAAACAAAATCCACAAAGGCCCCACCCTCCCCCAAGTAGCTGAGAGGATTTTTTTGAGAACATTCTAACAACAACAACTACATGCATTTATATAGCATCTTTAACGTAGTAAAACATTCCAAGGAGCTTCGCAGGAGCGATTACCAAACAAAATTTGACACTGAGCCACATGAGATATTAGGACAGGTAACCAAAAGCTTGGTCAAAGAGGTAAGTTTTAAGGAGCGTTTTAAAGGTGGAGAGGTTTAGGGATGGAATTCCAGCGCCTAGGGCCCAGGCAACTGAAGGCATGGCTGTCAATGGTGGAGCGATTAAAATCAGCGATGCGCAAGAGGCAAGAATTGGAGGAGTGTAGAGATCTCGGAGGGTTGTATGATTGGAGGAGGTTACCGAGTTAATGAGGGCTGAGGCTATGGAGGGATTTGAAAACCATGATGAGAATCTTAAAATCGAGACATTCCCAGACTGAGAGCCAATGTAGGTCAGGGAGCACAGGGGTGATGGGTGAACGGGACTTGGTGCGAGCTAGGATACGGGCAGCAGAGTTTTGGATGAGTTTAGGTTTATGGAGGGTGGAGGATGGGAGGCCAGCCAGGAGAGCATTGGAATAGTCAAGTCTCAGGGTAACAAAGGCGTGGATGAGGGTTTTAGCAGCAGATGAGCTGTAGTAGGGGCGGAGACGGGCAATGTTACGGAGGCGGAAGTACGTGGTCTTGGTGATGGAGCGGATATGTGGTCGGAAGCTGTTCTCGGGGTCAAATAAGATTTTTTTTTGGGAACATTCCATTATTTTGACTAATCAGTTTATTTTATTTAAAAACACATTATTTATGGTTTACATTTTAAGATTTAAGCCACTAATGCCATAAGAATTAATTGTGCGCATGTAACTTAATCCTCCTAAATGAAGTATTTTCAAGATGTCTACGTGATGAGGAAGGGGAGAAATCCAATCTTGATATTTTTGGATCATTTTTCAGTTGGATCAGTCCCACCTCTGCTGGCCAAAGATATGTTTACTCTTTTATTTGTCTATATTGTAGTGTGATCATGAGTTGGTATGAACCTATATTTTTGAAATGTTAGTTTCATAACAAAATATTGATTTATTTCAGGCATTTCTGCGGATGTGCAATCTGCCAGTCCAGGTGCTTTGTAGGGCAAATGCAGAGTACATGTCCCCATCTGGTAAGTCTGAAGCTGACTTAAATTCCTGGAGGGGTTGTTTTGTGTGATGCCATGGCAACATATCTAATCCTGTAGCCAACAAACAGCACTGTTATGTTTTTTACCTCTGGTCATGAGCTATTTTGTTCATATGCTTTTGTATTACCCCAGTCTTTTCATTCGCAGCCTTGTTTATTTGAGGAATAAATTACTGTAAAGGTTGCAGTTGTTCAGGAATTTTCATTCCGAGATGAGTGTAAACTAGGATTGTTCTGTGATGATATGACCTTGTATGTAAAGTAGCATTTTGCATATGGATTATTCCATTGTGAATGATCGTTCAAGCAAATTACCATAAATGCTATGCGTACCTACCACACATTTTTTATTTAAAAAATTAGTAGATGTGTGGTTTTTTTTAGCAGCATTCACTGCCTAAGTAAGGAAAGAGGAGATTAGGTGGTGCATAGGCTCAAAATTCCTAAGATTGACATTTGGATCTTAGTAGTGTTTATGTGATGCTCTTGGCCTTTATAGGGATTCCCTTTGTGCCTGAACATAGATGAATAAAAGCTCAGAGATCACTATGTTCAAAGAGACCTGCAATTCTTTTGTGATACACTTATCGTATGGATGCAGATGAGGCTTTTGTTCATACGTTTCACCTCATCTATTACCCTAAGGCTGCCTGTGAAGGCAATGAAGAATGAATCTATTCAAAAGAACCATGACTGAGCCTGCTGTTAGTGTGAACTGTATATGAACTGGCCTTAACAGCAGGTTTCATGCATTTCGGTACAACACTTTTCCTTATCTTTTTCTTTTCAAGATATGAACCAAAATATAATTTGTGTATGTTTGTGCAAAAGCTTAATTTGTGGTTCTGTTAAGTTCGATTAAAATAAAACGCTTAAGAATTTTACTGGAGTGCACCCATAATTCCATAGCAGCAGGTGTTGGGAACAGGGAGAGAAAATCGGAGGATGAAGTAACGCTAACCATACGTGCCCCTCGTAGCAGTTGGTTATAGAATAGCAATGGTAGAGGTCTGGGGGAAAATCGGCTGCCCTCCCCCCCCCCCCCCCCCCCCCCCCCCAAACAGGGAAATACTACATTGTACATGGGGCTCCAAGAGGGTGACTGGGAACATTAGACTAAAGATATTTTTATGTTTTGAAAATGACTTTGGGCAATGTGTTGTTTGGTATTAAACATTTTAATAACTTTTAAATCTATTTTGACTATACGTTTACATTTTAAGCCACAATTATTTCAATGACAGTAAAAGTTAGGTTGAATATTGATATCAGTAGCTTAGGATATAAATGAAATAATTAATGTGAATATAGATTTAATAAATGCTCTAAGAATGGGTGGCACTTTGCATTGTTGTGGTAGTATGCTATTCCATAGCTCATCAGGTTCCCAAAGTTATACTCCCAGCTGGCTATCTGAAGAGATTCTTTCTGCTGCACCCTCCCCCAACCTCTGAAAGAGAATGTGAGGACAAGGTGATCTGCTGTCACATAACTCTTCCAACTGGTTCAAGAACATCAAGAACTGCTGAGTCATAGTGACCAGAAAGACCCGAAGATCTATTTGTGTTGTTAGCCGATCTCAGCTTGATGCTGTGCAATAGTACAATTGACCATAATACCACTGGGTTAGGGAGGGGGGAAAACAACCAGGTTCCTACCCCTGATCGCTATCTATTGAACCCTGCTGGAAACTGCATGTATGGTTCACTGATGGGGACAGGATTAAGCTCAATTGTGATGCCTCACCCACAGTTGAATACAGGGAGTCTCCTACGTAAGAAAATGGCCCTTGAGCTGTCAATGGCCACGGTTCTTTATATGAGTCAGGATTTAGAGCAATGGAGGGGTAAAGTTGGAAAAATTGTGTCAAACAAAGTTGCTAAACATCCTAAAGCATTGTTTAAGTGAGATCCCAGATTTTAAAAAATGAATTTGAAATTCCTTCATAGCCAGTTTAAAAGAAATTAATAATTAAATTAAATTTAAATCCTAGCCATGCATTTGTCACCTCCAGACGCAACTATTCTAATAGTCTCCTGGCTAGCCTCCCATCTTATACCCTCCATAAACTTCAGCTTATCCAAAACTCTGCTTCCCATATCCTAACCCACTCACCCATGATCCCTGTCCTTGCTGACTCAAATTAGCTCCTGGTCTCCCAAAACCTCAAATTTAAAATTCTCATCCTCGTGTTTAAATCCCTTCATGGCCTCACCCTCCCTTGTAACCTCCTCCAGCCTTACAACCCCACCACCCAAACTCTCCATCAGCTTGCCTAGGCCCCAACCACTCCACCCTCTGTGAAGGAACAGCACTCTTCCCCCTCTTCCACTCTCAAGCCCTTCCTCATATTCACTAGTGCTCAATGCCTCACCCAGTGCAAACGCTTAGAGTCATAGAGTTATACAGCACGGATAGAGGCCCTTCAGCCCATCGTGTCCGCGCCGGCCATCAAGCCCTGTCTAATCTAATCCCATATTCCAGCATTTGGTCCGTAGCCCTGTGTGCTATGGCATTTCAAGTGCTCATCCAAATGCTTCTTGAATGTTGTGAGGGTTCCTGCCTCCACAACCCTTTCAGGCAGTGAGTTCCAGACTCCATCCACCCTCTGGGCGAAAAAGTTCTTTCTCAAATCCCCTCTAAACCTCCCGCCTTTTACCTTGAATCTATGCCCCCTTGTTATAGAACCCTCAACGAAGGGAAAAAGCTCCTTAGTATCCATCTTATCTGTGCCCCTCATAATTTTGTACACCTCAATCATGTCCCCCCTCAGCCTCCTCTGCTCCAAGGAAAACAAACCCAATCTTCCCAGTCTCTCTTCATAGCTGAAGCGCTCCAGCCCTGGTAACATCCTGGTGAATCTCCTCTGCACCCTCTCCAAAGCGATCACATCCTTCCTGTAGTGTGGCGACCAGAACTACACACAGTACTCCAGCTGTGGCCTAACCAGTGTTTTATACAGCTCCATCATAACCCCCTTGCTCTTATATTCTATGCCTCGGCTAATAAAGGCAAGTATCCCATATGCCTTCTTTACCACCTTATCTACCTATTCCGCCGCCTTCAGGGATCTGTGAACTTGCACACCAAGATCCCTCTGACCCTCTGTCTTGCCTAGGGTCCTCCCATTCATTGTGTATTCCCTTGCCTTGTTAGTTCCTCCAAAGTGCATCACCTCGCACTTTTCCGGGTTAAATTCCATTTGCCACTGTTCCGCCCATCTGACCATCCCATCTATATCGTCCTGCAGACTGAGGCTATCCTCCTCGCTATTTACCACCCTACCAATTTTTGTATCATCAGCGAACTTACTGATCATACCTTTTACATTCATATCCAAGTCGTTAATGTAGACCACAAACAGCAAGGGACCCAGCACCGATCCCTGTGGTACCCCACTGGCCACAGGCTTCCAGTCACAAAAACAACCTTCGACCATCACCCTCTGCCTTCTGCCACTAAGCCAGTTTTGTATCCAAAGTGCCAAGGCACCCTGGATTCCATGGGCTCGTACCTTCTTGACCAGTCTCCTGTGCGGGACTTTATCGAAGGCCTTACTGAAATCCATGTATACCACATCCACTGCGTTACCCTCATCCACACGCCTAGTCACCCCCTCAAAAAATTCAATCAAATTAGTCAGACATGATCTTCCCTTGACAAAGCCATGTTGACTATCCCTGATTAATCCTTGCTTCTCCAAGTGGAGACTAATTTTGTCCTTCAGAATTTTTTCCAATAATTTTCCTACCACTGATGTTAGGCTCACTGGCCTGTAGTTCCCCGGTTTTTCCCTACTCCCCTTCTTGAATAATGGTACTACATTAGCGGTTCTCCAGTCCTCTGGCACATCCCCTGTGGCCAGAGAGGTTCTGAATATATGTGTTAGAGCCCCCGCAATCTCCTCCTTTGCCTCACACAGTAGCCTGGGATACATTTCGTCCGGGCCTGGGGATTTATCCATTTTTAGGTCTGCTAAAACCGCCAATACTTCCTCCCGCTCGATGTTAATATGTTCGAGTATATCACAGTCCCCCTGCCGTATTTCTATGTCTACATCGTCCTTCTCCACAGTGAAAACAGATGCAAAAAATTCATTTAGAACCCCTCCTACATCTGCCGGCTCCACACACAGATTGCCATTTTTGTCCCTAATGGGCCCTATTTTTTCCCTAGTCATCCTCTTACCCTTAATATACTTATAAAACATCTTAGGATTTTCCTTTATTTTGCTCGCCAGTGTTATTTCATGGCCCCTCCTTGATCTCCTAATTTCTTTTTTAAGTATCCCCCTGCACTTTTTGTACTCCTCTAGGGCTTCCTCCGTCTTTAGCCTTTTGTATCTGCCAAAAGCCCTCCTTTTTTTCCTAATCCATTCTCGTATATCCCCTGACATCCAAGGTTCCCTGGAGTTCTTGGAACCACCCTTGACCTTTACGGGAACATGTTGCCATTGTATGGTCTCAATCTCCCTTCTGAAAGACTCCCATTGCTCCGATGCGGATTTTCCTACAAGCAGCTGATCCCAGTCCATTTTGGCCAGATCCTGCCTTATCCTATTAAAATCGGCCTTCCCCCAATTTAGAACCTTTATTTCCGGCCCCTCCCTGTCCTTTTCCATGACCACCTTAAATCTCACCGAATTATGGTCACTGTCACCAAAGTGCTCACCAACTAGCACTTCTTCCACTTGGCCGGCCACATTCCCTAGAATTAGGTCCAGTACCGCCCCCTCTCTTGTAGGACTTTCTCCATGCTGGCTCAAAAAGCTCTCCTGGATGCACGTTAAGAATTTTGTACCCTCTAAGCCTTTTACACTCTGAGTATCCCAGTTAATATTGGGGAAGTTGAAATCCCCCACTATTATTACCCTATTATTTGCACAATTTTCTGAGATTTGCCTACATATCTGTTCCTCTATCTCCCCCTGACTGTTTGGGGGCCTATAGTACACTCCCATCAAAGTGCTTGCCCCCTTTTTGTTTTTAAGCTCCACCCATATGGCCTCATTAGAGGAACCTGCTAATATATCATCCCTCCTTATGGCAGTAATTGATTCTTTAATTAATATTGCAATCCCCCCTCCTCTTATACCTCCCCCTCTGTCTCGCCTGAAGATTCTGTACCCCGGAATATTGAGCTGCCAGTCTTGCCCCTCCCTCAACCATGTCTCTGTGACAGCAACAATATCATACTCCCATGTGTTTATCAACACCTTCAGTTCATCCACCTTATTCGCAAGACTCCTTGCATTAAAATAGATGCCATCCAGCCTTGCCCTCACATATTTGCCCTGTCTTCCAAGCTGACTTGTTTTTTTCTCTACATTTGGCTGCACATCACCCCCTATTGTAGCTCCACTCTGTATCCCATCCCCCTGCCAAGTTAGTTTAAACCCCCCCCCCCAAACAGTGCTAGCAAACCTCCCCGCAAGGATATTTGTCCCGCTCTGGTTCAGGTGCAACCCGTCCGACTTGTACAAGTCCCACCTTCCCCAGAAGCAGGCCCAGTGATCCAGGAAACTGAAACCCTCCCTCCTGCACCAACTCTTTAGCCACGCATTCATCTGTTCTATCCTCCTATTTCTATACTCACTAGCCCGTGGCACTGGGAGTAATCCAGAGATTACAACCTTTGAGGTCCTGCTCTTTAATCTTCTACCTAGCTCTCTAAATTCTTGATGCAGGACCTCATCTCCCTTCCTACCTATGTCGTTGGTCCCAATGTGGACCATGACCTCTGCCTGCTCACCCTCCCCCTTGAGAATGCCCTGTAGCCACTCAGTGACATCCATGACCCTGGCACCAGGGAGGCAACAAACCACCCTGGAGTCACATTTACGGCCACAGAAACGCCTGCCTGTTCCCCTTACGATAGAATCCCCTACCACTATAGCTCTTCCACTCTTTTTCCTCCCAGCCTGTGCAGCAGAGCTACCCCTGGTGCCAGGAAGTTGGCTGCTGCTGCCTTCCCCTGATAAGTCATCCCCCTCAACAATATCCAAAGCGGTATATTTGTTTGAGAGGGGGACGGCCACAGGGGACCCCTGCACTGCCTGCCTGCTCCTCTTACTCTGCCTGGTGGTCACCCAATTACTTCCTGCCTGTACAACCTTTACCTGCGGTGTGACCATCTCACTAAACGTGCTTTCCACGACGTTCTCAGCATCGCGAATGCTCCATAATGAATCCATCCGCAGCTCCAGTGCCGCAATGCGGTTTGTCAGTAGCTGCAGCTGGATACATTTCCCGCACACATGGTCGTCAGGGACACCGGAAAGGTCCCTGATTTCCCACATAGAGCAGGAAGAGCATAACACAGGGCTGGGCTGTCCTGACATGACTTACCCTTTAACTAATTAATTCAAATTAAATGAATCCCACCAACTTCACTTCAATTAAAAGGTATACTCAAGGGCCCTTGCTGAACAGCAGTCCCCCACTACACAACAGAGACCCGAGAATCCACAAACTCTAACTTTAGACAAATTCAGCAGGAAAATACTCACCAGCCAATCACTTACCTCTTCCTTGGTGACTTCCCACTTGGATTACTTTTTGCTTCTTATTTATCTTAGGTCCAGGAGTTAAGTCCCTGAAAACAAAATATAAAATCGAACCTACCCTTTAAATTCCCTCTACCCCCCAAAAGGTTAGAGGAGGTGGGAGGGTGGGAGTCACTACTAGTGTAGTGTCTCGGGTTTAGCAACCGCTCCACCTATATACGGGTACCAATGAATTGGCCCCGCCCCCTGCCTTTGAAAAAGCCCGCGAAGCTCTTTCCCCGCTGGGGAAAAAGACTCACGTAGGTGAGTTTAATTACTCACCTCAGGCCTCTGCTGCTCCCTTTATCGACTCGCCGCCGCTCCAACCAGGTCCGCTCCTCCTTCCCCGCTGCCGACCGCTCTGTGGGAGAGAGAAAGAAAGGCTCCTCCTCTGCCGCTGTCAACGCTGGTCTGACTCATTATCTATTTCCTCTTGAGTGGGTGACTCTGATGGTTCTTGCAAAGGTAAGATGCCTTGGAGTTGGTGATCCTGGATGGACCTCTTGCAAGACACCACCTCTGATGTGGAACATAGAAGAGCTTGTTTAGCTGCACACACAGCAACATTCCCACTACAAACTCACAGCCCATGCGTGCCCAATCTGCACTTTTGAAGTTTATTTTCTCAAGCTTTCTAATCATCATTTTTTAATCTGTTCTTTCACTATTCAAATTAATAAATGGTGTTGCTTATTATTTGCTGATTATGTTTTCCAACTGAATTCAGGCCGTCATTCTGAGATGAACTTAGCAGGTGCCCATCAATCTAACTTTCTGTGCCCATCAGTCTAACTTAACCTGGCTTGGTATGTTTGACTTGACCAGGACCAATAGGGAGGGCAAAGAGTGGCTAGAGGATCCAACCATGCTGGTCCTCCGATCAAATAAAGCATGGGACTTGAACCTATGACTTAGGTAAACACAAAGCCACAACCTCCTCTTTGTTTAAGTCCATGTTGAGGGGCCACGAGCTAGATTAGGTTGTGCATGTTTTTTTTCCTATAATATAGAATTTTTGAATAAAGTACTTGATTATTTTAAAAGCCCCCCCAAAGTTGGAAATTTATGGAGAAAATTGTTTCTTGTGATATGGAACAAGCATTTTCATAGTTGTCAAGCACCTGCTATTGCGGTGAATGTTCAGCCTTTGGTAGTGTCATCTTTGCAGCAGTGTGTGCAGAAGAAAATCCAAGTTTCTGTTGCCTCCCATACCCCAGGCGAAGAGTTGGTCCAAAACGATATTTGTGCGCATGTGCGGACCTTCGTGCTTGCACAAAGGCCCAAGTGATTCTGGTAGTACAGTATGAACAGCAATTGTACGACAGTCCGATCAAATCAGCCTGCGTGCATTTCGGTGCTTTTATATTTGCATAAGTCTAGTTGAAGTGATGTCTAAGCAACCTATTCTTTAAAAGATTTTGGTTACCTTGAGGTTTACTTGTTTAAAGAGTATTTCAAGTGATTCAGGTATTGCAATAGAAAGGAGTGTGGAGACAATTGTAAAGAATGGAATTTGTAGATTGCCTTAAAATTGGAATAAAGAACTAACCCCAGTAGAATATAAAAAACTCATCAATACGGTAAGTATGTACAGTAATTCTAAACAAGAATTCAATAAAATTACAATTAAACCTAACTGCAATGCCACAGATTGTACTGCATCTTCCATCAGCGAAATCGTAAAACTACTATAAAACTGAACAATAAAATCCAATGGCAGTTTCACAAATTATGACACCTTGCATTTTTATAGCACCTTTTAATATAGAAAAACAACCCAAGGTGCTTCACCGAAGTAATCAGACAAAAATGGACGCTAAGCCGAAGAAGGAGATATTGGGAGGAGTGATCAAAAGCTTGGTCAAAGAAATAAGTTTTAAGGAGGATCTTAAAGAAGAGAGGTAGAGAGACAGAGTGGTTTAGGAAAGGAATTCTAGATTGTAGGCCATAGACAGCTGAAGGAAGACCCAACAATGGTGGGGTAACGGGAAGGGGACGCACAAGAGACCAAAGACAGTTGGATGCAGAGTTCTGAGGCTGTTTTAGGGCTGGAGGAGGTTTCAGGGATAGGGAGAGATTTAAACATGAGGATGTAACTTTTAAATTGGAATTGGGCGATGGGGAGCCAATGTAGGTCAGCCACGACAAACTACTGTAAAATGCTGCAGCACTGCTGTATCAGTGTACTGTAATACCCAATTGAATACATTCTAACCAGCAGTGTTTCGCGCTGACAGTTTTTGTGTGTCAGCATTTGCTGATGAAACGCCACATGTTTATTGCCTCCAGCACTTTGAGCTGAGTCACCCAGAATGCTTTGACAGCTTTATTGTGTGCATGCACAGAGTTTCAGGCAGGTGTGGAGGCCCAAGCAGTTGTGCACACAGATTATAGGCGAGTCGTCTCAGAATGCCCCAAAAGTTTTTTGTGCGCATGCACAGATTGCCGAGCACTTGTCGATAAAGGTTGTGCGTTTCCCTCTGGCGTGGCCCTGCATTTGACGATTGATGGGATTTAGTTGTAATTTTGCTTCTGTATTGAAATTACTTTTTTGAGGCACAAAGGAAATGGGGAAAAAATATTCAGCTGCCATCCAAATAAAACAGACAAACCAAATCTGGCCCCTCAAGTCTCTATTTTATTTTATTTTATTTTATTTTATTTTATTTTAAAAAAGAGTCAACCATGCTCTTGATGAAAACACTGTAATTTGTATTGTGGCTGTTTGTCTCCTACACTTCGGCAGCCAGCACAGGCGCCACAGGCTGCCTACTCACTTCGGATCAGAGAGTTTTGCACTCAGTGTAGGAACAGACTATGATTCCAGGAAAGGACTTGGCTCACGGGAACGTTTTTTGCATTGGACATCCTCTTCCTACATTCACAATAGCAATTATGGGCCAGAATTTGCTGTCAAAGTAACTGTGAGGCTAATGGCCGTTATTTATGCATAAATGGCACAGTAACTTCAGGCGAGGCCACTTTTTAGCTCATTCCCCTGTCTTGTCATTATCCCTTTGGAGTTTCTTTTGGTCTTCTAAAGAATTGTCTATGCCTTCTATTTTGGTATCATCTGCAAGTTTCGACACTATTTCCTCTTGGACTATATCCAAATCATTGATATACATAGTGAACAGAAGTGTCCCCAGAATATGAACACTGTGGGACATCACTACCCACTTCCAACCACTCTGAGTAACTGCCTTTTACTACTACTCCCTCTTTCCTCCTTTCTAACCAGTTTTCAATTCAGTTTGCTATCCTCCCTCAATTCCGTACCTCTATCTTCTCTGGTAATCTCCTGTGTGGTAAAAAGGCTTTCCTAAAGTCCATGTATATGACATCCACTGCATTTCCCCCATCTACCATATCTGTTACCTCCTCAAAGAATTCTATGAGGTTTGTCAAGCACAATCATCCCTTTTGAAAACCGTGCTGGCTACTTCTATTTTCTCTTTATCTAGATACGTGGTAATTTCATAGAAACTCTACAAATTTTCCCTACCAGAAGTGTTAAACTAACTGGGCTATAATTACCTAGATTAACTATGTCTCCCTTTTTAAAGATGGGTACTACATTGGCCACTTTCCAGCCCTTTAGCACACATCCACACTCGATGGAGCCCTGAAATATAGGCCGAGATTTTCCTGCAAAAGTGAGATTGACGACATACACTGTAAATCTTGCCGTCTATAGTGCGCCGTTGCTAACTTGCTCCCAATTTTGCTGGTTTTCTAATTAGAATATGCCACCGTGAACATAGCAACAAATCAGTCATTCAGCGCCGATCGAAGAGCTGAAGTGTTGGCACATTCGCCATCCAGCGCCGCGGAAGGGTTTTGGTGAATGAAAGTCTAACTTCTTAAATAAACTTTAATCCACAATTATTTTAAGTTGTAGTGTCCCTTTTCGAATTTTGAGATTTCTGTCAGTTTCACTGCTGTGTGTGATCTATGAATTCAGGCCGCTACTTTATAAAATGATTAATTTAGGAATAAAATAATTATTGACCTTTATTTTTGTGGATTTGGAGGGCATAAAATGATCTAAGCAAGCTAACCGTGAATTTTTAACTGATTGAAAAGTTCTGATAATTTCTGTTTGAATGAGAATGAAGATTGCAAATCATTGTGGACAAAAATTGACATAATGACATGCTGAGTTTCCTCTGAGTAGATGGGCTTGAAATGTTTTTGAGGTATATGTATACTAATTTACTCATAACTGATTGAAGCAACAGTGATTATTAAGCAAATTAGAGTTATTAGAAAATATATTTTTTTTGTGTTAGTGGCTTTAGTAAGGTTGAGCACCGTGGGAAAATAGAGAAGGGGTCATTTACATTCTGAAAATGATCTCATAAATTGAAAGGGCTCCGGACATGTGATGTGGCAGTATTCAAATTGAAAATCCCAGGTGCAGGAAGTGGATACTCAAAGATCCTGGTTTAATCTTTGTAACAGGGATCTATTTTTAATAACTGGGAGTTTAAACCCGATCTTGATGCAATAAATTACGCCACTGCCAGGCCACTTAGACCATTATTTTTAGGGCTAGGTGGCAGTGGCATTGAAAATTGGCTTAAATGCAGGAGAATTGCGACCGCCATTGATTTTAATGGGGGAGGGGTTATGATCTTCTAACTGTTTTGGGCGAGGGTAATGGCGGAGCAGTGTAAAAATCCCAGGAAAATATGGAGCAGCGTAATTAATGGTGTGAGTCACTTACTCCATAATTTCCACTTTTTTTTGCACCATTCAAGGGTCTCCACAATGTAGATGCGCCATTACAATGGCACGTCCCCAGGAAAATGTGCGCTATAATTTCTAGGGCCTCAGCAATTTCCCCCCTCATGTCTCTCAGGATCCTATGATGTATCCTGTCGAGCCCTGGTGCAGTGTCTTCCTTTAGCCTGACTAATTCATCTAAAATTTTCCTTTAATCCATCATAATATTGCTCATCTCACTCTCAACAACTTCAGGATTCACCTCTTCACTGATATCCTCTTTAGCAAAGACCAATGCAAAGTATTTATTAAATACCTGTACTATTTTTTGATTATCACCTACAAATCGACAATCCCTCTTCTCTCAGGAGTCCCACCTCACTTTTATCAATTCTCTTTTTACCGATATGCTTGTAAAATACTTTACTGTTCAGAGTTTGGTTTAGTTCAAAACGTGACTTAATTCTGCTTTTATTTCCTCACAACTTCAACTTACTACTGTAGGGCTGTGTCTACTTTTTTGATGCTGCTCATCAACTTTTCTGAATTTTGTGAATAGGAACATAAGCAATAATGCCTCCTCAACTCTTTTTTTTAGACTGACTCTCAAATCTGCACTTATTCATAATGGCACCTCAACCACTGGTGGCAGTATGTATGCTTCCCTTTTAGCCTAATGGGTTAACATTGCTGATATTTAGTTTAAAAGATGGCTCCCAATGACAAATTTTATAAACGTGAGCTTGGTGCTATAGATTATAGGATCCAATGTGACGCTTTCTGTATACATGGCAAACAAGAAGAAAACTGAAACACTTCTCTCTTCTAACCAATTTGTGTTTTCCCACTAGAGGGATTTTCCATTAGCTCAGTGACTAGCTGAACCATATGGGCCAGGAAGGGTAAACACATAATCAATACTGAGTGAGCTGATCTCATGCCCTAGAAAAAATGTTCACACCAGTAGAGCTGCATACTAGTGGATTTGACTAGATATAAGGAGTGGACAAACCTGCATTGCTAAATAAACCCGAACACATAACACAAAGTACATTTTAAAAATAGCAAACAAATAATCAAATGTAGTACCACATTCTTCTTTTTCCCCAGAGAACACATTTGAGATAGTACTATATATTTTGAAATTGAGCCTGTTAGTTTACAATTATATTTTGTGTAGCTCTGTGGTTGTTCTCCTTATGACATTTTGATGGCTTTTTGAGTGATATTCTTAGCCGTAATCTATTTTATCTGTGTTATTTTTGAGAGCTGTGTTTCCATTTCCACTCTGAAATTGTGATAATAACTCGAGTGATCTTGTTTTACATTAGGCAAGGCTCCCTTTATACATGTGGGTAATCATGTTGTATCAGAACTTGGCCCTATAGTGCAGTTTGCAAAAGCCAAGGTAAGAAAAATTACAGCTGTAAGCATACTTTGTTACTACAACTCTAAATGCCACTTCATCTGTCACTTTTAGGCATGTATGTTGATTCAGCAATCTGTAAAAAAATTATGTATGGATAAAATGCTTACATTTATTGCCATATTTAAGAGTATTTTAGGCTTATGATTCTTTAATGATACAAGTGTGATACAGTCCCATAATAAAATCATTTCCAAATGAATTGGGCATGGCTAACTTTTGACACATCTGTAGGTTCAATTTCATTTAATAATAGTTATGATCAAAGGATAATTTTGTGAACAAAGAATGTATGTACCTTTTTCCAAAAAAAGAATATACAGTGCAATCTGAAGCTGTTAGATCTGTTTTGACTTTCATTTTTCACAACTCATTTATGGTTTGTAATATGATCAATTAAAGGGAAATCAATTGTGACTGTACAGTATTGGTGATCATCACAACTGCATTATGAGTTTTGATCTACTAATGGCACTTACATCTGCATAACCTGTCTCTTTAGGGTCACTCACTCAGTGACGGACTGGATGAAATTCAGAAGGCTGAGATGAAAGCCTACACAGAACTGGTGAATAATATGCTGTTGACAGCAGAGGTATGTCAGCTCAAAGGATTGTTACATTGTTCTTGTTTTCTTAATATTGTAAAGCAATGACGAACAGCCCAGTTGGTCTTTCCTGTTTGTGATTAATGATTACATCTAAACCTGTCATGTTTTATGTATATTTGCAATTTGCAGTCATATGTGTGATTAGTTCTTGACTAACTTTTGGCAATATGTTTTATCCTGCAGCTTTACATACAGTGGTGTGATGACAGCACTTCAGCAAAGGTGAGAAATCCTTCAGCATTTATGACAATTAAAATTTAATGAAATGGGCCTTTGATTTGCAAATGCTACAACATTGATGGTGTTAGTTTCAATAACACAGCAATCATTACATACTTTTGTTCCATTTTAAAAGCGGCTGCTTTCACAAATATCCTAATATAGGGTAACTTTATGCAATATTGTGACTATCCATGGATACATTTTGTCAGGATCAAGGAGTGTAAAGTTGTAGCATTTCATTAATCATTTTCTAAGACTTAAGAATTTAGAAAATGATCATATGCCTAAAATCTCTTGCAATATTTACAAGCTAGTAGTTAATTAAATTTAACAAGAAACTTAAAACCCTTCACTTATGTGATCAGTATCACATGTTTACACCATAATACTTACAATATGCTTTCATTAACATCATTCACAAGACTTTAAGGCAGCTTTAAGGCCAGTAAGTAACTAGGAATGTAGAATTTACGCTGATAAATGAAACATAAATGATAGCAAATTAAAGACTGTAACACAATCTTGGGGAGAGTCAGATAAGTCAAGACTGGTTTGGTTGAATTGGTGCTGTCCCATTCATTTATAAGTAGATTTCAAAATGATTAGTTAATTTTATTGTTTCTTTAAATGTTGTACCACTCCAATTAAAGGGTTAACTGGAACTTTATGATATTTCATGGATTGTGTAAAATTAAAAACTTTTAATGGTCCAAAGTTTTTGGTGTTTTAAGATAACTCGTTCCAGATATGGCTCACCGTATCCGTGGCCTCTTAACCATATCTTGGCCTATCAGAAGCAATGGGAAGTAAGACGCAAGATGAAGGCAATTGGATGGGCTGGAAAAACTCTTAAACAGGTCAGTCATTAATATTTTTCCAGAGTTGCCATTGTTGCATTCATAACTTGTTTTCCAGCTCTAATCCAATGGTAATTATAGTACAAGAGTTTGTATTGCTTGAAACTATTTGCTATTTTAAAATAAATTATTTTAAGCAAGACAGAAATGATATTTTTGAAGGTGAGCTTTTTTATTTAAAATCGCAGAAGTAGATTCACTCTGGAATTCACACTCTGAAATTCCCTTCACACCTCCCCTACCTCTCATCATTTAAGACCCACCTCTTTGACTAAGCATTTGGTCACCCCTCCTAATATCTCTTCGGCTTGGCATCCAGTTTTGACTGATCATGCCTCTGTAAAGAGTCTTGGGACATTTTTCTATAGTAAAGACTCTATATTAATGCAAGTTGTTGCTGTTGCCCACACACTTTCAAAATCTGTATTTGTAACACCAGTGGACATAGAAAATGAAAATACTAGACTAAATGATGAAAGTTAATCACAACCCTGCATCTAGTGACTGATGTAAACTCACTTCTATACGATGGCGGTTAATTTCCATAAGTACACCATTCAATCAAAATTCAGAAGAGTTTGACACTGCGCAACATTATGCTACTGTTAGTCAACACTGCCCAAGAATGTGACGATATCTTGACCAACAAAAATATACTTAAGCAAATTGGACACTATAATTTAAACTCCTCATGCTTTTAGACTTTATAAAGTGTACAGTAATAAACTGCTCCTGCATTTTGATTAAACACCATAGCCTGTGGCCCTGGCAGCTAATCTACTGTGAAGCTGTTTATTGCCTTTCACACTTCTTCTGACAGAATTTATTACTTAAATCTGTAACATGATCTACACAATATTAGTCATCACCGTGCAGTTTCAACATGACATCCTCCAACTTGTGCTCTATTGATTTAACAATTTACTACAGCATTTATTTGGTTTGTTAAAAGTTGCTTAACAGTGATAGGGCATTTAAGTATTCCGTAGATCTTCCAGCTCCACCCTTAACTAGTTCAGTACCATTCATAGAGTATGATGTGGAGATGCCGGTGATGGACTGGGGTGGACAAATGTACGGAGTCGTACAAAACCAGGTTATAGTCCAACAGCTTTATTTGAAATCACAAGCTTTCGGAGCTTTGCTCCTTCGTCAGGTGATGAAGGAGCAAAGCTCCGAAAGCTTGTGATTTCAAATAAAGCTGTGGGACTATAACCTGGTGTTGTACGACTCCATACATTCATAGAGTATGTATGTCATCCATTTGTCTTTAAATGTGCAATACCATATACTTATCTGTATTGAATTTCATCTGCCAGTGTTCTGCCTAGATTTTATCTCGCTCATTCCTGGCTGCCTCATCAGGCTTAACTGCCACCCAACCCCAATTTAGTATCATCTGTAAATTTGACCAGTTTGCATTGAGTTTCTGCATACAATTTGTTGATGTAGTTTAGAAACTGTAGAGGTGGGGGGGGTCACAGAGTGGAGAATGTCATGCTGAAAGTTTACGATACATCACTCAGACACACCTGTAGTGCTGTGTTTAGTTTTGGTCACCGAGGTACAGAAGAAACATTGAAGTCCTGAAAGTGATGCAGAGACCACCCATGAACGTTGATTCCTTCTGTCAGAAAATTGAATTATGAGAAAAGACTGGAGAAATTTGGGTTCTTGAACCTTCCTAGGAAATCACAGGCAATCTTGAAGTATGTACGGTAGTAAATGATACTGAAAAGGTAAATCGAGAACACTTCTTTAAGGCAAACTGATGACCGGCATACTTAAGGCTGCTCTCAATCCTTGGTATTGGTCTTTGATCAGTGGTAGCATACTCGCCTCTGAATCGGAAGGCCGTGGATTCAAGCCCCCTCCAGAGACTTGAGCACAAATCTAAGCTGACACTTCAATGCAGTACTGAGGGAGTGCTGCACTGTCTGAGGTGTTGACTTTCAGATGAGACGTTAAATCAAAGCTTTTTTTCATTCGTTCATGGGATGTGGGCGTCGCTGGCGAGGCCGGCATTTATTGCCCATCCCTAATTGCCCTTGAGAAGGTGGTGATGAGCCGCCTTCTTGAACCACTGCAGTGTGTGTGGTGACGGTTCTCCCACAGTGCTGTTAGGAAGGGAGTTCCAGGATTTTGACCCAGCGACGATGAAGGAACAGCGATTTCCAAGTCGGGATGGTGTGTGACTTGGAGGGGAACATGCAGGTAGTGGTGTTCCCATGTGCCTGCTGCTCTTGTCCTTCTAGGTGGTAGAGGTCGCGGGTTTGGGAGGTGCTGTCGAAGAAGCCTTGGCGAATTGCTGCAGTGCATCCTGTGGATGGTACACGCTGCAGCCACTGTGCGCCGGTGGTGAAGGGAGTGAATGTTTAGGGTGATGGATGGGGTGCCAATCAAGCGGGCTGCTTTGTCCTGGATGATATTGAGCTTCTTGAGTGTTGGAGCTGCACTCTTCCAAGCAAGTGGAGAGTATTCCATCACATTCCTGACTTGTGCCTTTTAGATGGTGGAAAGGCTTTGGGGAGTCAGGAGGTGAGTCACTCGCCGCAGAATACCCAGCCTCTGACCTGCTCTCGTAGCCACAGTATTTATATGGCTGGTCCAGTTAAGTTTCTGGTCGATGGTGACCCCCAGAATGTTGATGGTGGGGGATTTGGCGATGGCTTTGCTATTGAATGTCAAGGGGAGGTGGTTAGACTCTCTCTTGGAGATGGTCATTGCCTGGCACTTGTCTGGCGCGAATGTTACTTGCCACTTATGAGCCCAAGCCTGGATGTTGTCCAGGTCTTGCTGCATGCGGGCTTGGACTGCTTCATTATTTGAGGGGTTGCGAATGGAACTGAACACTGTGCAATCATCAGCGAACATCCCCATTTCTGACCTTATGATGGAGGGAAGGTCATTGATGAAGCAGCTGAAGATGGTTGGGCCGAGGACACTGCCCTGAGGAACTCCTGCAGCAATGCCTGGGGCTGAGATGATTGGTCTCCAACAACCACTACCATCTTCCTTCGTGCTAGGTATGACTCCAGCCACTGGAGAGTTTTCCCCCTGATTCCCATTGACTTCAATTTTACTCGGGCTGCTTGGTGCCATGCTCGGTCAAATGCTGCCTTAATGTCAAGGGCATTAATGTCACCTCACCTCTGGAATTCAGCTCTTTTGTCCATGTTTGGACCAAGGCTGTAATGAGGTCTGGAGCAGAGTGGTCCTGGCGGAACCCAAACTGAGCATCGGCGAGCAGGTTATTGGTGAGTAAGTGCTGCTTGATAGCACTGTTGACGACACCTTCCATCACTTTGCTGATGATTGAGAGTAGACTGATGGAGTGGTAATTGGCCGGATTGGATTTGTCCTGCTTTTTGTGGACAGGACATACCTGGGCAATTTTCCACATTGTTGGGTAGATGCCAGTGTTGTAGCTGTACTGGAACAGCTTGGCTAGAGGTGCAGCTAGTTCTGGAGCACAAGTCTTCAGCACTACAGCTGGGAATTTGTCGGGGCCCATAGCCTTTGCTGTATCCAGTGCACTCAGCCGTTTCTTGATATCACGTGGAGTGAATCCCTGCCCTCTAAGATGGATGTAAAAGATTCCAGGGCACAATTTGAAAAAGAACAGGGGTGCTTTCCCAGTCTTCTGGCAAATATATATCCCTCAACCATCATCACTAAAACAGATTATTTGGTCATTTATCTCATTGCTGTTTGTGGGATCATGCTTTGTGCAAATTGGCTGCTACATTTCCCTATATTGCAAGAGTGACTGTTCTTAATTGGCTGTAAAGTGCTTTCGGATGTCCTGAGGTTGTGAACTGACAGGTGTCAATCATGGCTCAGTGGTAGCATTCTCGCTTCTGACCCAGAAGATTATGGGTTCAAGTCCCACTCCAGAGACTTGCTGACACTCCAGTACAGTACAGAGGGAGCGCTGCACTGTCGGAGATGCCGTCTTTCGGATGAGACGTTAAACCGAGACCTTGCCTGCCCTCTCAGGTGGATGAAAAGGATCCCGTGGCACTATTTTGAAGAAGAGCAAGGGAGTTCTCCCCAGTGTCCTGGCCAATATTTATCCCTCAACCAACGCCAGGTTATCTGGTCATTATCACATTGCTGTTTGTGAGACCTTACTGTGTGCAAATTAACTGCTGCATTTCCTTCATTATGACAGTGACTACACTTCAAAAGTATAGCAAAGAGGGATGTCCCGAGATCGTGAAAGGTGCTATATAAATGCAAGTTCTTTTTTTAAAAAAAATTCTTGAAAAGAGTGGTCAACATCTGGAATGGTCTTCTAGGATAAAACCTTGCAATCATTTAAGAGACGGTAGGATTCTATGATGGAGAGATTGTAGTTTTTTTCTAAATGGATGAGCTAAGATGCTTCCTTGCCCGTATTTAGCTTGTAACTTGTGGCATTCAAAGGGATTTTACATAAAGCATAATGCATTGTTGAAAGTGACCGATTAGTTCCAGGTGACTTCAGTAAGAGTACAGTTTGAACTGTTCAAGGATAGTGCCTAGTTCTTAGATTGAAATCAAGCATTTTATGCCTCCTTCACCATTATTATAATATGCTCTAATTGCCTTGCAGTTAATTTCTGGTATTGTAGTGAAAACAAAATAATTAAGGGCTATTGAATTATTCTGTAAGTTTAAAGCAGATCTTTTATTGACGACATATTGGCTTTTCTGGCATACCAACTGTAAAATTATGTTATTACATAGTTCATAGAACACTACATGGAAAATGATTTGGTAACTGTCAAATAAATAAAAGAACTAAGAACCATTGGGGCAGCACAGACAATGGCCTGCCGAGCAGAGTCATTGGCATTAGCTTTTTCAAATTTTGATGCATTTACATATATATAAAAATTCATTAGAAAAGGGAATAATGCCAGAGGACTGGCAGACAGCTAATATTCCTATATTTAAAAAGGGAGATAGAACAAGTCCAGGGAACGATAAACCAATTAGCTAAATGTCGGTGGTAGGAAAGATAATGGAATCCTTGCTCAAAGATGTAATAGAAAAAAATCTAGAAACCGAAAATATAATTAAGAATAGTCAGCATGGATTTCAAAAGGAAAGGTCATGCTTAACCAACCTTATTGAATTCCTTGAAGAAGTAACATAAAGGTAGACAAGGGTAATGTTGTAGATGTAATATCTTTGGATTTTCAAAAGGCCTTCGATTAGGTACTGCATGGTAGACTCATGACTAAGGTCAGAGCATGTGGAGTCAGGGGACAAGTAGCAAAATCGATAGCAAGCTGGCTACAAAACAGAGAGTAGGGATTAAAGGTAGTTACTCAGACTGTGAAAAGGTAGGAAATCGTATTCCACAAGGATCGGCATTGGAACCACTGTTGTTCATCATTTACGTAAATGATTTGAATCATAGAAGTTTACAACATGGAAACAGGCCCTTCGGCCCAACATGTCCATGTCGCCCAGTTTATACCACTAAGCTAGTCCCAATTGCCTGCACTTGGCCCATATCCCTCTATACCCATCTTACCCATGTAACTGTCCAAATGCTTTTTAAAAGACAAAATTGTACCCGCCTCTACTACTGCCTCTGGCAGCTCGTTCCAGACACTCACCACCCTTTGAGTGAAAAAATTGCCCCTCTGGACCCTTTTGTATCTCTCCCCTCTCACCTTAAATCTATGCCCCCTCGTTATAGACTCCCCTACCTTTGGGAAAAGATTTTGACTATCCACCTTATCTATGCCCCTCATTATTTTATAGTCTTCTATAAGATCACCCCTAAACCTCCTACTCTCCAGGGGAAAAAGTCTCAGTCTATCCAACCTCTCCCTATAAGTCAAACCATCAAGTCCCGATAGCATCCTAGTAAATCTTTTCTGCACTCTTTTTCTAGTTTAATAATATCCTTTCTATAATAGGGTGACCAGAACTGTACACAGTATTCCAAGTGTGGCCTCACCAATGCCCTGTACAACTTCAACAAGACATCCCAACTCCTGCATTCAATGTTCTGACCAATGAAACCAAGCATGCTGAATGCCTTCTTCACCACCCTATCCACCTGTGACTCCACTTTCAAGGAGCTATGAACCTGTACTCCTAGATCTCTTTGTTCTATAACTCTCCCCAACGCCCTACCATTAACGGAGTAGGTCCTGGCCCGATTCGATCTACCAAAATGCATCACCTCACATTTATCTAAATTAAACTCCATCTGCCATTCATCGGCCCACTGGCCCAATTTATCAAGATCCCGTTGCAATCCTAGATAACCACCTTCACTGTCCACAATGCCACCAATCTTGGTGTCATCTGCAAACTTACTAACCATGCCTCCTAAATTCTCATCCAAATCATTAATATAAATAACAAATAACAGCGGACCCAGCACCGATCCCTGAGGCACACCGCTGGTCACAGGCCTCCAGTTTGAAAAACAACCCTCTGTCTTCTGTCGTCTGGACTCAGGAATCGGAAGTACAATTTCAAAATTTGCGGACGACATCAAATTGGGGGATTTCGTTAATACTGAGGAGGACTGCGACAAAATCCAGGAAGACGTTAATAAACTTGTAGAATGGGCATGTAATTTGCAAATGAAATTCAATATAGATAAGTGTGAGGTGGTACATTTCAGTAGGAAGAATAAGGAGGCCACATACTCCTTGGAAAATAAGAGTCTAAATGGGGTATAGAGGAGCAGGGGGACCCACATCACTAAAAGTAGTGATGCAGGTTAAGAAGGCCATAAAAAAGCAAAGAAAGCACTGGGGTTCATTTCTGGAGGGATAGAATTGAAAAGCAGGGAAGTTATGTTAAACCTGTATCGAATCTTGGTTAGACCACACTTGAAGTGCTGTGAACAGTTCTCGTCTCCATATTATAAAAAGGATACAGAGGCACTGGAGAAGGTGCAAAAATGATTTACTAGGATGATACCAGAACTGAGTGGTTATTCCTATCAGGAAAGATTAAAGAGGCTGGGGCTCTTTTCTCTAGAAAAGAGAAGACTGAGGGGCGACCCGATAGAGGTCTTTAAGATTATGAAAGTGAGAGGGTAGACGTAGCGAACATGTTTCCACTTGCAGGGGAGACCAGAACTAGGGGCCATGTATATAAGATAGTCACTAATCAATCCAATAGGAAATTCAGGAGAAGCTTTTTTATCCAGAGAGTGGTTAGAATGTAGAACTTGCTACCACAAGGAGTAGTAGAGGCGACTAGAGCAGATGCATTTAAGGAGAAGCTAGATAAACACATGAGGGAGAAAGGAATAGAAGGATATGTTGATGGGTTAGATGAAGTAGGGAGGAAGGAAGCTCGTTTGGAGCATAAACACCGACCGGCATGGACCTGTTGGGTCGAATGGCCTGTTTCTGTGTTGTACATTCTACATCATACCTAATTGCATCTATGATGTGACCATGGCAATCTTCAAAATCTGGATATTTGGTTAACTGGTAAACCAAACATTTAAAGATAGTTTTCAACCATTGAAAATCAAATTTTAAAAAAATACTCAGACAGAAGAAAATAGGTAAGTAGAAACTTTAAGGGGGGCAAAAGGTTAGAATAGAGTATATTAGTGAAATGGGAAAATTGAAGTTTTTTAAGAAAAAGGGACGAAGAGAGAATAACAGGGTGAGTACAGGTAAAGTACTTGCATTTTATTTTTATGTAAAATTGTATTTTGAGTATTTAAATTTAGTAGTTCCTTAAGCAGATCTCTTCTGAGACATCGAGGGAGCGGCGTGGTCTGTAGGTTCTAAGAACATAGAAGCATAGGGATAGAAGTAGGCCATTCAGCAATAATAAAGTTGTTCCTGATGTTTGAATAGCTCAGTATAGAGCCAAAATTCCAGTTTTGTTCGGTACAAAAGCTATATAGCTCCAGCGTAGGGGACTGGAATTTGGGGTCTAAATCGGTCCGATATGGCAGAGTTATAGCCATTCTAAGATGCACAGTAACTTCCAGAGAGGAACCAGGGTAATCGGTGATACTTACACCACTTGCAAAGTGATCTCAACACAAAAACCAAACAAAGAATAGACAAACTTTGCAACACTGGACTTCATGTCACAAAGTGGGTTTACTATGTGCACATATAAATATAACAAGTGGTGTAAGTATCACCAAGATTACGCTGGTTGCTCTCTGTACTGTTCTTAATCGTATCCCGGTGCTGTGCTCAAGCAATACCTGAGGACCGGAGACAGTGATGCTCAGCTGTTCTTTGGTGCCATGAGGCTCTTGGGACCAAGGTGGCCCTTGTCTCAGGGCTTCTAATTCCCAGAGGACTCTTCAGGCTCCATTGCCACTACAGGTGAGTGGACAGACTGTTGTATATTCTGACAACTACATGAGCAGACACCTGAGTGTGCTGGCTAAAAAAGTCACATGAACTGTCACCAGGTCTGGGGATAGCATCATGAAGGTGGCCTCTAACCATGCCACTTGTGTTGAGGCCTGGATCTGAGTGCCCACTAATAAGCAGCAGAGCAGACCTGCATAACAGTTAGATCCTTCAGACCCTGAGAGATGCTGCTCTAAAGCTCTCAGAAACTGCTCTCCTTTGTTATCTCCATAGCCCCCCAAGCCCTGAAAGCCAGTGGTCAAATCATCTGTGTTAAATGCACCGACTGGTCTCGAGGCCTCTCTGTCAGGGGGGATGGTTGCAGATGTTTGTGGTGCTACTTCCTGCTCCAGGTGGCTGCATTGTGTTGAATCCTTCTTGGATTTTGGCACTGAAGATAGTATTGGACTTCGCTGTGACACTTGCTATGTTTTCTCAGCTCCTCCGAGATAATCCTCAGTGCCTTCATGGAAATGTGATGCTCATCCTTCATCTTTTTTAGAGCAGGATTCCAGACATCTAAGACCACAAGCTCAGGAGTCAGGGCTGAGATCTGTGGAGCCTTTGTTCCCCATTGTCAGATCCCACCTTCATCTCTGATTGCTCTGGCAGTATGGGGATAACTAATGAAGGAGTGCCACATGTATAAAGAGAATTGTATTGGAAAGGGATTGGTATCCTACTGGGCCTTTCTTCAAAGTAAAGTTATGCAAGAGCAAAAGGCTTTTGCAGCCTACAGCAGCTGTCAGAGTGTGCAGTAGTACATCTACGATATCCATGCTTTCATGCAGGAGAGGTTTATCAAATGCAGAGTAACGTGAAGCGAGTTACATCTTTACAGACATCTTACAGGGGAGCTCCAAAGCAGTGAGAGAATGATATGACTGGGACCATTTGAGACCTTGGGTATCCAGTCATACAAGACTGTGTCCATCGGATTTGACAGATTGGGAGATAATTTGGAAAGGGCAGTGATGGCAGCCTTTACCCACATCGTAGAAACCGTACAGGCTGCACTCATGCAGCTGGGGTGTGATATCCTGGGCACATGGCAGGATAGGGGTCCAAAGAGGTGGCTGCCACTCAAGGGAACCCCACATCCTCTCATTTCAGCTGAGTCCCTCAAAGGTTTGAGGAAGTGCCTGAGAGGGTGCAGGTGTTAGCAGTCACTGCATTGTCTGACATGGCTCCAACTGTTGCAGGGATATTGCATGACACTGCACCCAGATAGCCAAGACCACAACATTCACAGCAGGGCTGCAAACTTGACCTTGACCTTAACCTGCCATCGCTGTTGCTCCTCCCACTCAGGCAGGACAGGGACACAATCTTGGGTCAAGAAGTAGGACTAACATACGTTATTGAGTCACAAATGATAAGCACAGGAGTAGGACTTAGAGCATATTTACGATATAAATATCACAAAATAAATATAGCTCTTTTTAATTCTCCTTTGGATGGACAGTATTTGTTAGGTAGGGCCATGGAAAGACAATAAGTACTGGGGCAAAGTTGAAAGATGGCAGTTCAGCCTGAGTGGAGGTTATCTGTGGTATGTGCTTGAGACAATATGTAGGCATTCTTTTGCAAGAACACTTATTTAGTGGTTGGAGGTATTTATTGTTAGTAGTTCTAATCTGTCTTCCTCACTGCATCATCTCCATCAATGTCACCTTGCTTCTCCTCAAACTCATACTGTGCGCCTGAAGCCCCACGAATCTGCTCCTTATCCTGCTGCATGCTCACTCCTCTTTGGATGGCAAAATGAACCATCATGCAAGAAATGGTAATGATTTTGGAGACTTTGGTCAGACTGTAGAGCAGTATTCCGCCCAAGTGATCTGAGCAATAGCATTGTTGCTTCAGCATCCCTATGATGTATTTCACAGTATCTCAAGTGGTGATATGGGCCGTATTGCATCTACACTCTTCTGCAATGTGGAGGTTTCTAATTGGGGTCATTAGCTATGGCTACAAGAGGTAGTTCTGATGCTCGCACACGTCTGTATCTCAGTCTCATTCAGCCCCACAAAATTCTCTGCGGACTGTCAAATAATGTAGGCTACTGCATAATGAAAGCATCACTGGTATGCCCTGGATAATGGGAATTAATATTTAAATATCATTTCTGTGGGGTGTGAAACCACCATTTATGTATTGGTAGCCCTTCCTGTTGATGAATGCATTTGAGTTGAAGTGTGTAGCCCTGATGGACAAATGAATCGGCCTATAACACTAGACTCTTGGGAAGTCTGTTAGATGCTAAAAGCTCTGTGCCCTCCAATTGATGAAAGTGATGAAGGGATTTCCCCATGGTTTATACAGGAATGAACTGCAGACTGGCTTGTTTGGCAGATGTCTCCCGGCAGTGGCCTGGATGCATCATGTTGCATAGAAGCCTAATGTCACAGTGATAGTCACAGGGAAAAGTTGACCAAGTCCTTGAAATTATCTATCAATCCGCCTGCAGCAGGTAGCATAGTTCAGTCACCACTTCAATAGTGAAGTGAATGTGCTGAAGAGTGATCTCCTTTGACGTACCGAGGTACAAGTGGTGAGATGTGTAAACAAGGATCCTCGGGTATTGACGGCAGCAAACGTACTTCCTGAGGTGTGCACCTGAAGATGATGTGCCTTGTGAACTGGTTCTCCTCATCTATTTTATGCAGTTGTAAACAATTTTACAACACCAAATTATAGTCCAACAATTTTATTTGAAATTCACAAGCTTTCGGAGGCTTCCTCCTTCCTCAGGTGAATGTTGTGGAAATGAAATCCTCGAACCCTTCGCATTTATAAATCACAGAACAATACCTGGTGATTACAGATAGTCTTTCCAACTGCCCGTTGCCAAGGCAATCACAGTGTGCAGACAGAGAGGTGTTACCTAAAAGGCCACCGAATATACAAACCACCAAAAAAAAACAGAGAGAGACAGGCAGAAACATAGAAAAGACAGCAAATGACCCGTTATATTAAAAACAGATAACATTTGTTCGCTTGAGGGGTTACGTGTAGCGTGACATGAACCCAAGATCCCGGTTGAGGCCGTCCTCATGGGTGCGGAACTTGGCTATCAATTTCTGCTCGACGATTTTGCGTTGTCGTGTGTCTCGAAGGCCGCCTTGGAGTATGCTTACCCGAGGTCGGTGGCTAAATGTCCTTGACTGCTGAAGTGTTCCCCGACTGGGAGGGAACCCTCCTGTCTGGCGATTGTTGCGCGGTGTCTGTTCATCCGTTGTCGCAGTGTCTGAATGGTCTCGCCAATGTACCATGCTCTGGGGCATCCTTTCCTGCAACGTATGAGGTAGACAACGTTGGCCGAGTCACAGGAGTATGAACCATGCACCTGGTGGGTGGTGTCCTCTCGTGTGATGGTGGTATCTGTGTCGATGATCTGGCATGTCTTGCAGAGGTTACCGTGGCAGGGTTGTGTGGTGTCGTGGACGCTGTTCTCCTGAAAGCTGGGTAATTTGCTGCGAACGATGGTCTGTTTGAGGTTGGGTGGCTGTTTAAAGGCGAGTAATGGAGGTGTGGGGATGGCCATAGTGAGGTGTTCGTCGTCATTGATGACATGTTGAAGGCTGCGGAGAACATGGCGTAGTTTCTCCGCCCCGGGGAAGTACTGGACGACAAAGGGTACTCTGTTGGTTGCGTCCCGTGTTAGTCTTCTGAGGAGGTCTATGCGATTTTTCGCTGTGGCCCGTCGGAACTGTCGATCGATGAGTCGAGCGTCATATCCCGTTCTTACTAGGGCGTCTTTCAGCGTCTGTAGGTGTCCATCGCGTTCCTCCTCGTCTGAGCAGACCCTGTGTATTCGCAGGGCCTGTCCATAGGGGATGGCCTCTTTGACGTGGTTAGGGTGGAAGCTGGAAAAGTGGAGCATCGTGAGGTTGTCCGTGGGCTTGCGGTAGAGTGAGGTGCTGAGGTGCCCGTCTTTGATGGAGATTCGTGTGTCCAAGAAAGAAACTGATTCTGAGGAGTAGTCCATGATGAGCTTGATGGTGGGATGGAACTTGTTGATGTTATCGTGTAGTCTCTTTAGTGATTCCTCGCCGTGGGTCCATAGAAAGAAAATGTCGTCGATGTATCTGGTGTATAGTGTTGGTTGGAGGTCCTGTGCAGTGAAGAAGTCCTGCTTGAACTTGTGCATGAAAATGTTGGCGTATTGGGGTGCGAATTTGGTCCCCATGGCTGTTCCGTGTGTTTGGGTAAAGAACTGGTTATCGAAGGTGAAGACCTTGTGATCCAGGATGAAGCGGATGAGTTGTAGGATGGCGTCTGGAGATTGGCTGTTGTTGGTGTTGAGTATTGATGCTGTCGCAGCGATGCCGTCATCGTGGGGGATACTGGTGTAGAGTGCCGAGACGATGCTGCATATTTTATGCAGCACAGTGGGAACAGCCGAAGAGATTCCATTGCTTGTAATATTGCTAGCTACAAGTTGTACTGCAACAGCAATTGCCAAGACTTTAGAAATGTGTGTCTTAACAAACTGAAGGCTTCAACAAAAAGTCAAAAATGTAGAGGGAAATATAAGTTTAGCTAGATGTTTAATACACAAGTAGAGAAATGCTCACCACAAAAAAAAGACTTCCACGTTCAATGAAATTGCGCTCCAAAGCATACAATGGCCATTTTTCCTGTCATGTCTCCGTTTTATATAGGTACGGGTTGTACTGGGGACACAACTTTGTCTGAAGTTATGAAATTCAGTGTGAGGCTTTATTTCCCTACATATACAGCTTATGCAAGGCTCGCACACATCTGTATGTGTCTCATTCAGTCCCACAAAATTGTGCATCAGTAAATTGGGCATGAGCTCAAGCCAGATTGTCTAAGCCATGCCTGCTGCCTGCCGAGCCTTAGAAAAAACTGGAGCTAGTTTGGGCTCTAACCAAGAGGATCTGCGCTTACATTTCTTCATTCCTTTGCTGAACTTTAACTGGCCTGTTTAGGGTAAAACTCTGCTTGTACTTGGATGCACGTATGTGTAGATTATGCTTTTGTGAGGCACCTTGGGATGTTTTTCTACGTTAAAGATGCTATATAAACGCAAGTTGTTATTGTAGAGTTCTCTCCCAACAATTAGGAATTCCAATGTTTCGAAAGGGTTGAGGGAATAATTCCTGCTATCCAAACACACAAATTAAGGTGTGCCTGATGTTGAGCTGCTACCACGCTAGTGTTTTTTCATTATTCTCTGTTTTAATTATTTTTTTGAAGGTTCTGTGAGCAATTTGAGCAGTTAAACAATTGGCATTTGGTTATACTCAAATGTGAAATTCAATGTATCATTGATTTTTGGCATGTTGATACTGCATCATCAATTTATGGTTCTCTTCTAAGCAACTCAGTGATTGGCTTTGCGATAAGATTGTTCTGCTGAGGGTCCCATTTTTTTTGTCTTTACAGTGATTATATCTATGTCTCAACCTGTGCCTTTTAATGCATAAAAAGCAGTGTTTTTAAAAAATAGCGTGTATTCATGAAATGGGGCATTTTCAAAAGTGCTCTTTTCCTACTGCTGGTTATGTGCAACTTATTGCCATTTAGGTTTTATGTCATGAAATAGAAATACACAATGGGAAACTGGCTTATCCAGTTTAGACCAAGAATGAGTTTTGAAGATCTGGATATTGCACTCATTGTATTGTCTGACTATATAATAAGTAGTTATATATTTCTCCTTTTTAAATAAAAAATAACACATTACTGTAGTTATTATGTAATGGGACTTACCGCTGTACTATGTAAGTGATTGACCACAATGTTGAAAATTCTGTGCTGTGTCTGCCTCATGTTTTGCTGCCTTTACCAAAGAGCTCATGTATCAAGCCACCAAGCCAAATATTTATGTGAATACAACACTCCTTTCCCTACCTGTAAATTTGCCACTGGTCAAAGTAAGGATGGAGTACTAAATCTGTTCTAACAGCAGGTCTTAAGTACAGAACTATGATACCCAAATTGGGCAGATTAATGGCTATAGGGACAACTTTTTTTTTATTCATTCATGGGATGTGGGCGTCGCTGGCAAGGCCAGCATTTATTGCCCATCCCTAGTTGCCCTTGAGAAGGTGGTGGTGAGCCACCTTCTTGAACCGCTGCAGTCCATGTGGTAAAGGTTCTCCCACATTGCTGTTAGGTAGGGAGTGCCACGATTTTGATCCAGTGACGATGAAGGAACGGCGATATATTTCCAAGTCAGGATGGTGCGTGACTTGGAGGGGAACATGCAGGTAGGGTGTTCCCATGCGCCTGCTGCCCTTGTCCTTCTAGGTGATAGAGGTTGCAGGTTTGGGAGGTGCTGTCGAAGAAGCCTTGGTGAGTTGCTGAAGTGCATCTTGTAGATGGTACACACTGCAGCCACAGTGCGCTGGTAATGTCAAGAGCAGTCACTCTCAGCTCACTTCTGGAATTCAGCTCTTTTGTCCATGTTTGGACCAAGACTGTAATGAGGTCTGGAGCCAAGTGGTCTTAGCGGAACCCAAACTGAGCATCGGTTGAGGTTTGGACCTGAGTGGTCCTGGCAGAACTCAAACTGAGCATCGGTGAGCAGGTTATTGATGAGTGAGTGCTGCTTGATAGCACTGTCGACGATACCTTCCATCACTTTGCTGATGATTGAGAGTAGACTCATGGGGCGGTAATTGGTCGGATTGGATTTGTGCTGCTTTTTGTGATTTCACACACAAGTTTATATTTGGATTTTTAAATAGAGAATATTAAAGCATCTGGTGTATAAAGAAGTGTGAAGAAGGTAGTTTTCTAAAGTTCTACCACATTAAATATTTTCGGTTTAGGATTTGACATGGTATAAAGTCAACTTCAAAATGACCAGTTCATGAAACCCAGTGAAAAGTAATTTATATTCCCAAATGTTGGTTGCATGGTCAGTTTTCAACTAAGCAGGGCACTATCATTCTTGTATTTACAGTATTTGACCCAAAAGCGAGCAGATATTTAAAACATTTCATGCCAAGTTTTAGTTGCATATATTACCTATGTAACTTCTGATTTTCTCCCTCTGGGTAACTATTAGGTGCTTGAGGATGTAGATCGATGCTGTCAGGCTCTCTCTCAAAGACTTGGAACCCAACCTTATTTCTTTACCCGACAGTAAGTTACATTGTTATGATTACAGTTACAATAGTGGAGAACAGAGATGGTCTTTTTAGGCTTGTGCTGTATTCATTTGATTTTCATGTCCCCTCTATTTCCATTTGTTTAGCCATTAATACAAAGGAATGCTACTACTGTGTAGTTTCTTTTATTAACAGTGTCAGAATCTTTGGCAGATGAAATGCCCAGAAGCAATGTATTTTGCTATTTGAAGTGCAGCATTCTATTTCAAGGATGGTTTTGTTATGCACAGTAGCTGCAGGGGAAGCAGACTCCTGTTTTTTTCACTGAGAGATGAAGAGCAACTGTCAGTGGTCACAAGACATTATCCTACATACATTTTTAAGTGTACTATTTTGGTATATTTAATTTATGTTCATTTGGGAAAAATGTAATTAATCTGTTAATGACAAGATTTTTTTCATAAGACAGAAGTACCTGTATAATAAATTACAGTAATAAAAATTAAGATGGTCTGCGTCTGTGAAACCTATAGAGATTGGCTTAATTTAGTTAGGAAATGCCAACAGCTTATTGGGGAACAGAAGTGCTACGTTAATATCCCTTGCAATAACCTTTCCTTAACCTGTTCTTTGTGACAGATTGTTGCTACAGGCCTCAATGTTGGCGTCTAAAATAATGGTTAGCTAACCTTTTGATGTTTGTGCTGCAGGCCAACAGAACTGGATGCACTGGTGTTTGGTCATCTGTTCACAATCCTTACAACTCAGCTGACCGATGATGCACTTGGTGACAAAGTGAAAAATTATGAAAACCTCCTAAAGTTTTGTAGAAGAATAGAGCAGCACTACTTTGAAGAGCATGATCGAGAGAGTGCTTTGAGTTCAGCATCCAGGTGCTCAAGAGGTTCTTCCACAAAGTAATTAACAAAGATCAAAGCAAAAAGAGGAAATTATTGTTGGAAACAAAAAAAATTAACATTGCATCAGTTGCAAAAAAAAATGAAACTGAAGAGTATTGAAGGAGCTGGTTGCCAAGTTTAGTGTGGTTAATGCAATTACAGTCCAATCTCCTGTAACATTTTATGGATAACACTCTATACATAGATCAGCAGACCCTAATTGTTAGCATGATGACCCAGTGCTTTGTTTTCTAATTAATACAAATTGAATGAACAATTTGATGGCGCTGTATCTAATTAAAATACATTAAAGAATAATGTAGAAAATCTAAATATCCTCTTTGACCTTAGTGCTTTTATATATGTAGTAAATACAGTGACTTCTGAGTCCCCCCACAAGCACAAAAGGGCAAAGAATTTGCATTGCACATTAGAGATTACCATGTTAGCTGTTACAACCCTAAACTGGTAATCTGCTCCTCTTTGGGATTTAACAAGTATGTACTGAAAGAAGATCCTTGTGTTTACAAGGTGATTAGTCCCTGTTTCATATTAGCATTCAAAGGATGACTCCCTCCAGAAATGAGCCAGACAGAGGGTCAGTTCACTTGAAAGAAGCAGCTTACTTGTCTAAGTGTGGTCAACACTCAATGCCCTGCCTATATATAAGCTGGTTTCTTTATATTTGGACAAAATTTCCCTTTGTTTATTACGGGTTTCATATTAGGTCTGTTTAGCCTTGATAAAATCTGAATAAACCTGTTATATGGATATAAACAAAAATATTAGTTGTAATGAGTTGTTTAAAATGAATCCCATCTTTTGTAATGCAATTTTCCTTCAGGCAATTTGACTGGTTGTGGCATCAATTGACCTACAGATGTAGCTTAGCTCACTCAACTAAGACACAAGACTCGCAAAAGCAGCAGTACTTTTTGTTACTGTTGCAGTTGGACTAAAAGTGACATTGTTAGAGATCTGGCTTGTACAAATAGTTTGTGAATTGGGTGCTGATATTTATAAATGGTCTGTGAAATAAGTAGCTGAGACTTGCATATGTCATGTGAGACCAGAAAAGGTCAAAGTGCAGTTGTATGACATACCGCTCATTAGCAGGTTATTCTATGGCTGGCAGACCATTGATTTGTTCAAATTGTGATATCACTACTATCTTTTAAATATCTAAACTTAGAATATTTATGGCATATTCTCAAAAGAATATGCATTTTCAGGTGTTAACCATATATATATGATTTTCCTTTCACATCATTTCAGATTACCCTATGCACATTTTTTTGTGCATTTTAAAAGGAATGGTGAAACATTGAGCGATCGAAGGTTGCATCAAAGCAAAGTGGCAGATAAGGATCAGGTTTCTGTCAGATGTCCAAACCCCGTAAAGTGCAGGATCCCTCCAGGTGGCTGACTCATACCATCTGGGTTTCACACCAGGTGGAGTGTAACTCTAGTTCAGTGTGAAACTGGGTTTTAAAACTGCTCAGGTGATTCATTGGATTACTGAGCACTTTATAAGAGGTACGGCAATGTAGTGATGTTACTGGACTGCTTGCTGTCTCAGAACAGTAGTATAATACAACTGCAGTCAATATATCGTCATTGAAATGCAACACAAGATTCAACAGAAATCATAATGGTAGCTATTTGCTGGGATTACTAACCACTTTTAAGTACATAGTTAGAGTTACACAAAATTGCGAATGTAATTTCTTCTCTAGTATTTTCAGAGGAAAATTTATTGTTAAGATTGGTGAGACATTTAGATTAATTTTTTTCCTGAACTTTGAACATTTTCCAAAATTCATGATCTTTTGCCTTCACCTCATGTCAAGCACTTTGAACTGTGAGCCCTAACAATTTTTTACTGAAACCTTCCGTCTAATGTTATATTGCTTTTATTGTGTAAAAAATGCTTATTTCAATGAAAAGCTTAATAGTGATAAGCTATCAGCAATGGCATACGTTTTGAATGTACATTTAAAGGGGCCTATTAGATTATGAGCTTTGTGCAAATTTAATATTGTATGATAGGAAAAAATCACTTTAGATGTGTTTAATGAGTTGAAATTAGGTTTTCTATACAAAATCTAAAGCTCTGCTTCAGTATAGAACAGAGGCCTGATGATTTGAAAAGAAAACTAATCTTATAGCGATGATGCTCCATTTCTTAGTTATAGATACTGCCAAAAAACTGAAAATTTAATCTAATTGAATGTTTAAAGTCCACCAATATACAGTAATCATCAGTCTGTCCCAATGACAAATTAATAATCCATCTTTGAACCTGTATTTTGGAGACTTGCCTATCCATAAAAGTCTGAATGGAGTCAGTCCAAGGTTGGTAAATATAGTCTTGTTTCACTATACACCCTAGCAATTAGCATATTCTCAAGTGTTAGTATTTTGCTGATATTTTCATGTGAAATTGCTTGCGGTGTGACTTTTATAACTAAACACAAAACAGAATTCTGTAAATTACCTTAGCACTTCATCTCAATGTTTGCAGATATTTAAATTGCTAATGTTGTGACTGGTATGTTTCGAATTGCCATTGCAAATCCACCACAGGACATTGAGATGGTTTCTGAATGTTTAGAGAAAAAGCTAAAAGATCAAAGAATAAAAGCAGTGCAATGTAATGCAGGAACAGAGGAGAGTGGGTGATGAAAGCTGTGTGGTCTGTAATCATTATGAAAGGTATAAAACAATGGAAGAAAAAGCATTGTTTTTATAATGTAACAAAGTATTAATTCTGCATGCAGCACAAAAATTTACTTGGTTCTGTATCAAAGTGTAATTTTGCTGCAAATTTTGCATTGCTATCATAATTGAAATAATTTAATGTAAGCAAATGTTGTAGATCATACCACAGATGCAAATAGCAACAATAAGAGCAAAAAACACAATTTAACTGCAGCCCAAAGACCAAGAATAAAGCTCCTAAACATTGAGTCCAAGCAGATTATGAAAAACCTTAATGTAGTCACTATATTAGTTGTAAGAATACGGAGAATCTAAAGGTATTTTAATCTTTTTGTAATATGCAGACTTTTTTGATCCATTGCAATTAATTCCTCAGGTCATAAAATGGTTATCCTGAAAGAAGCTGCATAACAAAAAATGCTGGACTGTGATATCTTTCAGTGTATCTGTCTGCTGATCAAAGTTCATGACTGTAACAAGGCATAATTGATAATAGTGGTTATTGTTAGTGCAGCACTATATATGTAGAATTTTGTCCATGATTTTGTGAATCTTTTCACTAAGCTTGAGCCACGTATAAAAATTAAACCTAGTACAAACTGATTTTTGACCAAATGATTCAAATGTACAATTGGGAGAAGAAAGAAAAGGGATGTTCAAATGAAGGCTGCTGGTGATGTGCCTCTAATGATGCCTCTTAGGATCAGCTGAGCTACTAGTGTGCGCTTCATTTCCTGCAGTTTCTTTTACAAGCAAGACCACAGCTCCCATGGCTCTCACAACAATTATCACCCACTTGTTCTGCAGGTTTTAGTTTTTACATTAGTCTGGTTGAGAAATTCAGAGTATTAATCATGGCTGAAGTTGTTATTTATCACCTGCTGGGTGAGAAATAATAATTTTGGCACTAGTGGGGCAGCAGGCCAGAGGTAAGGAATTAAGTAAAACATCTAAACACCAGCAAGGATCATTTCTCTGATTAATGATTCACTACAGAGAAAAACTGCTGCTCATTATCTGGTCTTACAAATCCAAACTGGGTTATGTGCTTGAAGAATTGTGTCTGTTGCTACCTCCAGCCAGTGACAGCAGCTTTCTATAAAAGTCAGATGTTTTTGAAAAGATAAATCCACAAATATAATGTATGGATACAAATAGTCCAGCAGGCACATTGTTTTAGTTGGCCAGCAGCAGCAGGTTTGTTCAAAAATCTATAAACCCAAATTACAACCGAATGCCACCTCCTCACTGAATGTCAGAAGCCATCTTGCTGCGAATACTTCACCCAAGTTGGAGCGCAGCTCCTGGAACTGATGAGGTGAAGAGTGTTGCACCACAGCTCTGAGCTGGTAATCACAGAACTGAAGAAACACATACATCATCTGCCACATAGGTTGGCGTTTAAAGTGAAAAACCTTCAGATCATGTACAGTCTTGGACAAATGACAGCCCTGTGTACGTTCATCCCTGTGCAGATTGCTCAGCACCCAACTATAGGAAAAAGCTGAGTTCAGCTTTTTTTGCTGACCGTGTTATACTGGGGAGGCAGTTTATGCGCTGTGCTGAAACAATAGTGGAAAAGTGACATAAATAATTTGCAAATGGTTTGACATTTACAAGGCATCATTCACACAATAAGTATCAATGTGTCATTTTAAAATATTGACAGTTCCACTACTGTTTGCAATAATTTAGTAAAGCCCTTCAACTTGTCATTTGTAGATTTTACTTCTGTCTGATAGCTTCCCACATTTGTACCGTGGTATAAAAAGACAAACATTGATAGTGCAGAGCTGCTTTTCTGATCTTACTTTAAGATCAGTAAAGAAAATGTGGTGGTGTTAACACCAAATATTTTTTTCTCTGCTAAGACTCAACTATTCGTTAGAGAAACAATAGCTAATCACGTTGATCCTGTACACAGTATGTCCAGAATAAGAACACAACTTTGTGTTCACCAGTCACCTGAAGGCTATACTGACCTATGTCACAGCAGAATCCAGAAGACCTCAACAAGCAAATTGCAACTTCAGCAATAATGCCACATTTTGTTTGCTGTGATTGTAGGAGTTTACTTTCAATCTACTTAACTGTGCACAAAAAACATGAGAATCACTAAAATGTATTAATGGTGTTTCCTTGCACCTAGTGTACAATATTGGTATCAACTTAGTGGGAACAGTCTTATCAATCTGATCTTCAGAAATCATCTATAATGGAACTATATTGAAAGCGCATATAACATTTAAAATAGCTTGACCCTAGTTAGTAATATTTAGCAAGATTGCAGTCGGTATTTTAATATTGACACAGTTTGAATTCAACCTCATCACCTGATCTTTCAGATATCTTGTTGACTCGCGATCTGTTACGGTGTCTTAGAAACCCCTCATGTACAATTTTTTTTTTTTAAGTATTTCTTACAGTGATACCAAAAATAACTTATTCTGTAGAACATATTAGATCAAATTTATGCTCATACCAATTAATAACTTTGTACTTGGTCCTCAAAAGAATTTGAAAATAAATAATCAAACTTGGATCCAATTACGATTCATTTAAATATCCAGCTCTGATTGACCTTCAGTTTTAGGTGTCAGCCTTGGCTCAGGGTATGTATTCTTGACTCTGAATCAGAAGGTTGTGGGTTTGAACCCCCCTCCAGAGACTTGAGCACATAATCTAGGCTGACACTTCAGGGCAGTACTGAAGGAGTGCTGCAGTGTTGGAGATGCCATCATTCAGATGAGATGTTAAATTGAGGCTCCGTCTGCCCCCTCAGGTGGACGTAAAAGATAGCTCGACACTATTCGAAGAAGAGCAGGGTAGTTCTCCTGGTGTCTTGGCCAACATTTAACCATCGATCAACACCTAAAACAGATGATCTAGTCATTTATTTCATTGCTGTTTGTGGGACCTTGCTGTGCGCAAATTGGCTGCCACATTTCCTACATTAGAACAGTGACTACACTCCAAAAGTACTTAATGGCTGTAAAATGCTTTGGGACATCCTGAGGCCGTGAAAGGTGCTATAAAAATGCAAGTTCTTTCTGTTTTGATCACATAATAACTAAAACATTATCCGGTCATTTATCTCATTGCTGTTTGTGGGACTTTACTGTGTGCAAATGGCTGCTGCATTTCCCCACATTAGTGACTACACTACAAAAGTCCTTCTGAATTCTTTTTTTTTAAAAAGTAATTAATGGAGATCATATTATGGTTAGCATATATTTTGTGAATTTCAGAAAATAGTTGCTAACATCTCTCATGGCTAATCTGAAAACTTTTGGGGTAAAGAAGTGCGTTGTAAGTTGAATAATGAATTAGCTATACAGTAGGAATCAAAAGTCATTGGTGGTAGTTCTAATTGAATAGCTGCATTCAGTGGAATATTCTAGAGATTGGACTTGATACCTATGGTGTTCACCGTAGGCTATTATAACAGTGCCTTTGGATAGAGATTAGCTAAGGTTTCTATTCCTGAGCACTATCCAATGTGAGAGAGAGAGAGAGAGGAGAGGAGAGGATCAGGTTCAGTTGGATGGTGTATCGTCTTTTGGCAGCATCTCAGGTAAATATCGAGATATGATTATATGCCATTTGGTCCAATCAGATGACTGAATTAGCAGTTAGAGATGCTTTTGATGTGAATGGGGTTTGATCATTTTCACACAATTACAGGTAAATTTTGCAGTCTATTTAGTCGTTCAACTAAAATGGATTGTGAGAATGTGCTAGATTTATTACATAAGAGCTAGATGGGTCGCATATTTATATATCATAGTGTGTGCTGTATGGGATAGATTTAAACACTCCACTCCTGATAACTCTGTTGATCTCCATCATCGGGGGAAACTCCTACATCTACTGGTTGATGACTGAACTCTGATGAGCATCAACTCTAACTTAATAAAACCTGATGTGGAGATGCCGGTGATGGACTGGGGTGGACAAATGTAAGGAATCTTACAACACCAGGTTATAGTCCAACAGTTTTATTTGAAAATCACAAGCTTTCGGAGCTTACCTCCTTCGTCAGGTGAGCGAAGGGTTCTAAAAATGCATAGCATATATTAGGCTGGGAGACGATCACAGCAATCAAAGGTGTTGTTGGTGTTCAGACAGGTTAGCCACGGAAAACATTACATCCCAGTATACTGCATACACAATGGGTCAGATTACAAAGACAGAGAGAGAAAGAGACCCGAAAGGCAGAGAGAGAGAGAATGTCCAGTTGTATTAAAAACACATAACTTTTTTCCCGCTGGTGGGGTTACGTGTAGCGTGACATGAACCCAAGATCCCGGTTGAGGCCGTCCTCATGGGTGCGGAACTTGGCTATCAATTTCTGCTCGACGATTTTGCGTTGTCGTGTGTCTCGAAGGCCGTCTTGGAGAACGCTTACCCGAAGATCGGTGGCTGAATGTCCTTGACTGAAGTGTTCCCCGACTGGGAGGGAACCCTCCTGTCTGGCGATTGTTGCGCGGTGTCCGTTCATCCGTTGTCGCAGTGTCTGCATGGTCTCGCCAATGTACCATGCTCCGGGGTGTCCTTTCCTGCAACGTATGAGGTGGACAACGTTCGCAGCAAATTACCCAGCTTTCAGGAGAACAGCGTCCACAACACCACACAACTCTGCCACGGCAACCTCTGCAAGACATGCCAGATCATCGACACAGATACCACCATCACACGAAAGGACACCACCCACCAGGTACATGGTTCATACTCCTGTGACTCGGCCAACGTTGTCTACCTCATACATTGCAGGAAAGGACGCCCCGGAGCATGGTACATTGGCGAGACCATGCAGACACTGCGACAACGGATGAACGGACACCGCGCAACAATCGCCAGACAGGAGGGTTCCCTCCCAGTCGGGGAACACTTCAGCAGTCAAGGACGTTCAGCCACCGATCTTCGGGTAAGCGTTCTCCAAGGCGGCCTTCGAGACACACGACAACGCAAAATCGTCGAGCAGAAATTGATAGCCAAGTTCCGCACCCATGAGGACGGCCTCAACCGGGATCTTGGGTTCATGTCACGCTACACGTAACCACACCAGCGGGAAAAAAAAAGTTACCTGTTTTTAATACAACTGGACATTCTCTCTCTCTCTCTCTCTCTCTCTCCCTCTGCCTTTCGGGTCTCTGCCTCTCTCTGTCTTGTAATCTGACCCATTGTGTATTCAGTATACTGGGATGTAATGTTTTCCGTGGCTAACTTGTCTGAACACCAACGACACCTTTTGATTGCTGTGATCGTCTCCCAGCCTAATATATGCTATGCGTTTTTAGAACCCTTCACTCACCTGACGAAGGAGGTAAGCTTCAAAAGCTTGTGATTTTCAAATAAAACTGTTGGACTATAACCTGGTGTTGTAGGATTCCTTACATTAATAAAACCTGCTGAGACACGAAGAAAAAAAACTAGTTTTGAAATGATTCATTGAGGGATTTAAATACAAATACAGTATGATAACGAGGTGGGAAAAGCTTATTGAATTGCCCCAGAGGCAGCCTGCTGGTTGCAGGGGGGAGTGAATCCAGCTGGTTGGAATGCTGCCCAGGGTCCTCGGGTAAGTCCGGGGTGTGGAAGGCAATCGTGAGGGGGGCTCCTGCTCCGCCTGCCTCCACGTTCAGTGAAGTAAACTTGAAACTTACTTTTTGGATGGCCGGCTCCAGAGGTCCCTTTTAATGTCAAACTTTTACTGAGGTGACAGCAACCATTTTCTACCCTGTGCTCTGATCTCAAAGCTATACAAACTGATTTTGAACACATTAGGCTTTCTGAGGTTCTTTTGGAATTCAATTTAGTGTCATTGCAATGTGTTTAAAGGAAATCAATCGTGCACAGCGCATGCTGCGGTCAGTCGCAACCAAATTTTACAAAGGGGCCTGACTTGCATAAGTAGTGGGCCTCACCAGTTTCAAGCGATTGCTCTGGATGACTACAGGGCACCCTAACCAATATGGCGTGCAGTGCACTTAATGGTGCGGACTAAGCATTCACACTCCGCACACAATATTGCGTCCAGTAGTGCCTATTTTTTGTCTGAGAAATGGACGCTGCACAATCGAATTTCTAGGCCTTTATTTCCTAAAGAGGTACACACACAATTTTGATGTGTTTGCAGCTAGCCAGCTACAAAACTTTGTCTTACTGGTTTAGGAAAGCAACCCTGGCTCCCAATTTACAACCATAAACTAAAATTATACTTTTCTTCATACTGTGTAGCAGATGTCAATGTAGCTGATATCAGCTAAGCGCATCTGCTCTACTAGTTTGTTGGTCAATGTGTAAAAAAACCAGCCTTTCTCTAAAAGATTCAAATTAACAAAATGAGTTGGGGAAGATAATGTAATATTTTTGAACAGAATGGGACAAGTACTTTATACTGAAAGTCTTTCAATCTGCATGAAACTTCTTTTAGTAACAATGCCATCACTAATATAAATTGGCAAACATTTTTCCCCTGGAAACTATTGAATTCTCACATCATGTATTGATGTGAGGAAGGTGCATTACAGGTCAGCTTGGATGAGGCACTCTAATTGCAATAGCTGATCACCAGCGGCACAGGTAGAGGAAGGGCAGTAAAAAGCTTTCTGCACAACCAGTAAAAGCATTTGGATACATAAAAACCCAAATTATCAGAAAAATCCATATGGTGTACTCGTAGAAACAATTACCGATAAGAATAATTTATGCACTTTTAATTGCATATCATAAAAAGCTTTCTTAATTTATAAAAGCATCTGTATCCGTTTCAATGAACGTTTTAATTCCTGCATCCTGGCCAGAGTGATACGAGGTCATCCTTTGTTGCATTTTAGCTAGCAACCCTACTAATTACTTCCATTTTACTACTGATCTGTACCACACCTCACTGCTGTTGTGGTTGGTGCATAATGTCAAGCTTTTACTGGGGTGACAGCAGCCATTTTCTACCCTGTGCTCTGATCTCAAAGCTACACAAACTGATTTTGAACACATTAGGCTTTCTGAGGTTCTTTTGGAATTCAATTTAGTGTCACTGCAATGTGTTTAAAGGAAATCAATAAATGTGTCAACTGTCTTCCTCCTGTAATAAAAATGTTGCAAAAGTTTAAATTAACAATTTGAAAATGTGGCTAATGCTTAAGGATTGCTTTTAATTGGTTAAGAGTAGATGAATCCAGTCTTTTGGGTGTTTGGAATGCACCATTTATGTATGTGAAATCTGTCAGAATTAAAATAGATGGTGAGATTGTACCTTAGATCCAGACTGAGGTTCTGTGGAACACATTTCATGCATTTCCATGCCCATGTAATCCAAATTTCTTATTAATTGCAGATGGTTAAGTGTTGGATAAATTTCACACTCTAGTATGTATTTGTTTCTCACCAGTTTCTTTCCTCCACACATTTTCTCCCCTCCACTTCACTCCCCTCCACTTCACTCCCCTCCTCTTCACTCCCCTCCTCTTCTACCACCAGGGAGTCCCTACACTCTGAAAAGTATATCAATGTGTCATCTTAGCACGTACCTAAAGGCTATTAGAAGAGTTGAAACATTTATAAAGTTCACTGGACAAATCCAAACCTTGAATCTTTTTCTGTTTAAATCAATATGTTTTTATTATATGGAAGGTATTTTAAACAGTCTTGTTGGATATAATGGTGCTATCTGGTTCACCAGACTGATTCCTGGGATGGCAAGACTGTCTTATGAGGAGAGATTGGGTCGACTTGGCCTGTATTCACTCGAGTTTAGAAGAATGAGAGGGGATCTCATTGAAACATATAAAATTCTGACAGTGCTAGACAGACTAGATGCAGGGAGGATGTTTCCCCTGGCTGGGGGGGTCCAGAACAAGAGGTCACAGCCTGAGGATACGGGGTAGGACATTTAGGACTGAGATGAGGAGAAATTTCTTCACTCAGAGGGTGGTGAACCTGTGGAATTCTCCACACAGAAGGCTGTGGAGGCCAAGTCACTGAATATATTTAAGAAGGAGCTAGATAGATTTCTAGACACAAAAGGCATCAAGGGGTATGGGGAGAGAGCGGGAATATGGTATTGAGATAGCGGATCAGCCATGATCATATTGAATGGCGGAGCAGGTTCGAAGGGCTGAATGGCCTACTCCTCATATTTTCTAAGTTTCTATCTCAGGGCAACATTGCACAGTTTCACAGATCGGTAAAATAGGGGGTTCTAATTTGCAAAACACTGAATTCCCAATCTCAGCTGTGTTACTCAGGAACAACTCAGTAGCAACCAGGCACTCCAAAGGGGAATCTGAGAAAAATTCCGGGGCACCTCTTAAACACAATCTTTTGATAGGTTCCAAAGCAGCCTTTGGAGGGGACTGGAGCTCGTTTCTTATCCGACCCCTCAGCCATGAATGGTGTGGGATGCAGAGAGACCAAATGAGCGTAGGGGAGAAAATAACTAAAGATATATTACCCTCACAAACTTCAGTGTGATCCAAAATTTATCCCACCTTTATGATATTGCAATTGGAACTCCTCCATCTTGACTGCTGTCATAAATCTACTAGATTCTGCTATATTACAATGGTCACACTTCTGGCCTGTTTATATGCAACTTGAACAATAGAGTAGTGTAATTTCCTGTGTGGCATCCGGCAACAAATTTGGCAGCATATTATAATTTGGTTTTTATACACGTTCTGGAAGTAATCACAATAGCCTACTCAGTGAGACTATCATCTCTTGGTTCCACTCTTACATACCCAATCATAACCAGTGTATCTTGGCAATGGCTTCTTTTCCCGCCTGCTCATTGTTGCCCCTCGAGTCTCCCAAGGATCTATCCTTGGCCCCTTCCTCTTCATCTACATGCTGCCTCTTGGCTACGCCATCAAAGATATGGGATCAGTTTCCACATGTATGCTGATAACATTCAGCTTTACCCCTCCACTGCATGTCCAACATCCAGTCTTGGATGAGCCACAATTTCCTCCAGTTAAACATTAGGAAGACTGAAGCCATGTCCTCCTGCCCCCACCATAAACTCTATACCTTCACCACTAATTTCATCCCCCTCCTGCCCTCTTTCAGGTTGAGCCAGACTGTTCACAACCTCAACGTTCTATTCGATCCCAAGCTGAGTTTCCAATCCCATGTCGTCTCCATCATAAACACTGCCTACTTCCATCTCTGTAACATTGTCTGACTCCGCCCCTACCTCAGTCCTCATCCATGGCTTTGTAATCTCCAGATTTGACTATTCCAATGCTCTCTTGGCCGGTCTTCCATTCTCCACCCTCTGTAAACATCAGCTCATTCAAAACTCTGCTGCCATATTCTATCCCACACCATGTCTAACTTAACTATCACTCCTGTCCTTGCTGACCTACATTGGCTCCTGATCCCCAAACACTTCCAATTAAAAATTCTCAACCTTGTATTTAAATTCTTCATGGCCTTGCCCCTCCCAATCTTCTCTAGCCCTACAATCCCCCACCAGAAATCTCTGTTCCTCCAACTTTGGCCTCTTGTGCGTGCCCCTTTTGCTCCACCTTGGGTGGTCATACATTCAGCCATCTAGGCCCCACACACTGGAATTTGCTCCTTAAACTTGTCTGCCTCTGCACCTCTCCTGCTTTGAAACCCTCCTTATAGCTTACCTCTGATCAAGCTTTTGGTCACCCCTCCTAAAACCACCTTCTTCGGCTTGGTGTCCAAATTTGTCTGATTATGTCTGTGAAGTGCTTTAGGGTGTTTCTCTGCGTTAAAGGCAAGTTGTTGACGACTCATTTGTGAAAGAACTAGCGTTTGTGACCAAAACAGTTCAGTGGATTTAAGACTTTATCCACACAAAGGGGATTTTGCAGTTATCAGACTCATAAAATTTTATAGCACAGAAGGAGGCCATTTGGCCCGCCATGCTTGTACCAGTACTCAAACCACCATCCACTTACTCCCATTCCCCTGGCCTTTCCCCATACCCTTTTAAATTTTTCTATTTCAAATATTTATCCACTTCCCATTTAAAAGCTATAATGGATTTTGTGACAACTGCTATTCCATGTCCAGGAGGGCAGGACAGAGATCCAGTAGAAAGTAAAGCATATAAACAAAAAGCAAAACATAGTGGCCAGGAAATTCATCAGATCTGTTCCCATTTTGCCAGCATTACTTGGCTAGAAGAACGGCGGAATCCCCGTTCACACTCGTAAATGGGGTTTCTGTCATACTTCCAGCGAAGTAACGCTGGTGAAGTGGGTGCAGATCAGAGGAATTTTCCATCCAGGGAATTCTGATGATCTCATTGGACTTAATATTAAAACCTAAAAGTGTAGTGAGGAGAATTAAAACAACTCATTAATTGTACAAAAGTACTGTTAGAAGAGGGGGGTGCGCATGGGACATGATTCTCTGAAGGTGGGGGGGGGCTCAGCAAAAAAGTTTAGGAACCTCTGCTTCTATATCCACAGATTTCCCAGGGTTCTCTCTTTAGGATTCAGAACAATGATACTGTATAAAATCAGTTTTTTGAAAGTATCTGAATTTGGGGATTTACTGAGGAGAGAATTATCTGACTATTACACAAAAGCAAGTCTTTCTGAACAGAGTATTAATAATTACAAGCCCACAAATGTAAAGACCATTAAAAATTTGAAAAATATAATTGTACATAGCTTCAGTAGATGAGCCTCCAAAATGTTCGACTGTTACCATTCAGTTTGTTGTGTGAATATGTCAGACGTTCATTGTACTGAGTTAGGAAACAAAAGAATGACAGGAAACAAGAGAATGAACTAAATGGTGCCAGTCTATGAGGAGCTGCATAGACAGGAACTTAACCATTTGCCTATGGTCCATAAGCCTCTGTTTCCTTGCACTGCCTTTCTATAACAGCTGTCTTTATATGAAAGATTCTTTGTTTAGAGTCTGAACTCATCTGATGCTCGTGTACTGGAACTGGATGACAGATTCTCAGAGGAAAACTGGTTGTGTCTAAGGGATGTCAGCACTGTCCTAATTTAAAGAAAGGCTCATACCAATGAGTCAGAGATCGCCTGCACCTGTGACAATGGGGCACCAAGCTCAAAATAGCAGTGAAGAAAAATGGTTTTCTGTGAGTGATTAAATGATGTCTAGATTAATGGCCAGGAAATGAGCTATTATCACAGCCTCACAGCTGTATTGCTTTTTAATGGTCTCACTGTTCTTAGTGCATTTTCCTTGAACTTGGAAATCAAAGGGGTGCTTCTGTAGCTAAACATTAATGCAGTTGTAAAAGGCAGGACTACGCCCCTTAGTGACACCTCAATATTAATAACTACTGTAGTCCCAGAGTCATAAAATCAGCAACATAAATCAATTCCATATTCTGCTCCACTTATAAATCAATGGTGTTCCTTGCAAAATTATGTGGTTTTTTTGCAGTATGAAAAAATAAATCAGAATTTATCAAACTTACACAAAGCTTTTAACTTCTGAAAATCACTTCTGTTATACCAAACAAGAGGAATATGCAAAGCAGAACACAATTTAGTGAAACACATTTTTGGGTTAACTGGCTAATAGCCTGTATAAGCATGTACAACCAAGGCCACACAGGAAAACTGAGTGCAGTTGCCTCCAGTGATGCAACAAAGGCTTTAATGAACTTAATTAAATACAGGTCAATAATGTTTTTAGAATGCAAACCATGAAATATGCTTATGCAATTAAAAAAAATTGAAGCAATTTCTCTTGATGATAATTGCCTAGTAGTTGCTTTATAGCAACCAAAGGAACCTTTTAACGTTCATTGGGAGAACCTACTCCAGATGTATTATAAGTACAGCTGATTTCATTTTGGCGGGTATGTCTGATTGCATGCCTCCTTCTTTACATTGTTTAAACAATTAATCAGAGATTCAATCAACAAATGACATTATTTAATTATATACACTCCTTCCATTTTTTAACCGCGCATTCTTCCAAGTAAACTTGTTTTTAAATTTGCCCGCTCCGCAAGCTTTGAAATAAATCAGCCGCCTTCCTTTTGATCTGGTGTGCTGTCAAAGTAGCCTCAAGATAGGATTTGGCTGGTACATATCTTCTCAACCATTTTTTACCCCGTTAGCGTCCAATGGTTTCCTTGACTTACTGAGCACACTTCTACACTCACAAGAGCTTAACTTTTTGATTTGCTAAAAAATGTGCTTTTCAATAAATAGGAACCCTAACTTCTGATAAGGAACGCTTTCATCAGGTGATTTTTGTACGATTGAGCAAAGCGTTTAGATTTGCCATGAAATCTCCCTACTGGTCTTGAGAGTACTTTTAAAAAATGTAATTCATATATATAATCATGAGCTATAAACATCTTAGGAAGACGAAGTTATCTAAATGTATAGAAACTAAAATGTTGACCAAAAGATCACAATGTAGAACTATGGAATAAATTCAATATCAAAAGAGTTACTAGATCAAGCCCAAAAGGGAAATCTTCATTTATTTTTCTCTCCAATGTTAAATTATTTCTCTCTCCTCCCTCCTCTCCATGCACCATTCTTTGCTGACTGAGGCCTGGGAGAAGTCAGATTTCTGTAGGTGTTCAGCAGATATACAAAACCCTTCAGGTTGACCCTTCAGTTTTTAACATTATACCTTTTTGTGCCTCCCTCCCAATGGCTCAGCTGAGAGCAGGAACTCACCACTTGGAGAATCATGGATATGAATCCATGTTGTACCAATTCATAGTACACCACACCAGTTGTCCAATACATTGCATCTAGGATCCACTGAAATGAAATTTCAGAGGATTTGCTCTTTTAAAGATCAGACAAAACTAAGTGGCTTGGGTGTGGTTTGTTATTCTGTGGGTTTTAGACAGTGACTTGAATCGCAATATTTAGGAAAAAGGAAATACATCAGTCTCTCTTGTGAATATAATCAGACAATTACCAAGCCTTTTTATATTCCCTCCAGTATAACCTTAGTCACTAGCAGAGCAGGAAAAACAACATTATCTTTTCACATAACATCAATAAGGTGCAGACAAGGGACTGTAGAGCTAATGTGGATAACTTATGCCCAAATTAAATATCTTACAATTTCAGATAACTAACCACTACATGTTGCAACAACTCCTACCATATTTACCTCACTAAATGCTGCATAAAACAGCATGTTTATAGAAACAATTTTTGACTATTTAATGCCCATAGTACAGAGTGATGAGTCACCAGCATAGCTCATCAGATATGTTTCTCTATCTACACAATAAGTTGCCAATCTAAGCAAGGCTATTAGAAGGAGATGCTGAATGGAGGTGATGTCAAAGCTCCCAGCATCAAGTTTTGACCAGTCATTTACCAAAATGTTTCTGTGTGGTTTTAAGCATCTTTTGTGTACTGTCAAAAACACAACCTAAAAAGTATGGAAATATTGCAGTTCTGGTGCTATTCCTCCAAGTAATAAATGTGCACCTTTCATAGCTAGTTATTACCCATGGATACTTTATATTGGAAAAGTACACCATTCTGGATCATATGCAGCTCACTGCTCCTGAGCTAGTCTGAGCTGAACTGGCAGTGGGAGGAATTGTTGCTGAGCAGATTTTAAGTAGCACTTCCTAACATCAGTAGTAGGGGAAAATGCTATAGTCTATTATAAAGGATGTGTTAACAGGACACTAAGAAAATATCAACGGGATTAGACAAAGTCAACATAGATTTATGAAAGGGAAATCATGTTTGACAAACCTACTGGAGTTTTTTGAGGATGTAACTGATAGAATAGATAAGGGAGAACCAGTGGATGTGGTTTATTTGGATTTTCAGAAGGCCTTTGATAAAGTCCCACATAAGAGGTTAGTGTGCAAAATTAAAGCACATGGGATTGGTGGTAATATACTGGCATGGATTGAAAATTAGTTAACAGACAGGAAACAGAGTAGGAATAAATGGGTCTTTTTCAGGGTGGCAGGCAGTGACTACTGGGGTACCACAGGGATCAATGCTGGGGCCCCAGCTATTCACAATATATATCAATGATTTGGATGAGCGAACCAAATGTAATATTTCCAAGTTTGCTGACGACACAAAACTAGGTGGGATCGTGAGTTGTGAGGAGGATGCAAAGAGGCTTCAAGGCGATTTAGACAAGTTGAGTGAGTGGGCAAATATATGGCAGATGCAGTATAATGTGGATAAATGTGAAGTTATCCACTTCGGAAGGAAAAACAGAAAGGCAGAGTATTATTTAATTGGTGATAGATTGGGAAGTGTTGATGTACAAAGGGTGTCCTTGTACACCAGTCACTGAAAGCAAACATGCAAGTGCAGCAAGCAGTTAGGAAGGCAAACGGTATGTTGGCCTTCATTGCAAGAGGATTTGAGTACAGGAGCAAGGATGTCTTACTGCAGCTATACAGGACTTTGGTGAGACCAGAACTGGAGTATTGTGCGCAGTTTTGGACTCCTTACCTAAGAAAGGATATACTTGCCATAGAGGGAGTGCAGTGAAGGTTCACCAGACTGATTCTTGGGATGGCAGGAGTGTCATATGAGGAAAGATTGGGTCGACTCGGCCTGTATTCACTCGAGTTTAGAAGAATGAGAGGGGATCTCATTGAAACATATAAAATTCTGACAGGGCTAGACAGACTGGATGCAGGGAGGATGTTTCCCCTGGCTGGGGGGTCCAGAACGAGGGGTCACAGTCTCAAGATACGGGGTAGGACGTTTAGGACTGAGATGAGAAGAAATTTCTTCACTCAGAGGGTGGTGAACATGTGGAATTCTCTACCACAGAAGGCTGTGGAGGCCAAGTCACTGAATACATTTAGGAGGGAGCTGGATAGATTTCTAGACACAAAAGGCATCAAGGGGTATGGGTAGAGAGTGGGAATATGGTATTGAGATAGAGGATCAGCCATGATCATATTGAATGGCGGAGCAGGCTTGAAGGGCCGAATGGCCTTCTCCTGCTCCTATTTTCTATGTTTCCTATGGTACCTGAGAAGCCTAGCATTGCTGCTTCCTTGGAGAAGAAACAGCAGAGGACTAGTCACCCATATTGGCCTTGCCCATTGTATATCTTCTGGTAGATGGTTACATCAGAACTTTGGCAGAAGTCTAGGAGCAGATTGCTTGCCTTCCTTCTCAGCCAGGGAATGGTACATTGCATAGGGAAACCTAAAGAGGGAGAAGAAATTTTTTTTGAGAGTAAAATAAAATGATATATAAGAACCATTTTCTTACAGAACCACCTACCAGTACTGGTAATTGAGTGTAAAATGCTTACTCTTGCTATGGCAAGTTGCTGCAACAAATTAAGTTATAAAGTGGATTTCTGTTATTTTAATTTGATTCTTTTTTTTCCCCTCTCAAGAGCTTTGCTGGTATTACCAGGAGTACAAGTGAACTCAATGCTGATTTCCGCACAATTTCAATACCACTATCTCTGTGCTTAAATACAGTAGCACGCTTAACTTGGAGTAAAATTAAAGCACTATGCATTCCTCCATGAGCATCTTCAAGTGCCTAGCTAAGAATGAATCACAAGTTTAACAGCATAATTCGCTCCACAACTGTTGGAGTTGTGAAGCATTCATCTTAATTTCTATGTTGCCAGTATGACTTGTTTCTTGATTGACCTGTTTTTTCAAACTAGCTTTTCTTATTTGTTCTTGGGATGTGGATGATGCTGACAAGTCTGCATTTTTTGCCTATTCCTAGTAGCCCTGAGAAGGTGGTAGTGGCCCTTTTCCTTGGCAATGGTGTTGGGTATGATAGTTGTTGACAGGATTTGCTGATTGCATACATATTCTTGGAATTGAACTACAATGTCTAAAGAAGATGCACAAATACTTTTTTAAAATAATCTGTGTTCCCCCAATGATACACACAAAGGGTGGTAGAAGTTTGGAACTCTCTTCCGCAAACGGCAATTGATACTAGCTCAATTGCTAAATTTAAATCTGAGACAGGTAGCTTTTTGGCAACCAAAGGTATTAAGGGATATGGGCCAAAGGCGGGTATATGGAGTTAGATCACAGATCAGCCATGATCTTATCAAATTGCGGAACAGGCACGAGGGGCTGAATGGCCTACTCCTGTTCCTATGTTCCTATGATAATATGACTTTAGCTGAGACTAGAAAGATTCCAGATTCAATCTCCAATTTATGTTGAGTTAGCTAATCTCAATCAGGGCAGTAATTGGGGTGCAATAATTAGCCTCTGAACTCTTTGGTTAGGGAGGGAAAAAATTGGCCAGGGCCCTCATTCCTGTTCACTCTCTACTAACCCTTACTGGAAGTGCACTTACATCGATATCAAGAGAGGGCTCAACAACAGCTAGGTGCCAACATTCACTGTTAAGGCTCACACATGACGAATAGCCACTTGGGTGAGATATCAGAGGGAGCCCAGGACCTGAGGAACCATATCCTGGTAATGTGTCAGTGAGAAAGGGAGCAGAAAAAGTGGTCTGCTTTTAATTTCTGTGCAGACTACCTTTTTATAGCCTTACAAAAACAAACTGATCACAATGGTACACAATCCTTAATATTACCTGATATTAACATTTTAAAAGTTATTTTATATATCCTCACACGGAGTACACATGGGAATCTGTTCAGTTGGGAACAATAGTCATTTATGATCGAGCAAGAGTACCAGTAAACAGTTTTAATGATCTAAATAACACACCATTAAATATTATTGAAAGTAAGCAAACAATAACAAATTAATATGAAAAATTCACTTTGCTAGGTAATTGCTGAGAAAACTTTTATCAATTAATTCATCAAAGAAACATATATCAAGCTGTGTTGTTTGTGACATAAGAAAATATTAGTACCAACCAAATAATCATGTGTTTGTGCCCGTCCCCTTTTCCTCTCAGTAAAGGTTCAGTCTCTAATATTTCCAGTGATTTTTGCCAGTGGGAGGCAGGAATAAACTCCCAAAATTTCAGAGACACAGAATCACATTTGTAGACATTAGTAATCCCAAACTAACCAATGTTTTAATAGGATTAGAAATATAGGATAATTACAAGAAGATTGGCACCTTGGAGAAACCCATGGCGTAGTAATCAAAAAGACACTTGTCTAAATAAATACCTGTCTCCAGAATCCTCTCTTTTAGGCATTATTTTGAGGGTGTTTAGGGCTAAATTAAATTAAAGAAACAATAAACAAAGCACTATGAATTGTTCCTGATGGATGCACAGCTAGGTTTTCAGTCCTGAACTCAGGCGAATTAAAGCATAAGTCAACAAAATATGGGGCCCCCGGTAAAATGCAGAAAAACTGCTGACAACCACGAGTTCCATTTAAGTGTAGTATATTGACTTGCTTTATTATTAATGTAGTGTGTAAACAATCTATGAGATTATTTCTTCATGTATTTTACTACATGTTTGCGTTTTAATGGATTGGGGGGTTTGTCCGAGGGATGTGAAGGGGCCCAAATGTTCTCTGTGTCCAGGGCCTCTCAAATTCTTAATCTGGCTCTGCCTGAATTACGACCTTTTGAATCCACATCTTAAAATTTTTCACAAATACAGTATTTGCAAATTATCAAGGCATTTTTCTTAGATGTGAGCGTCTAAGAATGTACTTTAAGCCAAACAGATTTCTGAAATTCAACACAATCAGTGCTTGATATAAATAAAAGTTGTAATGCTTTGACGAGACATCTGTTCTATTATAATTTATAACAACTGGCTATTTTATAAAATATCAATGGGCTGATCATTAATTTATTTCCAATGAAATCCATTAGGAAAAGCTAAAACCACAGTAATTCTGCTGTGGTGAAAAAAAGCTTTATTTACTTACAAGCAATAAATACTTCTTACTACTGTACTGACTTGGCAATTACTCATGCAGAGGAAGAGCCTCTCCTGGCTGGACTAATGGTGTTTCAGAACAAAGCGTTTCCATCTCCTGTGTACCGAGGGACAGACTGTACTGCTTCAGTGCTGAATAGCCAGTTTCACCCAGAATTTATCATGCTCCAGTAAAGTCTGTGAGATATCAAGGGTCACAAAGGAAAAGGCTTTTTCTTCTTTACTGTCTCCTCAAAGGAATGACTTGTGACTATCTTTACCAAGAAAGTGTTCAAACTGTTAGGCTCTGTATTGACCAAAATGTAGAAATTAAATACCTTTTTTATTAGGAATGAATCATCGGAATTGTCTTTTTATACAACAGTAAAGTTGAAAGAAGTTTTATAGTTGGATAATTTAGACTGAGAGGTTATTTTTAAAAGTAAACTTTTTTCCATTATTTTATACTATAAAAACAGTTCTAAGATTCCACTCCCTTTTAAGAAATTGACTCTTTAAAAAGCAATGGGCTAATGTTCTGATTATTGATCATGAATAATTGAAAAATCAAGTCAATATATCTTTCCATGAAGCTCAAGTTGAAAGGATTTAAAACTATCAGCATTCAAACACATCTGTCACTCATATCTTGGTCTCAAGGTAATTGAATTTCTTTACTGCTACAAACATGCACATTGAACAAAGTCTCCGTAGGAAGGCATAAGCATTGTAAGGGCTCATTTCTGCTCTATAACCATCATGTTTTAACCTTTGCCAACAGGCTTTATTTTACAACTGTAAAAACTACAAGTTTCTCCATCTTTTATCTCTTTTCACTGACATTGACTTCACCTTCAAAATGCTCCTGTTTTTACTGTGAAAAGTAAAACTGCTGTGCTGACAACTTTATTATCTCTTAGGATGCTTGTTAAAATGTTCTTCTTGTGCACCTAACCCAGAATATTAAAACAATTTGAAGCAAAGTGAATGAAATACATAGCATCACACTATTAGATGATTCCAACTGGATATACAACATGGACATGTAGGCTTTAGGAATATCTAGAATCTTACAGTAAGGAAAAAGATTTTTTTTTTAAATCCTTAAGTCTCCAAAAGAAATGCTGGGCTTTGTTTCATTGTGGAATAGCATTAGCAAATCTGGTTGCAAAACCTTGTAACGTTGCACTGGAATTCACTACTAGTTTTTCCACTGAGGTCTAGAGCAACCCGAAACCTAAATCTCAATTAGATAACTATTACCTGTGCTGCTCTGTAGTTTGTATTTCAGACCAGGTTAAAATGGTCATAGTAGATGTTGGTAAGTAAAAAGGGCATTCTCCTACTTCCTTTCCAATTTATTATTTGAAAAATTTGTTCAAAAATAAAAAGAATCCCCAAATTGCTCAGTTAGTAAAGGCATCAAATAACTGAGCCATACAGATCAGAAGGCCTCAAATTTAATTCCTGGACTGTGCTGAGTTAGCTCATCTCAGCTACAATGCAGTAGGGATGCTACAATAGGCAACAGCATCCTTGGACTAAGGGGGCAAAATCCATTAAAGATTCCTGTTCCTGATCTTTATCCAGTGAACTCCCCTGGAAAGTGCTTATGTGTGGCTATTGTATGAAGATGGGATAGAGTTCGGCTGTGATAGCTCACAGTCAAATCTCCATGGTTATACTACCATTCATTATGCCTCTTCGCAGAGGATCTGAGAGTGACTGATGCCAATGGAACTGTACCCTAGAAATAATCAATGCTTCTAGCAGAGGAGGATGGGAGAAAATTGGCCAGAAAAAGCTGTAATTTCTACCACTGAAATGAATGGAACGATGAAATGGTAAAAAAGACAAGCTTGTGTTGCTGAAGCTATTTGGGTTTGAATTTCCCCACTATTTTCAACACGTTGCTGTAAAAGCACCACAGAATTTTTTTTTTGGGCCAGAAAATCGGATGGAAGCCAGTTGTGTCAAATTTCCACCATTAAAGCACTTCTTCCAAATTACCTTGCACTTTTTGAGCCTTCCACGATCTGACCACTGAGTTCCGACTGACCTCATTTACATATGTCAGAATCATAGAAAGGTTACACCACGGAAGGAGGCCACTCGGCCCATCGAGTCCACGCTGGCTGTATGCAAGTGCAATCCCAGTTAGTCCCATTCCCCCGCCCTTTCCCCGTAGCCTTGCAAATTTTTTCCTTTCAAGTACTTACCCAGTTCCCTTTTGAAGGCCATGATTGAATCTGCCTCCGCCACCTCCTCGGGCAGTGCATTCCAGATCTGAATCACTCGCTGTGTATAAAAGTTTTTCCTCATGTCACCTTTGGTTCTTTTGCCAATCACCTTAAATCTGTGTCCCCTGGTTCTTGACCCTTCTGCCACTGGGAACAGTTTCTCTCTATCTACTCTCTAAACCCTTCATGATTTTGAATACCTCTATCAAATCTCCTCGCAACCATCTCTGTTCCAAGGAGAACATCCCCAACTTCTCCAGTCTATCCACATAACTAAAGTCCCTCATCCCTGGAATCATTCCAGTAAATCTCTTCTGCATCCTCTCTAAGGCCTTCACATCTTTTCTAAAGTGCAGTGCCCACAACGGGACATAATACTTCAGTTGTGGCCGAACCAGTGTTTTATAAATGTTCATCATGACTTCCATACTTTTGTATTCTATGCCTCTATTTATAAAGCCCGTATGCTTTTTTAACCACTTTCTCAACTTGCCCTGCCACCTTCAACGATTTATGCACATATACCCCCAGATCTCTCTGTTCCTGTACCCTTTTAGTGTTGTGCCCTTTAGTTTATATTGCCTCTCCTTGTTCTTCCTACCAAAATGTATCACTTTGCATTTTTCTGCGTTAAATTTCATCTGCCACGTGTCTGCCCATGCCACCAGTCTATATCCTCTTGAAGTCTATTACTACCCTCCTCACTGTTCACTACCCTTCCAAGTTTTGTGTCATCTGCAAATTTTGATATTGTGCCCTGTACACCCAAGTCCAAGTCATTAATATATATCAAGAAAAACAGTGGTCCCAGTACTGACCCCTGGGGAACACCTCTGTATACCTCTTTCCAGTCCGAAAAACAACGTTCATCATTACTCTCTGCTTCCTGTCCCTTAACCAATTCTGTATCCATGTTGCTACTGCCCCCTTTATTCCATGGGCCGCAACCTTGATGATAAGCCTACCGTGCGGCACTTTATCCTCACTAATATCTGGGGACTTGTGCCAAAATTGGGAGAGCTGTCCCAAAGACTAGTCAAGCAACAGCCTGACATATCCATACTCAGAATCATAGCTTTCAGCCAACGTCCCAGACTCTTCCATCACCATCCCTGGGTATGTCCTGTCTCACCGGCAGGACAGACCCACCAGAGGTGGCGGTACAGTGATATACAGTCAGGAGGGAGTGGCCCTGGGAGTCCTCAACATTGACTCCGGACCCCATGAAATCTCATGGCATCAGGTCAAACATGGGCAAGGAAACCTTCTACTGATTACCACCTACCGCCCTCCCTCAGCTGATGAATCAGTCCTCCTCCATGTTGAGCACAACTTGAAGGAAGCATTGAGGGTAGCTAGGGCACATAATATACTCTGGGTGGGGGACTTCAATGTCCATCACCAAGAGGGGCTCGGTAGCACCACTACAGACCAAGCTGGCCGAGTCCTGAAGGACATAACTGCCAGACTGGGCCTGCGGCAGGTGATTAGCGAACCAACACGAGGGAAAAACCTACTTGATCTCATCCTCACCAATCGACCTGTCGCAAATGCATCTGTCCATGACAGTATTGATAGGAGTGACCACCGCACTGTCCTCATGGAGACGAAGTCCCGTCTTTGCACTGAGGACACCGTCCAACATGTGTGGCAGTATCACCGTGCTAAATGGGATAGATTCAGAACAGATCGAGCAGCTCAAAACTGGGCATCCATGAGGCGCTGTGGGCCATCAGCAGCAGCAGAATTGTATTCCAGCACAATCTGTAACCTCATGGCCCATCATATTCCTCACTCTACCATTACCAACAAGCCAGGGGATCAACCCTGGTTCAATGAGGAGTGTAGAAGAGCATGCCAAGAGCATACCAGGAGCAGCACCAGGCGTACCTAAAAATGAGGTGGCTACCTGGTGAAGCTATAACTCAGGACTACATGCATGCTAAACAGCAGAAGCAACATGCTATAGACAGAGCTAAGCGATTCCACAACCAACGGATCAGACCAAAGTTCTGCAGTCCTGCCACATCCAGTTGTGAATGGTGGTGGACAATTAAACAACTAACGGGAGGAGGAGGCTCTGTAAACATCCCCATCCTCAATGATGGCGGAGTCCAGCACGAGTGCAAAAGACAATGCTGAAGCGTTTGCAACCATCTTCAGCCAGAAGTGCCGAGTGGATGATCCATCTAGGCCTCCTCCCGATATCCCCACCATCACAGAAGCCAGTCTTCAGCCAATTTGATTCACTCCATATGATATCAAGAAATGGCTGAGTGCACTGGATACAGCAAAGGCTATGGGCCCCGACAACATCCCGGCTGTCGTGCTCCAGAACTAGTCACGCCTCTAGCCAAACTGTTCCAGTACAGCTACAACACTGGCATCTACCCGACAATGTGGAAAATTACCCAGGTATGTCCTGTCCACAAAAAGCAGGACAAATTCAATCCGGCCAATTACCGCCCCATCAGTCTACTCTCAATCATCAGCAAAGTGATGGAAGGTGTCATCGACAGTGCTATCAAGTGGCACTTACTCACCAATAACCTGCTCACCAATGCTCAGTTTGGGTTCCGCCAGGACCACTCGGCTCCAGACATCATTACAACCTTGGTCAAAACATGGACAAAAGAGCTGAATTGAGGTGAGAGTGACTGCCCTTGATATCAAGGCAGCATTTGACCGAGTGTGGCACCAAGGAGCCCTAGTAAAATTGATGTCAATGGGAATCAGGGGGATATCTCTCCAGTGGCTGGAGTCATACCGAGCACGAAGGAAGATGGTAGTGGTTGTTGGAGGCCAATCACCTGAGCCCCAGGACATTTCTGCAGGAGTTCCTCAAGGCAGTGTCCGAGGCCCAACCATCTTCAGCTGCTTCATCAATGACCTTCCCTCCATCAAAAGGTCAGAAATGGGGATGTTCGCTGATAATTGCACAGTGTTCAGTTCCATTCACAATCCCTCAGATAATGAAGCAGTCCGTGCCCACATGCAGCAAGACCTGGACAACTCCCAGGATTGGGCTCATAAGTGGCAAGTAACATTCGCACCAGAGAAGTGCCAGGCAATGACCATCTCCAACAAGAGAGAGTCTAACCACCTCACCTTGACATTCAACGGTATTACCATAGCCGAATCCCCCACCATCAACATTGTGGGGGTCGCCATTGACCAGAAACTTAACTGGACCAGCCACATAAATACTGTGGCTACAAGAGCAGGTCAGAGGCTGGGTATTCTGCAGCGAGTGACTCACCTCCTGACTCCCCAAAGCCTTTCCACCATCTACAAGGCACAAGTCAGGAGTGTGATGGAATACTCTCCACTTGCCTGGATGAGTGCAGCTCCAACAACACTCAAGAAGCTTGACACCATCCAGGACAAAGCAGCCTGCTTGATTGGCACCCCATCCACCACCCTAAACATTCACTCCCTTCACCACCGGTGCACCATGGCTGCAGTGTGTACCATCCACAGGATGCATTGCAGCAACTCGCCAAGGCTTCTTCGACAGCACCTCCCAAACCCGCGACCTCTACCACCTAAAAGGACAAGGGCAGCATGCACATGGGAACAACACCACCTGCACGTTCCCCTCCAAGTCACACACCATCCCGTCTTGGAAATATATCGCCGTTCCTTCATCGTCACTGGGTCAAAATCCTGGAACTCCCTACCTAACAGCAATGTGGGAGAACCTTCACCACAAGGACTGCAGCGGTTCAAGAAGGCGGCTCACCACCATCTTCTCGAGGGCAATTAGGGATGGGCAATAAATGCTGGCCTTGCCAGTGACGCCCACATCCCATGAACAAATTTTTAAAAAGCCCCTTTTGAAAGTCCATATACACATCAATTGCATTGCCCTCATCTACCCTCTCTGTTACCTCATCAAAAAACTCTATTAAGTTAGTTAAACATGATTTGCCTTTAACAAATCCATGCTGGCTTTCCCTAATCAATCCACACCCGTCCAAGTGACTGTTAATTCTGTCCCGGATTATCGTTTCTAAAAGTTTCCTCACCGCTGAGGTTGAACTGACTGGCCTATAGTTACTGGGTTTCTCGTTACACCCTTTTTTGAACAAGGATGTAACATTTATAATTCTCCAGTTCTCTGGCACCACCCCTGTATCTATGGATGTTTGGAAGATTATAGCCAGTACCTCGGCAATTTCCACCCTTACTTCCCTCAGCAACCTAGGATGCATCCCATCCGGACCGGGTGACTTATCTACTTTAAGTACAGCTAGCCTTTCAATTTTTAGCCCATCCAGTATCTCAACTTACTGAGACTCTGGCAGCATCTTCTTCCTCGGTAAAGACAGATGCAAAGTACTCATTTAGTGCCTCAGCCATCCCCTCTGTCTCCATGAGTAGATCTCCTTTATGGTCCCTAATTGGCCCCAGCGCTCCTCTTACTACCCGTTTACAAATGTAAGGAATCTTACAACACCAGGTTATAGTCCAACAGTTTTATTTGAAAATCACAAGCTTTCGGAGGCTTTCTCTCTGACGAAGGCGAAAGCCTCCGAAAGCTTGTGATTTTCAAATAAAACTGTTGGACTATAACCTGGTGTTGTAAGATTCCTTGCATTTGTCCACCCCAGTCCATCACCGGCATCTCCACATCATACCCGTTTACTGTTCACACGCCTGTAGAAGACGTTTGGATTCCCTTTTATTATGGCCACCAGTCTATTCTCATACTCTCTCTTTTTGCCTCTCTTATTTCCTTTTTCACTTCCCCTCTGAACTTTCTATATTCTGCCTGGTACTCACTTGTGTTATCAATCTGACATCTGTCATAGGTGGCTTTTTTTCCATTTCATCTTACTCACTATCTCTTTTGCCATCCAGGGAGCTCTGGCTTTAGTTGCCCTACCTTTCTGCTTCGTGGGAATGTGCCTAGACTGTAACCAAACCATCTCCTCCTTAAAGGCTGCCCACTGTTCAATTACAGTTTTGCCTGCCAATCTTTGATTCCAATTTACCTGGGCCAGATCTGTTCTCATCCCATTGAAATTGGCCCTCCTCCAATTGAGTATTTTTACTTTAGAGTGGTCCGTGTCCTTTTCCATAGCTATTCTAAACCTTATGATACTATGATCGCTGCTGCCTAAATGCTCCCCCATTGTCACTTGCTCCACTTGGCCCACCTCATTCCCTAGAACCAAGTCTAGCAATGCCTCCTTCCGTGTTGGACCGGAAACGTACTGGTTAAGAAAGTTATCCTGAACACATTTCAAAAATTCCTCCCCCTTGGTGCCCCTTATATTATTATTGTTATCCCAGTCTATATTAGGATAGTTGAAGTCCCCCATTATCACTACTCTATAGCTTTTGCACCTCTCTGTAATTTCCCTGCAAATTTGCTCCTCTATATCCTTCCCACTAGTTGGTGGCCTATAGAATACACACAGTAGTGTAATGGCACCTCTTTTATTTCTTAACTCTAACCAAATAGATTCTGTCCTTGACCCCTCCAGGGCATCCTCTCTCTCCAGTACTGCAATATTCTCCTTAATCAATGCTGCCAACCCTCTCTTCTCTTTCTTTCCCTATCTTTCCTGAACACCTTGTATCCCGGAATATTTATAACCCAATCCTGCCCTTTTTTGAACCAGGTCTCCGTTATCACCACAACAACATATTCCCATGTGGCTATTTGCGCCTGCAGCTCACCAACCTTGTTTACCACGCTTCGTGCGCTTACACACATGCACTGTGAACCTATCTTAGACTTCCTTGTACTCTCTCTTAGTCTGATCCCACCTAATACTGTAATATTACTTGGTCTAGTGCTATCTTTCTCCTCTTTGTGACCCTTGTTTCTCCTTTCCATTGCTACATCCTGGTGCCTAACCCCCTGCCAAATTAATTTAAACCCCCCCCCCCACCCCAAGCACTAGTGAACTTCCCCGTGAGGACATTGGTCCCAGCTCCATTGAGGTGCAACCTGTCCGGCCTGTACAAGTCCCACCTCCCCCAAAACTGGTCCCAAGGCCCCAGGAATCTAAAGCCTTCCCTCCTGTACCATCTCTCCAGCCATGCATTCATCTGCTATATCCTCCTATTTCTATACTCACTAGCGCATGCCACCGGGAGTAATCCGGAGATTACTACCTTTCAGGTCCTGCTTCTTAATCTTTTTCCTAACTCCTTAAAATCTGCCTGCAGGACCTCATTCCTCTTTCTACCTATGTCGTAGGTACCGATATGGATCACGAACTCTGGCTGTTCACTGCCCCCCCCCCCCACCCCCCCAGAATGTTCTGCAGCCGCTCAGTGACTTCCTTGACCCTGGCACCAGGGAGGCAACATACCATCCTGGAATCACGTCTGCAGCCGCAGAAACGCCTGTCTGCTCCCCTAACTATAGAATCCCCTATCACTATTGCTCTCCTGACCTTTCTCCTCCTCCCCCCACCCACTGTACAGCTGAGCCATCCTTGGTGCTGTGGACTTGGCAAAGGTTTATAGGCAGATTAAGTGAGTGGACGAGATGGTAGCAGATGGAGTATAATGTGTGGAAATGTGAAATTATCCACTTTAGTTGGAAGAGTAGAAAAGCAGAATATTTTTTAAAAGGTGAGAGACTAAGAAATGTTGGTATTCAGAGGGATTTGGATGTCCTTGTACACGAATCGCAGAAAGTTAACATGCAGGTACAGCAAGCAATTAGGAAGACAAATGGTATGTTAGCCTTTATTGCAAGGGGGTTGGAGTATAAGAGTAAGGAGGTCTTGCTGCAATTATATGGAGCTCTGGTGAGACTGCACCTAGAGTACTGTGTTCAGTTTTGCTCTCCTTGCCAAGGAAGGATATACTTGCCGTAGAGGAGGTGCAACGAAGGTTCACTAGATTGATTCCTGGAATGCGAGGGTTGTCCTATGAGGAGAGATTGAGTAGAATGGGCCTATATTCTCTGGCTTTTAGAAGAATGAGAGGTGATCTCATTGAAACGTACAAAATTCTTAGAGGGCTTGACAGGGTAGATGCTGAGAGGCAGTTTCCCCTGGCTGGAGAGTCTAGAACTAGGGGTGATAGTCTCAAAATAAGAGTTCGGCCATTTAGGACCGAGATGAGGAAACATTTCTTCACTCAGAGGGTTGTGAATCTTTGGAATTCTCTACTCAGAGTGCTGTGGATACTCAGTCATTGAGTATATTCAAGATTGAGATTGATAGATTTTTGGACACTAAGGGAATCATGAGACATGGGGATAGGGCAGGAAAGTGGAGTTGAGGTAGAAGATCAGCTATGATCTTGTTGAATGGCAGAGCAGGCTCGAGGGGCCGTATGGCCTACCCCTGCTCCTATCTCTTATGTTCTTAATGTAATACTGCACGCCAGAAAACTCTTTCTTCTGATGAAGAGCACAACCTCCATTCTTTTAAGTAATTTCCAAAAGGTACGCTCTCCTCTTTCAATAATTTTCCCCTGTAGTGTTTGGTTCGTTCCTAATTTTCTGATTATGTCACACTATGAATCTTACACTCAAGTCAAAAGAAAAACAAGCAAGATCAATGAATTGTTTGAGCATGTTCTTCCTTGTTGATACAAAAAATCTATATATGAGACAATATATTTGAAGTAGCATTTAGTAATGAGACACAGGTGACCTGGCAGTGGGGCAACACATAACAAGTGTCGACCACTCCATTACAGAATTCAAAATATGATTTTGTAGCAAGTTAATGCTAGTATTGTTTTTCAAAAGGCTCAATTTTCAGAAATGAAGAGACTTAGCAGCAGTTAAGTTGGATAGGACACATATGAAAAGGAAAAGAATATATGATGAGAGGAAACAACATTGTTTAAATGGAAGCTAAGTTGGCAACTGTCACTCAAGAAGAGACATTTTAGCAGTTGTAAATAGAGTAGCAGTGATTTAGATAGAGGAAAGTACAAAAAACAGTTAGCATTAATAAAGAAAAGTATTAGAAAAGCTAAAATGTGTCCAGAGAGGAGAATAGTAGAAAATAGCCAGGACAATGGCAAGACATTTTTTGCTTATGTTTAGTGTCAAGGGTCAGTTAGGGAATAAATAGGAACATTACAGGATGACTTGGGAATGATTATAAATGATGATAAAGGCATGGCAGATACTTTGTTTTTAACCGTGAGAAGGTTGGGTCTGCCCCTTGCCTTGTAGATAGTACTAAAGCTCAGGTAGGCTGAAAAAGGAATGGTGTCACTAAATTAAAAGGGCTCAAGGTAGAAAAAAACAGCAGGGCCTGACTTAATTTATTCTAGGATGAAAGAAATGGTGATGGTTTTGTGTGATGCCCAGGTAGATATGTCCAATAGCTCTCATGGAATTGGAGGGAAGCACGTGTTCCCTTATTCAAAACGGGATTAAAGTCAAATCCTGGGAACTATATAATATGAACATATGAAATTGATGGGCAGGAAAAGACCAGCTGGTCCATCAAGTCTGCCCCGCACCATGATGACCAGACCATCATGGCTAAATGTTTCTTCCCTCCTCCGACCACCGCCCCCCACACCACCCCCCACCCCCCGCCACCACCACCTCACACCCACCCCTGCAGACATGTAATCTCCTGGGCGAGGCAAAAAACAGAAAAAACCCAGGGCCAATAAGGGAAAATATACTCTGTAAAATTCCTCTCCGACCCCCTCAGGCGATTGAAACAAGTCCAGGAGATCACATGGGCCAAGTGTTATCTATAAAGACACTTACCTTCTATATGATGCAATGTCTGCCCCAATCAGGAATCTGTCCAGCTCCCTCTTGAAGGCATGCAGAGAGTCAGCACCCACCATACCAGCCGGCAATGTGTTCCAGAGGCTCACAATTCTCTAGGAAAAGAAGAACCGTCCAACATTCAGTCTATTCCCACTCTTCCATAATTTAAACTTGTGTTCCTGGTCCTCCTCAACCTGTTAAACTGGAATAATCTATGAATAGGGACGCTATCCAGCCCTCTAATTATTTTATAGACCTCTATCAGGTCACCTCTAATCTACGCTACTCTAAAGTAAATAGACCAAGGTCCTTGAGCCTATCTGAGTAGCTGAGATTCTTTAAGCTAGGAATCATTCTTGTAGTTTTCCAAAGCCGCTATAGCACCCACTATGTGGGGGGCCCAAAATTGGGAACAGTACTTTATATGCGGTCTGACCAGTGACCTGTATAGTGTCAAAATGGTGTCCTTTGATTTATACTGAGTGGTTTTATTAATACAACCCAATACCTTGTGAGCTTTAGCTACAGTTTCTCTACATTGGTCATGAACCTTTAGTGATCTGTGCACAATAACACCAAGATCTTTTTGTCGCTCAATCTCTTTCAGTATTGTTCCCTGCAAATGATACGTGTATTCTGTGTTGGCCCTACCAACATGCATGACACTACATTTATCTAAATTAAACGCCATTTGCCAATGTGTGGTCCACTCCCCTAGCACATCTGTAAGGAAATATAGTTTTCACACAAATGTATGAGGAATTCAAAGGTTTAGACTTAACAGAATTATGGGTGAGAAACAACAAGAACCAGCCTTAGTGCAATAATACTCATGGTTAAAAACACACAACCATACTATCTAAGGCAAAAACAGTGAATAGACCTGGGAGTTATCACTAACCCCTCCCTTAGTGTTAATGTTCATTATCACGAAGCCACAGTCAAAGCAAATAGAATTTATTAGAGATCTAGGCCCAACGTAGTCAAGTTCTATAAGGCTTTGATAAGACCTTGTTTGAAGAATTGTGTAAAGGACATCGTAATTCTGAAAAGGGTGAAGGGAAGGGCATCAAGGATAATTCTAGCCTGAGATCTGTAAGCTATGCAGATAGACTTAATTCCTTAGGGTTATATTCACTGCAGAGATGAAAACTTAGAAAGATCCTGATCCAATTATTTAAGATGATTAAAGGCATAGACATCATGACAGTATGTTTGAGATGATGGGGTCAGTACCTGTACAAACTGAGGAAGCAGCAGGTGAGGCTGGATGTCCAGAAACTAAAGGATAATTGAGCTGTGAAACTGAATTCTGGAGGTGGTAGTGAAGACTGATTCCTTAGAGTCCTTCAAGAAGACATTACATAGATTTCTGGAAAATGAAGTAATAATGGCATATGAAAAATAATGCGTGGATCTGGGGGCTTCCTGGGTCATGCCTTAACACCCATGTGGTGTTGAAGATGAACTTTTAAAAGAGGACTCCTGAATTGGCTATAGGTTTTTGGTCTGTTGACTCCCAGGAGCAGGGGCAAAGAGATGGTTGATACACAGGCATGAAATCAGCCAAAGGATGAGGGTGAGCATGTATGGGCATGATGGCCTTTTCTTGTTCTGGATGCATAAACATAACTGCTCTATCTGTACTAGTTCTCTTGCCAATTCTTTTTGTACCTCTTTGACCAAGCTTTTGGTCACCTATCCTAATATTTTCTTCTTTGGCTTGGTGTCAATTTTTTATATATCTGATTATGCTCCTGTGAAGTGCCTTGGGATGTTTTACCACGTTAAAGGCGCTATATAAATGCGTGTCGTTGTTGATAGAACTGAATGCAATGTATGGACTATGAGTTGACCCACACATTAGCTGGCCACATCATCTCGATGAAGTGAGGATTTGCAGTATAATGCCACTCTTCATCTAACTTCTTTTAACATCATAATCCAAATGAAACCAATCCACCCTCTGCTGCACATACAAAATTATCGATGGTATCTATTCCAGTACTTGGACCCCTATATCATGCTTTCCAAAACTTTAGACATGACAGTAATACTTCTGATTCTTCATTGCTTGCTTAATACCTGTATCCTTTCACTCAAGCAAATCCTTTAGTCTTTTTTAAAAAACTTCTTAGTCAAAAATTAGATTTTATCACATTAATGTGTCCTGTTCTCAAGTCTAGGGAGTAACTGGCAGGATCAACAAACTGATTGACATAATTCATCTGGACAATACATGATTAATGTTTAACCATTAACTGGTTCAATATTTCTATATTGTCTGTAAACTATATATCCTATATCCATTGTCAAAGTGTGTGTTTTATTGGCTGTCAGGTGCTTGCATTTATTATGAAGAATGTATTTGGTATCTCTCCACTACCTGTATCGATTATATTGTAAGCATTTGCAGTTAAGAAATATGCAGTTTACAGAGAGCATGTTATTATTGTCGTGTGCCATTTATTAACATGAATTATGTTTCAACACCAACTAAAATTTAATATGGTTGTCTATGTACGAAAGCAAATAGCTAGACAGAGGGATCTTTTGAAATGTTCTGTTATACATAATTTTGTTGAAAAACCGCAATAATCGTCCATATTGAACACGGATAGCATACCAGTTACATGCATCCCTTTCTACCCGATGATTACGGTCGGTCTGGGGAACATTTACTCAAACCGCCTTATTCTGTAAAACACGCCCTGTCTGATAATCAATGCACCAAAAACTCCAGCTTCCAGATGTGTCCCTTATATTTTGAGATAAAACTACAGTACAGGAATACTATTATGATGGCCTGGCAGATACTGTAATGTTGCTGCCGAAATAAAGCACGGGCGATGTTCATAAAAGAACGGTGCTGTAATTTACAGCAGCTCCAGCCAATCGCACACAGGCCAGCGTTATGTTATAAATATGAGCGGTCAATAAACTGCACCCAGTAAGGCAAAGTGTTGCGATAGTACTGTACCATTTGGAGTAATATATTTAGCTTATACTATTTTCCTTTGTCTTAGTTTAACATCCTTTCTGAGAGTCAACATTTACTCTGAATCTATACTGGAGACAATACCGAATCGCTCTGAAAAGGTCTGAGCTTTATACACACGTGACTGATTTATATAGTCTGCTGCAAAAATGTATTCATGTGATTGTGGTTTTCTACAGGGATTGGTGAAAAATGAAGCGTGTCTGTGGTACAACGCCTGAACGTGGTTTATTTCGCTCTCCTCTCTGAAGACACAGTGGGGGAGGGGCGGGGTTTGAGCAAATTTATACAACTTCCAATTTATCTGAGATAAATGCAAGAGGGACAAACTGAGGTTTTCGGTCAGTGGCTGGGACCAGAAGAAAGATTGTGTGACAGGTCGCGCCTTGCTTACCAAGAAGTATTAGTGATCAGATCCTAATGTGACCGTCTGAAATTATTTGATGCCAATTCTCTTTCTCAACAACTTGAACGTATATAGTACTGTTTGGGTAAAAAAAAACTCAAGACACTTCACAGTGGAAATAAATTGGGGAACGGATATCAAATTATGGATGGGGAGTTTAGGATGGACCACATAGGAACATTAGGAACAGGAGTAGGCCATTCAGCCCCTAGGGCCTACTCCACCATTCAATTAGATCATGGCTGATCTGCACCTAAACTCCATTTACTCACCTTTGCTCCACATCCTTTGATACCCTTACTTAATGAAAATCTATCTATCTTAGGCTTGAAAGCTCCAAATGTCTTAGCATCCACGACCTTTGGAAGGAGAGATTTCCAGATTTCTACAATCCTTTGTGAAAAAGTGCTTCCTGATTTTGCTCCTGAATGGCCTAGCTCTAATTTTAAGATTATGTCCCCTTCTTCTTGATTCCTCCACCAAAGGAAATAGTTTCTCGATATCTACCCTATCAAATCCTTTTAACATTTCAAACACATCAATCAGATCACCCCTCAATCTGTTATACACAAGGGAATACAAACCAAGTTTATGCAACCTGTCCTCATAATTTAACCCTCTAGCCCTGGTATCATTGTAGTAAATTTGCGTTGCAACCCCTCCTCTACAGTTCCTAGTTTCAAACCATTTAGAAAATACACCGATTTATCTTTCTTGGGTCCAAAGTGGATGACCTCACATTTGCCCACATTGAACTCCATTTGTCAAAGTTTTGCCCACTCACTTAATCTGTCTATGTCCCTTTGCAATGTCCTGCTACCACTTACAATCCCTCCTAACTTTGTGCCATCTGCAGCGACTAAAAGCTTGGTCAAAAAGATGGATTTTGAGTTGCTTTTTAAAGTTAAGGAGACAAGTAGAGAGACGGAGGAGTTCAGGGAAGGAGTTCCAAAGAGTTAGGCTGAGACAACTGAAAGTTTTACCACCAATTAATTGTAAGGCGAAGGGAAGGGTAGGTGCACAAAAGACAAGAGCCTGAGGGCCTAAGGTTGTGGGAAGGGATATAAGGCTGGAGGAGTTTGCAGAGATAGAGTGGGATGAAGCTGTAGAGGCATTTGAAGATGAGGATGAGGGTTTTAAATTTAATGAGTTGGAGGAAAGAGAGCAAATTTAGGTTAGTGATTAAGTGGCTAGAGAGCAAGATGGAGTTAGTGTTGAGGAAGTGGGCTAGGTACAGCTGGGTGTCATCAGTGTACATATGGAACTTGACCCTATATGAAAGATGTCACTGAAGGGCAGCATCCACGTGAAGAAGAGGAGGAGGCCAAGAATAGATCCTTGGAGAATTAAAGAACTCTTGGTGCAGAGATACAAAGAGAAGCTGTTACAGGAGATGCTATGTTCAGATAGATAGGTGTGGAATCACACAGGGCAATTCCACAGAGCCAGACAGCACAGGAAAGGCAATGGAGGAGGATAACGTGTAGTTGGCTGTATCAAACACTGTGGAGATAACATTTCAAATTAATACCCTAATCGGTAGGGTGCTCCTAAATGGACAAGCTGTTAAAGTGCTCTGTGATGTCAAGGCACCCACACAGTCGTGAATGGTGGTGGACAATTAAACAACTAATGGGAGGAGGAGGCTCTGTAAACATCCCCATCCTCAATGATGGCGGAGTCCAGCACATGAGTGCAAAAGACAGGGCTGAAGCGTTTGTGGCCATCTTCGGCCGGAGGTGCCAAGTGGATGATCCGACTTGACCTCCTCCTGATGTCGCCACCATTGCAGAAGCCAGTCTTCAGCCAATTCAATCCAGGCTTGGGCTGATAACTGGCAAGTAACATTCGCGCCAGACAAGTGCCAGGCAACGACCATCTCCAACAAGAGAGTCTAACCACCTCCCCTTGACATTCAACGGCATTACCATAGCCGAATCCCCCACCATCAACATCATGGGAGTCACCATTGACCAGAAACTTAATTGGACCAGCTATATAAATACTGTGGCCACAAGAACAGGTCAGAGGCTGGGTATTCTGCGGCGAGTGACTCACCTCCTGACTCCCCAAAGCCTTTCCACCATCTACAAGGCACAAGTCAGGAGTGTGATGGAATACTCTCCACTTGCCTGGATGAGTGCAGCTCCAACAACACTGAAGAAGCTCGACACCATCCAGGACAAAGCAACCCGCTTGATTGGCACCCCATCCACCACCCTAAACATTCACTCTCTTCACCACCTGCGCACAGGATGCACTGCAGCAACTCGCCAAGGCTTCTTCGACAGCACCTCCCAAACCCACGGCCTCTACCACCTAGAAGGACAAGGGCAGCAGGCACAAATGGGAACAACGCCACCTGCACGTCCCCCTCCAAGTCACACACCATCCCGACTGGGAAATATATCGTCGTTCCTTCATCGTCTTTGGGTCAAAATCCTGGACTCCCTACCTAAGAGCACTGTGGGAGAACCTTCACCACACGGACTGCAGCGGTTCAAGAAGGCGGCTCACCACCACCTTCTCAAGGGCAATTAGGGATGGGCAATAAATGCTGGCCTCGCCAGCGACGCCCACATCCCATGAACGAATGAAAAAAAAAGAATTGTGCTGCTCACTATGCCAGTCAGGAGGAGTTCAGCCAGCTGCTGGTTTAGCTGATTAAATTCCAACAGTATCCCTATGCACATTTGGTGTTTCCTAAGCTCTGACATTTGCCACCTTCTCTGAGTTTAGATAAGTAGAGCATGTCTCTACAGGGAAAAGACTCTGAATCTTACATCAGGCAAATAGAAACTATCTATGTGGAATCCTCAAGTGCTAGGTTTGGAGACTCTTCAGCATTACTAAAGGGTTTTTGTGTTTGTCAAATACCTGGCTGACCAAAATAAAAGTCAGATCAATCCTAAGGATCAATTAATTATTTAAAACAAAATAATAGGACAATTTATTTCCTGGTTATGTCTTCTCTGTTATTATGCTGCAATAAGATACAGTTTGTAGAAAGCAAAAATAAATTACATTATCCTGTAAACGACAGTTTCTGCTAACCCTAACCTTAAAGCAAAGCTATTGTTTGTACACACCTACTAAGGTAAGGCTATAATTTGTACTAGCACCAATCCCTAAGATAAGGGTCTGATTTGTACTAGTTCTAACCCTAAGATAAGGCTGTAATTTGTACTAGCGCTAACCCATAAGGTAAGGCTGCGGTTTGTACTAGTACTAACCCCTAAGGTAAAATTGTAATTTGTAGTAGCACTAACCTATAAAATAAGGTTGTGGTTTGTAAAAACACAATTACCTAGGGTGAGGCTGTGGTTTGAACTTATTTCATTAAACAAATGTTTACTGAATTCTTTCACTGTGTATAATTTTTTTCAGCATCTGAGTTTGCTCCAATACCACAAGACAATTATGCCTTCAAGCAGAGATATTTCAGTTGAGTTTACTGTGGTTATGAGTCGTATAATATAAATTTACTAAATGATATTCATAATCGTTTTCTTTTTGCGTGGGGAAGGAATTCAAATGATTTCTATTGACATTTTTCTATGTTTCTCTGAAGTAATGAGTTAGAGGTTTAAAAACTCCAAATAGTTTGATGTTTTTAGAAAATAAACAATGTCACTTATCTGATACTATTTATCTAACCAAGCATTCATTTTATGGTAACGAAAACAGAAAACATTGGAAACACTCAGATGGTCAGGCAGCATCTGTGGGTAGAAACCATTCCTCAGAACATTTTATGGCATTCTGTGGCATGTGCAGAACTATATTTTTCATTATCAAACCACATACCACAAACCACATGTGTCATGCCTCTAATCCCAAGAAGATTTACCATCTCCTGTAGCTACAGTCTATGATCCTGGGGTTCCCATTCTTCTTCCAGTGTTCAGAGCTAAATTGTGAGTTCACATGCTACCTACCAGAACCCCAGTAGCAGAAGCTGCACGTTTAGATAGTTTGTGTTTCTCAGCAAAACGTGATTCTTAACCTTGGTGTGGTAACGATTATGGATTCGTTTGTTGTATTTTGCTACATATCTACTACAAAAATTACTGGTTATTTTACACCGTCCTCATGTTACCCTAGAAAACTTATCAATAATATAATTTGCATAACTGCACAAGAACAATTTACACTGTATTAAAGAGAAACATATCGTTCTGACAATTAAAAAGTGTTACTGAAGTGTAATACAGTAGACAACCTGTGTAGCAATGAAAGATCCTCGTTGTATGGCAGGTAAATGGGGTTGTGACAAATGTACAGGCACAAGGATTTGTTTTAATTAATGTGTAATACGGCCTGAAGGCAGGAAACGCAATTTCCATGTTACACTAATTTTGGAAATTCCGCCGCAGTTTCTGTTGGTTTAGAACACTGCACCGATTGTACTTGGCTCCCCTCAAATAAGACTTCGTTGTTCTAAAGCTGTGTACATTTGGACCAGGGTCATTATTTTAACCACCACTTAGGTCACAGGAAGATGACAAATGGATCTTTACTGTTTTTTTAAGTGACATTTTTTTTCAAATATATTCAAATACAACAGGATTGAAAAGCACCAGGTGCTGTTTTATCTTTGATATTAATAAATGGGGTCCCTGTACACTGGACGTTTAGTCAGACACTGGAGATTGCTCAGAAGATTTTGAGTTCTATAAATATTTAAATTGAACATATAGCACATTACATTCTTATAATGTAAAAAGCATGTTCATTTCTTTAAAACCATATTTGTATCATGTAAATACTGGGCATTGTAAAATGAACTGAATCCTGAAAAACAGAGAATCATAGAATCATAGAATGGTTACAGCACAGAAGGAGGCCATTTGGCCGATCGAGCCCGTGCTGGCTCTTTGTAAGAGCAATCTAGTTAGTCCCATTCCTCTGCTCTTTCCCCATAGCCCTCAACTTTTTTCCCTTCAAGTATTTATCCAATTCCTTTTTGAAAGTCACGACTGAATCTGCTTCCACCGCCCTTTCAGGCAGCGCATTCCAGATCATAATTACTCGCTGCATAAAAAAGTTTCTCCTCATGTCACCTTTGGTTCTTTTGCCAATCACCTTACATCTGTATCTTTTGATTCTTGACCCTTCTGCCAATGGGAACAGTTTCTCTTTATTTACTTTATCTAAACTCTTCATGATTTTGAACATTTCTATCAAATCTCATCTAAACCTTCTCTGTTCTAAGGAGAACAACCCCAGCTTCTCCAGTCCATCCACATAACTGAAGTCCCTCATCCCTGGAACCATTCTGGTAAATCTTTTCTGCACCCTCTCTAAGGCCTTCACATCCTTCCTAATGTGCGGTGCCCAGAATTGGACACAATACTCCAGCTGTGGCCAAATCAGTGTTTTAGGTTCAACATAACTTCCTTGCTTTTGTACTCTATGCCTCTATTTATGAAGCCCAGGATCCCGTATGATTTTTTAACCACTTTCTCAATCTGTCCTGCCACCTTCAAAGATTTGTGTACATATACCCCCAGGTCTCTCTGTTCCTGCACCCCCTTTAGAATTGTACCATTTAGTTTATATTGCTTCTCCTCATTCTTCCTGCCAAAATGTATCACTTCGCACTTCTCTGTGTTAAATTTCATCTGCCATGTGTCTGCCCATTCCACCAGCCTGTCTATTATTATCCTCCTCACTGTTTACTACACTTCCAAGTTTTGTGTCAACTGCAAATTTTGAAATTGTGCCCTGTACATCCAAGTCCAAGTCATATATATATATAAAAAAAGCAGTGGTCCCAGCACCGATCCCTGGGGATCACCACTGTACACCTTCCTCCAGTCCAAAAAACAACTGTCCACCACTATTCTCTGTTTCCTGTCACTTAGCCAATTTCGTATCCATGCTGCCACTGCCCCTTTTACTCCCTGGGCTTCAATTTTGCTGACAAACCTATTATGTGGCACTTTATCAAATGCTTTCTGAAAGTCCAGATACACATCAACTGCGTTGCCCTCATCAACCCTTTCTGTTACTCATCAAAAAAACTCAATCAAGTTAGCTAAACACGATTTGCCTTTAACAAGTCCGTGCTGACTTTCCTTTATTAATCCACACTTGTCCAAGTGACTATTAATTCTGCCCTGGATTATCATTTCTAAAAGCTTCCCCATAACCACGGTTAAACTGACTGGCTTATAAAGTTATGTATATATAGTTGTCAGATTTATATTTACATCCTTTTTTGTACAAGGGTGTAACATCTGCAATTCTCCAGTCCTCTGGCACCACCCCAATATCTAAGGAGGATTGGAAGATTATAGCCAGCAACTCTGCAATTTCTACCCGTACTTCCCTCAGCAACCTGGGATGCATCCCATCCAGACCGGGTGACTATCTACTTTAAATACAGTTAGCCTTTCTAGTACTTCCTCCTCATCAATTTTTAGCCCATCTAGTATCTAAACTACCTCCTTTTTTACTGTGACTTTTTCAGCATCTTCTTCCTTGGTAATGACAGATGCAAAGTACTCATTTAGTATCTCAGCCATGCCTTCTGCCTCCATGTGTAGGTCTCCTTTTTGGTCCCTAATTGGCTCCTCCCCTCCTCTTACTACCTGTTAACTATTTATATGCTTATAGAAGACTTTTGGATTCCCTTTTATGTTAGCCACCAGTCTATTCTCATACTCTCTCTTTGCCCCTCTTGATTCATTTTTTCACTTCTCCTCTATACTTTCTATATTCAGCCTGGTTCTCACTTGTGTTATCAACCTGATATCTGTCATATGCCCCCTTTTTCTGCTTCACCTTACTCTCTCTCTCTTTCATCATCCAGGGAGCTCTGGCTTTGGTTGCCCTACCTTTCCCCCTCTTGGGAATGTACCTAGACTGTACCTGAACCATCTCCTTTTTAAAGGCCGCCCACTGTTCGATTCCAGTTTTGCCTGCCAGTCTTTGATTCCAATTTATCACGGCCAGATCCGTTCTCAACCCACTGAAATTGGCCATCCTCCAATTAAGTATTTTTACTCTAGATTGCTCCTTGTCCTTTTCCATAACCAATCTAAACCTAAAGATACTATGATCACTGTTCCCTAAATGTTCCACCACTGACACTTGCTCCACTTGACCCACCTCATTCCCCAGAATCGAGAGGATCCAAACTCTTTTAGGTTTAATAATTTTGATTAACTGATTAAATGGAAGTGCACCTAGACATAAATAGGTAATTGTTAAATTAGGCAATATTATCTTTCCTGACTAATATCTTACTGCTTCTGAGCAGTCACTGCTTACGTGCATTCCGTTAACGCAGGTCGCTGTTATTGTTCGGGGAAGCGGCAAGCCCAATTTATGTTAGCTGCACAAACAGCTCCCCCAACTGGTCACTACACATAATAACGATTACGAGCTCTCTTCAATTGGGAAAATATCACAGGAGCCAATGAAAAGATTTGGAAAGTGGCCAACTCGAAGAAACATATTATTTATATAGCTCTTGGCACGTGCAAAATAATCCACAATGTCTGTCAGTTGATATTGATAGCCTGTTATAAAGAATATTACAATGGAGGAGTCTTCTTGTTGATATTTCTGGCGACTGTTAGTTGCAGTTCGTCAACTAAGTTAAATGCTTTTAGTATTAACTCCCACACCGAGAGCTTCTGAAATCAGTGCGAATTAACCTTTTGGAAAATTGCCAATAAGCTTGTTTTCAAACATTTCTGCTCTGCAATTTGAAAGCAATTTGGAATTTGTGGGAGAGTTGAAGTGCGGAATTCATTGCTTGGGAAGTAGTTACAGTTTATGAAGGGAAGTTAAATACACTTTTATGGGTTTCTTACATGTGATAGAATTAAACAGCAGAAACAAATGAGCCAGGGCAGAAGAAAAGGATGTATTGATCGCGTTTGAAGGATTCCCTTGTTTCTTTGCTAACAGAGGTTCCCAAACTGCTGTTAATAGGCTACCATGGAACCATGCTGTACCAAAGAGGAGACTCTCCGGACATCACTGACTCTTAGGACATCATTGACTCTCAGGACATCACTGACTCTCCGGACATCACTGACTCTCTCAGGACATCACTGACTCTTTGGACATCATTGACTCTCCGACCATCACTGACTCTCAGGACATCACTGACTCACTGACTCTCCGGACATCATTGACTCTCCGGCTATCACTGACTCTCAAGACATCACTGACTCTCCCAGGACATCACTGACTCACCGACTCTCCGGACATCATTGACTCTCCGGCCATCACTGACTCTCAAGACATCACTGATTCTCTCAGGACATCACTGACTCACTGACTCTCCGGACATCATTGACTCTCCGGCCATCATTGACTCTCCGACCATCACTGACTCCCCGGATATCACCGACTCTCTCAGGACATTACTAACTCTCTTCGGACATCGGACAGGTTGGAAACATCAGCGTGTAAAAAGGAAAAGGGATCATTCAAGCTGTAACGAATTCAAAAAGTGCTTGTTTTCGTCCTCATGTCTCGAATATTTCACAGCAACCCGGCACTATTTGCACTGTTCGATTTATTAGAGAAATATATCCTGACTTTAAATAAAAACTTCGTCGTTCACGTTATCTTGCTGTTCAAAAGTGCTAATATGAAGTATTTTCTCCCCTGCAACATGGATATGAATGCCCCATGCTACATTTATAGAATAAAGACAGATAGCAGCCCCTATAAACCTACAAATCTTGATTTTATTCATGCGACCCCTATTCGGATGTCCACTTACTCATGAGTTACAACAAAACTGAGATTTTGATAGTCAAAATGTTTGATCTAACTTACTGCAACTATTTTAAGTAGATATCCACTTGAACTTTCAACTGATTTCTGCAGTTGCGAAAAAATGAACAAATTCGAATTACACAGCAGTGTTTTCAGGGGGCATCTAGGCACACACGGGCTGTGACAAGCTCCTGAACACCGGCCTCTACTGACACATGCCAGAGAGAACGTGTCTGCAATTATGTCCTCGTCAGAAACAGGTCTTATCGAACCCAACCACAGCAAAGGGGTTTGATAGGCTGCAGTCTGTTACTGTCCGGCTACACATTGTACATGTGAAAACACCACTCCGTGAAAATAGTACAGCAATGACGGTCTATTCTATTTTAAACAAAGGAAGCAGATTTAGTGGGTGCGAACTGTTAAAATTATGTTGACAAGTAGTGTAAATCACAATGGTCATGCAGTATATAAGTACACGTTGTGTGGGCATATCGATTTGTACTTTCATAAGCGAATCGTTAACTCTTTCGCTCCGATAATGTCGAATTGAATTATATTTGAGTTGGTAATTTGTTGTTATGTTTTGGATCTGTCTTGCCATAAAATGGGGCGTTTCTATGGCCCCTTGTTCATAGAAGGTTATGTGTGTATCTGTGTTTGTGTGGTGTATTCCTAGTATATGATATATGTGTTATGTTGTTTCGTGTGTATGTGTAATCGGTGTTGCACGCGTGCTCTGCTTCTGTGTTGTACAGAGCTATTAATCTCTTGGCAAATTTATGCTAAAAAAGAGCGAGGTAGGTTGCAAACCAATTTAAGTATGTGCTTATTTTAAGTGAGATGCATGAAAACAAGTTGCATTTTAAACCAAAATAACAGTCTCACTCTAAATAAAGGACGGGCGGGGGGGGGGGTCTCTCAGCAGTGGCTGTTGGTGTACAGTTCCTGTGCTGTGTGTTGTGTGTGAATGTATCGCGTGTAAACGATATGGTGTGTTATATTTGTGCATCATTTCTGGAATGTGTGCGGTGTGTTGTGTGTCATTTCAGTTTATGTACTGTCTCTGTGTGTTGCGTATGCTATGTGTGGTGTGTATTATTTCTATTTTGTCTGGCGTGTACTGTTCCTGTGTTGTATGTTTTATCTATCTGGCGTGTATTGTTCCTATGTTGTATGTTTTGTCTGTCTGGTGTGTACTGTTTCTGTGTTGTATGTTTTATCTATCTGGCGTGTATTGTTCCTATGTTGTATGTTTTTGTCTGTCTGGTGTGTACTGTTTCTTTGATATTACTGCATGTGTGCTATGATGTTTGTGTTGTATTTCTAATGTGTGTTTTGTGTGATAGACGTGCTGTGTGTGATATGCATATACCTGTGTACTTTGTCTGCACTTCTGTGTCAAATGTTTTGTCTGATGTAGGGTGTTTCTATATTGAATGTTCTGCCTATGTGGTGTATGCTTTTCTATATTGTGCACTGTGTCTGTAATGTGTGTGTTTGTCTCTATTGTGTGTCGACTACTGTGTGATACCAATGCTATATAGTTTGTGGGGAATTTCTGTGTGCTGATTCTGTGACCTTTCTATGCACTATTTTTGTTTGTGTGATTGCATGTGATATGTGTGTGGTGTATGTGATAGGTGTATGAAAGTCTGTTCTTTATGTGTAAATGTTCTGTGTTATTTATAGGTCTTACTAAAGTTTTTGCATGACTGTGTAAAGTGTTTTGTATGTGTATTTTCTGTGTATATTTGTGCCTGTAAAGTGCTTTGTGTGCGTTATTTATGTCAGCGTAAAGTGTATCAAAATTCTAGAATTTATGCATCAACTCTTCACCTTAATTCTTTGCAACCGTTTATTTTCAGTTAACCCTTTTAGGAGCCAGTGGGGCATTTCTGCACAAGATAGATTTATTTACGATTTATTTACACTACAAGTTTAGCCTCAGCGCTAAACGGGTTTCACTTAGTATATCGGTTAAATCTGTATAGTGAAAGCGCAGAATTAAGGCCTTGCTGGACTCCTGAATGAAACAGAATGAGATACTCCTCTCACTCTGCTTGAGTGTCAGGGTGAGCCCTTGACTTCAGATTTAGGATGCGTTTAGGGATTATTTACATTACAAGTTCAGCATGGGTACAAAGGGACTTCCACTTCATATCGACGCTAAGTTGGTTGTGTAAATCCAGAGTTAGGGGCTGACCTGACTCCAGAGAGAAGTGGAGTCCGAGTGTATGTAGGGAGGAGTCTCACACCACTTCAGTTAGACACTGCTTGCAGGGTTAATTCCGCGTGGTGTCAAACCTAGTTTACAAAGTACTCGGGGGATCCACTAAGTGGAGAGAGATTATCTCCTCTAGGGAATCTCACTCCTAGTGACTACAGTGTCAGGTCTGACCTGACTCCAGATTCAGAATGCACTTACAGTATGTGGTGTCAGCACTAATGCTGGGGTTATGGTGCGAATTTGCAATTAAGTGTTGAGAGCAGGGATTCTCCCCTCTTTGCTCTCTCACGTTTGCAGTCAGCATATTTCTCCCAAACAGAACAGTTAAGGTTGTAACCAGTCAGAAACCCAACAGTGTGTAAAGGGTTCTGCTTGGCTAAACCAAACTGCGACTGCAGGTCTCAGACCCTTGACTGCAATGTAAATGCACTTTTTGGCACCTAGACTACACTTGTAGTGTAAATGTACTCTGAAATTCGCTAAAAGTTTTGTTTTTTCCCCTGGTGTTTTCACTTTTCCATTGTGTTTGCAATTTCAGAATGTATACAGCTATTATTCTTGCTGATAAACTTTCTCAGATTTTTTAAGAGTTTCGTATCTGAATAGGTTACTTGTGTATTGGTCTCTGTGTGAATTGTAGGCCTTTAGATAGACTTTCGACTCTATACGGCAATGTTCGATCCTTTTCGTTTAGGTCAGCAGATATCAGAGTATAGCTCCCCGCCCGCTGCGATGACAGAAGCGGATTTATATAGTCAACAGTTATAGCTTTAGTTACAAATCAAAAGAACAACCTCTCAAAATCGCTCTGGCATAAATATAACAGCCTCATTCGCACAGTCACCCTCGCCTGGAGGAGTGCCTGGGTTGGCACAGACCGATTCTCCTACAATATGTGAGATCTGGGAAGCGGCGGGAAAGGAGTTTGTGTTGTTTAACAGCGAGTAAACCAACAGTGACGATCTAAAAGTTAGCTGGCTACATTGGGTTGTTTAAAGATGCACATTTCTAGCTTTGTATTTCAAGGATTTTGACATTCTGGTGGACGGTGGATATTTAATGCTTTTTTGGTGACAACATTCAATCCAGGATCAAAAGGGGAGTTCGTCGTTGTTACCCCTTCGAATCTGTTTGTGGATTAGTTTCTGAAATAGGACAGAAAACATTTTATAATATGTCACCCAGTTATACATCACTCAAATTGGCACATGTATGCTGAAAATATTCTTATTTTAAGAGGATAGGAAAGAAGTTAAATCAGATTAATTACACGAGCTCAGTGTAAGGCCGTTCCGCACCCCATCCTGGAATTGATCTTGGTGCCGCTCTACAATTCTTGATACCTGGTTGCAACTCTCAGGCCAGATTACATCACAAGAGATGGCCTTTCCAAAATGTAATGGGGCTGAGGCGTTGGTCACTAACCGTGCCACCATATATTTGGGCTGTTAATTTCTATTTTATTGTTCTGATAAACGCACAGTGAACATTTTCTTTCTTAATTGTTTCAGATGTTTCATTGTATTTAAAAAGGAGCAATAACATTGATTGTGATTGTTTCGTGATATAAATTATATCTTACACTAAGTTACCGGTCAAGTATATGGATATTCTAAAGACCAAGGCTTTTCCAGATTCTTTTAAATTCCGTGTTACTTCCTTCAAACTTAGCCGTAAAACAAATTCCGAAGTCCCTGTTTATTTTGGGCTCGGATCAGACTTTAACTCGGGATTCTGGTGATACCGTTTCAAGTTGTGATTCAGATTGGTTGCACTTGGCCTTCCTTCATCCAAAGATTTTGCAAGTGAGTTCATGGTGTTTGCCGTATGACTGGCATTCAGTCAATGTAATTCTCTTGAAATATATGCTGTTCTTCTTGACCTACCTGGACTCTAGCTCACAATGTGACAAGGTTCCAACCTGAAATCAGAGCCTCCATTCATTACCGACATATCAATTGATTTTTTTTGAGAATACCGTACTTTCTCGGTTTTCAGATGAAAATAACTACTCATTTTGTAATCATTGACTGAATTTATTTTAGGTATTCCAGCAAATGCAGCGATATTAAGGAGTTCGATGGCTGAACTGGCAGAATTCAGTCATTTTTACCGCCATCTAAAATGTTCATCAAGCCGACTCTTTAAACGTGTAGTACGGAATAATGAGAGAGCTCAATCAATATCACAAACAAGATCAGCATTTCCCATTGGTGTGTTCCTTGAACAAAGTCGGTATTTTTCATCACAGGATAGAAATGCCGCCCGATTATCAATCCCCCTAGTGTTTATAGAGAACGATTCAGGGATTGCTGATCGCTTCAGAACACAACTGAGTAAGATCGACACCAGGGACACTGGCCGCTAAACAATAGGCGAATTAGTGCAACATGTTTCTACTGTTTTGGGGTGTCACTGTGCGTGGCGTGATGGTAATGCATCTCTTTATAAATAAAAGTGTCTTTACACTGCAGTTATCGCTCCGAGACCCGTCTGAGAGCAGTAGCTGCACTTCGGATTGTAGCCAAACTGAACCCTGTGACATTACTGGGCTCTTTCTGACTGGTACTTTTAACTGGCCCGTTTAGGAATGAGCTCGAATGTACATGTGTGCAGCGCTCTCTCCCAACAGTTTAAATGTTTAGTGGGCAGGAAGGGAGAATCCCCAATCTCTAAACATTAAAGCTTAAATATTCTGTGCTGGAAGTGTAGTAGGGCAGAACTTCCACCCGTTGCTATGAACTGGTTGTGACACTGTCCCGAATACTGGGATGGGGGCCATTTAAATAACTGGAGCCGGTACAGGAGCCTGTAATGGTGCAACAAATGTGCGTGGCCCTGGTGTCTACTCAGGAAGTTTGAATTGTCGTTTTACCGACTCTGGGTTCCGCTTTAGGCCCAGAATGGAATCCACGCCTGCTCTCAGCAGATGTATGTACCGCTGGACCAGTCAGAGGAGCATATGGGGAGATTCTCGGGGTAGCCTGGGAACACTCCCAAAAATGATTCCAGGACATAAGAGAAGCATCGCCTGGATTTGGATTTCTTGCCCAGTTAAAAAGGGGTGGAAATCTGGCGACTCCGGGTCCTGCCCATTTCCTCGCTCCTGGGAGAATACCACCAGAATTGCACAATCTAGATTAATAAAGGTCAGGTCAGTTTATCCAAGGATTTACCCTGGCAGTTTAGGGCAGTGTTCTGAGGAAAGGTCATCGACCTGAAACGTTAACCCTACTTTCCTGCCTCCACAGATGCTGCCTGACCTGCTGAGTGTTTCCAGCATTTCCTGTTTTTATTTTCGATTTTCAGCATCTGTATTTTGCTTTTTGTTTTACCACTTTGCACCAACTGAGACATTTATCTCGTCGTTCACCTTTATTGTGAAGCCATTTCTTGAATAAGTCAGCAAACAAAAGTTTCCTCGCCTTGGTAGGCAATGGGATAATGGGCAGTAACACCTGTCTTTTCTTTTCTACATTTCAACACGAATGTGACAACACCTGGAATTACATGTCGGCCTGAAGAATGCTGCATAAATTAACATTTTAATTATACTCCACCCCCACATATCAAAGCAAGTCATTTGTCAGCTTATTCTTGATCAAAATCCCTGTCTGGTTCATGCAAACAGAATGTGGTTGGTTCACTATTTTGTAGTCATGATGTGGAGATGCCGGTGATGGACTGGGGTTGACAATTGTAAACAATTTTACAACACCAAGTTATAGTCCAGCAATTTATAGTCCTGAGGAAGGAGGTAGCCTCCGAAAGCTTGTGAATTTAAAATAAAATTGCTGGACTATAACTTGGTGTTGTAAAATTGTTCACTATTTTGTACTTAGTGAAGGAACAGCTTCCATTAAACCCTAGGTACTTAAATAAATATAAAAACAAAGGCAAATGTTTCTATTTTTGTCACATTACCCCCCCCCCCCCCCCCCCCCCCGCAGGCTAAGATCCCTCGTCAGTGCCACTAACACATCACGCGAGAATTAAAACAGTAATCTACTCCTAATGGGACAACTTGTCAGCATTTTCTTTTCTGAATATATTCAAGGCCCCTTTTCTCAAAATGTTTGTTTTTCCAGCAAGGTGTCTAACACCTGACGATGGAGAAAGCCTCCGAAAGCTTGTGATTTTCAAATAAAACTGTTGGACTATAACCTGGTGTTGTAAGATTCCTTACATTTGTACACCCCAGTCCATCACCGGCATCTCCACATCATAACATTTAAGTAAGTTGTCTGAAAAATAGTTTCAGTTTCCAAATCAATGGCTCATTCTTATCAAAAAGATGTATATACATGTGGAAAGTTAGCCCTACTGTTCTGGGGGCCAGTGTTAGTGAAACAGGTTTGCTTGAGATTACAGGTCCTGAGCTATATAAACAGTTGTGACAGTAAGACCATGAAATAATGACAAAATATTTCAATTGATCCACATTATCCTTAATACAAATATATGCATGTAAGTCATGCACATTAACCACCGCAGAACCTCTCGTCTGTCACCATTCCAAGAAGCAGTATTTGAACAGACTTCCGTGGCTACCTCACAGGCAGCACTCCAAGCAGCTGAAGAGGAGAATCAAAATTTGTCAAAACATCCTGTTACAATTAACGAGAACTGAAAGTCATACTGTACACAAAGCACACCTGTAACATGTTAAACATTTCAAATTGCTGTCTCTGTGTATATATATCTGTACATACATACTATATATACAGAGAGAAGAGACAGAAAGAGAGAGAGCAGTTTGCTACTGTTAAGAAATATTTGGAATAAATGAGTGATTAAATCAAATTCAAGACACCATAGAAAACCGTTACAAGGAAAGAGAGTATGTTACAGGATTTGTCAGTCAGTAAGAAATACCAGATGAAACATAGGAGGTTTGTAAAAATTTCTGAAATCAAGGCAAGATTTATGAACCATTTGCTATGACAGTGTAATGTCAACCACAATATAACCTAGGTCCTGGCAAAGTCTCTGAAACACGTTCCAGTAAATTGTTATAGCACTAACATGATGATGTGCGAGTGTAATATTTATGGAAGTCAGGAATCTGGAACAGTATATGTGAAGTGTCGAAAATGAAAAATCATGTTTTCAAAGAAAGCATACATCACATAAAAATGTTGTGGATGAGCTTTCTAGAAAGCATGCTGGCAATGTTCAAGCACCATGGTCTGGTATCAGATTTTAACTGATAAGATCTTTACAGCTGGTTTTATTTTTGACCATATTAAGTAATTTCATTATTAATGTATATTTACTACAATAACTAGTAATTTCATTTTTATACAGACTAAATAACACTTCAAATATTATAACCATCACATATAATATATTCGCTTCTAACTCTCTTATAAAAGTTTATTTTGTTGAGTTCTGCAGTTGAAGTTAAAAAGCATCACCTTTCCTTATTAAAGAGATAAAATTTCAATTTAAATGTAAGCTTTAGACTGGAGTATAGAAATGAGAATAAAACAGATATAATCTTTTGTTAATTTTGGCCAGTCACAAAATTCAATGTGGTTTTCTGTACAATTAGTCAAATGAATGATAATAGTTCAGGAGAAATAAGTCACCATTTTTAGGGCCATTTTACGCCATACATTGCAAAGTAAAAGCTACAGGAAATGTTTTCTGGATCATGTATTAGATGTACCTATTTCTGTTTTTCTTTTAAAGTCTAGCCATTGTCATTTGACAAGCTACTGTTTTGATAATACTTTCAGATGGAAACTGCATTCTTGAATTTCATTTTATTAGTATAATATACTGAGCTATATAATGTGTAGAAGTAGCAGCAGCTGCGGTTCACCTGGACCAGGGCCTGGAATTTAGCCTATGTCAGCTTGTTGAAATTAAACAGAGATTTTTCTGGGCTTCCAGAGCAGGTGGTAATGGAGCTGAGTGTTGCATTGAATGGCATGTGTATTATTATATAGCCATTAGCACTGCACACTCTCCAAGGCTGGAACTGTGGCAGGTGGGCTTGACAATGAAGATTTAATGATAGGCTCCTGAAACTGCAAATGAAAGTAGAAATACGGAATGTGAAGATAGTATGTAAAGATACTGTGTGTTTTTGAAGGAGTGCAGACTTTTCTGTGGGGCTATGAGTGGAGAGCAGTTAGTATTTCTGTTTCCCAGTTAGTGTAGAATTACATAGAATTTACAGCACAGAAATAGGCCATTTGGTCCAACTGGTCTATGCCGGTGTTTATGCTCCACACGAGCCTCCTCCCCCCCCCCCCCCCCCCACTTCATCTAACCCTATCGGCATATCTTTATATTCCTTTCTACCTCATGTACTTAAATGCATCTATGCTATTCGCCTCAACTACCCCTTGTGGTAGCAAGTTGCACATTCAAACCACTCTCTGGGTAAAGTTTTTCCTGAACCAACTTCGATGCTTGAATATTTTGAAAAAAATTATTAGTGTGTATAAAATGCAGCAAAATGATTATACTGCCTGGTTTCTTCTTGAATCTTTTTTTGGCAAAATTTTGTACCAATCAAGGTGAAGTTGGTTAGTGGTGGTGAAAGAAGCACTTTTTCCATTTTTGCCAACCAGTGTCAGCATCAAGTGTTCCAGGTCAGGTATAGCATGGGCAGGTACAGAGTAAAGCTCCCTCCACTCTGCTTCAACAATATACCGGAGCACCCACCATAAAAGAACACCCTCTATGACATTACTCTGAATTTTTACTTTTTATATCTACAATCCTTGTGCCCTCTTCAAGTGAGATCACTAAATTCTAACAAATTATGGGTAATTTTTGTTGTGGGCCAGGGCCCATTAAGATCTGGGCTGTCACTGTGGAAATGCATTTCATATACAAGCTTTACAGCCAGCAGAGACAGAAGGCTTTCATTTTACTGGTCTGCATTTGACCTCCGGACCCAAAGGGGAAGTGCAGTGTGATGACCCACTGGCCCATCCAGTCCCTGGAAACGTCTATGATTTACTGAACATAATGCTTAGGATTTTCTGGTGGAGACCATGTGACTTGTTTGTTAATTACAAATACTGTACTGAAAAGAATATAGGTTTATTTACTAAAGAATACAGAACTTTTTAACTTCTCAGTTAAATATTAGTGTATTACCCTTTATAGAAGCCTCTAAACTGAATAAATGTAATAATATGTACAAGAAAGATGCTTCAATTAGATGAGAAATTGATAATAAAATTAATCTGTATATTACCACATTTTATACATGAAACTCTCCGTACTGCAGAATTGGATTAAAAATGGAAAATAGAATCAAATTCCTGCCTGAGTGTTAACAGTGTTGAACATTAGCTAGGTGTTATGAGCAGGTCTCCTTCATTAAATCAATGGTTAATAAGTATGTTCACAGTCTCCAAATCTAATAGCTGTGATAAACAAGCAAGGTTCTTGTGGTACATTCAGGGTCACATACTGAGGCAGTGACTCCTGTTCACCCACCTGGCTGTGGGGACTTTACAGCAACAATTTGCTCTAAGTAGAGATTCCTTAACTGTGGATACCTCCCAACTTGTCTGCCTCCATAATACCTGTAAAGAATCTTACAACACCAGGTTATAGTCCAACAATTTTATTTGAAAATCACAAGCTTTCAGAGGCTTTCTCCTTCGTCAGGTGAATGTGGAAATCCTTGAACGTTTCACATTTATATTCAGAGAACAATACCTGGTGATTACAGATAATCTTTCCAACTGCCCGTTGTCAAGGCAATCAAAGTGTTCAGACAGAGAGGTGTTACCTACAGGACCACCGAATATACAAACGGCCAGAACACAAAACAGAGAGAGAGAGAGGGAGAAACATCCGAAAGGAAGAGAAAGACAGAAAATGACTCGTTGTATTAAAAACAGATAACTTTTATTCGCTGGTGGGGTTATGTGTAGTGTGACATGAACCCAAGATCCCGGTTGAGGCCGTCCTCATGGGTGCGGAACTTGGCTATCAATTTCTGCTCGACGATTTTGCGTTGTCGTGTGTCTCGAAGGCCGCCTTGGAGAACGCTTACCCGAAGATCGGTGGCTGAATGTCTTTGACTGCTGAAGTGTTCCCCGACTGGGAGGGAACCCTCCTGTCTGGCGATTGTTGCGTGGTGTCCGTTCATCTGTTGTCGCAGTGTCTGCATGGTCTCGCCAATGTACCATGCTCCGGGGCATCCTTTCCTGCAACGTATGAGGTAGACAACGTTGGCCGAGTCACAGGAGTATGAACCATGTACCTGGTGGGTGGTTTTTCAAATAAAATTTTTGGACTATAACCTGGTGTTGTAAGGTTCTTTACATTTGTCAACCCCAGTCCATCACCGGCATCTCCACATCATCCATAACACCTACCACTGCAAGCAGAAAAAAAGTGTGTACTACTGATTCCTTAGACTACAGTGAAAATATTTTCTCCCTGGTTTGCTGAAGGTGCGGATTCGTACTGAGGTATGGATTCATGGGCACAAACTGTCCTTCGATACCTCACCCTAGTAACTATTCCTCATGTGCGAGCATAGACAGTGAGTGTCAACAGGCTATTAGAGCAACAACAGGAGACATCACAAACGAGTCTAATCCTATTTTCACCTGACATCCCCACATATACGTTTTTCAGCAGGAATCACTGAATAACAATCAGGAGTGGTAACCTGAGCTGTTTTTCCCCTTTTTAGCTCAGGGGTGCCAAAGTCAGTCATAGAGTCCCCAATTGCTAGAGTTGCTTCTTTGGTAAGTTTGTTTCACTGGAAACCAGACTGTATCTGCAGTACTCAAGTTAGAGTTCTGTTGGAGACTAATCAAGAGATCAAGGAGAATGATTGCTTTGATGTTTGCTGCAGGCCTTTGGAGGTGATCACTATCAGTCTGCATGATGATGAATTTAAGCAATGTTCTGCAATAGCATGTGTCTGTGTGTATATGTAATATGTGAAGTGTGTGCATCCATGAGAAAGGCTATAAATGTAGTTTGGTAGCTTTGAACCAATTTTATGACTTTCAACCCAGTAAGAAGGACAGCATTGTGTTTTGTGTTGAAATATAAACAAAACCCAAATTTGAAGATGTTTTGTATAGGGAATGGGTACCAGTATGCAGAAGCTGGAGCCATTCTGTGGACTGATTTGTTAATTGTTGACTCATGCCAGTTTGAAGATTATATTTTACTTTAAGATTATATTCAGCTATGTTTAGTTGTTGCAAATTGTAATTGTAAAACTAAAGTCTCACAGCATTTAACTTTGAACTTATATATAATTCTCTGTTTCTTAGAGGTTCTTGGCACAAATTTCACTATATCTTTTAAAGGAAAACCCCAGACTCTAAAGCACTTCTATTTATACACAGAGTACTTCTCCAGTATCTAGCTCCCAGAACCAATTCCTATTTTATTCTTTCATCTGCACAATAAAAACAAGGATTTCAAGATGGATGTTTCCTTTAACTGCTTTGGAAATATTGCCCCCGATATTTCAGGGTAGGCGGGAAGGGTGCCAAGCAGGCCAAAATCAACTGAAGGATCCGGCAAAGCCAGGGACGCGGGGGTCCTGCTGAACTTAACAGTAGGACCTCATTATTATTTTTTGGATGGGTCTCCCACCCAGCAGCTGGCCAAATTGACAGCCTGGCCAGCTGCCGGGCCGGGATGGACAACCAATGGCGGGAGGCCACAGCCAGGGACCTTCAGAGACGGTCCCCGGCAATCGGGAGAAGGGGAAGGTCGGTGATCGTGGCTGGGAAGAGGGAAGGTCGGCGATTGTGGCTGGGAGGGGGGATGGTCGGAGATCGTGGCTGGGAGGGGGGAGGGTCGGCGATCGTGGCTGGGAGGGGGGATGGTCGGAGATCGTGGCTGGGAGGGGGGACGGTCGGCGATCGTGGCTGGGAGGGGGGATGGTCGGCGATCGTGGCTGGGAGGGGGGATGGTCGCAGATCGTGGCTGGGAGGGGGGACGGTCGGCGATCGTGGCTGGGAGGGGGGATGGTCGCAGATCGTGGCTGGGAGGGGGGACGGTCGGCGATCGTGGCTGGGAGGGGGGATGGTCAGAGATCGTGGCTGGGACGGGGAGGGTTGGTGCTTGTGGCTGGGAGGGGGAATGGTCGGCGATCGTGGCTGGGAGGGGGGATGGTCGGTGATCGTGGCTGGGAGGGGGGAGGGTCGGCGATCGTGGCTGGGAGGGGGGACGGTTGGTGATCGTGGCTGAAGGGAGAAAGGGAGGACATTGCGGTGGGGTGGGGGGGGGAGAGAGTGGCAGCGATTGGCGGAGGGGAGGCCGAAGGCTTCCTTGAGTGGCTGGAGTGGCCCACAAGGAGTGCTGAAAAAGGCACTTACCTTGTGGAGCTGGCAGCTCCCACCCCCCCTTCACTGCTGGGCTTTCCGACCCCTGGGAAACCCACACATCAGCAGTGAATTTTAAATCAGTCTCCCAATTGTACCATGGGAGCCCAATTTAAACTTGTTAATGAAATGTCCACCTCTCCACGGCGGGTCACTCGGATGCCACGAAACCTGCCGCCATAAAATGGTAACGGGCGGTTGCGCGCTGAGTTGGAGTCACGTTTCAAGCATTTGATGGTTTAACCCCCCCACCCCCACAACCTTCTCCTGCCCGTTGTGGGAGAATTGATATCAATGCCATTATTTTATCTTCACATTCTAATCTCACACTTTAAAACAAAATGCAAGAGTTCAACACATGAATGTATATTGGTTAGATTTAATTAAATAATGATGTGGAGATGCCGGTGATGGACTGGGGTTGACAATTGTAAACAATTTTACAACACCAAGTTATAGTCCAGCAATTTTATTTTAAATTCACAAGCTTTCGGAGATTTTCTCCTTCCTCAGGCAAATGTTTCAAGATCTTGAAACATTTGCCTGAGGAAGGAGAAAATCTCCGAAAGCTTGTGAATTTAAAATAAAATTGCTGGACTATAACTTGGTGTTGTAAAATTGTTTACAATTAATTAAATAAGGCATTGTGGTGAAATAGGAATACATCTTGTGATTTTGGTCATCCTACACTCTGCTGGGAGAGAAAAGTAATGAATTTTAAACACACAGAACTCTTAGCTATCCACTTAAGATATGATATAGTAAATTCCTATAAGGCAACTTTACATTCTATAGGATCGTTGTTAAGGATCAGTCCACATGATGCACTATACAGTATGATGCCTATGGGTTAAAAAAGCAGTTGCCTATTTCCATTTGCTAGCGATGACTGTATACACCACATTCCTGATTTCAATGTTTTTCGGTGAAGGGATCTATTGTACTTGCAGCCTTTCAGATTTAAGTTGTCTAATGTTGGTTCAAAAGTTCATACAATTCCCTTATGGGATTCTAATTTTCATCTGATTCCCTATAGCAACGCAGTATCAAGCTGCCTTCTTATGCATCACAAGAGGCTGATAAATAAAAGTGAACAATGACAAAATGCAGGGTTACCTTCCCTCGCAAACTCCAAAAAGCCTCATTTTCTTTCTTGTAAAGTGTGATAATAAGATAAAGTTGATAATATAAGGTTGTATAGTTGTTTGGGGCTGGTGACAATGGGAAAAATGGATTATTCTGGAAACTGATGAAGCTCTGGCACAATTAGATTGTGAAGCAGTGTTCTGAGGTTTGGTCGGTGCTTGGCCTGTTCTGATTGATGACAAAATCATAACTTCATCATATTAACTGCAGAGTTCACTGGCAGGTTATAGTAGTCTGATTCTGTCTAGTATTGAATTGTGACAGAATAAGCAACTTAACCCTTTCTGTGGCACCACACTGCTCTTATTGTGCTACACATGCAGTTGCGTTGGGAGTTTCTTTTTCTTATTTGAAAGAAAATTAGACGTAATGCATGAGGTGGTTTGAGAGCTGGACTGGTTTCCTGTGCATATGTAGGAAAATACAGCTGGATTCACCCTGGTATAGAAGATGTAAATACTCACTGAGAAATGGCACCAAAGCTCTTCATAAAATATTTGTGCTTAAACTTTAGTTCAGATGGTACCGTCACCATTAGTGGTAAATGTCCTTCATATTTATTTTTTATTAACAGTTATTATCTTGAGCATTATGAAGTGTAGTCTATGCCCAGCATTCCCTCTGGCTGGGTTTCCAATCTGAATCAGACCATCAGAGTGAGATACCAGGCTAAGATGTGGCTCTCCTCCACAGGGAGGGAAGGGCAATCTGAGTCGCTTGACTTCATCTCCTAGTGGTTGCTTTCAGAGCATAATAAGCAGCAGCTTGGGAGCAGATTGCTTGTGCACAGATTGTTGGGTAGCACATCGGGCATAAAAAGAAGGAAGGCTGCCCCATCCCCTCACGGCCTAGTTGGTAAAAGCACTGTCCAGTGTAGAACTGAGACATACAGGATAATTTGACCCCTAGTGTGTGCTCCATTGTCTAATCTTGGCCAGGAAAGTGGTGGGTTGCTACAATTGGCCTTAGTGCCCCTGCGATAGGGAAGGGAAAAATCAGTGAGAGTTGGTGCTCCTGATCCCTATCCAGTGACCCTTGCTGGAAAGTGCACATATGTGGATACTGAGTGAGGACTGGATGAGGCTGGATACTCCAGCTCCCCCCACAGTCTGCTGATGCTCACTGTTTAGGCTTGCCGATGAAGAATGGCCATGGTTGTAGAGGGTGGCTATTGCCTATGAAACTGATTCCTAGCAAGGAGTCAGGATATTCAGCAAGAGAGAAAATTGGGCAAACAATTTTAAAAGAGAAGGAAACATCTCTATGAAGGGAGAGAAAATAGTATTAACACATTTTCTGTCATTCACTTAAGTATTTGTACAATAAATTACTGTGATTTTATTTTAAATTGAATGTGTACATTCGATTCAAATTATTTTATTTATTGGGGATGTAATATTGATTCTTGAACTTTTGTCCCTTCTGGTGCTCCCCAGTTACATCATTTGCAGCCAAGAGAGCGTGTAGGCGATCTATTTTTCTGGACTGTTGCCAATGACTCTGCCAATGCAGAGCAATATCATTTTGAAGCAGGTGACAGGAGACACAAAAGTGGTTCAGAATATAGGAATAGCCTTTTTTATGGTTTTACTCCCTTGCAGTAGGGAGGTGGATGGCATCTTGTTACAGCTGTATTTTGCTACCCATGCACAGGAAACCAGTGATGTGGGTGAAGCTGGGAATTTAGCAGCAGGAGGTTGTTTTTCTGACTGGAGGAAGGTGTTCCCCAGGGGTTGGTACTAGGACCACTGCTTTTCTTGTTATATATTAATGACTTGGACTTGGGTGTACAAGGCACAATTTCCAAATTTGCGGATGACACAAAACTTGGAAGTGTAGTGAACAGTGAGGACTTCATGGACTTCAAGAGGATATAGACAGACTGGTGGCATGGGTGGACACGTGGTAGAAGAAATTTAACGCAGAAAAATGCGAGGTGATACATTTCGGTAGGAAGAATGAGGAAAGGCAATATAAACTAAAGGGCACAATTCTAAAAGGGGTACAGGATCAGAGAGACCTTGGGGTATATGTACACAAATCATTGAAGGTGGCAGAGCAGGTTGATAAAGCGGTTAAAAAAGCATATGGGATCCTGGGCTTTATAAATAGAGGCATAGAGTACAAAAGCAAGGAAGTCATGATGAACCTTTATAAAACACTGGTTCGGCCATAACTGGAATATTGTGTCCAGTTCTGGGCACCGCACTTTAGGAAGGATGTGAAGGCTTAGAGAGGGTGCAGAGGAGATTTACTAGAATGATTCCAGGGATGAGGGACTTTAGTTACGTGGAGAGACTGGAGAAGCTGGTGTTGTTCTCCTTGGAACAGAGAAGATTGAGAGGAGATTTGATAGAGGTATTCAAAATCATGAAGGGTCTAGACAGAGTAGATAAAGAGAAACTGTTCCCATTGGCAGAAGGGTCAAGAACCAGAGGACATAGATTTAAGGTGATTGGCAAAAGAACCAAAGGTGACATGAGGAAAAACCTTTTTACACAGCGGGTGGTTAGGATCTGGATTGCACTGCCTGAGTGGGTGGTGGAGGCAGATTCAATCATGGCCTTCAAAAGAGAACTGGATAATTACCTCAAAGGAAAAAAATTGCAGGGCTATGGGGATAGGACGGGGGAGTGGAACTAGCTGGATTGCTCTTGCAGAGAGCCGGCACGGACTCGATGGGCCGAATGGCCTACTTCCGTGCTGTAGCCTTTCTATGATTCTATGGAGGAACTGAACTTCTGCCAGTAGTGCTGTAGCACTGGGCCATTCTATGTCTGTAATTTTCTACCGGATGGTATTACAAAGAACATGAGAAAGGGATGATTACAGTTTGATTCATAGGGTTCTTGGAATCAACAATAAAAACTGTAACATTAAATAAAACTTATTATTATAATATTGGAATTGGTCCTTAGTACCTAAAAGGATAACGGGATAACAGAAAAATGTTTTCCCAGCCAGGGTGACCCTAAATACTCTGTTGTTGACGTCACTATTAAATATCAAATCATTTAGTATTAACACATGATGCAGGTTATTGAAATTGATTCTTAGCTGGATGACCAGGACCCACATTGAATCAAGTAAAAGTACTTGGGATGATTCCATAAAATGTTTGCCATATAGAATTTTAAAATAAAATTATAACATTGAGGGAAACTGCTCTTTAACATAAAAACAGGCCGTTCTTTTTATTCTTGTAGTCGGATGTTTGAAATTTGAGACTGGAATATTCCTTTAAGGGCCTATATCCTGGAAGTAAGTTACTCTTTAGCATGATCCTTTGAAGTCACTTCTGTTAAGTGAATAAACTGATCTGGTTATAAACTCCTATTAAGGAAATGGTTTTGCCCATGTTACTCATCTTGTGAGGGTTAGAACCCTGGCACTCTCAGCAATCTGCTTCCTGTCCTAATGGCAGGGAGGAGTGTTTTCACATTCTAACAAAACACAGCCAATAAATGAAATGGTTCATACTTTATTGTAGCTGCATGCAACTCGTAAATCTGTCTATATTTCAGTGTGATAGAACATGTTTCAGGAGGTAGCCTACAGGTGGTAGTTTTACAGGAGCACATAGTTAGATAGATAGATATAGATAATACATTTTTAATGTTGAAGTTTGTCACCAGGTTTGACTTATCTTAGAATGCAAACTATGACATCAAAAGATATTTGTTGTTATTTTTGAGGGACAAGACAAACAGATATTTGTCTGTGATGATTTATGTTACTGATTGAGATGCTATACTGTACTACAGATGGTCATCTTTTACATAATTATAGTAAATAATTACATTAAAGCAGCCATGTACTCCTTTTGATATTTGGCAACAGGCTATGTCAGAAATAAGAAAAGTATTTACCTTCTTCAAGATCCACAATTAGTGTTGTTCCAAAGCATTGCAATTTCCACATGATTCAGGTGAATGTCAAAGATACTGTATTTTTAATTTCTTTTCTACAAAGAAAATATTGCATTGATGTCTGATAAGGCTATCTGCTGTTAGCCATGTTTGCCTTCCTGTGCCAGTTGTTTGGAATCTGCTTGCGTCTGACAGTCTAATCTGTGATTTATATTCCCCTGACTTCCTCTTGCGCCTGTTAGAGCTGCAGGAAGGCTGCAAAATGATAAGTGGAGTACTGGAAAAAAAAATCTGGAGCAAACATCAAATATTCATACCTACCCTGGCCTGAAGCATGTCTGTGGTGTTTCCTTAATTCAATAAAGTTGCATTTAATAACTGTATGTTATCAGAGATTACACACACACACCACATACACCACATGCACACACATATACACACATACACATACACATACAACAGCATGGGTTTGAACAAGTGAGGTATTTAGGGTATGAACAAAATTGCCTACATATAATGCACATAATAAGATAGGACCATATTTCACTGGATAATTTATTTTGTATAAATAATCTTGAGCTATATTTAAATAGTCCAGTGAGAATGTAAAAAGAAACAAATGATTTTTCTCCTCCTTCTGATTTTGTTCCCTGTTCTCCTGAATTGATGGAGTACAGTTCCACAGGCACGAGCTGCCCTTCAATACCTCACACAAGTGGCCTTTCTTCATGTATGAACCTGGACACCAAAGGGGTAATTTTACGAGTCTGTCCTGTTACCGGGCGAGGCTCCCCATCGGCAGCATCTCAAGTGTCTGTTGACTGGTCGAATGTTTCATCCCTTTTGCTGCATTTGTTGGGTAGAACTATTCAGCCAATGAGTGCCATAATTTAATATGAATTAGATCTGTTATTCATTGCATTTAATGGAATAAATTTAAATTTTAGATTTTCTTGTGCTTCCTGTTCATGTCATTAATACACTAAACTACTGGATAAGAATATTCAAATTGATGGTAACAATTCCCTGTGATCAGTTACATGGCAGAAATTTAGCATTTCAGGAGATTCTACATGCTGTCACAGAAGGAGCAAACCTACAGTGTATTCAGTGTCTTCTTATTGTTTGTTAAAATGAGTCATTGATATTCTTGATATTATGTACTAGTATTTATGAAGGGTAATTATTTGATGATTTTACTGTTAAAGTTTTACTTTCACAATCTTTAAGTTTTATTTTAAAGTGTAGATCATTATTAGAAAGAAAGGACTAGCATTTATTTATAATGAATTAGATTGCAGTAATTTTGTGCACAGTAAGGTGCCACAAAAAGAAATGAGATGAATCAATAACTAATTTGTTTTGGCGGAGGGAGGAAAGTTGACTAAGACACCAGGAAAACTGCTTGCACCTCTTCAAATAATGCGATGAGATCTTTATCATCCATTTGAATCACCAGAACAGAGCTTCAGTTTATTATCTCATGCAAAAGATAGCACCTCCAACAATGCTGCACCCTCTCTATTGCACCGAAGTGTCAGCATATATTACATGGGGCTTAGAATCCACAATCTTCCGACCCAGAGGCAAGAGTGCTACCAACTGACAATTTTAATTTGATAATATCATTATTTGAATCAACTCTTACAGGCTTCTTTGCGTGTTGGCACATCTTACACATTATAAGCATGCAAATATTTAGCAAATCTGACATTTCTGCTAAATCTAACCCCACAAGAACTGTATTGTATAAATCTGTCAATAAGTCTCGACATTTATAATGACTGAGATTTGTGTCTTGCCAACAAGGTTATACAATGGGCAGTGAAGAAATTCTAGAATTTTCTAGGTGGAATGTACGTGTATTTCTACACATCCGTGTGTGTGTGTGTGTTTGTGTGTTTGTGTGTTTGTGTTGTGTGTGTGCTAGCATGCACATTTCTTTAGATTTCCCCCCCTTCCATTTAGATGATTCTGAAACCAGCTTTAATAGGGCAATATTTCCTCCTGACAATCACAGCAGCCCTCCTAGTACACAGTATGTGAACTGGTTGATAAGTTATCTGCTGCTTTCAAAATATAAATCTTTGAAAATGTGAGGAAAAATGCAATACAAAATCATAATTACTATTTTACCTAAGTGGATAAACCTTCATACTTTTCACGTGTTAAACAAGCTTGGAAAGTTTGCTTTTCTTATGGTAGAAAAATCAAAGCATTTTTCAGCTACAATTGTGTGATCGACCAAGGCTAATTCATTTCCTGGGTAAATACAAGGTTCTCCATTGTTGAGGCTGATTGTTCGCAGGTTAGTTATTGCTGCTTTGTATGCAGAAAAAGAAAGGTTCGGAATAAGAGGCCCCTGTCGGTTGCTTTGTAGCAATAGCATGTGAAGTGCCAGGAAGAAAACAACCAACGAGCTCTTGAGCCACTTGCCCCTTTTTAACAAGGACAACATTGCTATTGTATAATGTCATTATTCTCTTCTACTCTCCTGGATTCCTTTCTACTGCCTTCACCTTTACTATCGGCATTTATAGGCTGCATATAGTCCCAGATGTTAACAAGGATATTATCCAAGCCAATGTTACCAGGATGTTTGCTTTCTTTTGAAGTCCCATTTTAAAGTCTACACTGTAATGGTAGGTTTTGTTCAGAGAACCATTTTCATCCACTTTCAAAGAAGCCAATAAATTTCATCCAGCCCAACTTTCTGGTCTACAGCCTTACTGGTGATGAATTAACATTTGGATCATTAGGGATGCTAACTTTATTTGCATTTACTTATGAGAGATGTTCAGCTAAGTGCTCCTGAGCAGGTGTCACTACAAAATGCACTGAGAAGTTAATGCTAGAAATGCCTAGTTTGTCTTTTCTGTGGAAACAAGCTTTGCTTAGGTTTAACCTAGTATTTATATTTTGTCTGGTTTGGTCTGCCTAGGAAGGTAGGGCCTGAGCCTGTGTTTTAAGAAGTGCCCATCTCACTGACAAGCCACAGATTTGTGTGTTGTTTGGGTGGATGCACATAAGCAGTTCAGTTAATAAATCAGAGCAGTGCCTCAAGAATGTCTGTTGTCTACAAAGTTTTCTTTAAAAAAAGGATTGCATCAAATGGTCACAGAAAAGCTCCTAAGTAGTTTTGTAGTTTATATTTCAGAAAGCCGTCTATTAATTGGACAGATCAAGCAGGTCATCGGGCTTTTCCAATTTGGAAATAAATTCTGTCTAAGGAGTGCGATAAGGTTACAAGCTGAGCTGCTGCAGGTTAAACTATTAAATAATAATATTACAGCCTGGTTTAAAGCAACACTTCTAACTCTGATCGCTGTACACAAAGTAGCTCAAATTACAATTCTGTTCCATCCTCTCTTTAACATAGCTTGTTAATGCTAGTTCAGTGTTCTCTGACATTATTTGGTTTTGATGCCAGCAGCACAAAAGTAACCATCCTGCCTTGCATGAATAATTTGATTTTCATTTGTGACCAGCATGATGGCTGACCCTTGCTCTTCAGAATGATCTTTTAGTCTCCTAGAAAGTTCACGGAAGGGTCAGTCAGTTGCATTGACTTCTTCTTTGGAATGTGTGACTTGTGTTTGTGTGTGCACCAGATCTGTGTAGGAGAGAGCTTCTACCATACCTGAGGCATTTTTCTTTCAGAATAAATCAAAATTAGTGCGGACAATGCAGGGCTGTGAGATGGGAAGATGTACATATTTCACAGTAATGAGGATTCATCAGGACTGCAAATCAAATCACATTATAGAATATGATTGGAGCAGATCTAATTAGAAAATGTTCCTATTCTTTGCCATTACGTCCGGAATTAGAATACGAGACTGAAATATTCTGAGCAGCTAAAATATATTCTTTGTGACCTAACAAAATTCCACATGTTTATTTCCCTTACAAATATTAAAGATTTAAGTTCCATTTTGAAGCTTAAAGCTTTAATAATTCAACATTTTAGTAGAAACTGGTTACACTTTTATTGTCAAGAAAGATATATAGTGCTTTCATATACCGTAATTATTTGATTTTTCTTTCATTTATTTATTTTCCAAATGTCAGTATGGAGTGTTATAATATAGGTTATTATTCTAGAAAGCACTGTTGACATTATTTAGTCACATACAACGGCAGTCACATCAGTCTTGATACTGTGCTGAAATGATGCAGAGAGGAATGAATTTTTCATTTTTTTTCCTCCAGAACTTGGGTTCATGCCGAGGTCATAGCATCTCTGAATAGCATAACCAGAAGGCATTGACTGCACAGAGCAGGTAAACAAATGGGAATATGAACGCATTTTAAAACTGGAGGCACATAATAACAGAGCTGCCTGACAAGAAAGGTGACAAAATGATTGTAAGGATAGTGTGTGTGGATAAAAATGAGGGGAATCAACACTTTGGGTTGTCTGTCACGTAAGCAGACTGGGGGATGTTTACCATCAGCTGGTAGGCATGTATTCTTGAAAAGGGATTTCTGGCCTGACATTAGTCATATATCATTGCAGCTGTGCCCTTTGATTACACAGAGGCCTTGCAGAGTCATTAATAACTGGTATCGGGCTTTTTGTCTGGCAAATGACATCTGGCCACTAAGTGACTTAACACCTAGCTAGCTCTTTTTGGTGATGCACCAAAGGTAAATTAAGGCAGGAACCTGTTTGTTTTACATTCCTGTGCTGTTTGTTGTAATGAAAGAAATATCTTTATACAGAGGAATCATTCATTAGAAACAGAGCCTTGTTTAAAAGGATGCAGAAACTATTGAAACTCTTCCAGCCCTATAGTCTTGCTTTTTTTTACGCAAACTAAGTTCATATTCTGTTTTTGTGCCGTAGTGGTGTGGAAGTACTAGATAAACATTAAAATTAAATGTCCATTAATAAAAGTATTGCATCATTAATAAATAGTATGTAAAGTTTATATTATTTTTCTTATAATTCATAATAGACATAAAGGCTGCAAAACTCTTGGTTTGGGGGAAAGGCGTAAGCTGGTAGTAGTGCCTTTCCGGAGCTAGGAATTTGGGTGGGGCTGAGTGTACACTGGAATTCTGCTCCAGAAGCACCCCAGTATAAATTCAGTTGAGTTTCTGGACGCACTGAAGAAACACCCACCCTCCCAATAGCAGCCACGTGCAAATGACAGAGTTCGGGTGGGATGACATCATCCATCTTACATTCTGTGATTTCCACCTTCCCATCCACCCTTCAAAATGTGGCCGTTGTTTAAAAGGTATACTTTGCCAGGACCTGCTCATCAAGGTGTAAATACTTGGTTGATGGGGCAGTGCTGAACTAACATTGTTTGTGGAGACCTTTGGTCATATCTTGGGACTCACTACAAGTATTGGAAAACATGTCACTGTTATACTCAGGAAACCTCCCTCTATATTTTGTATTGCCCTTGGATTGGATTGGATTTCAAGAGAACTACTGAGTTAGTATCTGAAGGCTGCACAATGGGCTTCCCAATGGGAATCCCACTTTACATGATCTCTTTGCTGGAAGAAGTGAAGCAGCAGATGGGTGTAATGGAAGCCAAGTTAATCAGGGACCACCAAAGCAGAGCCAGACCATCCCGGCATTACCCATCCAGCAGGATGTATAGATCCAGGGGCACTTTTCAAGACCTTTCCCAGGAGTTCTGCCTCAGGAGGCTGTGCTGCAGTTATGAAGCTTTGGAGGAGCTCTGATCACTGCTGCAGCCTGATCTGCAACAAAGGTCCACAGCACAGACAGCTCTACCTTGGTAGCGAGTGATCACAGCTCTCAACTTTTATGCCAAAAATTTATTCCAGGGAGCCACAAGAGACTTTTGCCAGATCAACCAATTTCCTATGCACTTCTCTATAAGGCCCACTTTGCCAGGGTATCTCAATTTATACAATTCAACAATGCTCACAGACAGATGACTGAAAGGGCCATCAAGAGATGTGGAAGCTATTGATTGCGTCCATGTGGCACTGCCATTTTCCATCTTATTCAGCTACATTGTGGATCTCTTATGAGGTAAGTGGTAGCTGCTGAAGAAATTGAAGAATATATAGAAACATTAAATAGCAAAGATACATGTTCTCACAAACCCACTGAAGGCACAAAGGTCTAGAAATTCATTGGTACCGAGCCCGTTTTACAGATATAAAATGGCCCCCTAAGCATCCCATAAGGCGGGTGGCATGTGCACGCACATTCCGCAGCAGTAGTGTGCCACTCACCATATTGGCAAAGGTTCCAGTATAGGCATCCTAGACTTGGGCCTGAAATAGGCATTAGACCCTTGCAAATGCATATAGGGAGCGTAACATCTTTTTTAGGACTCCTTCTCAAAATTGGGCTGCCCTGTGCCTGCTGGGTGGAGAATAACCAGGTCTAAATCCCACTTTACATGATCTCTCTGCTGGAAGAAGTGAAGCATCAGATGGGTGTAATGGAAGCCAGATTAATCGGACCGCTGGATGTCACCACCAAAAGGTAAGTTTTGTAAAAAATACTTATCTGAATGTGGTGTCGGGAGGGAGCAGAAGCGCTCCTTCCGGCTTCACAGCAGTCCCAAAAACCATTGCCAGTTCCGCTCAGTCCCCTATTGATTGCCTTCTCACCTCCCAGGACCTACCTGAGGGCCGCTGCCAGCATCACAGCAGCCTGAAATTGATGTTCGCTTTGCTGACGAGCTGCCTGGGGTCGCACAGCAGCCGTTCGCAACTCAGCCGTCTAATATCAATGAGGCTCGAGGTCCAATTTTGATTGGGCCTTGGGCCTACCTGTTCCTGCACAGGGATTGTTCTGCGCCGAGTTTGCGTCAGCAGGCCAGCACTATCCAATTTCCCCCCCAGAGACTCCTGCATTTCCAGTCCCAACTGGTAGGCCAGAATAGAAGCTAATTATTAGCACTGCTGCCTCTTCATGAGCTGTTAAATGCCAGATGTTGGCACATCCTCCTTCAGTAGCCTGGTGTTCCCTGGCAAAGTGTGCTGTCTTCTCCCGCAGGAGGAATGCATAGTGTTAATTGGCCGCTGCAGTCTCCAGATCCTGCAGTCACAATCTGTCAGGAATCGTGGAATGGATGGTAGTAAGGATAGGTGTCAGGGAGCAAGGCCCTAGGTTGTGACACTTCAGTGTACTAGCATGCATTACAGGATGTGAGAGAATTGACATAAGTGCTGCCAAGTGATTTTGCTTCTGGGACAAAGAACATGGTGCCATGTGGTATTCCAGAGGGCAACTGACTATTGTGCCAGGGAATACACATTTGTTTCTCTGTGATTCAGTTAGTTGCCCTGTTATTCATTTGAAAACATTCTTACCTTTGCTGACCTAGTGATACTACTCCGACACTGCAAGAGGGTCTTTGGGGTTATGGAGGTCCTGCTCACTGCCACAGCTACCTCCTTCCACATGGCCCGAGCTGCCTCAAGTGATAGCTTCTTCCCCGGTACTCCAACTATTCCATCCCTTCTTTCTCTAATTTGTGAGAGCAGCACTTCCAGAGCAGCCTCAGAGAAGTTAGAAGCTCGTCCCTTCTGTTGCACCAGCCAGTTCAATCCCTCTTCCAAGAGCCCGCTCAGTCCTTTACCTGCATGCAAGTCTTTCAATATGGTACTTCCACCCATTCATGGTTTCTCAAATTTTTCAGCCCCCTCTGGATGTATCTGGCCCCCTGCAGGCAGGGCAATTCTGCCAGGATTCTGCCAGGATTATTTAAAATAGCTGACCCGGGGATTTCTGATGGGGTCCGCCTCCTCCAATTTCGGTGGCCATTCTGGGACTTGCCCCACTGCACTTACGTTGCTGCATCAAGGACCCAAGGATTTCCAGGTCAGAATTTCTTGGTAATCAGCCACTGATTGTTTTTCCGTAAAGCTACATTAATAATGTTACAATTGTTCATTTTCTGGTGCAAACATTATCACAGATTAAGGATGTGGCCAAAACACTGCTAGTTGTCACCTGCACTAATAGTTGGTCTAAAGACAAGATTAACCAAAGCTAAACCAATAAATATTATACATAATAATAGATATCAGTAAGTGATCTAAAGGCAGGATCTAATCTCAGGGTTTGAATAACAGTTATGAGCTGCTAGAGCTTTGTTCTTGCAGTTTATGTCATCTATTAGGCTATTGATGTTCTATCATTTCCAGGCATCCATTATTCTATCGATAATATATATTTCATACCAATGTGTAAGTTTGTAAATGGTTGCAATAATGAAACTTGCAGTATCACAGTGCCTGTGTCATGCGGGGCCAAACATTTACAGATTTAGGGGCTGAGTTTCCTTGGTTGCTCCGCTGGACTTTCACTGCAACTCTGATTGGATTCTGGCACAACAACTCAGATAAAGGCTGGAACCAGATATACTGGTACACCTGACCTCAGTTGAGAAATCCCACCTTGCTTTGTATAGGACGTCAGCTTTGTCAGTGGGAGTGGGAACTCCTTATGCTGTGAGTTCCTTTTCCCCAACCCATAAGAGACCCGCAAAACATGAAGGTCGATACGCGTCCAGAAGTGTAGTAGTGCGCCCCCAACAACGCGGGCATCCAGGGAAGCACCAGAAATGTTTAAAAGTGCAATTTAGTGTTGTTCCCTCTTACTCGTGAGGCTGAAGGGGGCATAGAATGGGGTCTCTGGGTGTGGGGAGGGGGTGCAGGGCTAGCCACCCCATGGTAGCTGGCAGGTGCCAGAGTTTCTGGTGGCATGGGTCACACAGGTACCTGAGATGCACCCATAGTGGCCTGGGCAGCCACAGGCCCCATACAAATGAGATCCCTCCCACTAACCCCGCAAACACAGGTTGGATCAGTGCTGGAGGGAACCGGTGGACAGAATTCCAGCGTAACTGTCAACCCCTAAAACTCATGAGAAGCTTTAATATCCTTTCATCTACATCAAGCTGCCTCCATCTCATGGCCAGACCAAAATTGTGAGGAAAATATATTCTTTGAACAGAGATGGTAGCAGATTCAAATCCTGCTTCACTCGGTTCCTGGTAGAACTCACAATGAATGGGAAGATACCAAGCTAAGGTGTGTAGTCTTTCAGTTTGGAGGGGGAGGGGGAGAATTGGAGACAAGAGTCATCACTGGGCAGTCTCTGGTGCCGCCTTGTGGCTGGCTTACAGAGAATTTTGGCAAAATCCTGGGAGCAGCTCATGTTGCCCCCATTGGTTGCAGGTGTCAGGTCAGGTGGATAAAGAAAGGGGATGAAAATATAAAAAGGAAGAGACTTATTGAAATGCCCCATAAATTAAAGCTAAACAATAATCTTCCTGGGCAGTGGGCAGTGCACTGGGTTTCACCTCTCAAACCTGACTTTTGAATTCAGTCCAGTCTGATAAGGTGAACCTCCCTTTTCTCTGAAGGCTTTATGGGTTCTTTCAACTCAGTTCCTACAAGGTGTAAATCCACAGCACCAATCTCCCATGCTTCAGTACGAGTTAGGATTATGGCTTCGCAGTGATGGGGAGTAAAAGTACTAATGTGCCAGCAAGCCACATTGTGGCAGAAGGTCCCAGATTTGATCTGTACTGAGTTAGTTAGTCACAACTGGGGCAGCTGTTGGTTGCTGCAATCTTTCTCAGCACTCCTGGGCTAGGGAGGAGACAAATCAACCAAGGTTCCCAATCTTGAATCCTATCCAGCTTCCCTTGATGAAAGGTATGCTTGTGTGGATGTTGGGTAAGGACAGGATAAGATTTTGATATAATACCATAATACTTTGCCAACACTCACTGTCTAGGCACACACATGGGATTGGCCACTTGGACAAGGTACTGAAGAGCTGCCAGTGACCCTGAGGCAGTTGAGGAAAAGGAAGGAGAAAGCTGGGAAAGAATTGTTGAAAAGACCCTGTTATTCCAAAACTGGGCCTTAAAGTAGAATATGAAACATGATAGGAGCCCAGCAAAGTCTTTTCTTTGAGTCCAACCTGGAAAGAAGATATTTAGGCATTTACCACATGAATTGTGCCTAATATCCTATCTTCAGACTAAAGAACAACTCTCAGCACTGAACAAATGTCTGTGTCTGCATGGGAAAAACAATTACTACAGATTAGAAATGGGAGGTAGTGCTGGGATGGAAAAATATTAGTTGTATTTTGCTTCTCAGGGTGTTAAATTTACATTATGTTTGTGCAAAAATAAGGTGTGTCTTTTAGCCAAAAATGCTAGTTAGCACTTGTAGCTGACTGGTGTTATGTACTTTTGTGTCTTTAAGACATTAGTCTGTAAGTATTTTATTAAAGAACACCTCTAGATAGTACAAACCAATAGAATGGTTCCTATGATTTTTTTCCCCACAACAAACAATTTTACGGGGAGGAATTTAATGCAGCTTTGTGTCCTGTAATGTGTGTGGTTGTGCAAGTTCAATTCATATCAGTGTCAGTTGGTGCACTGATTTAAAGATGCTGTGTGTTTATTAGCAATGAGAAGAATTCAAATATCAATAAATCAATTTTTTGTCATCTTTACAAACTGCCTGACTACAGGAGATCATTAATCGTATGGTGATAAGACAGGCTGTGCTCTCTCATGTACCTGGTACTCACCTTCCCTTGCTGTCTTTAACCTTACAGTGGGTTATGCCTATGTAAAATGTCTCTGTGGTCTGAAATGTTAATGTGTCAACAGCTGTGGTGAAAGGGTATATAAAGCAGAAGACAATATATTTTGGAATTGTTGTTGATGTGAAAAGGAGCCTCATCATCTCTAATGCTTTTAAATGATAATGATTAACTTCAACATCCTTTTGCTTCTTTTCTCTGATAATTTGGGTTGCTTTTAAAAGATATATATTTTCTTCATATAATGTGTGTCTTGCAAATTACTTTGTTCACAGTAAAAAAGTTTCTTAACAATGTCTTAGCAGTGACAATGGCTGATTAACATTCTTAGTTGCAATGATTCTTAGTTGAAGCACTCTAGATTAATAACTGTATCTGTTAATGTTAAATTAGCTCCCTCACACTAGTAATCTCAATAAATCCTTCCAACCAGATCCCTCCATGATGCCATTGGCATTCACAAATTAAACACAAAAAAACCCCATAAAAGACCCGATTTTAAACCTAACCCGCCCGGCGAGAATGGGATGGCTTCGGGTTGGACGCATGATTTACACCCCACCAGATTTTGACTTTGATGGAGCGTAAAATTGGGCACAGTGTAAATTGGAGGTCTGACCCAAACCCATGCCATTCCCACAAGGCAGGTTAGGTTAAAATCAAGACTAAAAATGGCAAAAAATGAAAAGATGTTAAAATGAATCCTTGTAATTGGTTTCTTTGCTAAGGGGTACTGATAGTGAGTTTCTTTCTTGAAGTAATAATGGACAAGTAGGAGTCTATTAGCTTGTAACTGAGGAAATGTAGAATGATTAAAGGATGAGACTGCCAATGAATCCTTCAGGCAAGTGCAATCTCTTGAACTCCCACTTGTTTGCTACTGCAAATTAGTAGTTATATTAAGAATCTATTATTAAAAATCTTGCATATGACGTCCACAAACATTACTTCTTCTGGCACACTTATAATGGAAACTTCCTATGTAACCATTTATGATGGACAAATTGTATGTCAACATTTTATGAAACCCTATGTCAACATGTCAACATCTAGAATGGGAAAACTGTTTGTAAACATTTTGCCATCATGGTTTTTTTGGTGAACGAATCGAATCACAAAGTGCTTTTTGAAAAAAAAATCATCTGCCATTTTTTAATAACTGAAGCTTCTAATATCCAAAATAAGGTTTTAATTAAAATTTAAAAAATTAAAAATTGCATATTTCACAGTAACACATAGTAAATGTACCTATTGAATTGCCTTTTGTGTGTTTTAAAGCATTCTTTAATGCTTTTACTTCAAGGCCTTAGTTTGTCACAAAAGCTTGGGCTTTGACTACATAGTTATACCTCTCAAAAATTGGATGGGGTTTTCAATCACATCTGTGCATTCTGGGCATGTGTAGTTTGCAAAATTTCCCAGCATGCAATTTGTGCATCAGCATGAATTGGTGTAGAAAGGTGCATCCTCTCATTCTGTGCACATTTGAATATTTAATCATAGAATAATAGAATGGTTACAGCACGGAAGGAGGCCATTCAGCCCATCGAGTCCGTGCCGGCTCTCTGCAAGAGCAATTCAGCTAGTCCCTCTCCCTTGCCCTTTCTCTGTAGCCTTGCAATTTTTTTCCCTTCAAGTACTTATCCAATTCCCTTTTGAAAGCCACAATTGAATCTGCCTGCACCACCCTCTCAGTCAGTGCATCCCAAATCATTTCTTTGCCTTTTCTAAAATACTTCCAAATCAACCGAAGACTGAATTCTCAAAGCTTTATTTCATGCAAGTCAGATATTTATTAAAATTTATTAATAAGTACTGTTTTTCTATTAAGAACACCTGTGATTAAAGCATGTGTTTTTTTTATTAATGGTTAGAAAAGAAAACAAGAAGATTGTTGATAGAGAATAGACTGTCTTTTAGTCACTCCCTTCTTTATTTTGATTGAAAATTCATTTATAAAACCTTTTTCTTCTGGACCATTTATGAGACCTAAGGATTTTTTTAGTATATGAAAATATGGAGCTAAAGGCTGATGGGCAGGGGTTTGATGGTTTGAAAGGGTCCAAGGACAGTTTAGCTTCCATTCTCTGCCCTCCCCCACCTCCCCAACAAGGCTGCTAGCCCTTACTGTCCCCTCCAATACTGGCAGATGCCAGCAATCCCCCAATACTGCCGGAATCTGGCTCCCCAATGCTCTGAAACTCCCACCCCAGTCCTGCTAAACCCCAGGACTTCGCTCCCAGATCTCACTCCTTACTCCAAGATCCTATGAGTTCCTCTCAATGCTCAGAAGTTCCTAAGCTGCATTTCCACAGTCCCAAACCCTGAGACCTCTATCCCAAGTGATATCAAATCCCAGGACCCCTTTTCCTAATGCTCTCAGATCCCAGTACCTGCTCCAGTGTTCCTTGAACCCAATGACCCCCCCCCCCAGTATTCCCAGATCCTAGGATACCGCTTCTTCCAAAATACTGCTAGCTCCTGAGACCCCTAACCCATTACTGCTAGACCCTGGGCTCTCCTTCCCAGTACTCCCTAATCCTAGGGTTTTATCACATATGGTGATAAGTTTATGTTTTGGTAATACTTATGACAGCACAGTGTCTATAATATTTTAGATGGTGTAAACCCACTTTTGACTGTGTCTTCAGAGAAGGTACAAAGCAGGGGCTGGAGACTTAATCACAAGGAGAGGGACAAGTCTTGAGGATGACTCTCCCTGGGTGGTTTTGCACATTCCTAGCGTAATTCTGAGTGCAACTTTGTCAAGTGCCAGAAGTTGGTTTACTACCCACCTTCTTAGTCGGGGATTGGTGTGTGGCATGAGGAGATAGAAAAGAGTTGGAGAATACCATGAAATAAATAATAATGAAGCAAAATAAAAAGAGCAATGTCTTCATGAAAAAGTGTTTGCAAACTCTCTCCTTGTTTGGGGGCAGAAACCAGTCAGAAGAGCCATGTGTTAAATTAGTTGCTATCGTGCGATATCATGTGCATGTGATGAGATATCATTTGATGTGATGTATATAACGCACAGAAGTGTGAAGTAATACATTTTGGTAGAAAGAATGAGGAGATGCAATATAAGCTAAGTGGTACAATTTTAAAGGGGGTGCTGGAACAGAGAGACCTGGGGATGTACGTACACAAATGTTTGAAGGTGGCAGGACAAGTTGAGAAAGCTGTTAAAAAAAATACGGGATCCTTGGCTTTGTAAACAGAGGCATAGAGTACAAAAGCAAGGAAGTTATGCTAAACCTTTATAAATCACTGGTTAGGCCCCAGCTGGAGTATTGTGTCCAATTCTGGGCACCACACTTTAATAAGGATGTCAAGGCCTTAGAGAGGATGCAGAGGAGATTCACTAAAATGGTACCAGGGATGCAGGACTTCAGCTATGTGGAGACACTAGAGAAGCTTGGGCTGTTCTCCTTAGAACAGGGAAGGTTAAGGGGAGATTTGATAGAGGTGTTCAAAATCATGAAGGGTTTTGATAGAGTAAATAAGGAGAAACTGTTTCCAGTGGCAGAAGGGTCGGTAACCAGAGGACACAGATTTAAGGTAGTTGGCAAAAAAAAGAAGGGAAAGGAGGAGAATTTTTTAATGCAGCAAGTTGTTATGATCTGGAATGTACTGCCTGAAAGGGTGGTGAAAGCAGATTCAATAATAGCTTTCAAAAGTGAATTGGATAAATATTTGAAGGGGAAATATTTGCAGGTCTATTGGGAAAGAGCAGGGGAGTGGGACTAATTGGATAGGTCTTTCAAAGAGCCGGCACAGGCATGATGGGCTGAATGGTCTCCTTCCCTGCTGTATCATTCTATGATTCAATGAATCTATATTATCACATTGTATAAATGTAAACAAATTCAAAAAGGTTTCCTAAACTTTCTAATGAAAATGGTACCTCTTTAAAATTGTAGTATGGGGAAATCCCCAGAGGTTCTTGGGGCCAGCTTGTGAATTGCACAGAAGACTGAATATTGTTTTTGACAAGGACTTCAGGAGTCTGGCCACTCAAGACCCTACTACCTTTAGGTTAATGGAAGACCCAATTAGGGTCTCCTAAAGTTTACCTTCATCTTCTTCCGAAAACTCATTTTCTCCATCTGATATTTCCAGAAGAAATCGAATCCTAAAAATTTAAGTTCATGTTCCCACGCAGGTTGTGTGCAGCTTCCTCCAAAAGTGTATTTGCTGAAGAATTTGTGGAAGGAGCTGAATTAGGTGTGCACTTTTATTCAAGCATTCGTGGCCTCCAAGAAAGAGTAGCCCGAGCTGATGAAATGGTGGCCAAAGCCACTTAAAAAGAAAAATGACAACATGAGAGAGTTTCAGTGCTGCATGTTGGCATGTGATTGCAGGTTCAATGCTGATCATGGTGGGACTGTTCCAACAATGCAAATATGCTTTAACAGTAAACGTTGGGATAAGAAGCTACAAGAATGTTGATCCAACACAGTTGGTCCTAGATAAACCAAGAAGTATCTAATTGATCCTAGAATGAGCAGAGGTGGTTGGATTCCAGATGAAGCTCTGGAATGTGTGCAATTCATCTGATCCCAAATGGCTCCAGTTCCCCAGGTTTGACCTAGTTGGTTAAAGACTGAATCTGATCCACTGATTTACCTACCAGTACCCAAGCTCAATAATGTGGTCCTGCAGGATAAGCTTACAGCAGTAGAGGCTGTCTCAGGCACCCCGAATGAGGCACAGTGCAATGTTATGCTTTCACAAGAGACATATAATACATTTGGAGTGTCTGTCAAGACCAGAAAAAGCCCAGGAATACTTGTAAAACTTGTTGGGCTAGAAATTGGGCCGTGTAGCGCCCATTGTTTCGACGCTACGTGGTCTTCTGAAGTGCCAAGGTGGGGTCTTGGCTGTGCACGCCCGTTTCCAGCGTGACGTGCGCCAGACGCCATCTTGGTATAGGTAGTAGCGCATGCGCAAATACTGAACGTTGGCAGTATGCAAAGTAAGGAGAAATTAAATATAATTAGTGTGCAACATTGATTAAAAGTGATAGACACCATTTTGGGACTTAATACTCAACTCAACACACAGTCTTAACCATCTGAACGTGTCTTGGAGTGCCTGGAGGACCCCCCCACCAACGCTATTTAAAGGGACCATGCAGGATTTACAGTTTAGTGGATTATTGCTTCTGGCTGCTGATGCATTTGTAACTGTTTTTGGAGGTCTCCTATACTTGAATACTAGGGCGCGGGGACATAGCCTAACATTTAGAGCCAGGATGTGCAGGAGTGAAGTTAGGATACGCTTCTACATGCAAAGGGTGGGAGAAGTTTGGAATGCTCTTCTGCAAACAGCAGAATTCTAAATCTGAGATTGATAGATTTCTGTGAACCAAGGGTATTAAGGGATGTGGGGCTAAGGCGGGTATATAAAGTTAGGTCAAAGGTCAACCATGATCTCATTGAATGGCGGAACAGGCTCAAGGAGTATTGGATAGGTCTTTCAAAGAGCCGGCACAGGCATGATGGGCTGAATGGTCTCCTTCCCTGCTAAATGCCACTGCAACTTGCTGCCTCCTGTTATGTACCACCTTCTCCTGCAAGCAAGCGGGACGTGTGTCTGGGTGATGTGCCTGTCATGGTTGAATAGCTGCTAGTGTGTGTGGCCTGTGAATTGTGGGTGGGCGGCTTGCAACAGCGGTAATGTGTAAGGGTGAGAGGAAGCATCTGACTGGAAGAGTGATGGAAAGAGTTTGTTGGTAGGTGGGTGATGGGGGTGTAGTGTGTGGAGCAGTGGATGTGGCTAGTGGTGCAGTTGGTAGGAGATGCCACTTGACAGTTGACCTCACTCACCTTGATCACTCGTGTCAAAGCATTGAACTTCTTCTTGTACTGCATCCATGTTCATGGTGCTATTCGCCCAGCATTGACTTCGTCCCCCGCTGCCTCGCACTGCCTTTTGAGCGTATGTCTGGAGGGCCCCTGCGGATATAGGATGTCCCTCCTTCTGTCCACCTCTTGCACCAAGGCCTCTAGTGCATCAGCAGAGAACCTTGGTGCACGTACTCTCGCAGGCCTAGTACAAGCTCAGATCAGCAGATTAGTGAGTCTAGCGTGCAGATTGGAGGATGTGGGATTTAGTAGTGTGCAATCTTTATTCAATGTTGTAACATAACTCACCAGTTTGTAAACATAGGGATGGGACCTGCATCTGTGTTTTACATGTGCGATGTCTGAGCTCTGGTCAGACTCCGTGCAGACAGAAGACTGTTATTTTTAGCAAATAACAGGTACTGGCTACCTTTAAGAGATTTTAAGAGACAACCTCCCTTTAAGAGATTGGAGCTCCCCCTGCTGGTGGAATTTGCACATTTACTTCAATCATCGTGTAATGCCTAGATTTCAATGCTGCTTGATGGTAAGTACTGAGGCTGGACGAAGTTCTCGTCCTGCCTGTGCAAGGGCCATCGGGTGAGGGTTAATAGCGGATCGCGCATGCCCACGCCCAATAATAAGCCTTATCCAATTTTTTTCCCCCCACAGTATTCACCCATCATTGTTTCAATGCTTTGGTTTCAAAGAAGATAAAGAAATGCAATAAGAAACTCAATCCAATACAGGCAACCTCAAGAGTTTTAGCTCAAATTTGTCTGATAGGGAAAAGAGTTGAGGGCACCCACAAAGGGCTTTCCTTTGATAAGACTTGATGAGGAAGGGTCACATGTAGCATTCCAGCATCATAATGTCAACAGTATCAAAATGTCTTAAAAGGATGTTGCTCTTATGCTTCTCCCTGTTGGTTACTTAGACTTAGCAATATGTGAAGGATTCTGTAACAAAGAAGAATTTAAATATTTAAAATATGGCAGCTGCCATTGCCAGTTGACAGCACAGAAGTGCTGAAAGCAGCTCACTTCATATAATGGAACAAATCCAGTGGGATGTTACTGAGAATTAGATCCAAGTCTTGCTTCAGCATTAGCTGATCACAATAGCACTTGAAATACTGGAATTTTACAAGGCCATTTTTCTCTCAGTGCTGTTAACTATTCTGAATTATTACTTTGAATTATATCATATACAGATAATAAACTTCATAGCAATGATAAGTGAATTAATAGAAATTATGCAAGTTTTATTGCGACAGTTGTGAATTATAACCTAGATACTTCAACTGAAAGAAGATTGTAGCCTTAAACAGATTGATTCATTAGTTGAATCCATTACTGTATGGTGTTTCTTTTTTCAATAACATTCATCTTTCTATTCCAAATTTGGCCAATTCTGTCTACTTTTATCTTACTCTGATTCCTTAACCACATCATTTTTATTTTCCTATCCATAATCTCTCTTTCCTGCTCTTACACCTTCCAAGAAATACTCTGTTTTCCTGCTTTTATTCCTCACTTCTCTAAGTCAACATGGACAAAAAGCACAATTCCATGCATCATGGTGCAAAAAACCTCATTTCTTTCAGCACCACTAAGCACAAGATCATAGTTCCAAATTAATATTAATAACTTCATTTACATTAATTTCCGGAGCACTTTAGCGTAAATGTGCAGGAATTACAACTGAGCACCAAAGAGGAAATGTTCTTAAATGGTGGTCCAAATTTAAAGGGCCATTTCGTTTTTTGTTACAGGAGTAGAGATAAAACTGTTTGGACAAAATGGCACTCAAACCATTGGAAAGCCAAGTTCTTTCATGCAAGTGAAATTTATTTTTATATCTTTTATTAGCAATTTTCTTCACTCTTTTCCTAAATCAATGATTCACAGGGTGCAGTTCCATGCAGGCCAGTAGCTCTCCGATATCTAGACCAAGTGAGCATTTTTCATATATGAGCCCAGGAAGTGAGTAGGATATTTGTTCTCTGAGGGAATCACAGACAAACCCATTCCTGTCCTTATCTGACATCCACACGCATATAATTTCCAGATAGGGTTATTGGATAACAATCTGGAACAGGAACCTTGGTGGATTTTTCCCCTCCTACACCCAGAGTCATTGAGGCCAGAAATATTGCTCCCCCCCTCCCACATTGCTACCACAGCTAAAGATCAACTAACTCAGCACGGACCAGAGATTAAAGTTGGGACCTTCCTGTTCTATATGGCTCAATCACTAACTGAACAGTACATTTATCAGGGAGCTCCCTGTAGCTATATTTTTGAGAATGACAGATTAGCAGCACCACTATCTATTGAGCATAAAATCAGGCGGGGTGTAAATCAGACACCCGACTCAAACTTGCCTCCTTCCCACCAGGTGGGTTAGGTTAAAATTGGGGCTAAAGACATTGAGCAATGTTTTACGTGTTGGTGTTTGACAAAGAAATGTAAGTGTATAAAAGCCACGGAGCAGGGGGTGGATTATTCATTAACCTTTGCCATTAGAGGTCTTGGCAATTTTTTTTCTCCAGATTTCAATAAGCATTGTTGGGAACTTTGCCAGAATTCAATAACCAGAACTCCATTAAAGGAGTTTCTACTTTTATTCATTGTCATTTGTAAATTACACTGTGTCTCTGATTAATACTTAAAAACAATGATTTAATCTAGCGGTGATCCAATCCTGCTACTGTGCCTTTCTCCTGATTAGCAGGACTGAAGACTCAATAACAAAACTATCATTCTCTTAAGGACGCCACATTCAGTTCCATAACACTGGTTCTGTTACATGACTCAGGTACCTCCTTGTAGATGCAGTTTCTTTTTTTACTCTGTCTTACCAATTTCTTACCTGCTCTTCTTTCCTGATTGTATTAATTCCTTGCTGAGCTATGGTTCTGTTATTCCTCCGTTCCCTCATCCAAGTGGCCATTCTTCATAGGTGATATGTGAGCCTTGATCGCTTATGTTGACAGGCTATTCAACTTCAAATGTCATCACAATCATGTCCAATTCTACCATTACACCCGATGGCCGCACACATGTGTTTTCATTAGAAGTCACTGGATAGCAATCAGAAGCAGAAACTCTGGGATACTGAGGCCAATTATGGTGCCTCCACTCTACCATGGCTGACATCAACTAACCCAGCTCAGACCAGGGATCAAACGTGAGCCATTACTGGTTTGAATGGTTCTGAGGCGGTGGGGTAAATTTTTGGGTCTTCAACAGCTGGGCAGTAATCTGGTGGAGTGGATAGCCCGCGTAATGTAGAACCTGAAATCAATGGAATGAAAATCGGGCATATTCTACAATGGGTGGACAATCTGCCCCAGCAGATTACTGCCAAGGCAGCGAAGATGCAAAGATCGAAAGCAGCAAAAGGGGTGAAAATGGAATTTAAATATTATTCCTCCAAAAGAATTTATTGTGTTGCAAGGTAATGTGACAAGCACCATTAAAACATTCGAACAATGGTGTTTATACCCAATGTTTAGAAAAAGAAATGTGCTCATTTACCAATCTTATCAGCTGAGTTGCTGTGGGCACCAGGAGACTCGTATGTATTGCAGCAGTTGTGACCTTGTTCTCAGTGCTGAAGCTCCATCACTGAAAAGTGACTCTGTTAAAATATTTCCCTTTCATTGTTCTTTATTAACTCAGAATCCCTTCAACTAGCACACACTGCCAAATGCAGTTCTGTGCTGTTGTTGCCAACTAATGCTAATATGACCCATCAAGAGACACACCCCAGCATAGGATCAACCTCACAGGAACTCAAATTTGTGGCTTCTCCTGTTGTCATGGAATTCTAGGCATATGACGCCTTTTTACCATGAGCTGATCTGCCAAGGTCCTAACAAATTAACCTCTGGCTAATGCGATGGGAAAGTCATGAGTAAACTTTTCCACTAGGTATTAGTATATTTTTGTTAAACTCCATCATCTGAAATACATAGTGAGCTCTTTTCTCTGAGCCACTGCTAAAGTTGTTTTTGAATCGCTTTTTAGTGGGGCAAATGTTTCCTAGTAGCAATGCCACAACAGGCTTTTCCCTTTTCCAAATTTCCCTCAGACATTGGAGTGCTTCCCAAACAGTTTTTAATTTTTATTCAGTTTTAATGATAGCACAAAGACTTTGGAAATGATGCAAAAAAAGTTCAAGTTCTGTGAAGACCACATCTTTGGTTTTAAAAGAAAGAAAGCAATATGTATGATTTTAAAAATGGAGACCAGAAAGACCATTAACCTGGATATGTTCTTCATCTGACCATTCCTCCCATATCCTGAATTTTAGACATTCATATTTTGTATGCTCTTATTCTTGGGATCAAAAATTCATCTCGTACTACGTGGCAGAACTGAGATATTTTCAGACCTAGCTCTGGAGAAAATGAAGGGTTCGCTCCTGCAGTCCACCCTAATAATTGCATCCTTGTTACTGTGGTGGATGCAATACAAGGGAGTCTAACAACTGTACTATGTAGTGGTGGTAGTCCAATAAAAGTAGAGTTTGGCTCTTATATCTTTATTAGTGGCTGATTTCCCTTTCAGAAGATGATGTAGAAAGCCCATGTGGATAAAGCTGGATGCAAGCTGTTGGTAACACAACGCAATGGCCAAAGATATTAATATTTTAAAAAATTATGAACAGACTACTATACTCAGCATGGAAGGAGTATTGGGAGAAGTCAGAATGTTTAGATTGAAAAATAAACATGCTCAATTTAAAGCCAGTTGGGTGTTTTCCTTTTGCTCTCTAACTGACTTCCTATTTCCTTCTGCCACTGACTCCACCAAGACTGCCAGAAGAGATCAAAGGCTACACTTCGGCACAGCATGTCAATGGCTTACAATTGCCAGTGTTGTCCAGCAGTGGGCATTGAAAGTACAGTATTGATCTTCAGCAATTACTGAATGTTTGCGTTGACCCTGAACTAGGGATTGCGTAAGTGCCATTTTGAATAGATATATAGCCCCAGCCTAAAACCTGCAAATGCTGGAAATCTTAAACAAAAAGAAAAAACACTGGAAATACACAGCAGGCCTGTTAGCAACTAAAATGAGAAATGATAGGTTAATGTTTTGGATGTTCTGAGGAAGGGTCTTACCATGGAAACATTATCCTGTCTTTTCTATTTACAAATACAGAACTGAGCTGTAGTTTTCATCATTTTCTGATTTTGTTTCAGCCTTCAAAATTTGCTTTTAAAATAATATAGCAATTGCTCCCTGTGTCTTCAGTCTAGTTGCAGGATTTTGATTGAAAGCTACCCTAAATGCTCTATTAAAAGAGTCGACCTATAGAGTCCACGTGGCTAAATTGCTTGAGGCTGCTTCTTTCCTTTCAGTTTCATGACCCTGGCTTAGATCTCAATTCAGCTTCATGAGTCTACCTATTCACCTATTGGAATCCTACCCTGACTCCGGCAAAAACATGAAAATATCACACACAAAGAGCACAGAATGTAGAAAACAGTTAACCTAGAGCTTTGAAATAAAGTTAATATTTTATTAATGGAGCTCTAAAAAGCAGAAGTTACTAACCTGTCAGCTCATTGACAAAATCAGTGTCCTGTATAGTAGAGCCCATTTGTCAGCTATTAACTTTTGACTGAATTATTTGGGCACTAAAGAATATTTATAGGAACATTAAACAGGCATAAACATTAAATAAATATTAACAGATATTCTCCACTGCATGAAAGAGATCTGCACTTCTAATTTTATATAAAATTAGATTAGAAGAATGTTTTTGTCAGTTTTTTCCAGAAGGCACTAACTCTTACTGGGGTTCTACTACATGGGCAGGTTATCTGCTATCTTGCCAAGTGACCCTTTCTGTGTCAATGAGTGTTGGCAAGCTTTACAGCTGTGAAGGACCATCTAAACGAAGCCTGTCCTCAACATCTAGACACGTACTTTCCAGCGGAGGTTGTGATCAAGCGAGGGAACTCTGGCTGATATTTTCCCCTTGGTATCCCAGAGCTCTGAGGCCAATTGTAGTCCCCCAACTATTACTCCAAGTGAGATCAGTATAGACCAGGAATCAAAGTTGGAACCTTGTAGCCTGTAAGACGTGGTAGCACACTGGGTGGTGCATTTACAAATAGAGTCATCGGAGTTGGGGAGGGGGGATATGTTTATTGTAGCTCATATTCATGTCATTAATAAACCTGCTATTTCACCATTTTTTCATGCTATGACCTAAACTGGAAGTTGGGTGGGGACAGAGGCTGTGAAAATGATGTCAGCAGCATACTGGATCTGATGATGTCACTCATACTGCTATAGTTAAAATCAATGGGCCTGGTGATGTATGGAGCCCTGTGACTTTTGTTTAAATTTTGTTATGAATGCAATAGTTGCTGTGTGCTTAAGAGCAACGCAGCTGAATTATGGTTGCGATTTACTTCCAGCTTGTCATCAAGTGTGATTTATCATCTGTGAATCCATTCATACAGGAATACTTGTAACAGGGTGAGAGTTACAAACAGTTATATACAGCAAAGTCTTGAAACTTGGACTTCTCTTAACCCCAGAAATTGGCTAATTTGCAGCACAGATTTCGTGAAACAAGATCTGTGTCAACGAAAGTAACACAGCAGTCTTTGAAGTTTGGGATCTGCATTGAGTATCTGGAGCTGTGAATGTCCCAGGCAAAGAGGACTGTTCTTTTCTGAGGTGAAGTCTTGTCTGGCCTTGCCTCTGCTACAGTAGTTGTCACTTTTCTCTTTTTTAAAAAAACATAAAACCTGCTATGCCAGACAAAGAATTTATCAGCTCAATTTTCAGGATGAAAGAAAAAAACTTGCATTTCTATAGTGCCTTTCATGACCTCAGGACATCCCAGAATGCTTTACAGCCAATGAAGTACTTTTGAAGTATAGTCACTGTTATAATTAAGGATTACAAACTGACGAATTTAATAACATAAAGTAGAAGCAGCTAAATGCACCTCACCTTTGAAAAATCTGATTGCTGAAACATCCTCAATGCCAAGGAAAAATAAATATAACCATTGAAAGCTGAGGATGGTCAAAAGCAACCAGAAATGTTCTGGAATTCTTTCTGCTTTTAGGGCACAAGTGCTCTGTTGTGGTTGCAAACTGTGCTTATTCATTCACAGGACTTTGACATAGATTTTATTTTGCTTTTTTTTTTACATGAAGGTGCCATGTTAAAGGTGAAGGTGATGCAAGCATACCAGTGGTGCTTTTGTGAAAACAGTGTAACTTCTCCACTGCCAAAAACTTGGAAAATAAGCACAAGAACCACATCAGAGAACTCATGTTCTAAAGGCACAAGGAAATCCTCAAAGGTTCCCTTATCTGCATTGAAAATAACCATTTTAAACACTCCATGTGAGAGAGCAGTGGCTGCGGTGCTGTATGTAGAAATCAGCTCCCAGCTTTCTGCATCGAAAAGCATCCATCATTATTATGACCCTAGAACACCTGTAGTGTCTTGTGTAAATGAGGTTTGAATAGGATTTTAAAATAATCAGATCTTTATAATATTGCTCTTTTATCTGGTATAAAATGTCTAGGTTTTCCCTATAGAATCGTCTGCTATTTTCAGTAGTCACTCTTTAATCTTAAAGGTTAAATTAATATAATTTATGAATATGCTAGACATGGCTGTGACTGTGTAGAAATCAGTTGGCATCTTTCTGTGGAACTCTGTAGAAAGCTTTTAAATTAAAGTTGCCATAACTTTTGGAGATGGTTGAATATTCCTACACTGCCATACCTGAGGCAGGAGCCGATGGTTGTGGGGGGAAGGGTGGGGGTGGGGAGAGAAGGGTGGGGGTGGGGAGAGAACCACAGCAGGAATCGGAGCTTTACATCAGCTCACTAATGAGGGGCAAAGACCTAATACTCAATCTCAATTCTGTAGGCCTTTCACTCGAATAAGAGAATCTCAGTATTTAATGCACCAGTGATGCAGTATTCTGTTTATTACATGGGGAATTCTGTTTCCATTTTAAACACCTTCTCGAATGAATGTGCCTTGCAGTTCAGGCCATTAGGTAATAATTCACTGCAGTCAGCACTTTAAATCGCAGAGCAGTGAGTTATCACCTGGCCGGGCAGTGAAATATTTATCTCTTTCATTTTAACTGATTTATGTCAGAATTCTGGGATGACTAACGTTGTTCATCGTTACTATAAAGGATGGCCCTATGCAGAATCTCTGCATTGTCACACGAAGCATGCTGCCTATTTTAAAGGATGTGGAAAATTGAAATTGACACAGTGTAAATGTGGATTCCAGGAAGAGCTGAGATTTGTTTTTAACTCCTGAGATTACATGTGCAATCCACTGTTGCACTATGATGACTTTATACAATAATCCCTATAATTTAACCTACCTGTTCTTTGCAGAACACAGCTACAATGCTCAATTTCACACCAATGACTTAAAATGGCTCCTTCCCCAGTACTTTTCTCCATAATTGCTTATCTGTGTGGTCTCTAGTAATGGGAGTAGTTGGGATGGTGGTGGATAGGGAAGAGACACAAGTGCTTTTCTCTACGTGACCTTCAATAGATCTGGAGAGTAGATGATGGTGGTGGGCTGCAAACCGAGACAGTTGAGGACATAAAATTTTCAGCTTGTTATGAAGTATATTGGATTGAATTGTCCTGGTGTTGGTACATACTAGCCCTGATATTTATGGGGAGGCGGGGAGGAAAGTTGGTGGGGGAGAGGTTTAGTGGATGGGAAACCCAGAATTTAACGGCAGGACCTGATTTAAATTTTTTGAATCTGTCACCCGGCCGCAGTCAGTCAGATTGAGAGGCTGGCTGACAGTCGGGCAGGTAGGCCTGCAGCACCAGGCTGCAACCAGGGTGTGGATGGAGGGAGAGAGCTGAGTCGGACATCACGGGGTGGGGAATCGGGTATCGGGGGGGGAGATCGAGGAGCAGACATTGGGGGAATCCGATCACGGGGTGGGGGGGGGGGGTCCAAATGCGGTTGGGAGGGGATCCGATTGCGGGAGGGGTGGGGTTCGGCCGATGGAGGGGGTCGGATCACGAGTGATTTACAAGTTAGCTCGGTGGGCTGGGGAGGAAGCACTCCTGCTCCTCCTGGCCCACGAGCAGTGCTGGAAAGGCATTTACCTGTTTCATTCAGCTGTTCTTGCCTCCCTTCAGCTGCTAGGTTTCCCAAGGCCCAGGAAACCCAGCCCCCAGGAGTTAAGTGTGAAACAGAGGTAAAATTTGAGGCAAGCCGCCTCATTAAAATATTTTAAAGATGGACCCGCCTCCGGACAGCAGGTTAGTGAGCCCCCCCCACTACAACCCACCTTTGTTAAAACCGGAAGTTGGAGGCGGGTTGGGGACAGGTTTCCCATTTTTTTTATTATTAACTATCCCTCCTGCCCATCCTGGGGGCTAAAATTACCTCCACTATGTCTGATTTACAACTGGTGATATCGTGAAATTTTGGCAGAGAACTTTTTGTGACTGACTTTCCAATTCATATTTTCCATATACTGTTTACTACCAGATCTGGGGTTTTTCCACTGTAACTATAGGCTTTCAATAGGTGCAGAGTTCCAAGTTAATCTTAACTGAGCAGGTTTAAAAACCTAATAGTTTGTTATATAAAAACAACAAATTGAAATCTAAGATTAAGTTTATACCAAATTTTACAATAATTTCTCTATTTTAAGTATTTATACTGAAAAGTGATGGCTTTAAGAGCTAGAATTTCATAATGTAAATCCTGTTGATATGTTACTATGAAAGACCAGAATGTAAAATATTTCTATGCCAGAGACTGGATGATGCAGTGGCTTAGACACTGACCCTTCACCCCGGGGATCTGAATTCAAATCCAGTCCAGAGTTATAGGATGAAAGCCTCTTCTCTCTATGAGCTGTAAGGGTTCTATGTGAAATAAATTGGGCAGTCTCAATCCAGATGACCTCCTTGTTTATTGGTGTAGGAAGTGGAAAAATATCAGCACTAATATACCTTGACAAGCACAAAGTTTACACAAAAAATTCAAAATATCCCTGCAGAAATTTATATCTGTGAATGGCACAGTTTATATCACCTGCTACAGGAGGTATTATTTGACTAAGGTAAGACCCAAAGTGTAACAAAGGCCACATAGTTCCAGAAACTACAGCTTGTGCTACTAAGCTGGCTGTTATGTTACTTCTATATAAAGCGTGAAAGAAATATCACCTTGATGAAAAAAGATGGCAGAGGATGAAGAAAAAGCATAGGAAATATTTACAGTAAGGAAAAACGAACTGATTAAAAGTTAAATGAGGTTACATTCACCACATTACTTTTAACCTTAAAAATATATGAACTTTCAGTAATAGATTTGTAAAACATTTGTAAATTTTTAACAGTGTGTTTAGCTGTAAAGCCTTTTTTTGGTACAACAAAATTAATTCTGAAAGAGAAATGTCTCTGAAATTATCTATAATTTCTGTATTTACAAATAATAGAATCGACCATCTGTGAAGCTTTGGTTGGAATTCTCAGTGCAGGTATACTCCACTGGGTCATGCTCAGGATGGAGTGGCACATCAGGCACAGTACTACTGCATGGTGCTGTCATTCTTCTCAAGACATACATCAGCTGACTCTATGGCGATCGAATGCTTGTGTGCTGGTGTGGAAGGGAGGAAGAATGCTGTGTGCGACACATTAACTAGAGAGACAAACTGCTGTGACAATTGTGCAAAGCATTTTGTAAAGCATTCAGTCCCTATGTATGTGGCTGTAATCATGTTGCACAATTTCCACATGTTTATCTTGTCCCAGAAATATAGGGCTAAATACTTGCTCCTCTGTGCCCTGCTTTGTAGTGGGGAGGTGAAGGAACAGGACGTATGCGCTCCGGCTAATGCTCCTTCCATCCTACCATGACTGTAAGGATAATACTTCTATATGAGTGATGGTTACAACCACGCAACTGTATATTCATGGATCTGTTTCCCATGTGCTATTTGCCACCGTTCTTTGGCTGTGATCATCTTCTTCAGCTTTTACAGCTTCTACACGGTGATTTTTTTTTTCTGCTGACACTTACTTCTCCTCTGAGATCACAGTGTCTTCTGGTTGTGTTGACCTTCAGATTGTAGATGTTGAAAAATCCTCTTGTGTAGAGGTGAGTAAAGGATTTTGCTGAATTCATATTTTTCTTCCCCTCCCCCACAGTTTTCTCCCTTGCTGTCCTGAAGGCATTGATGTATGTTGGGGTTTGGTTCTACAGGTGCTGGTTGCCTTCTGGTACCTCGCCCAGGTGGTCATTCTTCATATGTGGGCCCATACAGTGGGTGTCAGCAGACTATTCCTACCATGGGAAAGCATCACATTCATATTAACTTTTCAGGAATGGTAGCAGCTAAGACTGTTATATTTGATTTAAATAGATAAATTTAGTAACATTCAATAGAATCAGTGAAGTTGGAGAAAATGTCGGCTTTGGATATTATGATCAGATTTTCAGTTTGTTAAGATTTTTTCCTTGGGCAAATTACTGGCGCTGGCATTGTATTTTTTTCTGTATTTTGCAGCTTATTTTGTTTTAGGGCATGATGAATCCACTAGTGGTAACCAGCAGTATAAGTAGCTTTAGACACGCTGCTAATTCTTTTGTAGTAATTAGCTGCCCTACTCAATGACCCTGTGGTGCAAGAGAGCCATTCTAGAATTCACTATGACCGTTAAAGAAGAAAGTATAGATTTTTGTCGCGTGTCTTTTTTCAAAGTTATTTTCTATTTTTTACCATCTGCGTGGAGTGAAACAATATTGTTTCTGTGGGTCTTAAAGCTTCATTCTTGTTGTTAATTTAAATAAATACAGATGATTGTCAGTCAACTTTCCACACGTAGAATTTAGATAATTTTGTGGAAATCGCTCGGTGATTTTATTTTCCTCGAAAAGTTTTCAAAATTTGTCAAAGCTGCCTTTGCACCCAATACCTGGACAAAAGCTCCCCCTCCCCCCATCCCTATGTTTACCACATTTCCTCTATCACACAGCCTTGGAAGACACAACTCTTCCACCTAGTGGCCAGGCTGAGAACTGGCAAAACATCTCGGGTTGGGTATCAAATTGATGCCCACAAGATGAAGAGGAAGTCGGAAATTAAGCCCATTGACCTAAAAGATTCAATTCAACCAGAATGTATCTTTCCCAGCCGAATTTCATCTGTTGTAGAGTGTCTGTGAAAAAAAGACACGCATCAGTTGGAGTCAAATTATAAATGGCAGGAGTCTAATTGTGTTCGAACTTAAAAAAATCTGATATACCTCCAACTTATGGGTGACAACAACAACAACAACAACAACATGGACTTATATAGCGCCTTTAACATAGTAAAACATCCCAAGGCACTTCACAGGAGCGATTATTAAACAAAATTTAACACCGAGCCACATAAAGAGCTATTAGGAGAGGTGACCAAAAGCTTGGTCAAAGAGGTGGGTTTTGAGGAGAGTCTTAAAGGAGGTGAGAGGGGTAGCGAGGCAGACAGGCTTAGAGATGAGTACAAAGTGATCATTTTATCTACAGCAACAACGAAATCAAGTCAGCCCACTTATAGGGAGTTTCCTATTTCCTCCTCTTTCTGTGCTGAGGACACTGACTCATTCTGGGGAACAGTTTTTCAGGCTCCCTCCCCACCCAGTACTTTGCCCAAGTGGCAATTATTTCTGTGTGATCAGCCTATTCTATCACAGCGGGCGTCATAATTGAGCCTGATCCTGTCCTCATCTGATGTCCAGTAAGGGTCCCTGGAGAAATGGGAACCCTGGCTAATTTTCCTCTCTCTAGGCCAGGGACACTGTGGCGAATTGTAGCAGCCCTACTGCTACCATGGCTGAGATCACTAACTCAGCAACTCTCGGAAACCCTAAGACTGCTCAGTCACTGATGATGGCTTTCACCTCTCAGCCTAAAGGGTGCTTCCTGTTTCAGAGTTTATGAAAAAGAGCTTCTATTGTGCTGTGTACCTCAGGGACATTATTGTACAGTCAGCTCCGCTGAAGATGAATGACTGATTAGTGGTAAGAAACTGAAAATCTGCATGTTCTTGCATTCATCGCAGTCACTCCTGTTAAATAAACACTGTTTGCTACTTATTGTGTTAACTGAATAATTGCCCACATTATGTCCTTTACTATGTTAATATTGCAATTATCTAGTTAGTTTCTGTGTTCAATGAGTTTGCATAAGTAAACAATCTGCTAAATTATAGAAAGTGAAATGTAATTGCAGTTTATATTTCAGAAACATTTCCATTACAGTTAATGCCTGTGAGAACTTGTAACATGTCTGTGTATGACAGCTAGCTGCTGGAGCACTCCCATCATCCTGCTCACTACCATTATGGTCTAGGTCACTCCACACAATGGAAACCATGGTAAAAGTCACTGAGACAACCTTCCTGTATCATTCATTTGACCACTGTCAGATTTCCTGCAGCTTATGCTGAGTACATCTCTAACAACATTTCAATCATTTGAATGCAGTATAACTTTAATACAGCCGTTTCTCTGATCCTGGGCAAATAAGATGCAGACACTGATCTGCGAGAAGTCAGTTTCTCAGTTAACTCAAATTCTGTGACTCACCCTTTTTTTCTCAGATGACTTTGTTAGCAATGGAAGACTCACTGACCATTGCATTTACTTCATTATTTGCAGTTCAGATTTGGCACAGGATAGAGGAAGATTTTGGTTTCCCTGGAATTCTCTCCATGCCAACCATGCAAATAATGACAGGGTGTCACCACGTTGGCATGCTTGCAGTCCGCCTCCCTTACCCAGGATCAAAGCTATGCTACAGACTAAACAGGGCAGAGCCTCAGATTCTTAAATGAAGTGACTCATGTAAAGTGCCTGCACTGCTCTGATGTGAGTGGGAATCAAGGATGCAGCTCACAGCTCAGCTGATATAATTGCTTGGTAGGGATTCCTAGACTTGTAGCACTACCTAGTGGACAAAAGGCTAAACATCTCCTGTTTTTTGCTGATGAGGAGAAAATATAAGGTCATTTTTCCACGTTGGCTTGTGGTGAGCCTGGCAATAAAACAAGCAATGATAGCCGGATTTGCTCTGTCTTAACTGAATGCTTCTCCTTCTTCCCAAATAAACCCTACTGTATAATATTCCATAGCTCTGCTGCTTGTATACTTTTATTACACCCACATGCTTGGTGTCGCTTTACTGCCTAATCCATGCTAAGTTGGTTTTATCGTAGGTTGGAGAGCTTGTTATTTTCAGCATTTGGTGGGACAGTAAATTTTGTGGGTTTGCGTTCTTTCATTTTATTTGACTTTTTTAACACTTCGTAAAATTTAACTAGTGTGCTTCGTGTTTACAAGGCCACAGAAGTACTGGCAGCTTGTCAGAGGCTTTTTTATTATGATACTCAGTGAAATATTACTAGGCCTCAGATAATCATGCCAAGAACTTTATGGAAAGCCAAGGGATTATCCAGCACCATTTCCCTGCTGATAACTTAGAAGATGGATAGGACCAGTCCAGTGGAACTTTCCCCCAGAGTGAAAAAGGAAAGTGTGGGGAATTTGTGTTATTTAAATGACAGGAGTTTCCATATTATTCCAGGCATTTCTTTGTGTGTTTGGAGTTATCAAATATTTTGGTCTGAAAGCAACTGGTAGGCCTTAACTAGGCCAGAAAAAAATGGAAAAGTGAACTTGTATGAACAAATAATGTAGATGTTACACTAAATAAATGTTACCAATCAGAAAACATTATCCGCTCACTTCACTTTTCTGCTCTTTCTTTTCCTTGGCATTCAGTTTGCTTATATTTCCTGTCATTTCTGTTCAACTTATTGGGAACAAAAGCTCATCTGTGACTCCTTGAAACAGAAGTGGACAGATTGGAATCAGCTCAGTTGCTTGCTGTGGTGTTTCTGCATACTAAATAGACCATAGAACGTCATACGTAAACAGCCTGCTCTTGAAGGTTACTATTATGCCATGAAGTTGGCTATAGGTATTGCCACATTGTGACATGCCTTCCATGTCTCTACTCAGAATTTGATATTTTTTTGTTCCCAATCAACAACCTGATTTCAAGGCAAATGATAGATTGCTGACACAAACGGATATCAAGGTACTACTTGTGCTATTCCCACTAGCCACAGAGCTTTGCAAAATGTCATGCATGATATGCATTCTATGCTCTGTAAACTTAATACTTACCCCTAAAAATGTACATGACCTGTAAGTTGCGCTGTAACAGTGCAGAGAGACAATAGGCCATCAGGAGCTAATACTGGCCTAGGATGTATAGCAATGGTGTGCAGCTTTATCATTTTCAACAATATTATGCATTCCTTCAGCTACAATACAACACAACAGCAGTGTCAGCTCAGTGGCCAAAACTAAAAAATAATACAGTAGGAAAGTTCTTCCACTGCTGCTACCCCCAGAAAACTTTCAAAACTGGGCCCAAAGAATTTGAAAAACACTTTGTCAATGCTGGATGTTTTCCTGTGTGATTTGTTATGTTTTGCTTTGTCTGTGTCTAATTTACTCTGACTGGACGTAGGACCTTTTGCTCTGTTGTCTAGGTTTGTGGTACTTACTGAGTTAACTCTGGATGGGTGACAAGGCAGACATCTGGCTGTCAGCTACAATTACATCCCTGCACATGAAATTGTTTATAAATACTTTGGTTTCCCTTTGAACGCAGAACTGTGACAAATAGCAGTTTCGGGTCATTAATGTAAGGGGGTTGAGTCAATTTAGGGATTAAACAGGATTAAAAGAGATTTATGAGAGGCATTGTATCCATTTTACTGAGGGGGAGCCTCTTTTCCATCACTATCTCAGTGAGGCTGTTTCCTTTTATGGCCGACACAGCCAGGCTTTGAACACAGTAAGGCCCATTTCTGGAACTCCTAATCAGATTGGCAAAAGGAATTTACAACTGTCCAAAATGAAAACAGTGCTATTGTCAAGAACTTCTTGCTACATTTTAAATGTATATATTACTAATAAGAAGTTCTGTATGATAATCCAGAAATTCAGAGTTGTTAATATTAGGGAAAATATTAGGAGTTAGATTTATAATCAAAACGATTGTAGATCTGTTTAACCATGTGGAGCTGTTTTTATTGTTAAGAGTGAAATACAATAAATAGGGAACATTTTTAAAGCTAAAATGAATCAGTCTCATTCTAAATGAGTGGGACTTGATATGTTTGAAAGATTCCTTTACACAGTCATAGTCAGGTCCAGGTGCCAAAGATGGTAAGAGAAATATGAATCCGTTGAATTTGTTCCAATAAAAAGACATTTGGACTTTCAAATTTTAAAGGTGAGATGTTCATTTTTTTTAATGAGATGTATTTCCGCCACCATCTTTGAAGCTCCTGTCTACTTTTGAGGATAGAAATTTCTGCCATACAATACACTAACTCCTGGTAAATGCATGTACTTTTCAACTCTAACTTAAAAAAACCCCTACAATTTACCACACAAGTTTCAAACAGCCACAGAATTAACTAGTTTAGAACCAGACCAGCATAAAGCGACTGATGTGAATCCCAATACCTCTCATAGTCCCTAGCACTGACAGCGCAAGAAGAGCAAATCCTGTATTATGACCACATTGGAACCTGAATGTTTCTGGATCAAACCATAAAGTGTACTAGTTGTCAGTACATGAAGCATATGTGGTTAATGATGTCCTTGCTGTAGATTGATTATAAGATCTGTAATTATCATTTTATACATGTTACTTTTGAAGTTCTTTGGTTAAGTTTATATTGATGCAAGCTTGAAAAAGGCTTTAAATCTCATTTATTGGACAATTAGCACTGGTAGTTTACAAAATAATGACTAGTGCAGAGATTTTAATGTAAACTGCGGATTGTACGTAGTGATTAAAGGAGTTAGATCCTAGCTCAGCCTCCAACTGGCACTGCTGTTTTTCTGCCAGATCTGTCAGCATTAAGCTATAGAAAAGAAATGTGTGTCTAGTGGCTCTTGAGGACTCTGACATTACAGTCATGGATCATTTTAGTAGTGACTGTACCAAGCAATTAAACTGCATTTATTGTGGGCTCATCTGTAAAATAGTTACCTTCCTCCGACAGGTCAAGCAGCTCACTCTTCCTTTGGTTTGGTTTTGCTTACTCCTTCATTCTGTTTCTTTAATGGTAAAAGAAATAAGGCCTCCTTCCCTGCGTCTGCTGTGTTTTGACGAACATATTTAAAGCAGCTTAAGATGGATAAATAACCCTTATGAGAATATAGATTATGGTTAGACCTAAGCAAGTGCTTTGATCAGCTGTGAGACCTATTAAAATATACACCAGAGACATGAATTCACTACGTTTCAGAATCTGTCACTGTTCTTAGTGAGAGGCACTACTGTAAACTCAAAAGTATCATAGGCAGTGACGGAAAGCAAACATTAAGCATTTTAAGAAAAATAATAAATGCAAATGTCTTTAATCTAAAAGTAACAATGAACTCCAAGAAGCATCTTTATCCTGGTCACAGCCAGGAATGGCCTCTTCTCTGTGCCGAACAGACCTTTTTTGTGCTCAAAACCACAATAAACACGGACTTTGTTTGGTATCACCCAATTCAAGTTTGTCTGGTCAAAGAGGTGACCTATTGGTCAAAAGCAAAATACCGCTGGTGACCTATTCGTGTTTCTTTAACTGCCCTCTATTTCACAGTGGATCTACTGGTATTTCCTAATATTTACATGCAAATGTCATTAACAGTGCCCTCTTCAGAGTTGACACTTTTCTGCTTTTGCATGGTTTCATGACTTCCTTGATTGACAATGGTGTTTTAGAACATTACTACTATCAGCCAGTGAATGCAGGGGTGGGGTTCATAGTCATATGGACACCACTGCTGGGATGAGATTCTGAAACAAGTGTCTAGAACGGTTGACTAACATTTTCAGGACTCGATTAATTTTACCTCTTCAGCTGTTAAATACTTTTTGCTAAAAATTCACTGAGGGTGTGTGTGAGAGGTTGCTAATCAACAATGGCCAAAGCATTAAACCAAAAGAGGTAAATTGTCCTGTGAGGGTCAGTCCATCGCACAAGTTTTTAGAAAAAGTTCAGAGCAAAAATGACCAACATCATGGTCTGAAGTGAATAATTACAATGATCCAGAATTTAATACTTATCACAAGCAACAGATCTACTCTGAAGTAAACAGTGCATTTCAGAAGCAAGCCAGTTCAGTGCTTGAAAATGCAACCAGTCTCTGAGTGGGTGTTCACTCAGTTACAGGAGATCCCTGTATTCTATACTTTATTCTTCCTTTTTTATTATTAGGTAGGTTCTAATAGGACCTTCTTGTTTTGCGAATTAGTTCTATTAGATTCCATAGCACGAAGTGCACATCCTATGTTTGTCTGATATCAGTTTCAAAGAGACTCTTGCAGGGCATGGGACACATATGATAGGTATTAGCAGCCATTTCAGGAACTGTTCAGTTAATTGCAATCAATATATAATTATCGTTAAATTAATCAGTTCAATCAAAAAGTCAATACCTCTTTCCAGCTTATTTTGTTCCTTTGTCCTGTCTGCTTGGCTATGTGCAAGGAGGCTGTGTGCTGAATAATACTGCTAGATTTGGGAAGTAGTCATGAAGTACTCAGCCCCATTGTGAAGCTTTCAGATGTGTTTGACCTTTACATAACATAATCTAACTGTCCTGCATCACCTACACTACGGAAAACAGACGCAAATGACATTTGAAGAAATAGTTTTACTAATTAAAATGAATTGTCTACAGATGTAATTGAATTATTGTTTAGTTCCAACTTTTACACTCCATTGTGAATTTCTGACTTTGCTAATATTAAAGCTGTCATTCCCTAGAATGCTGATTTTATTTACATGAATAAAATATGAGTCAGTATATTACAAAGTAATAATACATTCAAATATTTATATATCAGTGTGCGCTGGTTATTACTGAAAAAGGAAAATAAAGGTAATATTAAAATCGTATTTCTAATTGTTATTAAGCAGAATGATATGCTCTGTTTTCAATAGTGCAAGTGTTGAATTCTTTTTATGAATATGTTTGTTTTTTTAATGAGCCAGAGCATTGCTCATTTTCTTTTCCAATTCCTCTCTTAGGACTTTGGTCAATGGGAGCCCCATTACAATAGGTCCTGGAGTGGCCACAGTCTCCATGACAATCTGTAGCTCAATTAGGTAGTCATGCAGCACTATACAATGCGGGTAGTGGACTATGCAGGTCCTTTGGTACACTCTTCAATGATTGCTTAACGCTGATGCTGAAATCTCAAACTCTACATTTGTAGAAAAGCCCTGGAAGGTCAGGATCCATGGGCTCAACATTTGAAGAAGCTGGCCCTCCAGCAGCAGTTTTACTCACACCTACTCAGTCGTGCTCTGTGATTCAAGTTCTTCCTCCTTCAATAAATGAACCCCTGGATTAGATGTATCTGTGCTATTGCTTGGCATTATTAGAGTGTGTGATATACGGTGCTGTGAGGTGTCGTGGAGAGGGCCAACATTTGCTTCATTGGGCTCCTTAAAGGCACCAATGGAATCAAAAGAAAAACATATTTTACAGTAATGCTAATAAGCCACCACTTCAAACATAGCTTATGGCAAGCTGTTATGTGTTATGTATGCACTTGTGACAGGGAATGGATGAATGGATAAGGGAACAAAGAATTAAAAACAAAGGATGGTACTAACCCTGAGCTTGAGGGAGGCCTCAACCTTGCCCACTCCTGCTTCCTTTGTTGCCACCAAGCCCTGAATTTGGAGGACCCTCCCCTGGTAGGGAGTCAATGGGCACCAATTGAGGGATCATGCTTTAGTGTCTTATGTGAACCCATAAACATGCAACATGCAAGTAGTTTGTACGGCAATGTGTTTGGTGGTCCTAGCTTGCAAGATTCATCCTCAGCATTAGAAATGTATTTTTCTACCAGCAACAAAGTGTGCCCTCAGCCACAAGGGCATTTGCCAATCAGATGAATGGTTGCCCAAGTGCTGTGAATGTTGCCTTTCTGATGTTGCACCAAGGTGAGAGTGAACTGCTGTTGGCATTCATTGCAAGCCCATATATCAAAAGCAGAAAAAGTATGAATATATTTACTGTGCCAAATGTCCTGAGTTCAGAAAATTTCCTTTTCATCTGCTGCCGCAACCTATAAATGGGTGCGACAGCATTGACATGCTTTGCCGCCACCACCTAGACATTGCGCATATTCTGAGCTTTGAAAGAATAACCTGTTTTTGCAGGATTCCATGGAGCAACACCTCCAAAGTGGTGTTCACAAAAGGGGCAGTCCTGCTCCTCATCTTACTTGCTACCGTGCTCAATTCGTAATAAGAACATTTTATGCACCAGAACTTTAAGAAATGAATAAGAGCCCCTTGCTGGATATCCCACCCATTGACCCATTTCCTGCACAACAAACAATCTATGCAAAAACATGGTCATAATATTAAAGTTAACTGACTTCATGACATGATGCAAAGTGAGCCTTCTCCACCACTGGTGCACAGTGATCTACGATTTAGATAAGGAGGATAAGTTCATGTGGAGCCGTCAAATTCAGGTGACATGACTCCTGAGATGTTAAGTCCATCATTACCTCAGGACCTCAACATTCCTATCTAGCATCCCAGCTAAGACCTATCTTTCCTCCATTTGGGGATTTGGGCTATGTCATCTGTTCCAGGCTGAAATGTAGATTACTTCTACACAGGGACAGCTGTTCTCATAATTATGGAGTTTGCCACAGCATTCAGCTTCTATGCTACAGATCCCTCCAAGCCATATTTGCCAGATCAGTCAGCCTGCAGTCCATAAATGTACCAGGAAAGTGACAGATGCCTTGTTTGCAAGGAACAAGATTGTTTCTCCTTTAATGACAATGAACATTCCTTTAAAAGCTGCTGCTTGTCAGATTTCACCCTCTCCAACCAATTAGACTGCTGGCCAGGCTCCCTGTGCCTGTTCTTCTTGTTCTGAGGTGGAGGGACCCGTCTCTAAAAAATTCGACATGGCCAGCCCTTCCCACTGCTGGCGCTGACACAGGTACAGGTACGCTGCATGATGGGAACAGCCTTGGTTTTGCTGATTTCACAAAATTGAGGCCTATTGTGTATGCACAAATACCACTGAAGTGTTTCTCTAATAGCTTTTCATTACCAAAATCCCCTGTTAACTAGAATTCTTTCAAATTTTTGAATTATTTACAAATTATAAGTGTTTCATCCTTTAACAAAAGTAATTTCTTTGTCTAAAATCACAAATGCCGACTTCTAAATTCATTGAGTTATTGTGTAAAATAGAGGAAATTTTTGTAAAATGACCTTTTTCACATCAAAATGTACAGTATTACGTAAGTATGACTTCCTTGTACGCTTGGCATTGTACCTAATCTACAACAACATCCTGCCTGAATTGTATTACAGCGTCTTCTATACCTGTTTTTTCCAAGACAATCTCATGTTTTACCAAGCAAGGTAATTCTTGGAATACTGAATTTCCATGTTTTAATGAACAACACTTACAAAAGTAGAGATGAGATAATAGGACTTTGAATTAACTTTGAAAATAAGCTTTGTTCCATCTTAGGGAAAGATTCAAAATGTTACTCAGTGCATTAAACAAATCCACTTTAACTTATTTTTATCAGCATTAGAATTCCTTCTTTAATGGTAAAACAAACAGTAAAACCATATCAGTTTCCATTTCATCAATTAAAGATATTAATTTCTATTTATCTCACAGACTAGAAAGCTGCCCAATAGATATAGAGCTTTTGAATGTTACCTAATTATACTATTATGTCAAAGCAGACAAGATAAAAATGTAAACCAGTTACTACCTTTGCTCTCTAGATTTAATTGCTTCAAATGACCCATAACATTTTAGTACAATAGTATATTTAATAATAAAGTCTGCCTTGTGCTGCATGCAATAACTCCGCATTAATGACAGAGATTAAAGTGACACTTTGAAATGATAACATAAATTGCTAACGTCACAACCCTGTGTAATGACAACTCATCAGTGAGTAATCGATCGTAAAAGCCGATGTATCAGTCACATCACCTCAACTTTTACACCAGACAACCAGCTGGAAACTTTGTGATTATATGGCAGTGTATGTTGTACCCTCAGCTTTTCACAAGGGTATAACATATACAGCGGTACCAGATTGTACAGTACTTCTTGACAGGGCTGACAGTTACCTAGGATTCCATTAGACAGTAATAGTACTCACAGTCGATTTCAGCCCAAGTCAACTCTGTGTTTCTACTTTTCCCTCACACATGGGGTGGATAAAATATGTGGCAATTGGGGTTGCGGTTTTGTGGAAAGTTACTTTTGCACAATCATCATAATGTACAATGTAGAATTCACAAAGTTAAATTTTCTTATTAATACAGCAGATTTATAAGAAGGTTATGAACTTCACATTCATTTAGGTTTTACATAGGAAAATAAGAAAGGTAGCTTGAACAACAATAAACAGAATTACAGGCGGATGTAGGCTCCAATGACATCAGTTATCCCCAGACATCTCCCCGAAACCTCCTCCCCATGACTTGTCTGAGTGCCGGGGACTGTTGCTCCTAGCGCACGGCATTGTGTTCCAGCCTGCCGGCCAAATGCTGCTTCCCACTGGTTTCGGGTGGGAAATTGACTAGGGGCATGCACATGAGGCCCGGGAGTTAAAATCGCCTGGACCTCATGCTTCTGAGGTCAGGATAGTTTGGCGCCTGCCTCAGCCCCCTCCCACCCGATTCCCAGCCCCAGTTACAGTGTTTTGTTCACATGGCGTTTCTGGAGCAGGTACCTAATGACCTGAAGGCACTTGTTCAATCGGTTGGTATTGTTGAACCTGTGTGATGAGTTCAAGGGACCTTTCTGAAGTCATACACTGCCTGTATACATAAAGGTCATTGCAGCATTTTCTGGTTCACTTCATACGTCTATAAGGAGCACATGCGGGATCATCGAGGTTCCTGTATTATGTTGTAAGTCTCAGGTCATTGCTGCTCTAATCAGGAAACTAAGTAATTTTCCACAGATAGTCCAGCAGCAACAGAAGGTCAAACAGTCGTTCTAGCAAATAGTGGTCATCCAGAATGTCCTGGGATCAATGGATTGCATGCATGTGACTCTCAGGCCATATTTCTTTTTAATGTAGATGTCTTATGAAAGAGGACATTCTATGGATACAGTTGCTATCTGTAGAGGTTCCATGGTGTCGTTCCATGGCTTCTCACTTCAGTCTTTATGGCTGGGGTATGGATGGTGTATGGATTCTTCCAGTAAAACATGCATTTCACCAGAGCCTTTGGTAAGATGTGCCATTCCCAGGTGCACAGAATACCCCAATAGTAAAATCACTTCTGCAGCTCCAAAAGGTCGAAGATGTAAAACGCATCTTCATTCTGTATTCTTCAATGCATTTGTGAAGCACTCCTGTGAAGACTGCACTCTTTCTGCTAACCAAGATCTCCCCTGACAAGATTGTATTAACAGGGTAACTTATTTCAATGGGGCAGAGAGCAAACCAGAGCCAATCCCGTTCCTGGTGAAAATAAGGCTTTTGAGTTGATACAAGTGACATTTTAACTTTGCTGACATTTTTAATAGTACACTTACTTGCATCATATAAATGTTATTTGGTTAATACTGGGTGTAAGCAGTGCTGAAATGTATAGGACGAGTCTGTGCCGATCCTTTTTGTTTTCAGTTCTGAATAGGCATTCAATAACAATTGCTCACTACAATGCTCACTGCTGGAGGTGGATTGTATCTGGCTCCCTCCAGTGACAAACACGGATCACTGCAACAGTAAATAAAGTACGTCATTCCTAGTAATGAGCCTAGAAATTGCTGTTGGTGACATATCAACAGAGGAAAGCTGAGAATATTTGTTTGAATTTCCATGATCTGCTATTTTAAAGCAGTTGTTGGCCTATTTATTTTAAGTGGGCTAATGCCTCTGCTAAAATACGTTCAGCATTTGTCCACTAATATTACCATCAGCAATTTCTAACTTATGGTTTTCACACCTTACCTGTGGGGTTCCTATGTTATCAAACCATTCAGTGGAGCTGTGAGGACAATTAGAAGAGTGCAGGGTATGTGATGAATGTACACAACTAACAGAATGATATGCTCTGTGTCTCACTGCTGCACTGCTCTAACAGCAGAGCCGATAGTTCACATCCCTGAGTATCTCCAGCATTTTAAAAAGATAAAGAGGCTAAGAAGGATAAAGCATATGACACAAATAGCAAAAGATACCTGATAGTAAGCAAGTGAAATAGTCTATCTTATAATCTGTGGGTATATGAACAATGCTGTTTATAATTAACTCTTAAGCACCACAGTACTAGGGCATGGGTTAAAACAGTGAAAGATTCAAAATTGCAAGTTTCACAAATTGAAGGTTGTTCCAGTTAAACAATAAACAATCTAAAATTCAGGGTAGGAATGCCCGTTTCAGGCTTCCATTTTAGAATGAGTTCGATATCATGTGATAAGTGTCCTATTTTACATTCCTGCTTGAAGACCTGCTCGCTCTGATTTTATGGTGAAATTTTCAAGCCTCATTACTCCATTAGAACAGACGGATTCCACACAGGTCTGTCTCAAGCACTTTGTTATCACACTTTCAGGGCTATCATACCATTCTTTCGCAAAAATAAAACCAGGCCAATTGAAGATTGCAGTTCACCGACAGCGAGAAGGGTGGTCCTTCTGCCCTGTAGCTGTGGTTGGTGCATGGCACGGAGAGAATCAAGAAGGAGAAAAAAGAAAATACCTTAAAAAGGAGGGAGCCTCACATGTAAAAAAGATTGTAGCCTACTTTACTCATAGGATCCACAGGAAGTATATACCCAGTTTAAGTGTATGGTATTGTATGGACAAATATCCTATCATACTTTGTAGTGGAAGCCTTCTTTGTTCAATGGATAATAATAAGATCCGTTGGGGGTGGAATTGATCAACATCAATAGCGCAAACTGCGTTGATAGCGAGTCTTGGAAATGGAAAAGAAAATCGGGTGCAGTAAAAGGGGCTGCCAATTCACAATCAGCCCGCTTTGTGGTACTGGTGGTGACCAATTTCACCCCTGGTTTTTTTTCAAATTCCTTTTATTTTTTAATGCACACATATTTTATTAAGCCACTGTGCACTTTATCACTCGGTACTCACATAGGTGTGTCCCCAAAAATTTGTGGCCCTTCCGGTGCATTTGCGCTGAAAGTCCACCAGGGTCTTGCTTGGGGAGGAACCTCCATTCGCCGCAAAAAAGGTCACCCGCATTAGAGAGGTCCTAGCAGAGAGGAATTTCCTTGTTCCAGTCTGGCAGATCAGCACCAGCTAGTATGCCCAGTGATAATAGGCTTACTGAAACATATAAAATTCTGACAGGGCTAGACAGACTGGATGCAGGGAGGATGTTTCCCCTGGCTGGGGGGTCCAGAACGAGGGTTCACAGTCTCAGAATACAGGGTAGGACATTTAAGACTGAGATGAGGAGAAATTTCTTCACTCAGGGTGGTGAACCTGTGGAATTCTCTACCACAGAAGGCTGTGAAGGCCAAGACACTGAATTTAAGACGGAGCTAGATAGATTTCTAGACACAAAAGGCATCAAGGGGTATGGGGAGGGAGTGGGAATGTGGTTTTGTGATAGAGGATCAGCCATGATCATATTGAGTGGCGAAGCAGGCTCGAATTGCCGAATGGCCTACTCCTGCTCCTATTTTCAATGTTTCTATTTTTCTATGTTACTGGCCATTATAGGGGTGCAAGTGGGGCCCACCTGGCAATCCAGGCCTCAGTCATGGCCTGGACCCTCAAAGAAACGTTGCTGTTCTGTGATTTTTCTCAGCCCCCTTATAACGAGGGCCAATGGGCCACATTGTGGCATCTTTCCTGAGTGGGGGCTGGCACCCCCGCGGAGCTTGCAGCCTCTGCTACATCCACAGACTGGAAGGCGCTTGAGATGTACCGTTAGTGGCATTGGAGCCTGCCAGAATGATTTAGATGAGGGAACCTCCCTCTGACCCCAAGTCTGCAGGGCCAACTGTGGACGTTCCGGATGGGCCGCTTCTGCTGCTTTCGCAGGTCCCATACATTGGTACTTAGAAGGAGATAGTGATACTTACAGAGGTGTACATTGATAAAATAAAGAAAGACATTGGTACTTTCAGAGGGAGGCCTTGGTACATAGAGAGATTCAATGGTACTTGTAGAGGAGACAGTGGCAAATTGAAATAGTTGGTATGTTGTGTGCGTGCTGGGAACAGGGCTCTGCTGGGGACCAGGATAATTTGGTAGAAATGTGCTAGTTCAGGAATATCAACAGACTTACAAGGAACCTTGTTGAGCTGAGCCATTGTCTTTTGTGGAGCAGTAGGAGGGGTTGTTAGTTTATGGCTTCACTCTGACTTTCTTGGGACTAATCTTTGTGGGATATGCCTAGGTTATGTGGGCTTCCAGGAATGAGCTCCAGACTTCCTGCTATTTCCTAAGTTCCAGGTGGAGTCCATACATCACTGTCTCTGACTGGCATATGCCCTGCAGATGTTTCACCCACGTGTTTGTTGTGCAGAGAGTTGTGCTCTGCTGCAGTGGAGGAATGCATCATCCTACAGCTAGCAGTAAGAGTTGCAGTAACCCGCATATGGCAGGGGGAATTACTATGTGGTGGGTTAGCCTAGCAGCAGTGGCTCAGATCTGCCGATTGTGAAACCTGTCATGTGGCTTTCTGAATTGCTGCCCAGAAAGGTTGAAAGAGGGGACAGGATCAGAATATGTGTATCACCTTGGCCACAGACACTCCAGCATTCATCCCCTTGTGAGGGGTGGGAAATTGTGGACCAGTTGTGGGCGATGGTAAGCTCAATGTATATGAAGCTGGCCTCATACATTCTGCCACAGATGATGGTTGTGAGGATTTGCTTCCAATCTTCTCTCCATTCCTCCTCTGCGACCTGGTGGCCTAGTTCTTGATCCCAAGGCTTCTTAGAGGAACTCTGAGCTGTTTTAACCTTAAAGCAAACATGGCAAAGAGTGGGAATGTACTTACATAGAAACACATAGAAGTTACAACATGGCATCAGGCCATTCGGCTCAACCAGTCTATATCAGTGTTTATCCTCCACGTGAGCAAATTGTTCCAATCTCATTTACCCACCCTGTTCCCATATCCCTTCAACCCCTTTTCCTTCATCCATCTATCCAATCTAATTTTGAATTTAGACATAGTTTCTGTCTCAACCACTAACCCTGGAAGTGAATTTCACAGCCTCACAACTCTCTGTGTGAAGAAGTTTCTCCTGCTCTCTCATCTAAATCTCTTGCATTTAATCTTGTATCTGTGAACCCTTGTTCTTGACCCCTCAACTACTGGAAACAGTCTGCTTCGACCTACCCTGACTGAGGCTGCCTTGAGAGTTTTGGGAAGGTGCCTGTCTCTTTACCGTGGTGGGAGAGTTTCAACAGGACAGCGAGTAGGCCTTGTAGAACTTGGCTATGTAGCCATCATGTCTGGGGCTTTACTTGAATAGAGGCTTCATATTGTTGGTTGGGCCTCCTTAGCTGAGATTGCAGAGTCCAGTGATCAGTACTCTTCTTGGGTGAGTTAGGGGAGGTTGGCAAGATGGTGTTCTGTTTCCTCTAGGATGGCCTGAGATTTTGAAACGCCTGATAAAGCATAAAAGTCAGCAAATTGCTTGTTGATTTTAATAGACTCTAAGGTTAGTTTCCCATCTTCTTTCCTAACTGATGTGATCGTTCTATTCTGCACTTGCTGTTGCAGTGTGGATGTTGGGAGTTTTCACAGCTTATCCAACGTCTCATACTATTTAGTGTGTCAGATGAGTTTGCTGCTGCCGCTGACAATAGGCTGTTGAGCTCACCTCTGGCCTGTAGCTCTCCAATCAGTGTCTTTTGTGTTGGGTTTCTAGCACCACTATTTTTTACTCCCAGTTGTTTTGGGTTTGTAATAGGCTACACATCTTGACAGAGGAGAAGACAAAGATATGGCTCCTGAGGATTACCGTGGTAGTTTCCAGAGTAGTGTAGAAGTATTGGAATCCCTGTTCTCATCTATACCATGGACAAGCTGCATCCTCGGGAGGCCATGAACTCTTGGTCACTAAAGAGTGCTGGATATAGCTGCTAATGTTGGGGGGATAGTAGATTAGCAAGGATGAGCTGGAGGGTGACTGGTGCATGGTCAGCGATGGCTATGGCTTTTGACTTGAGGTAGGTATGCCTACATCAAGAAAATGTAATTGATTGCATAGTACATATTGTGTGGGCTTAAATAAAAGGTGAATCCCTTTTCTGTGGGATGATTAACTCACCATTCATCTATCAGTTCTAGGACATTACATCACTCTTGGATTGACAGTGTCCCACGTCTACTAGCAGCCTGTTCAGCTGGGGATGGAAGGCACAATTGAAGCCTCCTCCCATAATGACTCCCAGTGAGAGGCAAGTGAGAGGAATGTTGAGGTGGAACATGTTTGGGAAATATACAATTATCATTGCAATCAACTCCCCCTGCTATTTGACCCTTTATCAATGATGTGGAGATGCCGGTGATGGACTGGGGTGGACAAATGTAAGGAGTCGCACAACACCAGGTTATAGTCCAACAGCTTTATTTGAAATCACAAGCTTTCGGAGCTTTGCTCCTTCGTCAGGTGAGTGAAGGGTTGCATAAAAGCACAGCATATATAGTCAGAGAACAATGCCTGGTGATTACAGATAATCTTTCTAACTGCCCTTTATCATACCTTGGCAGAGAGATAATCACAGCAATCAAAGGAGTGAATGGTGTTCAGACAGGTTAGTCAGGGAAACATTACATCCAAGACCCACAAGGGGTCAAATCACAAAGACAGAAAGAGAGAGAGAGACAATGACCAGTTGTATTAAAAACAGATAACTTTTTTTCGCTGGAAATCGCAGTGGGTCCGGCCGCATCTGTGTATGGAGAACAAGCCAACTACGACTTGAGTCTGGATGACTCTACGTCAGGTGGGGTTACATGTAGCGTGACATGAACCCAAGATCCCAGTTGAGGCCGTCCTCATGCGTGTGGAACTTGGCGATCAATTTCTGCTCGACGATTTTGTGTTGTCGTGTGTCTCGAAGGCCGTCTTGGAGAACGCTTACCCGAAGATCGGAGGCTGAATGCCCTTGACTGCTGAAGTGTTCCCCGACTGGGAGGGAACCCTCCGATCTTCGGGTAAGCGTTCTCCAAGGCGGCCTTCGAGACACACGACAACGCAAAATCGTCGAGCAGAAATTGATCGCCAAGTTCCGTACCCATGACGACGGCCTCAACTGGGTTCTTGGGTTCATGTCACGCTACATGTAACCCCACCTGACGTAGAGTCATCCAGACTCAAGTCGTAGTTGGCTTGTTCTCCATACACAGATGCGGCCAGACCCACTGTGATTTCCAGCGAAAAAAAGTTATCTGTTTTTAATACAACTGGTCATTGTCTCTCTCTCTCTGTCTTTCTGGTCTCTCTCTCTCTCTCTGTCTTTGTGATTTGACCCCTTGTGTATTCAGTATTCTTGGATGTAATGTTTCCCTGACTAACCTGTCTGAACACCATTCACTCCTTTGATTGCTGTGATTATCTCTCTGCCGAGGTGTGATAAAGAGCAGTTAGAAAGATTATCTGTAATCACCAGGCATTGTTCTTTGACTATATATGCTGTGCCTTTATGCAACCCTTCATTCACCTGACGAAGGAGCAAAGCTCCGAAAGCTTGTGATTTCAAATAAAGCTGTTGGACTATAACCTGGTGTTGTGCGACTCCTTACATTTATCCTTTATCAAGATTGACCTGCTGTCATCTCCAGGGCCTGGACATCTCCAGGGTGAAGAGGAGATTCTTGTTAATCAGTATGGCTACTCCTCTGCTCTTGGGCAAGTAGCAGGTACCACTGTTTAGCCCATCCAGTCCGTCGTGATTTTTGACATGCTCTGAAGGGGTCAGGTGGGTCTGCTGCAGAAATGTTATGTTTTGTCTGCCTGCTCTTCTTGAGTCATTTTTGTTTCCATTTATAGAATCATAGAATCATAGAAAGGTTACAGCACAGAAGGAGGCCATTCGGCCCATCGAGTCTGTGCTGGCTCTATGCAAGAGCAATCCAGCTAGTCCCACCCCCCTGCCCTTTCCCTGTAGCCTTGCAATTTTTTTCCTTTCAAGTACTTGATTGATTGGTTTAAACCTTTGACATTCAGGGAGATCATTTTTGAGTTCAGCGATGATATGGATTTGGAAGCTGTGTTGTGCGCACAGGGAATTGGTTGTGTTATACACCGATAGAGGGGGTAGCTCCATTGGTTGTACAAGTTCATTCCCCTGAGGAGGCCTGAGGCATTGGGGTTGCTACCTTCCTCCACATATTATTGTAGTCCCCTGCCCTATGGGTGTGTTTTCTCTGGGTCCTGTTGTCCTATTTGTACATGTGCAACACCATGTATACATTTTCCTACTACTGTGTTTAAGATAATTTCCTTACCGCCCCTGCCATTACCACCCTTCTTCACGATTACAATCTGCTTCCCTGTTGAAGGCAAGGCAGAGCGTTGACAGTGATGAAGAGCAGAAACCCTGGATGGCTTTTTTCCTTCTTAACCTGTCTCAGACTGAACACAACCTCAGTGTCCAATTGGATTCCAAGCTGTGCTTCTGGCCTCATATTCTCTCCATCACAGACATCCTCCTTCCACCTCTATAACATCACCCACCTACACCCCTACTTAAGCTCATTTGTCACTGAAATCCTCATGCATGCCTTTGTCAATTCCAGACTTTGTTATTCCGCTACTCTCCTGGCCAGCCTCCCACCCTCCATAAATTTCAGCTCATCCAAAACTCTGCTGCCTGTATGCTATCCTGCACCAGGTCTCACATGCCAATCACCTCTGTCCTTGCTGACATACATCAGTTCCCAGTCCCCGAATGCTTCAAATTTAAAACTGTGTTGAAATTCCTTCATGGCCTTGCCCCTCCTTATCTCTATAACTTTCCCCAGCGCTACAACCTCCACATGAACTCCCCATTCCTCTGACTCTGGCCTCTTGTGCATTTCCACTCCCTTCACCCTTCCATTGGTGGATTTTTCTTCAGCTGCCTGGGTTCCACAATCTAGAAGTTCTTCCCTACCCCCCTTCACCTCCATCTCCCTCTCCACCTTTATGACCCTTCTTAAAACTCACCTCTTTGACCAAGCTTTTGGCCACCCCTCCGGCTATGTCTTTTGGCTTGGCATCCATTTTTTTTATTACTCCTCTGTGAAGTGACGTGGGACGATTTTCCACATTAAAGGCATTATACAAATGAAAGTTGTGTTGTTGATACCTCAAGGCAAACTATATCATTCAAACTTCTGCACAATGAATTCAGCATAGGCCAGATATCAAAGTCGGGAATTAGTGCACTATCTATTAGACCATCAAGGGAGCCCACTCAAATATTTGGAAACCCAAATTATGTGAACATGAGCAAACATTTTTAACCTATTTCCTCTTCCTAACTGTACTTCATAAAGCAAGATAAATCTTCGCATAATAAAGACATAAGAATTGTTGCTCATTCATATCTTCTTGAGATCAAATTTTCATTCATGGGACACAGGTTCAAACTAGTAAAAGGCAAACTTATATCAGGAAGTTCTTCACAAAATGGTCATCACAGGAAATGGATATCTAAATAAAGCAGTGGAAGCAAAGATCCTGGAACCATTTATGGATGCTGTGATGGGGGGAACGTAGGGTCTTTCTGGATGGATGAGCTAAGATGGGTCAAATGAGTTTCCTCATCTGATTTATCTTTTCACCGTACTGACAGAATGTTTGGTGTAGTATCCACACACCACTCTCCAACCTGTGTTCCTCATTTTTAACAAAGAGACTCCTATAGTAAAAGTTAACAGCCAGCCTGCATTTTTAACACCTGAAATTTAGTAACTGATATGTTAGTAGCCTGGGCTGCCAAGCTGCTGTAGATTTCTGTTCCTGTTGCAAAATGACACTGTAAGCTTACTACAGTTTATAAAGAAGAATGATTATAGAGGCTTTGTTAATAATACAGTATGAAAAACTCTGCCTACAAGAACAAAAAATGGAATGCCATATTGTCTCTTTATACTTTGTGAGCTTTTCTGCAGGTGCTAGATGCAGGTTGATGTGTTAGAAAGTTGGATTTGTAAAGTACTGGATTTTTATTGCAGTAACAAATTGAGCAACACCAATAAAACAGGAACTTTACCCTGTTATTTTCTTTTTATCTACATTTCTCATAAACTTCACATGAAATTTTCATTATGCACCAATTCCATTATTGCAATGTAATAGAAATATCTTACTGTCCTGAAAAACTATGAAATAAAATAGCAATGAAAGGGTTACATGCGAAGGAGGGAGATAAATCACCACAGGTAATGTTGTCCTTTTGAAAACCCACATATTAGACTAAATGAGATCTAATGTATATATCAGCAAACAGTTATAGATACATTTTGCTTTGAAAGTCTCATCTGTCTTTCTCGTTAAACAGCATTTGACACTCAAGAATGATGGCTGTAAGCGAGCAGTGTATACCAAAGCAATAAGACTTGATGAACGCCTCAGCTGTAAAGAATGTGACATATTTTACAACATTATAGGGCCTGTTTACAGCAGCATGGCTGAGGCAGGAGCGATTGCAGAGCAGGATACTCAGTTGATGAACCACCTAAAGCATTTGCTTGTGTACTGGGGGGGAGGGGTGACACTATCCAGAGGTGGGTGGGTGTGGCCATTCCTCTTCCACCTACCGGATTGTCTTTCAATACTCATCAAGTTCAGATGTAACAAATCACATTTTATGGAAATAATTCTTCAAGCATAAATTAGAATGTAATGAAAACAGAAAATGCTGGAAACACTCAGCAGGTCGGACAGCATCTGTGGAGAGAGAAACAGAGTTAACGTTTCATCAGAACCTATCTTTCTCTCTCTACACGTGCTACCTGACCTGCTGAATGTTTCCAGCATTTTCTGATTTTATTTCAGATTTCTAGCACCTGCAGTATTTTGTTTTTTGATAAATTAGAATGTTTTTAGTCAGCAAACAAAAAGCAGGAAAAGCAGAGGTTTTAAATATGATGGGGGGAGGGAGAAGTTGTGCTTCAGTAATAAGGAAAGGCAAGAAATTGAAAAGGTTTGGAAGAAATACAGAAAGGCAATCAAAGTATATTCCTAAAATGTGTTTTTTAATGAAAATATTTTCCTTGTTATTGGTTTACCGGGGCCTAACCTCACTTCCTGTCCCATTCACCCAACCCACCATTGCCCTCTTGGACTCTGCCAGTGTATCAACAATCATTGTCTCTTTCTGCATTTTCCTCCAGAATGTCCATTCACTCATGAACAAGGCCCTTGCCATCAACAGCCTTATTGTGGGTGATTGCATTGACATCCTGGCTTTGACCGAAACTTGGCTCACGGGTGGCGACACCTTTCCCTTAACTGAAGCCTCCCCACTTGGCTATACTTTTCACCACCTGCCCTGCCCAAATAGTTGCGGTGGCAGCGTGGCCCTTATCACCAAATCACACCTTGTTCTCTCCCCCTACTCCTCTGATATTTTCCCCTTCTTCGAGCACTTCACCTTGTTCCACCCCTCTCGCTGCTCCTTTAAAATCTTCATTCCCTACTGCCCTCCCAAGCTCCACCCTGAGTTTCTCATCAGGATATCCTCCCTCCATTCCTCCTTCAAACTCTGCACTCACCCACGGGTGACTTCAATTTCCATCTCAACTCCCCTCACCCTCTCTACTCTGATGTCACTGACCTCCTGTCCTCCGTAAACCTCTCCCTCCGTATAAACTCTCCGGCCCATATTCATGGCCACCCCCTCGACTTTGCTTCCTGTGGTTTCTCTACTCCCATGGTCTTGTCATTGACAAAGTCATCATCAATTGCTTCCTTGTATCCCTCATTACTCACATTCACTGACCACCCTTTTAACCCACTTCATTTGGTATCCGCCCCTGGAAAATATGCTCCCGAAGTCACTTAATCTCCTAAATGCCCAGCCTTTGGCCCTCCATTTGTCCCAATACTTCTTCAACCATCGATCTGCTCAACCACTCCCTCACCTCCATCTTTGCTGCACTTGATCTCAGTAAAACATTCACTTTCTTCCATCCCAGTTGTTGCCCCTGGTATGGCCCTCAAGTCCAAGGGGCACAGACTTGAGTATACCTGATGCATAATTGATTTAGCCACTCATCTGGCTGGATGACATCAAGCCTCACTCTCCTCTGCCAAAGTCGCCCACTACTTCAGGATCATCCTGAAGAGCAAAGACAACCCCTGGCCTCTTTCTTCCATGACCAACGGTCTCCTTAAACCCTTCTCCCTTACCCCCTTCCACCCTCACCTCCAACATCAAGTGCGAGGAGCTCATGGACTTCTTTGTCACCAAGACTGAGATCATTCGTTCAGCTCCCTTTGCTACTTTTACCCCTTTCCATTGCCCACCAAGCCAAACAACTGCACAGGCTCCCCCCTCCCCCCCCCCCCGCCTCCCGCACTAACCTTGAACCCACGTCGCTCTTTAGTTCCTCTCTATCTCCACTCATGCCCTCTCCAAGCTCATCTTGTCCATGAGACCCATCTTTTGCACCCCTGTCCCAATTCTCACTAAACTGCTGACCACCCAACTTCCCTCCTTGGCCCCCTTGCTGGCTGACATTACGAATGGTTCCCTCTCCTTAGGTACATTCTTCCTCCCTTTCAAAATCGCTGTCATCGCCATCCCCTCCAAAAATCCACCCTCGATCCCTCTGTCCTTGTAAACTACCAAGACCAAAACCATCTTTTTCAGCCCCTGCCACAAACTCCATACCCTTGCCACTGATTCTATCTCTCTCCCCAGCCCTTGTCTCAGGCTGTTCGCAACTCATATTTGAACCTGAGCTAAGCATCCATCCACATATCATCTCCATCATAGAGGCCACTTACTTCCATCTCTGTAACACTGCCTGACTCCACCCCTCCCTCAGCCTATCTTCTGCTGAAATCCTCATCCATGCCTTTGTGACCTCCAGACTTAACTGTTCCAATGCTCTCCTGGTGGCCTTCCATCCTCCACCCTCTGTAAACATCAGCTCATCCAAAGGTCTGCTGCCCGTATCCTTTCCCACACCAAGTCCCGCTTACCTATCACCCCTGTCTTCACTGACCTCCATTGGCTCCGCGGTGCCCCAATGACCCAACCACCTCAAATTAAAAGTCTCAACTTTGTGTTTAAATCTCTTCATAGCCTCATCCCTCCCTATCTCTGTAACCTCCTACTGCTTTACCACCATCCTCCAACACCCTGTTCCTCTGACTCTGGCCTCTTGTGCAACGCCCCCTTCCATTTGTCCTATCATTGGCAACCCTGCTTTCAGCCGTCCAGATCCCATGCTCGGGAATTCTTTCCCTAAACCCCTGCCCCTCTTTACCGCCTTCTCCTCCATTAAAATCCTCCTACATTTTGACCAAGCTTTTGGTCACCCCACCAAATATCTCCTTTGCTGGCTCGGCGTCCATTTTTGTTTGATTATGCCTCTGTGAAGCCGCTTGGGTCATTATTCCATGTAAAAGACGCTATATAAAAGCAAATTGTTGTGTATGTTTTGAATCTAATGTATGTCAATATGTGATAGTCAAAGAATAATTCAAATCAGAAAAAAAGGAAATATATTTACCTACAAAATAAAAATATTCAAGGGTAAAAATGAGAGAAGGCACTTCAATCCATACTGCTTACTCTATCATTGTTCTTCCAGGAAGTTATCGCCTTCTGGCTCAGTGCCAAGTCTACCTTCCTCTACCTATTGAATTAGCAATCTGTCCCTTTTTGGAATGCTTTAACTGATTAAAGAATTCCGAACTTTGGAAATGTTACTCTTTACTTACATGTAGCTCATGATTTCTTTAACATTTAATTGTGTTTCCTGATTCTCATTTTGCTATTACTTGTAACAATTTCATTAAACTTTGTTTCATAGACAAAAAGTACTTTGATAAACTGTTAGAGAATGACCTAAATCTCACCAGCACTCATAATTGAACATATTGTTGTTTTCAGTTTCAGACAAAATGTACTGGTCTGCAAAATCAAGTAGCAATCAATTCCGCCAGATTGCCAATAAATTTCATCCAACCACCCCCCCCCACCAAACCCCCAAACCAATTTGCCATCAGGCCTGGGGTGGAAATTAGAACCTCTCATCCGAAGCAAGTGGAAGCTTCATTAATATATTCAAAAGGGCACTGTTTCGTTATGCAACCAATGGCATGTTAGACGTCCCTCCCCGAATGCCCAGGAAACATAGGAGAAAGGTAGGAAGGCTGTTAAAAGGCCTACAGTAGTTTAGATAAGTGTTTCACTGTCATTTCTGGGCCCTTCTTGCTCATTTTTTTCTTTATTTCTTGCTGGCACTTAAACTTTCATGAGTTTGTGCCAGTTGTTGTTAATTAATTATTATAGTGAGTCCAACTTCCTTTCCTGGCACCAATGGGAGTCCTCTGAGCTGATGTGTTGAGAAGAAAAGGAACAAATATGGAGGGTCAGACTGCCCAAGGGATGTTGCTTGCCCTCCTGAAACCACCCACGTCAGCAGACAGCAGAAATTACTACTGACGAAGGTGCAACAGCAGATCCCAAAGGTGTCACCAACATTACATAGAATTTACAACACAGAAACAGGCCATTCGGCCAACTGATCTGTTTTTTTTTATTAGTTCATGGGAAACGGGCGTCACTGGCAAGGCCAGCATTTATTGCCCATCCCTAATTGCCCTGGAGAAGGTGGTGGTGAGCCGCCTTCTTGAACCGCTGCAGTCCGTGTGGTGAAGGTTCTCCCACAGTGCTGTTAGGAAGGGAGTTCCAGGATTTTGACCCAGCGACGATGAAGGAACGGCGATATATTTCCAAGTCGGGATGGTGTGTGACTTGGAGGGGAACATGCAGGTGGTGTTGTTCCCATGTGCCTGCTGCTCTTGTCCTTCTAGGTGGTAGAGGTCGTGGGTTTGGGAGGTGCTGTCGAAGAAGCCTTGGCGAGTTGCTGCAGTGCATCCTGTGGATGGTACACACTGCAGCCACGGTACGCCGGTGGTGAAGAGAGTGAATGTTTAGGGTGGTGGATGGGGTGCCAATCAAGCGGGTTGCTTTGTCCTGGATGGTGTCAAGCTTCTTGAGTGTTGTTGGGGCTGCACTCATCCAGGCAAGTGGAGAGTATTCCATCACACTCCTGACTTGTGCCTTGTAGATGGTGGAAAGGCTTTGGGGAGTCAGAAGGTGAGTCACTTGCCACAGAATACCCAGCCTCTGACCTGCTCTTGTAGCCACAGTATTTATATGGCTGGTCCAGTTAAGTTTCTGGTCAATGGTGACCCCCAGAATGTTGATGGTGGGGGATTCGGTGATGGTAATGCCGTTGAATGTCAAGGGGAGGTGGTTAGACTTTCTCTTGTTGGAGATGGTCATTGCCTGGCACTTATCTGGCGTGAATGTTACTTGCCACTTATGAGCCCAAGCCTGGATGTCGTCCAGGTCTTGCTGCATGTGGGATCGGACTGCTTCATTATTTGAGGGGTTGCGAATGGAAATGAACACCATGCAATCATCAGCGAACATTCCCATTTCTGAACTTATGATGGAGGGAAGGTCATTGGTGAAGCAGCTGACGATGGTTGGGCCTAGGACACTGCCCTGAGGAACTCCTGCAGCAATGTCCTGGGGCTGAGATGATTGGCCTCCAACAACCACTACCATCTTTCTTTGTGCTAGGTATGACTCCAGCCACTGGAGAATTTTCCTCCTGATTCCCATTGACTTCAATTTTACTAGGGCTCCTTGGTGCCACACTCGGTCAAATGCTGCCTTGATGTCAAGGGCAGTCACTCTCACCTCACCTCTGGAATTCAGCTCTTTTGTCCATGTTTGGACCAAGGCTGTAATGAGGTCTGGAGCTGAGTGGTCCTGGTGGAACCTAAACTGAGCATCGGTGAGCAGGTTATTGGTGAGTAAGTGCTGCTTGATAGCACTGTTGACGACACCTTCCATCACTTTGCTGATGATTGAGAGTAGACTGATGGGGTGCTAATTGGCCGGATTGGATTTGTCCTGCTTTTTGTGGACAGGACATACCTGGGCAATTTTCCACATTGTCAGGTAGATGCCAGTGTTGTAGCTGTACTGGAACAGCTTGGCTAGAGGCGCAGCTAGTTCTGGAGCACAAATCTTCAGCACTACAGCTGGGATGCTGTCGGGGCCCATAGCCTTTGCTGTATCCAGTGCACTCAGCCGTTTCTTGATATCACGTGGAGTGAATCGAATTGGCTGAAGACTGGCTTCTGTGATGGTGGGGATATCGGGAGGAGGCCGAGATAGATCATCCACTCGGCACTCTTGGCTGAAGATGGTTGCAAAAGCTTCAGCCTTGTCTTTTGCACTCACGTGCTGGACTCCGCCATCATTGAGGATGGGGATGTTTGCAGAGCCTCCTCCTCCCGCTAGTTGTTTAACTGTCCACCACCATTCACGACTGGATGTGGCAGGACTGCGGAGCTTTGATCTGATCCGTAGGTTGTGGAATCGGTTAGCTCTGTCTATAGCATGTTGCTTTGTGATCAAGAAGGCCAACGGAATGTTGGCTTTTATTGCTAGGGGGATAGAATATAAAAACAGGGAGGTATTGCTGCAGTTATATAAGGTATTGGTGAGACCGCACCTGGAATACTGCATACAGTTTTGGTGTCCATACTTAAGAAAAGACATACTTGCTCTCGAGGCAGTACAAAGTAGGTTCACTCGGTTAATCCCGGGGATGAGGGGGTGGACATATGAGGAGCGGTTGAGTAGATTGGGACTCTACTCATTGGAGTTCAGAAGAATGAGAGGCGATCTTATTGAAACATATAAGATTGTGAAGGGGCTTGATCGGGTGGATGCGGTAAGGATGTTCCCAAGGATGGGTGAAACTAGAACTAGGGGGCATAATCTTAGAATAAGGGGCTGCTCTTTCAAAACTGAGATGAGGAGAAACTTCTTCACTCAGAGGGTAGTAGGTCTGTGGAATTTGCTGCCCCAGGAAGCTGTGGAAGCTACATCATTAAATAAATTTAAAACAGAAATAGACAGTTTCCTAGAAGTAAAGGGAATTAGAGGTTACGGGGAGCGGGCAGGAAATTGGACATGAATTTAGATTTGAGGTTAGGATCAGATCAGCCATGATCTTATTGAATGGCGGAGCAGGCTCGAGGGGCCGATTGGCCTACTGCTGCTCCTATTTCTTATGTTCTTCCGCTGTTTAGCATGCATGTATCCTGAGTTGTAGCTTCACCAGGTTGGCACCTCATTTTTAGGTACGCCTGGTGCTGCTCCTGGCATGCTCTTCTACACTCCTCATTGAACCAGGGTTGATCCCCTGGCTTGTTGATAATGGGAGAGTGAGGAATATGCCGGGCCATGAGGTTACAGATTGTGCTGGAATACAATTCTGCTGTGGCTGATGGCCCACAGCACCTCATGGATGCCCAGTTTTGAGCTGCTAGATCTGTTCTGAATCTATCCCATTTGGCACGGTGATAGTGCCACACAACACGTTGGATGGTGTCCTCAGTGCAAAGGCGGGACTTCGTCTCCACGAGGACTGTGCGGTGGTCACTCCTACCAATACTGTCATGGACAGATGCATTTGTGACAGGTAGATCGGTGAGGACGAGGTCAAGTAGGTTTTTCCCTCGTGTTGGTTTGCGCACCACCTGCCGCAGGCCCGTCTGGCAGCTATGTCCTTCAGGACTTGGCCAGCTTGGTCAGTTGTGGTGCTACCGAGCCACTCTTGGTGATGGACATTGAAGTCCCCCACCCAGAGTACATTCTGTGCCCCTGCTACCCTCAGTGCTTCCTCCAAGTGGTGTTCAACATGGAGGAGGACTGATTTATCAGCTGAGGGAAGGCGGTAGGTGGTAATCAGCAGGAGGTTTCCTTGCCCATGTTTGACCTGATGCCATGAGATTTCATGGGGTCCAAAGTCAATGTTGAGGACTCCCAGGGCCACTCCCTCCTGACTGTATCTGTGCCAGTGTTTATGCTCCACACGAGCCTCCTTCCACCCTACTTCATCTAACCCTATCAGCACATCCTCCCATTCCTTTCTCCCTCATGTACTTATAGAATCATAGAAAATTTACAACACAGAAGGAGGCCATTTGGCCCATCATGTCCGCGCCAGCTGAAAATGAGCCACCCAGCCTAATCCCACTTTCTGGCACTTGGTCCGTAGCCTTGTAGGTCACGGCACTTCAGGTGCATATCCAAGTACTTTTTAAATGAGTTGAGGATTTCTGCCTCTACCATCCTTTCAGGCTATGAGTTCCAGACCCCCACCACCCTCTGGGTGAAAAGATTTTCCTCAGCTCCCCTCTAATCCTTCTACCAGTCACTTTAAATCTATGCCCCTGGTTATTGACCTCTCTGCTAAGGGAAATCGGTCCTTCCTATCCACGCCATCTAGGCCCCTCATAATTTTGTACACCTCAATTAAATCACCCCTCAGCCTCCTCTGTTCCAAAGAGAACAACCCAGCCTATCCAATCTTTCCTCATAGCTAAAATTCTCCAGTCCTGGCAACATCCTCGTAAATCCATTATCTATATTATATATTAATATATATAAACATATGTGAATGCTTGACTAGCTATTATGCTGGATGGTCTTTTGGAAGTGCCCCAATCAAAAAAATGTCTTGCTTTACACAGCATTGCACAAAAGAAGGCATTCCAGTGTGATCATCAGCTATTGTTGTCTGATTGGTTGCAGTCATACTACCAATTATTTTGACAGGGTTTGGCATTCCTACCTACCAGTGACTGTGGGGACCTGTCTTCTCAGGATCTGGGTCAGATGCAGAGCTGTGTCATCAGTTGTAAGAACATCTGCAGCTACCATGCAGCAGTAGGCTGGCTCATGCAGGACAATAATAGTCAGCTGTGTACTGAAACTTGGCTACACCTTTTTACAGGCATGCTGCAGTACTGACCTATGGGGATAGTAGGGTAGAGTGGAACCATCCTCACAAGGACTTCATGAGGCACCACCTTGATCTCAGCATTCATCAAGTAGGGTTGGGCACTGGACTGCTTCACCACTTGCCTGCAGACTCATCCATGTACCGAGGGGTCTCTTTCCCTTAATTGTTACTTAACATTTCTTAATTTCCTACCCCTTCAACCTTGGCAAAAGCCGCTGATGGAGGAGATGCCTTTTAAGCCTCTCCAAAAACTTGCTGAATTTTTGCCTCCATTGTGACGCTCTCCTTTCATTGTCCACGTCCTTTTAAATTTCACTTACAATCATATTTCCTCTCCTACACACTAATGCCTTCCCTAGATTCATCTAATTTTTGCATTTTAAAGAAACTGTGACCATTCAACATGAAATTATGGTAAAGAGCCAGCTGTTCGCAGCTACTACTCTGCATCAGTTTCTCAATATCATTTCACTGAAAACACTTCAATAAAGAGCCCCATTTATCAAAGTAATCTTGTTTCATGTAGTCATCACTCCTTTCTATCATGGTTACTTTCCTAAATTTTTCTACTTTCTCCTTCGCTTTAGTATCAAATACATTCTTCCTGTTCTGAAGCATCATGTTCCTGGTGACCAATGATCTAAGATCCAGCACCATCTTTGTTGCCCTTCTCCAAATACTTCTTATTACATCTACAGTGTTTTGTAAGTGGGAAGTCATCCAAGCAGAAGCCATGTCTGACTGCACAGCTGCTTGAGCTGCTGGGGCTAGAATTACATGAAGAGATATGCGTCTGAACTCTGTTAATTTTATCGGGGATCTATGTCCTATTCCTGGTGGAGTAGTGGGGAGCAGGAGTTATGCCTATGTTGCTTGGCATATCTGTATCCCTGGCAAGCTCGATGTATAATTAATTTGCGTCCCTGGCAGACTAGGAAGGACTATCTCTCCACTTGCAATTGCACTATGTGCTTACACTTCAAAGCTTAGAGGATACAACTTGACCCTCTGAACTTGAAGTGTGAATTTAACTGAATTAAAACAAATTTGGAAAAAAACCCAGAAACCAGAATACATCCAGATTGGACCTATTAAGATCGAGTTAGATTTGGAAATGATTTTGTCCCTATAAAACAGTTCAAAACCATTGTTAGAAGATAAAAAGATTAGAAAATATCTAATGATAAAGGCCATTCACTTCATCAACCCATTTCTGATACTCAAAGATGACCATGTAAAACTGTAATCTTTTCTTCCTCACATCTCCATTATTCAACCCTGACTTGCTGCCTTCTACCCTGGCCCAATAGCAAAGTATCATAGAATCATAGAATGATACAGCACAGAAGGAGGCCATTCGGCTCATCTTGCGTGTGCTGGCTCTTTGAAAGAACTATCCAATTAGTCCCACTCGCTATAGCCCTGCAAATTTTTCCACTTCAAGTATTGATCCAATTTTGAAAGTTATTATTGAACCTGCTTCCACCACCCTTTCAGGCAGTGCATTCCAGATCATAACAACTTGCTGCGTAAAATATTGTTTCCTCATTTTGCCTCTGGTTCTTTTGCCAGTTATCTTAAATCTGTGTCCTCTGGTTACTGAGCCTTCTGCCACTGGAAACAGTTTCTCTTTATTTACTCCATCAAAACCTTTCATGATTTTGAACATCTCTATCAAATCTCCCCTTAACTTTCTCTGCTCTAAGGAGAACAACCCCAGATCCTCTAGTCTCTCCACGTAACTGAAGTCCCTCATCCTTGGCATCATTCTAGTAAATCGCCTCTGCACCCTTTCTAAGGCCTTGACATCCTTCCTAAAGTGTGGTGCCCAGAATTGAACACAATACTCCAGTTGAGGCCTAACCAGTGTTTATAAAGGTTTAGCATAACTTCCTTGCTTATGTACTTTATGCCTCTATTTATAAAGCCAAGGATCCTGTATGCCTTTTTAACAGCCTTCTCAACGTGTCCTGCCACCTTCAAAGACTTGTGTACGTACACCCCCAGGTCTCTCTGTTCCTGTACCCCCTTTAAAATTGTACCATTTAGTTTATATTGCCTCTCCTCATTCTTCCTACCAAAATGAATCACTTCACACTTCTCTGCATTAAATTTCATCTGCCATGTGTCTGCCCATTTCACTAGCCTGTCTATGTCCTCCTGAAGTCTGTTGCTATCCTCCTCACTGTTCACTACATTTCTGAGTTTCGTGTCATCTGCAAACTCTGAAACTATGTCCTGTATACCCATGTCCAGGCCATTAATATATATCAAAAAAAGCAGTGGTCTCAACACTGACCCCTAAGGGACACTATGGCACACTTCCCTCCAATCTGAAAAACAACTGTTCATCACTATTCTCTGCTTTCTGTCCCCTAGCCAATTTTGTATCCACGGAGCAACTGTCCCTTTAAACCCATGGGCTTCAATTTTGCCAACAAGTCTATTAGGTGGTACTCTATCAAACGCCTTTTGAAAGTCCACATACACAACATCAACTGCATTACCCTCATCAACCCTCTCCGTTACTTCATCAAAGAACTTAATCAGTCGAACACGATTTGCCTTTAACAAATCATCATATCCTGTGAAGTATTTAAACCTATCAGTTTATACTTATCCCTATCATTTCCAGTTCCATCCACAACCATATGTTTATTCAATTTATATAGAGAGATAAAAGAAAAATTGCAAATGCTGGAAATTTGAAATAAAACCAAAAAATAACAAACATGCATAGTATATCCATCAGCAAGATAGGTTAAGGTTTTGAGTGTTGATGGGTGTAGTTCTGGTAAGGGGTCTACATCGAAACATTAACTTGTCTTTCTTTTTACAGGTACCAATGGACCTGCTGTGTACCTCTGCTTTTACTCAAAACCTTTTTAAAGGAGTTAACAAGAACATCTGAAGGAGTTAGTAAGAATAATTTGTTGAGCTTCTCTGAATTAGAACAAAATATTAATCTTCGGAAAGCAGTCAGACCACAAAGTGCTCGGGAAACTTTTGACATGACTAAATATGATGTTTAGATTCAGTCTTAGACTGAGATTTGGATTGATCAGGTATAGTTTTCTAATAGGGTCCGTGTTGGAATGTGTTAATCAGCAAATTTGCTCTATGTAACTGAACATTGAGCTTGTCAAAAGAAGAATGCTGTGCTGTTTCCTACTGTTACATTGCTAAATATTTATGCATTAAATTTATACAAAGCTTTGAAAGTTATTGTTTTGGTTAGATTTTAATTATAGATTGAAATATGTCAAAGGAAGCCATGGAAGTTGTTAGGTATGGTGTTAGGTTTCAAATTGCCTAATCTCCAATTATTTTAGCATTCAAGACATAGCTTACACTGATGTACAAGGTTGGACCATTTGAATAAGAAAATATGAAAAATGGTCTTAAAAAGTTCTGATAAATTCTGTCTTTTTGAATTATAGACAGGAGTTTTTGTTTAGTCTGAAACATTAGTAGCTTAACAGAAAAGTATTTCACAGTACAGTAAATTGTTTACATATTCTGTCAGAACGTTAATACTGTTACTGTTTGTTAATAATTGGCACCAGAGTAATTGTGACAACTACATGTTTAAATATTCCAGCTTTCCAGAGTGAAAACGGACTCTTATAAACACATTGTCAGTATATCAAAAACAAAGGTCATGCCATTTGTTTACATGGCACTACATTCCTATTAGGAGCAAATGGTTTAAATTCACATTTTTAGCTGCATTTCACCCAATGATTTAAGGGGTAACACCCCCCTCCTTCATCTCACTATTAATTACTCCTTTTGAGTACTGCAGGAGTGTTTTGTACCAAAATAAGAAATAATATATGATAGTGGCTACTTTAAGCAGAAAAGAACATCATTTAACAAATGTCTTACACTTCCATCTTGGTGATACTTTTCGTGCTCATCAAAATGAGGGATGTCAGTTCTGAGGAACAGAACACTCCATAACACTCTATCTTTTTTTCCATGACTAAGAACATGTCAGTTTTGAAAGCTGCAAAGGACATTTGGCATTCAAATGGTTAATGGCTGATGAGTCATCAGTGATGACCAAACAACAGAAGTCTCGGAATGTGTCATTGCTTATTCACAAAAAGTGAGATGTCATCTTGTGTAGGTTATGAGCTTTCAGTCTGTCAGCTAGCTTGTAACATTTACTTTGGATTTTTAAATTTATTTCACCATGTTTTAAAAGCAGTCTGAAGCTTTTGACAGGGTGGTAATAACAGAAGTTCTGTTTGGGTCAGAGATGCGACAGTAAAGAAAACCAGAGGAGGAAAGACTAGAAGCTTCTTTCACTAAAGTTTTAAACACCCAGTAGGGTGGCTTGACTGCATCACAAATAATGAATTACAAAGCATCGTTAAGTGCTGTCTGCATTGGCATGGTCACATGCAATGGATGCACAGATATTCAAACAAGCAGTGTAATAGGGACCAGTAGGAAGAGAAAGGGTTCTAGAAGACAGAAGTTTATGTTGAAACCTAAAAAAATAAGATTTAGCTGAATGATGCACTAGAGAAATGGGAGGCCAGAGCTAGATGGTAAAGACTATTGCATGGCTGAGTCTCAGCTGGTATCAGGAGAAGATGGTAATAATGGTTGTGTTTGTATGTGCAAATTATTCTCCTTAAAATAAGTAGTTCAAGAGTAATTTAGTGATATGGTTCGGGTCCTGGGTCAGTTTGAAAGAGCAGGACGACTGTAATTTTGGTTAATAGCATTAAAAGAAAGAAAGACTTGCATTTATATAGCGCCTTTCATGAGCTCAGGACATTCTAAAGTGCTTTGCAGTCAACGAAATACCTTTTCTGCTTGTGTCACTGCTTTTGTAACGTAGGAAACGCGGAAGCCAATTTGCGCATGACAAGGCCCCACAAACAGCAATGTGATAATGACCAGATAATCTGTTTTAGTGATGTTGGTTAAGGGATAAATATTGCCAGGACACCGGGAAGAACTCTCCTGATCTTTGAAATAGTGCCATGGGATCTTTTATGTCCACCTGAGAGGGCAGACAGGGCCTCGGTTTAATGTTGCATCCAAAAGACGGCACCTCCGACAGTGTAGCACTCCCTCAGTACTGCACTGGAATGTCAGTCTAGATTTCGTGTTCAAGTTTCTGGAGTGGGACTTGAACCCACAACCTTATGACTCAGAGGTGCGAGTGCTGCATTAGTTCATTGTTGTGAACTCCTGCTTGCATGTGAGTGGAATTACTTGCAATCAATCTGCTATGTAGCTTTGTGCTGAAGTAAAAAAGCAGAGTTAAGTAATAACCAATGAAACTATAGTGTCTGTACATTCTCATTTGACCTTCTCGACATGTACTGGATGTATTTAGTTATCCAGAAAGATGGCATACAAAGCACTGTTTTTACTACTCCAGCGAAAATCCAACATATATTCCAGCCTGCAATAAAGTTCACAATGCAGCCCTGATAGCCCAATGTGCAACTGGTATAACCCACTCTCCCCACCACCACCTTCACCACCGTTTCACTGTGGAATGCTAGCTATATAAAACTCTGTATAAAAAGAATTTCATCAGTCTTTGCTCTTCCTTACCAACATAGGCACCAAGGGGCTGGTGTCAACACATTGCGTCACAACACACGCGCATCATCATACAAATCTCTGCATCTGTGGTTCTACCATTTAAGGTGGGAAGAGGATGGGGTAGGGGTAGTAGGGATCACTGCTATGACTGAAATGACACCACTTATGTTATGATGTATGTGTATGTCATAATACAATGTGTTGCTATCACTCCTTATCTCAGTGGTACCTGGAGTTCCTCTGGGTGTTAGTACAAATGGGATTTTATCTGTGCTGTTTAAATAATTCCAGGAAATTGTGTCAGCTTTCAGCACTCCTGGGAATGTAGACTGAATATTAATACCTAACGGTACTGCAGGGAACCACAGTATTTCACAGATATCCCCACATTCATTGCTTGAAGAAATGGTAGTGGATTTGAACCAGAACAAATTGCTATAGATGTGCATCACCGTTAGCTAAATGAAAGGAATTCCCTTTGCTGCTTATTTTGCAAAACTCTTTACTGGCATAGAAATAATCTGCGCAATATATCGTGATATGAGAAAGTGATTGTTATGTTACAGCTAAGGGAAATGGCAACACAGTGCACTCCTCTTATTGTAGAAATTAAATGATGAAACTTGGACAGTGAATGTCAGAAGGCTTATGAGAGTCATCACTGCCATGCTGAATCTGACATTCACCCAGCAGGTGTCACGGCCTAGTGAGCAGGAGCAGGAGCAGGAACAGGAATCCTGGCTATTTCCCTTTCCAGCATTGGGCACTGAGGCCAATTGCACCACCATCCCAGCTGAAATCAGATAACTCAGCACATACTGGGGATCAAACATTGGATCTTCCTGGGCACTGCACTTTCCAAATTAGCCATCTGAGAGGAGTCAATAGAAGTTCAAAAGGAACCAGGAAAAATGTTAGTCCTACCCCTACAGTCTTGCCATCACTGAGTAATTACTTCTGTAAAGAAAATGGCAAGAGTTTCTTATTTTGTAAAAAGACCAGTGAATTTATTCAAAGTCGTCAACGCATGTTAGGGTTTCGATCCATGAATGTAAGCTGACCCTACAGTTTTACACTCCTTACATGCACTATTCATTACAAAGCTCCAGTAATTATTAAATAATCTAGACTGGATCTTCTTCAGTGCTCCCAACTATGACCATCAAGATGTTCATTTAAAAATAAAACATTGATATAACTTAACCACTCATATAATACTTCCTATCTTGTGAAGTTTTCTACAATGCCCTGAAGGGGGTTGGGATAGCCTTTGTTTACCCAAAGACGTATCAACCCCGTCAATGCTAAAAGAAGACAATTGCTATAAAATAAGAAGACTAGTTGAAAAGAATAGAACTTTCAATTTATGATGAGATTAGATAGTGAATTAATAAATTTGTTTTCCATTCCTTCAAACCACCATGTTCATCTTGCTCCTAACTTTCAGATTTCCCCTTAAAAGGAAATTCGATCTCCAAACATTGCAGTTCAGCTGTCTCACTGCCAGACTTCGAAGGCAGTCTAAAAAAAATAAATTATCCAGCAATTTAGCAAAGAGAAATGTACAAATACAAAAAGGATGATAAGCCTCCTCCTCCTCAACATCTAACCAAATATAACTGCCAACCAACCACTCAGACACTGGATAAGGTGAAATTCAACATCATACATTATAGTATCAAGTTAACCCCAGGCGTTTATGTCTCTTTAATTTTGTAAGTTTGACTTTGTTCTTTCCAAGCAAAAGAATTTAGAGCACCAACTTTCAACTGTAGCAAAAATCAGTTACAGTTGGCATCAAAAATCACTGAGCTCCTTTCATAGTCAAAAGGGAAAGCATAGATACCGTACTTAAAGTTACTTGTCCATTTTTGTTTTGCAATAACAGTGCTTTTCCATTGCAAATACATTAACTTTTTACCCTATAGTTTATAGACATAGCTTTTTGAGAACCGCAATGGTATTTGTGTATCGTTTTAATGAAATGTAAAATATTCAATTTTCCACACTGTTAAGTAGTTCATATTTTTTATAGTGGTGTTTTGTAGTATCAGAAAATATAATTTTAGAATATTACAAAAAGTGATGAGACACAATTTTATGTAGAAACCATAAGAAGCAGTTTGCAGGCCTCAAATGCTTATACTGGGATAAATGCAGGGCCGGAACACCGTGGAGGTTTCCTGCAGTACTTTTCCCCAGCAAAGATTGTATAACAGCTGGAGGGAGGGCGATAGTCAAACATCTTCGCTATTGGAAAATTCCATCAGTGTTACTTATATGAAAAATTGGTGCATTTAAATGAGTACCTTTCCTTTCAGACTGCCCTTCCTGTTTCCTTGCTAACAATCTCCTCTGTGCGGGATAAGTGCTTGTCTGTCTGTGTCGATGATATAAAACAGATTTAAGTTCAGTGATTTATTAAAACTGTTCATTAAGTTAAGGGCCATTCCTGTGTGATGAAGCCATCAATGTGAACTGTGGTATATTCTAATAACATGTTAAGAGCTTGGGGCAAAAAGAAAAAAAATGTAGAAATAATAGTTGTGTTTTTCCTTAATTTTGTGCCAAATCTTATTTTATTAATATTAAAATGCTACACAGGTGGTACAAAAATTAAAATGGGTATTGGAAATGTAACTATTGCGGAATTCTGGCACTGAGTGATGGAAACAAACTAGCAAAGATTCATGATAAAGATAACAAATGGTATTTTCGTCTCGGTATGTTTCTAATGCAGGCCTAATATTGCTTGAGTTGTGCTGCACAAATGTATTGGATTGTAGGTGGAATTGTATCAATGAATAAAGTAAATTAAATTATCTGTTGTTGGAAAATTGTTTATATAGATTTGCTTTGATGAATATTTAACAATGTCAGTAATATACCTACTATGAAGCCCATTTATATTCCACTCTTCTGTACGCAGTTAATTACAGTCAGATCCCTTTTATCCAGGTCTGGTTATATGCAATATTTTTGTCTTGTCTGGCTGTTACATATAATAGGGCTCCATTGCAATTGTTCTAGGGATCACTAAATTAAATATTATCATGTTGGTTTGAGCGCAATAGATTACATACTCATAGACGTGAGTGGTTAAGATTACAGTTGCGTGCTCTTTGATAATCTTATATTCAGTAATCACAAAGGGCAAAACATTATGCAAATTCTGCTTTGAAATTCAGTTTCTCATCTACAGCCGTGAAGATTTCTATTGTACAATACATAGAATTGCTAATAGCACTGAGAGATTGTTGTATGTGTCTGGACATCATTAGAAGAAGTTTCAAGTTATTTTTAAAGGAAGCTAAATTCCTCTCTGTCTTCTCTCTTTTTTTCCCAGACTAGTATGTGGTTAAGTAAATAGCAGCTCAGCATCCCATGTGTGGAATAAAGGGTTTGGGAACCTTGGTGTGCCAGAAGGAAATGGGAGCCGAATTCCTCTGGAATGAACAGGGAGGAAATTACAAACTGGCAGCCTGCTTGACCACATAATATAAAGGCTCTTCCTAAGCATGTAGTAGTGCCAGATCTCAGTAGGTGAGGATGATGAAATAATAAAGTGCTTCCCATGTGTGCTTTTCATTAGGCGTGTTTTGTTTTCTTTCTCTGTGCTGTGGAAACATAACAGCAGTGCTCACTTCTGTTGGGCCAGATTGAGTTAATCTTTGGGGACCAACAGCTGCATAAATAATTGAAAACTAGCGATCACAATAATTACTAGAAGCCTGTACCTTGATAATGGAAATAATCTGCCGGACCTACTTTCATTCCTAGATAGGCAGCTATCCATAATGAGCTGTCTTTCAAGGCTCAGATAAAAGGCACGGAGTTGAGATTTATGGATGTGTTTCAAGAACTCCACTTCCTTTTGGTTTTTTCCAACCCTTACACATCCCATTTAGACTGGTGTGCAGTCTACCTCCACCTGTCATCAGTGTTTTCTAATTATGATCTTGAACCTAATATGTTCATCACAATATATCTATCACGCCTGTATTCACCAAATAGGCTTTTGAGCGGCAAATGGCATTTGTGTGATTTCTGGTACATGGTTATGAATGTGGAAATATTACTGTTTAATACATTATGGATTATGAACTACTAACCACAAGTTAACACATACATAATTGAAAAGAGAGAAGGAAAATCTCTCGGTACTAATGTTCTTTATTCTGTTGGATATTCTAAAGGAGGGTTTTAAAATATAACATAAATAATGGCCCATAAATTGCATGAGCGGCGAATGAACAGCACTCGCCGCTCCATAGATTTATACTCACCCATTAACTTACCGCGGTCTTTACTGCGGGAAAGTCCTTTAATAGGAAGCTGAGAAGAGCCCAGTGTTAACTCCAGCAAAGCTAGGACCTATGGAAGAAGTGAGAGGAGCAATCTCTCCTCTCGAACAATCAGACTGCAGCATCCTTGGAAAGCTGAGAAAGCTGCAACATAAAAACCGGGAAGTGAAAGCTACAGCAATAAAATCATTTGTAAAACAGTTACAGACAGTGATAAAAAGAGAGGATAAGAAATATTGAATTAAATAAAAGAGATAGAAGGAAAAAGTAAAAAAAAATTTAAAATTTTTTTTCATTTAAACATTTTTTTTAATGACCAAGAACTTATGAAATCAGGAGTAATGAGACTCCACAATTCTAAAAGTTAATTTTCAGTTGTTTGGCAGGCATTAAGACTTCCTGTTTAAAACTTAGTTTAGACCTGGTATATTTAAGCGTACCTGTTTCGTGGCGATATTAGTTAGTTTCCAGCTGGGCAGAAAAGCAAGTTGGCGCTGGTCCGTTGATTCTGTTAATTACAGCTGGCAATGTCTTTTTAAGGCAAAGCTGTCAGATCACTGGCGAACCAGGAAGAGCAAGTTCCGGATTTCCGCATCTGACTGCGCATGTGCGAATGCCGAAACTTGCTCTTTCATTTGGCCATTAACAACGGTTGGTGCTGTTGAGCTCACCGTTCTTTTTAAAGCAATTTCCGGCCCAATGCTGCTTAATGAGCAGCACTTTTGAATAAATTAACATAAAAATCTTGAAATTGCTTTATACTGTGAACAGGGACAAATGACCCCGCATTGCTGCACAGGTTATATAAGCAGGGCTGAGGTTCAGAAGCTGTGCTGCAGCATTTTCTTATTACAAATAGAATGAGCTATCTCATGTAACACATGGGCCTGGATTGTGATTTGGAGCTGGGAAGAGAGCAGGGTGGGAAGTTTATCAGACGCCAAACCCGGAAGTGAAGTTGGCGGGTCAGAATCTGCGATCGCAACTCAATTGAATGATAAAAATTTTATTTCCGGGTTTCGCGGGAGCTTTGAAATTTGTGGGAGCGTCAGTGGTATTTACAGCTTTGAATTCCATGAGTATGTCAATATTTGCAGTTGTGCTTCAGGTGCAGGAGTTGCATATTATCAGGCACAGAGGACTGAAGCTTACAATGCACCTGTTATGCTCAGCATTTGCCAATGAAGTTGGCCAACACGTTTCACTCTGGGAGACTGTGCACAAGCTTCATTAAGACCCCAAATATTATGCAAATTAGGGGGCCTTCCCATAATGCAGCTGGAGCACTTGAGCAGCACCCTAGACACTGAGCGGCCAGTGTCTAGGTTTAGAGAGGCGGGTAAGATTGTTTTAATATGTATTTATTTGAATATTTTGTGGATTTTGAAATCTCAAAAGTTTGTTACTTTTGCGATTTTCTGTATTTAGTTTTAGAATTATATAGATAGAATTACATAGAATTTACAACACAGAAACACACCATTAGGCCCAACAGGTATTTATGCTCAAGCAGAAAATATTGGTGGCAGCCTGAGAGCTCTTTACACCAAATTCTTGCAATCTTCTGAATGTAGCATCTAACTGTTCATTAAAGGTGTGCTAGTTAAATAAAAAGTGGTATGAGTATATACTAAGTATTTATTCAGACTGTGATTCCCCCACCCCCCCATGCAACTCATGATGAAAAGGAGACAAGACTGGGTGAGAGGCAAAGCATTGGCAAGCTGGCTGCGTGTTGGGTGGGAAAGCAGCCGGGAGGGATCAGAGTCCTTGGAGTTTATATGGGGAAGGTTGGAGAGAGAACGGGATATTTGGGGGTTGAATGTGGGGGATCGGGAGAGATCGAGAGTTTTGGGAGTTGGATGGGTGAGGGGCAATCACGGTGGAGGGGGGAGGTGAGAAGTTGGCCATCGGGGAGGTGAGAAGTCGACCATCGGTGATAGGTCTTGGACATTGGCAGGGGGACGGGGTGGGGGACGGCTGATTGCAAGTAAGCTTGTTGGGCCTGGAGGAAACAATCCTGCTCCTTCTGGCCCACAAGCAGTGCAATAAAGGCACTTACCTCATGGATCTGGCCCTTTTCGCCTCCTTTTCACTGGCAAGATTCACAAGCTCCAGCAAACCCGCCTGGAGGCATTAAATTTAAAGTTAAGTCAAATTCAATTTAAAAAGACCTACTTAACATCTCACAAGGACATTAATTGATGCTATAAATACCCGCCCGCCTGAACTAATTAAGGTCCCGCCTGCGGCGAGTTGGTTACTCGCACGCATCCAAACGTGCCTCCCAATGGCCGCGTCGGAGCCGGGTTTCGGTCAGGCTCCAAAAATCAAATATTTTAATTATCCACCCGCCCCCAAACCCATTCTTGGAGGTTAAAATTGCCCCCTGTGTTAAATGTCTTATAATCACAGCTAATTATCAGAGCAAAAGATTAGTAAATTCAGGTTATTTAGAAATTTGTTGTAATAAATTAATAAAAAAACATTGTTTTATACAGGGAGTAAATCTCTCCCATTTATTGAGAATTCAGTATGAGTACATTAATTGGACAGCTGGTCTGTTTGAGAAAGAATTGTGGAGTATGATCTGAGCTTTTCATTTGTGGGAATGTTCCATTGCACACACTGGTGTAATAGAAGTAGCATTTCCTGCCTAGCAAGAGGGTCAATAGTTCTATCTGCTGTCTCTTGATAAACATTAAGGAATGTCCCAACTGACTTGGTAATTATATTCTCTCCATAATGGTCACATTCATATATTCACCTCAGTTTTCTGACTGTGTTCATTCAGTAAAATGTTGGATGTTGAGTTTATTCAGCAGTTTGGCTTGCAGTCCTGAAGCATGTTAGAGGTTAAATAACCACTGTTCACACTGTAAAATACCTGTGCCAACTTCATCTGTCTGTCAGATAGAGCTGGTCTCAGGTTGGCCCGTCGCCCTGTACGTAACGTCAATCAGGATGGATACCTTCAACAACAGGCAGTAAGGCTTTCAGATTGGCTAAGAGCTGTCTTTAAAACCACAGTAGAGTTTATTTGTGTCACAAATCTCTCTTTTTTAATGTCAGATCTGCTGTTGAGAAGGCAAGAGAACCCTAGACAGCAACAAACCAAAACAATGAACACATTAATCTGTCAGTTAATGGCAGTAATGAATTCAAGGCTGCATGTTCATTGAGGTTTTAGCATGCTGGTATCTGTTAATGTAATGCTTTGCCTCATGCCAGAAGAAACATTGGTGTCCTAGAATCTACATTAAAGATACACCTTCTATTGCCAAATTATTTCGCATCTGTGTATGCAGCTTGTCATAACTGTGAAATTTTATGGCCCAATTTCCTACAGTATGGATTTGTGCCAATTGAATTGAGGATGTCTGTAGTAAGCCAAATTTGAACACTTTGGATTAATTCACATGAATGTGAAACTCATTCATATCCGATTTACATTTCTTCAAATTATCTTTTACAGTTTTTTGTTCAAGTGATAACATTTTTCACATATTTTTAGAGAGGCGGGTAAGATTGTTTTAATATGTATTTATTTGAATATTTTGTAGATTTTGAAATCTCAAAAGTTTGTTACTTTTGCGATTTTCTGTATTTAGTTTTAGAATTATATAGATAGAATTACATAGAATTTACAACACAGAAACACGCCATTAGGCCCAACAGGTATTTATGCTCAAGCAGAAAACATTGGTGGCAGCCTGAGAGCTCTTTACACCAAATTCTTGCAATCTTCTGAATGTAGCATCTAACTGTTCATTAAAGGTGTGCTAGTTAAATAAAAATTGGTATGAGTATATACTAAGTATTTATTCAGACTGTGATTCCCCCACCCCCCCATGCAACTCATGATGATGTACTAGAAGATGCCTGAGGCACAGGTCAACCTGAAATCATCTATCTGTTTAAAATATACCTTGGGTATAGTTTGCACCTTCTGTAAGTGTCACACATACCTCCTTTAACATTTCCCTGTCCTGCTACTCTGTCATACTTAACCTATTTATTATGTATTTAACTTTGAAAACACAACCCATCATAGAACTATGAAAATTGTGCCTCTCACCCAGTCTTGTCTCCTTTTCTCCTTTCCTTGCTGCCATCTCTCATTGCTCCTGCACCTTGACTGTCAATGCCTTTCCTCCTAATCTCCACCTGCCACCAACACCAACTGCTGTCACCCGCCCCCTCTTATTTCCTCTTTCCCACTCCCCTTACCTGTTTCAGTCCCTTTCATGCCCTCTGGATTTTCTGAATGCTGATTGAAATGGCCGCTCAGTGTCTAGGGTGCTGCTCAAGTGCTCCAGCTGCATTATGGGAAGGCCCCCTAATTTGCATAATATTTGGGGTCTTAATGAAGCTTGTGCACAGTCTCCCAGAGTGAAACGTGTTGGCCAACTTCATTGGCAAATGCTGAGCATAACAGGTGCATTGTAAGCTTCAGTCCTCTGTGCCTGATAATATGCAACTCCTGCACCTGAAGCACAACTGCAAATATTGACATACTTGTGGAATTCAAAGCTGTAAATACCACTGACGCTCCCACAATACTGTGTAATAAAAATACAGTTTCACTTGTTTAATCATCATAAATCAGTGGCCTTGATAATATATTGTACATTACACGAGATAAAATAGCATCTTCTCCAACTCACTGTGAGCAATGTTACAGGAGATCTGCTACTTTAGTTAAATTCACAAACCTCTGTTAATGATACAAAAGTAGCTTCTCCTATTCAACTATCCTTGTGAGATTTCTGAATGATGCTATAATCCAAAATATTGTTTAATTGACCATGGCAGAAACATTCCCTATTAAAAAATAGATGAAAATTTATCTCAGATCGCATGCCACTGATTCTTTTAAACTGGTAAAAGTATCAAGCAGCCTCACTGATGGAGGTCTCCCTTTTTCTTGTTATGTATTGTTTATCTAAATGACCTTCTGCTGTTCCCATTTTTTATGACTTTAAGCACATATATTCTGTGAGTAAACAGTGCAAATATTAGAATGTAGTTAATTTGCTTAGGTATATCTAAATTGTATAACTGAGATAAATATAGATATCATGAAGCATATATTTCTCCTAATGCACTTTATCTATTAGCCTTAATACAAAACCTTTCTCTGTGTGCCTGTACATCAAAACTTAATAAAGATTATTGTTTTGAAAAGAGAATCTTACCTCGTTATAAAGCTGTCTTTGGGATCTATATATAGAGTATGTTATTGGGAAGGTAAGGGTTGTGTTATGAACGGTGTACTTTATATGGATTTTCTATTAGTAAAGCAGCCATAAAAATATGTGTTGTGTTAGAGGTCATATTTAGATCAGAAAATAATCATAAAAAGGATCTGCTGTTTTCCTTTCTATTGCTGTAAGGGGACAAATTTTTTATTATTATGATAAAAATGTTTAAATTGGCCTGACTTTGAAAAATATACCATTATATATTTGTGGTGTATTTGCGTGTTAATGCTTTTTTAAAGAGAATTCTTTCTACTCTTAAGAAGAGAGGGTGCTTGGAGACACGCACCAAGCATGAAAATGAATGTTATGCATCATTTGAACCCTATCATTTAAATCTACATTATATAGCTATCCTTGAGATTACAGAATGATTGTACTGTAGAGCCAAGAGTGCAGACCTATTGAACTACAGGTAATGTAAATCAGTACTATGCTATAGCAGTGACAAATTAATTCCATTTTATGTTATCAGCGGAGCAGTGTACTTTCCTCAACCCTGGCTTCTTCTTTAATGTTTGTCAAATCATTCTATGATATTCTCTATAAGTGAGGAGCCCACAAAAACAACCCATTTCAACAAAGTATTTGGTAGTAGCAGAGTTGAAAACACGAACAGTCCACAATGCTATGACACAATAATATCTGCTCCCTCTATCAGTCAAAGACAACCGTTTCCAGCCCTATGTTCCAGCTTGCACCCTCTGCCCTTTTGACACTTGCCTCAGCTCATCCTTTGTTTCCCACACTCCCCCATTGGTGTCAGACACTTCAGCCATCATGTCCCAGCCATCTAGAACTTCTTTCCCAAAGCCCTCTGTCTTGCTGCATTTCTCCTCACTTTAAGAAACTTTTTCAAAACCTACCTCTACAGCTGTGCCTTTGTCACTTCAGCTAAACCTCCTCTCAAACTGTTGCTTGGAATCCGGTTCCTCTCTGAAAAGTGTAACGGGAAGTTTTGCTGTGTTAAAGATGCAAAGTGTTGTTGTTACCCCCATTATTGCTCTCCCTTGTGGCTGAGAACATCGTTTTCCAGACTCTACAGCGAGGAAAAAGGGGGCAGAGATCCATTGCATCAGGTCACCATCCTCTTTACATTGCCCTGGAATTTCTGGAGGCACTCACTTACAGAGTGACCAGTGCCAGTGAATCCCAGAGAACATCTAAAGCAGACCCAAAATTTGTAACTGGAGCTCATGGTCAGTTGGAAGATACACTGTTTTATAATGACAGGAATGCTATGTGAACTGAATCAACTGTTTAATCCAGATCCTCATGTGAGGGGTGTTGGTAAAGTAATATGCCCACCGTGAGGCTGACTTCCCCTCCAGGGATCTCAGTGACAGGTTGGTGTAGGTCAGGCGTCCCACCCCCTTGTCCCTGCAGCCAATCACCTTTTTTGCCACAAATCCAGCTGACAGCCTGGTTCTGGGCCTCACACACAGGTCAGAGGAAGACCTTCTGTTGCAAGCTGACGAGTTCTGAGCCATGAAGGAAAATTGTTTGAATGTGTCTTGTACCCTACGTGCTTAACCTGTATTGTTATTTTGCTGTAATTGAAGAAAGACAAGAAGGACCAAAGTGCCCTTTGCTAGAATGTTCCTGAAGTATTGCATCCAGACACCCACCAGAATGCTCAGGTACCGATATGAATCAATATTGGGATAGGTGGCTCTTGTACCTTCTAATCAATATCTGTAAGATTCCCTCTTGAACTATACAAAACCATAACATTATATCATATTCAGTGGTATTCACCACCATATCTTACTGGTTATCTTGGTATTTAAGATAGTGGGTAAAGTGCACTATATTCCCACATGCGTGCACCAACAATGCAATATCATCTGCAAAAAGGAGCACTGTACTTCTTTCAGAAATACCCAGACCCAATATTCAGAGGCTGTCCCTTATGAGGCTGTCCAATATTGATAAAGACCTTGAATAGGATGGGTGACAGTGGACAGCCTTGCCTCATTCCTCTTTTAAGAGACAAAGGTTCAGTGAGTCTCCCATCTACCCTTATATGAATCTTGGAGCAGGACTACACATCCCAGATAAAATCCAAGACTTGGCTTTGTACTCCCATGGTTTCCAGGATTTTCATGAATCTCACGAGACACAAGGTTGAAAGTCTTACAAAAATTGATGAAAGCAGTATAAGTGGGTTTCCCTTATGACATTCCACCATCTTATATGAACCCGGAACTTGTCCTATGTATTCCTCATGAGGGCAGAAAGTAGCCTGTTCCTTTCTGATTACTCTATAGGCTCCAAAGCATCAAATACGCATACCTAACAACAAAATCGTCTTAAGGGCCATTAATGTCAGCCAGATCTCACTGTGGCTTTTGGGCTCAGCAGGATCCCACTTCTTGTGAATAGAAAGCACAACTAAACTCTGGAATACTGAAGAGATTCCTATTCATCAGCTTCAGAAGAGGCAGTTCCAAGGCAAATTTTAGAATCCTGGCACTGTTCTCCAAGACCACTGCTATTCCTCCCTTTTCTAGAACAGCTTCAAAATGCTGATGATTGGCGTGCATGTATCAACTCTATGATTGTACATTTTACATCACCCTCCCCAGTATAACTTACTTCAGTCTCTGCTGCATTTTTCTGCTTGCTACAGTTTGTATCACTTAAAGGTGGATTTTAACTGGGAGCAGGATTCGGGCAAGCAGGCAACTAGCCTGTGGGATGTAAATGACGCCTAGGAGTTAAAATAGCCCAGACCTCAAATTGATGATGTTGGGGTGAGGAAGGGGGTAAGGTTTGACACTCGCCTCGCCCTCCTGCAGCCTGCTCCCAGCATCAGCTATCCAAAGGAAAACAAGTGTTATAATTGAAGAAAACAATTTTTATTAGGTTGCAGCAACAGAAATAATATGCTAGTAAGCCAGTAAATATAGAAAAATAAAGAAGATAACATCCAGTGCTGCCAAGGGAACTGGAGCTGCAATGGGTTAGATATTGGCCTTTTACTTCTTGGTGCGAGGTTCAAACCCAGCCCAGACTGAATGGATGAAGTCTTCTCTGTCTGCTGGATATAAGGTCCAAAGTGAAATGAGATTGGGCAGTCTCAATCCAGTTCCTTGAAGAAGGCTTAGAGTACAAAGCTGTCTCTAATGCAGCATCAATTGGCAATCTTGCTCAAAGAGGCCAGAGGGTGGCTGGTGTAGGAAATGGAAAAGCATCACACTGATGCAGTAGGTGGTGCTATTCTGAAGGACAGATGGCCATTGTAAACCTCTTAAGGTTGATGGATCCCAGTTTGAAAACCTCTGTGATACGGGAAGCTGAGAGTTTCGTGGATGGCGCGTTCCAGGAGGTGGTCACCCTGCAGCTACAGAGGGTTCAGGCGGAGAGGGAGTGGGTGACCATCAGACAGACTAGGAGGAACAGGCAGGCAGTGCAGGAGTCCCCTGGGAGTGTGGCACTCACAAACCGATATATTCAATGTTGAATATTAGTGAGGGTGCTGACACTTCGGGGCAGTGCAGTTAGGAGCAAATCCACGGCACCATGGGAGACTTGGTTATGCAGAGGGCGCAAAAGAAATGCAGTTGCTTTAGGGGATTCGATAGTCAGGAGGATAGACAGGCATTTCTGCAACTGCCAACATGAGTCTTGCATGGTGTGTTGCCTCCCTGGTGCCAAGGTAAAGGATATCACTGAGAGGTGCAGAACATTTTGAGGGGGCAAGGGGAATAGCCAGAAGTCATGGTCCATATGGGAACCAATGACATAGGAAGGAAAAAGGTTGAGCTCCTGCAGTCAGAGTTTCAGGATCTAGGGAGGAAGTTAAAAAGCAGGACCTCAAAGCTAGTAATCTCTGGATTACTCCCAGTGCCACGTGCTAATGAGTATAGGAATAGTAGGATAATACAGGTTAATGCGTAGCTGGAGAAATGGTGCAGAAGGAAGGGCTTCAGATTCCTGTGACATTGGGACCAGTTCTGGGGCTGGAAGGATCTGTTGAAGATGAATGGGTTGCAGTTCAAGAGATCGGGGACCAATGTCCTCACGGAAGGTTAACTAGTGATGTGGGGGAAGGTTTAAACTAATTTTGTTGGGGGATGGGCATCAGGATGAAACATTAGAGAGAAGAAACAAGGTGCACAGGGGACTGGGAGGGACAAGTAGCAATAGAGTAAAGAATAGTTCAGAAATAGGGGGGATCAGACAGGGGGCTATGAGTTTGGAGTGCATGTGCGTAAATGCACGTAGCATGGTAAATCAGGTTGGTGAGCTGCAAGCTCAAGTCGCCACAATAATAGTGGCAATAACAGTGACCTGGCTTAAAGAAGGGAGGATTGGGCACTTAATATTCCTGACTGCAAAGTATTCAGGAAAGATAGGAAGGAAAGAAAGGAGGGGTGGTGACAGTATTGATCAAAAAAACTATTATAGCACTGGAAAGGGATGATATAGTGGAGGGGTCAAAGACAGACTCTATTTGATTAGAATTAAGGAACAACAGAGGAGCTGTTACGCTACTGGGTGTGTACTATAGGTCACCAAATAGTGGGAAGAAGATAGAGGAGAACATTGGCAAGCAAATTATAGAAAGATGCAAGAACTATAGAGTAGTGATAATGGGGAACTTCAATTATCCCAATATAGACTGGGACAGTAATAGTGTAAAGGGCAAAGAGGGGAAGAAATTCCTGAAATATGTTCAAGAGAACTTTCTGGAACAGAGTGTTTCCAGCTCAACCAGGAAGGAATCAGTGCTGGATCAAGTTCTGGGGAATGATGTGGGGCAGGTGGAGCATGTTTCAGTGGGGGAGCATTTGGGGAACAGTGATCATACTATCATTAGGTTTAGAATAGTTATGGAAAAGGACAACAAACAATCAAATGTGAAAATGCTTAACTGGAGGAGGGCAAATTTCAGTGAGTTAAAAAGGGATCTTGCCCAGATGGATTGGAATCAAAAATTGGTAGGCAAAACAGTAACTGAACAATGGGAGGCCTTTAGGAATAGGTTCAAGAGTAGACTCATCCCTACGAGGGGGAAAGGAAGGGCATCCAAAGCTAGAGCTCCCTGAATGACTAAATATATAGAGATTAAAATGAAACAGAAAAAGGAGACTTATGATGAATGTAAGGTTCAGAATCCAGAAGAGAACCAGGCTGAATACAGAAAGCACAGAGAAGTTCTAAAAAGGAAATTAGGAGGGGCAAAGAGAGAGTATGAGAATAGATTAGCGGCTAACATGAAAGGGAACCCAAAAGTCTTGTATAAACATATAAATATTAAAAGGGTAGTCAAAGGAAGGGCAGGACCGATTAGGGACAAAAAAGATCATCTTGTGGAGGCAGAGGGCATGGCTGAGGCACCAAATGAATAGTTCACATCTGTCTTCACTAGAGAAAAGGATGCTGCCATTGTAGCAGTAAAGGAGGAGGTAGTAGCGATATTGGATAGGATAAAAATAGGTAAAGAGAAGGTAATTAAAAGCTTGGCAGAACTCAAAGTAGAAACATTACCCAGTCCAGATGGGAGGCATCCCAGGAGGGAAGTATGGGTGGAAATTGTAGAGGCTCTGGCCACAATCTTCCAATCCTCCTTAGATATGGGAGTGGTGCCAGAGGACTGGAGGATTGCAAATGTTACACCTCTGTTCAAAAAAGGGGAGAAGGATAAACCCAGCAATTACAGGCCAGTCAGCCTAATGTCGGGGGTGGGGAAACTTTTAGAGACAATAATCTGGGACAAAATAAATTGGGACAATGAAAAGTATGGGCTAATAAATGAAAGTCAGCACGGATTTGTTGAAGGAAAATCATATTTGACTAACCTGATTGAGTTCTTTGATGAAGTAACGGAGAGGGTTGATGAGGGTAGTGTGATTGATGTTGTGTATAAGGGGCCCGATATTAGGAGGGAGGCGGGTTGGCAGCGGGGGGTCGACAGGGCGCGTGGGCACCAGTGAAATCGGTGGGTTTGGCACGCGATCATAAGTAAATTGAAGCCACTTACCTTGGCTTCCGGGTTTCGAGCTGGAAAGCTGCGCAGCGGGTGGACTGCGCACCCGCATCATCGGCTGTCAGCTGGAGGAGCTCTATTTAAAGGGGCAGTCCTCCACTGACTGATGCTGCAGAAAATAGGAAAAATTACAGCATGGAGCAGCCCAGGGGGAAGGCTGCTCCCAGGTTTAATGATGCCTCACTCCAGGTCTTATTGGATGGGGTGAGGAGGAGGAGGAGAAGGAGGAGGAGGAAAATCTTCCACCTGGCGGACGGGAGGAAGTGGGCCTGCCTCTGCCACCACGAAGGCCTGGCTCAAAGTGGCGGAGGAGATCACCTGCCCCACCAACATATCAAGCACCTGCATACAGTACAGGAGGCGCTTCAATGGCCTAAGTAGGTCAGCCGAAGTGAGTACACTTACTCATTCCCCTACACTCCGTCTGCCACATCACTGCCCCCACCCCACATCTCCTTCTGCACTGCCAACACTACTCTATCACATCACTCCTAACACCCACTCAAAGCTCATCCTCATCTTACCTGCACTTACTCACCTCGCCAGTACTCATCCCACTCTACCACTCAACCCAATCCTCATACAATCTCATGGCTGTATCTCATACTCACCCTCTGATGCATTTCTTTCACGGTCAGCCTCACTCAACCTGCCACTACCTGTGCTGCAGCCACAGGGCATGCACCACATATGTGCAGTAGGAAGCGTAAGGCAAATGTATCGTGAGCATGAAGGGGATGCACAAGGGTGTTTGAGGGTTTGTCATGGTTTTTACTTATATTTGATTTCTGATCAACTCACATTACATATTGTATTGTCACCACTACTGCCACGTCTTGGCCATTCTTGACTGGCTTGTGCAATAATGCCCTTTCATGAGGTTTTCCATGAACACCCTTGATGCCACCCATTGGGTCACCCTACAGTGGGTGTATGTGTAGTTGCATGACTACTTTGTGCAGGTGCCTGTTGCGCAGCACTGTGTTGTGTAGCTCCACGTGGCGGAGGTGGACGGCATGCCCGGCGAGGCTGGTGATGTTGGTCGTCCTCCAATGGAGTGATGAATGCAGCAATGGAACCCTCCCCCCCAATCCTGATGGTGTGAGTGTGAGGGGGTCCACAAAGTAGGTAAATGTATTTGGACAGCAGAGTTTAGGGTATGATTTAATAATTTGGAGTGTGGGGACAACGGTGTGGCAGGCAAAACTTTGTCTGAGGTGACAGAGTGCCCTGCTGCAATGAATGAGGGTTTACCCTGCACCTGTTAAATGGACCTTTGCAGCTGCCACTGGCTGCTGGCTACAACACGTCTGTTTAAACAGGGAGTGTTTCCCCCAGCATGGTAAACACACTCTAGGTAGTCCAAAATCCGAACCCTCCAAAAATCTCCAACTAATGAGATCTGTAAATGATCTCAAGTACCCACATAATGATCTTAAGTAGGATCCCACCGGCTTTGATTGCCGGTGGCAATCCCGCATGTGGGGGCTGCGCGCGCACCAATTCACGTCATTGGGGAACCCGGAAGTGGGCGGGTTGGAGCTGGGCTCCGGACCCGCTCCGGGAATCCCCAATTTTAGGAGCCCCCCGCCACGAACGCACCCGCTCAGCCATCCAAAAATTGACCCCATGGACTTTCAAAAGACATTTGATAAAGTACCACATAATAGACTTGTTTGCAAAATCAAAGCCCATGGGATTAAAGCAAAAGTGGCAGCATAGATAGAAAATTGGCTAGGGGACAGAAAGCAGAGAGCAGTGTGAACGGTTGTTTTTCAGACTGGAGGGAAGTATACAGTGGTGTTCCCCAGGGGTCAATATTAGGACCACTGCTCTTTTTGCTACATATATTAATGCCCTGGAATTGGATATAGAAGGTATAATTTCAAAGTTTGCAGATGACACGAAACTTAGAAATGTAGTAAACAATGTGGAAGATAGTAACAGACTTCAGGAGGACATAGACAGACTGGTGGAATGGGCAGACACATGGCAGATGAAATTTAACGCAGAGAAGTGTGAAGTGATACATTTTGGTAGGAAAAATGAGGAGAGGCAATATAAACTAAATGGTACAATTTTAAAGGGGGTGCAGGAACCGAGAGACCCGGGGGTGCACATACACAAATCTTTGAAGGTGGCAGAACAAGTTGAGAAGGTTGTTAAAAAATCATATGGGATCCTGGGCTTTATTATTAGAGGCATAGAGCACAAAAGCAAGGAAGTTATGCTAAACCTTTATAAAACACTGGCTAGGCCTCAGCTGCAGTATTGTTTCCAATTCTGGGCACCACACTTTAGGAAGGATGTCAAGGCCTTAGAGAGGGTGCAGAAGAGATATACTAGAATGATGTCAGGGACTTCAGTTATGTGGAGAGACTGGAGAAGCTGTGGTTGTTTTCCTTAGAACAGAGAAGGTTAAGGGGAGATTTGATAAACGTGTTCAAAATTATGAACCGTTTTGACAGAGTAAATAAGGAGAAACTGTTTCCAGTGGCAGACGGATCGGTAACCAGAGGACACAGATTTAAAGTGATCGGCAAAAGAGCCAGAGGTGACATGAGGAAACATTTTTTTATGCAGCGAGTTGTAACGATCTGGAATGCACTGCCTGAAAGGGTGGTGGAAGTAGATTCAATAGTAACTTTCAAAAGGGAATTGGATAAGTACTTGAAGGGAAACAATTTACAGGGCTATGGGGAAAGAGCAGGGGAATGGAACTAATTAGATGGCTCTTTGAAAGAGCACAGGCACTATGGGCCAAATGGCTCCTCCTGTGCTCGACCTGAACCTACTATTATTAAAGCATTGATAAAGTACCATATAACAGACTTATTTGGAAAATAGACGCAGATGAGATTAAAGGGACGGTGGTAACTTGGGTATCTAATTGGCTAAGGGATAGGAGGCAAAGAGTAGTGGTGTACAGATGTTTTTCTGACTGCAGAGAAGTAAGATGGTTTCCATCCCAGGGTTTTAAAGGAAGTAGGTGAGCACATTGCAGATGCCCTAACTATAATCTTTCAAAGTTCTCTAGATTCAGGAACTGTCCCTCTAGATTGGAAAATTGCACATGTCACTCCGCTTTTTAAGAAAGGAGAGAGAGGGAAACCGCGGAATTATAGACCAGTTAGCCTAACATCTGTTGTGGGGAAATTGCTGGAGTCTATAATTAAGGATAGGGTGACTGAACACCGAGAATTTTCAGTTAATCAGGGAGAGCCAGCATGGATTTGTGAAAGGTAGGTCATGCCTGACAAATCTGATTGAATTTTTTGAAGAGGTGACTAAAGTAGTGGCCAGGGGAATGTCAATGGATGTTATTTATATGGACTTCCAGAAGGCATTTGATAAGGCCCCACATAAGAGACTGTTAGCTAAGTTAGAATCCCATGGAATCGAGGGAAAAGTATGGACTTGGTTAGGAAATTGGCTGAGCGAAAGGTGACAGAGAGTAGGGATAATGGGTAAGTATTCACATTGGCAGGATGTGACTAGTGGAGTCCCGCAGGGATCTGTCTTGAGGCCTCAATTATTCACAATATTTATTAACGACTTAGATGAAGGCATAGAAAGTCTCATTTCTAAGTTTGCCGATGACACAAAGATTGGTGGCACTGTAAGCAGTGTAGATGAAAACATAAAATTACAAAGGGATATTGATAGATTAGGTGAATGAGCAAAATTGTGGCAAATGGAATTCAATGTAGACAAATGTGAGGTCATCCACTTTGGATCAAAAAAGGATAGAACAGGGTACTTTCTAAATGGTAAAAAGTTAAAAACTGTGGATGTCCAAAGGGACTTAGGGGTTCAGGTACATAGATCATTGAAGTGTCATGAACAGGTGCAGAAAATAATCAAGAAGGCAAATGGAATGCTGGCCTTTATATCTAGAGGACTAGAGTACAAGGGGCAGAAGTTATACTGCAGCTATACAAAACCCTGGTTAGACCGCACCTGGAGTACTGTGAGCAGTTCTGGGCACTGCACCTTCGGAAGGACATATTGGCCTTGGAGGGAGTGCAGCGTAGGTTTACTAGAATGATACCCGGACTTCAAGGGTTAAGTTACGAGGAGAGATTACACAAATTGGGGTTGTATTCTCTGGAGTTTCAAAAGTTAAGGGGTGATCTGATCGAAGTTTATAAGATATTAAGGGGAACGGATAGGGTGGATAGAGAGAAATTATTTCCGCTGGTTGGGGATTCTAGGAGTAGGGGGCACAGTCTAAAAATTAGAGCCAGACCTTTCAGGAGCGAGATTAGAAAACACTTCTACACACAAAGGGTGGTAGAAGTTTGGAACTCTCTTCCGCAAACGGCAATTGATACTAGCTCAATTGCTAAATTTAAATGTGAGATAGATAGCTTTTTGGCAACCAAAGGTATTAAGGGATATGGGCCAAAGGCAGGTATATGGAGTTAGATCACAGATCAGCCATGATCTTATCAAATGGCGGAGCAGGCACGAGGGGCAGAATGGCCTACTCCTGTTCCTATGTTCCTAAGTATGCAGTGGGGCATACTTTGCAGATGATACAAAACTTGGCAACAGAATAAATATTGTGGAGGATAGTAGCAGACTTCAGGAGGAGATAGACAGAATGGTGAAATGGGCAGACAAATGGCAGATGCAATTTAATGTGGATAAGTGTGAAGTGTGCACTTTGGGAGAAACAACGTGGAGAGGCAGTATAATCTAAATGGTACTATTTTGAGGGGGGTGCAAGAGCAGGCAGATCTGGGGGTGCATATTCACAAATCTTTGAAGGCGACAGGGCAAGTTGATAAGTTGGTTAAGAATGTGTATGGGATACTTGGCTTTGTAAATAAGGGCATTGAATACAAAAACAAGGAAGTCATGCTAAACCTTTACAAATCAGTGGTTAGGCCTCAGCTGGAGTAATGTGTACAATTGTGGGCACCACACTTTAGAAAGGATGTCAAGGCCTTGAAGAGGGTACAGAGGAGGTTTACCAGGATGATACCAGGGATGAGGGACTTCAGTTATGTTGGGAGATTGGAGAAGCTGGGGTTGTTCTCCTTGGAGCAGAGAAGGTTAAAGGGAGACCTAACAGAGGTATTCAAAATAATGAGGGGTTTTGATAGAGCAAATAGAGAGAAACTATTGCCTCTGGCAAGTGGGTCGGTAATGAGAGGTCATAAATTTAAAATAATTTCCCCTAGAGGGGAAATGAGAAGAATTTTTTTCACACGGAGGGTTGTTAAGATCTGGAACGCACTATCTGAAAGGGTGGTGGAAGCAGATTCCATAGGAACTTTCCAAAGGCAATTGGACACGTACTTGAAGAAGACTAATTTGCAGGGTTATGCGGAAAAAGCTGGGGTGTGGGACTAAATTGGACAGCTCTTTCAAAGAACCAGCAGAGGCATGACGTGCTGAATGGCCTCCTTCTGTGCTGTAAGATTCTATGATTCTACGATAGGAAATTTGCTCCCAATTAACATTGAGAAGACTGAAAGCATCACCTTTAGTCTGCCACAAACTCCGTACCCTTACTACCAACTCCATCCCCCTCCCCAGCCACTGTCTCAGGCTGTTTGCAACATCAGTGTTCTATTCAACCCCAAGCTGTGCTTCTAACCACATATCTTCTCCATCACAAAGACTGCCTACTTCCACCTCTGTAACATTACCCGCCTCTACCTCTACCTTAGCCTATCTGTTGCTGAAACCCTCAGAGGAAGCCTTTGTCACCTCCAGACTCAACTATTCTCCTGGCCAGCAACCCATCCACCATCCTCCATAAACTTTAGCTCATCCAAAACTCTGATGTCCTTTCCTATTCTGCACCACATGCCCATTGCCCCGTCTTCACTGACCTATATTGACCTCTGGTTCTGCCAATGCCTCAAATTTAAAATTGTCATACTTTTTAAAAAAATCCTTCCATGGCCTCACCCCTTCCTATTTCTGCAACTTCCTCCAGCTCTATAGACCCCCTTTCCAACTTCCATTCCTCGGACTCCTGCCACTGTCTATTCCATCTTCCTTTGCCCCACCATTGGTGACTTTGCCTTCAGTTGCCTAGACCCCATACCCTGGAATTCCTTCCCCAAATCTCTCTGTGCCTCCTATTTTAAGACCTTCCTTAAAAACCATCTCTATGACCAGGTTTATGGTCATCCCTCTGAAGAGCTAATCCTTCGGTTCGGTGTCCATTTTTGTTCTTACACTTCTGAGGATTGCCGTGGGATGTTTTTCTATATTAAATGTGCTATATTAATGCAAGTTTCTGTTGTTGATATATTTTTAAAATATGTCAGCATCTTCTTCGAGTAGCAACCAAAGTAGTTTCTCACTAATGTAACTGCAGTCAAAAATATATTTTCCACCTTGATAACACTTAATTCCTGCAACATGCATTTACACATTTCAGAAAACAACACAGTTAGTATGATGTAAGCAAGTCATCACTTCTTTGCGATAAGTTATATTATTGAAATGTTGCTCAGGAAAGTCCCCACCATTCCGAATGTCGTTATGACAGTGATGATGTGCACTGTACTGTAGAGCTTTGTGATAGCATACCTCTAGGCCCCCTATTTGGTAGATTTTGGCAGAGGCAATGCAGCCAAATCAGACTGTAAATTTGCTGCTCTACACTCTGATTTTCACATCAACTGTATGCTGCTGTAAATTCAACTCAGAAATCATGTTAAACACAAGTTTAAAAATGGAACAACTTGATACTGTCTTCGAGAGGAATTTCCTGATTAATGCCAGAGATTAAAAGGGATATTTTGCCTTTAAAGAACTAAATTCAAGAAATTGAAGGGATTACTGTTTCTTTAAGTGGAGAAATTTAATGTAGGAAATGAAAGAGATTGTTCCTTTAACTGGGTCCTGCAAATGGTTTATGTGACAGAGAAGAGAACAGCTACTGAAAGCTGAGATATATGAATTCACCTTGCATTTAATTCATGAAATAGCATGGAGTGACAGTAAAAAATGGAGTTTATGTTTTATTATCTACTTTCACGCTTGGAGAGAGATGTGAATATTCTTTATAATTATCTTGTGATATTTGAAAGAAAAGGATCTGCTGTGTAACAGACTTATATAATACTACAATTACATTTTATTAATTCCAAGCAAAATTATTTTCATGTTAGGTTACTTTATTTAATCGCACATTTTTCTTCAAATTTCTTAAGCTATTTCCTTGCAACTTAGAAAGATGAAAACAATGTAAAAAATTTGCAAATAACTTTGTTAGCACAAAGGAATCAGCCCTTTGGGCCAAAGAGAATTTCTTCTCACTGTCAGTACATTTAATCACTCATATAAGGTCAATAAAAATTAAACATGAAATGTTCCTTTTTCAGGTGCACCATCATTAGATGAAGAAGCTATCAACCATTCAAAAAATACTCAGGATTCCAATGCAGCAATGACAACCAATTCTATTATTTAATTATGGTGACAAATTAAACGATTGAAATAATTATTTTTTGCTTTTTTGTTGAAGCACATTATAATTAAAGGGTCTGTATTTTATTTCTCTAATTTTGCTCTATGTTATTCAGTATCATAAATATCCAATTTTTTTAATGTCTTATGATAAAGATGCAGACATACCCTGAAAACTGCTCCTAGAAATTTTAATGAAATATACCATGACATGTTTGTGATACTAAAAACCACAAAGAAAAAATATCCCTCCCCAGTGGGAAATAATGGCGGTAATGCCAGCAAAACAAAATTAATTTGTTTTGACCTAATCGTGACTATAATGGCATATAGGCCTAGAGTATCCTTTGCATTTGGGCCCAGATACAGCCTTAATGTGGGCACAAACAAATTACGTGGCTCGTAACTCCAATACGCCTAAGTCTCCTCAATCTTTTATGTCTGTCCATGAAACCCTCTGTCCAACTGAATCTCTGCCCACAAAACAAGCCATGCTCCCAACTTTGAAATGTAAGTATCCTCCAATTGCGCTTGCTCGGGAGTCTCTCAAAATTGCAACCAGATTTTCAGGCGCAGCAGGAAACAAAATCATTTTTCTGGTCTTTTAATTGCAATTTTTTGAGCATTTAAAAAAAATTATCATCACTGAGACCTGCTCTGTATTGTCTGTTTCCTTAAAGCATTTTTATGGCATAAGTGCCCCAAATGCAAAATTCAGGTATAAATGGGTGGTGCATGTGTTGTGCACGCTCTGCCCAGTGGTCCTTAATGTGACAGTTGACAACTGCTCAAAAAAAGACCCAGGAAATGTTGAGATTTTAATTTTGTGGGTCCAGGAGAAGGAGGAGTGCTCCTCCTGGACCCACAATAAAACTCCGTCTTGCAGCTGGCCCATTTAAGGATCTCCCCAGGATTGCATTCACCGCCCCCCCCCCAACCAGAATCTGCCAGCTGACTCAGTGCAGGAGCGAGTCACCCATTTGACACTTGCAGCTCGCTGGCAGCAATTAAATAAGGCCCAAAGCCAAATTTGGCTCGGGCGTCACGGACCAGCAGGCAAAGCGTTCACTTCACTGACATTGTGCCCATTTTGGGTGCAAGTCAAATTTCTCCCCCAGTATCTGTTAGCCAGAAGGAAGTTAAAAACAATTAAAATAATAAAATATTTTACATATCCATTTCATTGTATGGTTAAAAATTCCTCTTATCCACGGATTTAGAATCTAAAGTAAAGATGACTAAACACAAATAATACAAGGTCATTTAAACCTCTGTTATGTTTAATGAACATTTTGAAGGAATGGTAAACATTGTAAGGACAAATAGTAAAGATTAAATTGGTTTCATTATTCTGTTCTGAAATGAAGGGAAGATTTGCTGAGATAATCAGAGTATTTTCAGTTTTGAAGGTTGAGTCTGTCATACATCGTGGTGATTTAGTGTTGCAAAATTTGCATTGTTTCCCCAGACAGTGACACATTTTAAACAACTAGAATGAATGACTGATAGTCTTTGGATATCCTGTGCCCTGTTATATAGTATTGTCACTATTTTATGGAACACAAGCACAAAAACTTCCTCTTCAAGCAATTAGTAATCTATAGGAGCAGAGTTCACAGTTTTTTCATAGATTCATCATTTTTGATAGACTTGCGTTAAGCTAAATTTTAATTTAGTATAAAGTGTAGTTTACAGTTTAAAGAATTAATTTGAGCTTTTACTTTTGTGATCTATGGAACTGCTTTGCTTTTACAATTCAGTCTCATGAGGTGATGAAAATAACTGCCATAGGATCTAATCTCATTGTTACTGCTGATTACATATTGTCATAATTCACAAATTACTAGGTTAAAACTAGTTGTCAACCATAACATCAGGAGGAAGGGGAAAAAGCAAATATTTTGACCTGTTTGTTTCAGTGTTGGAGGACTGAGGTTAGTTTTCAGTTTTAAATTGTATCTTTGTTGTCAATATAATTAGAAATGGCAAAGCTAAATTCCGTGTTCTTTCTGTATTGATGTACAACAAAGAATTGTGCCTACAAGGTGAAGAATAATAAAGAAAATCTAAAATTCTTGCTGCTTACAGATGAATGATTCACACAACAATTAACAAAATGAAGTTTGAAAAAAATTGTAGAAATGGAAAATGCTGGCAGTTAGGAAGAGTTTTATATCATTATTTAGGTGACCCAAGGATTTTGGAAGAATATAATGATCCCAGGTATGAACGAGACCAGTCATTGAAATCTATACATGATTGCATAATAGTAAGTACATACATTTTCCCTCATTATAACATTTGTTGAGGTACCATGACTTATTTTATAAACCAGTCTTCCTTATGGCTCCCTTACTGGTAGACAAACTTATTCAGACACTCTATCCAGAAAATATTCAACTGCCATAGACAGCTTTATAATGTACTTAATTAGCTATAGCCTGAGAATTCCTATTGGCGTTAAATGCTCACACTGTTGGGCATCATGCCTGCGAGGGGCAGAAATTGCAAGTTCCTGAACTTGCTCACTTCCCACCCACTGTGTGCAGTGTTTGAAATCGGTGTCCTGCTTCCCTACTGGCAGTGCATATTCTCACACGGAATGTGTGATACCTTCATTACCAATGTAGTTCTGCAAATGAATACTGCATAATGAGGGATCCAGCAATTTTCATGTTTTCACGCACCGCATGTGCAGTATGCTAATCTTGTTTGTTTCAAGTGGGTGTTAAAGGCCAACTAGGTTCCCACATGTTTCAAATCGATAATGCAAAGCTGGAGGGTTCATTTCTTTTTGCTGCTACACACTTGTAAACTTTTATTGCTTCCCTCTTACTTAATTTAGTGGAAGCGGACAAAGTTGAACAAAAAAAGGGATACTAGGGGTGTCAGGCACCAAAGGTGGCCTGGTTACATCTGCTAATTGTCCACACACCATATTTGTAGGCCTAGATACAGCTATCTGGCAATGACTCAGGAGTACTACTTCCATGGACAGATTCAGCAGGGAGGCAGTTACAGTGTGCCATTTACTTCAAGTAGATGTACAGTCAACCTCCATCATAGGTATGACACACAAAGCAGTCAAGGTGACCATGGGATGTGACTCTTCCAGACTAGCATAGAGAACATGAGCAGAATCAGCCAATTTTCCATCTGCAGATATATCAAACAGGTGACTGATGCTTTATTCAGTAGAGTCAACACCTTCATCCACTATATAGCAACAGCAGTATGACAGGGCTGCCTAAATCCACCACACTGCTGGGTTTCTCCTAGTACAAATAGTCCCCGAGGCATAATGCAACAACCTGCATGAACATGCCTCCAAGCATCTTCTGCATATCCTCAGCTACCATCAACAGTCATCATTTGCTATATTTTACAATCAGAAGAAACCCTATAGACAAAGTTCAAATACAGTGCAACCAATTTATTCACCTGCTTGTGTCATGTATGAGTCATGTCTTTTTCCACTATGCTTCCCTTATTGCTGGAGTAGTGTGTACAACTTCTAACTCTAACCTATAACCTCTTCTATGTTTTTCAGTCAGTGGAAGGAATAATTGTGTTGACTGGCTGCTGGGTTTCAGTGGAAGTTGGGTGGAATTCAGGTTCCCTTCTATCTCATTGTGTGGATTTCTGAAATGTCCCTGCAACAAAAGGAAATTAGGAAAGCAAAGAGGGGCATGAAAAAATATTAGGAGATAAAATCAAAGATAACCCAAAGATGTTTTATAAATACATTAAGAGCAAGAGGATAACTAAGCCTATTAGAGACCAAAAAAGTAAACTATGGGGCCGATTTTAGCACCGGCGATCGGGTGCGTTCCTGGCAGGGGGGGGCTCCGAAAATCGGGGATTCCTGGGGCGGGTCGGGAGCCCGGCTCCAACCCGCCCACTTCCGGGTTTCCCACAGACGCGCTGACATGCAGTGCAGCCCCCGCATGTGGGACACCTGCCGGCAATTAAAGCTGGCAGGGTGCCACTTAAAGTATTTATCTTGGTATTTCAGGTCATTTACAGACCTGATTAACGAGATATTTTAGGAGGGTTGGGATTTTACAAACAACTGGGACTGTTTCCTGTACTGGGGGAAACACGCCCAGTCCAAATGGACGTGTTGCAGCTATCAGCCTGTGGCAGCTGCAAAGGTCCATTTGACAGGTGGGGGGGGAGGGGAGACCCTCACTCATTGCAGGAGGCCACTCTGTCACTTTGGACAAAGTTTGGCCTACACCACCCTCCTCCTAACAATAAAATTCACCAACTTGCACACTTACCCCGGTGTCCAGACACATTTACCTACCTTGCGGACCCCCTCAGATGTACATCTTCTGGATGGGGGCCGCCGTAGCTGCAGTCATGACCTCCTCGGAGGGCGAACAGCATCACCAGCCTCGTCGGCCACGCCTTCCACCTCTGACACGTGGAGCTCCACAACACAGTGCTGTGACACATCCACCTGCACAGTAGGAGGGAGGGCAACCGCAGAGAGAGATGCGTCGCAGAGGGCACTACCCTCGCCACAGGGTCCACAGACCGATGCTCACCTTCCTGGACCTCTCTGAGCAGCAGTGCACACGGAGGCTCAGAGTCACTCGACATGTAGTCATGGACATCTGCAGCCTCCTTCATGCCGAGCTGCTCCCGGCTGGCCTGAGCACCATCTTCTTACCTGTCGCTGTCAAAGTCACCACTACCCTCAACAACTTCTCCTCTGCATCCTTCCAGGGTGCCACCGGGGACATCGCCGACGTCTCTCAGTCGTCTGCACAAAAGAGCCCTGCAAATACACCTACACCCACTCTGCAGTGACACAATGGGTGGCATCAGTTATGGGTCTTCATTGTGATCCTCAGGAAAGGCCATTATTGCACACACTAGACAAAATTCGCAAAGACGTGGCAGCGGTGGTGCCAATATAATATGTATGTAAGGAATCTTACAACACCAGGTTATAGTCCAACAGTTTTATTTGAAAATCACAAGCTTTCGGAGATTATCTCTTTCGTCAGGTGAGTGAGTGAGTGAGAGGTTCTCAAATTGCATATCTTGTATTAGGCTGGGAATCAAAGGTGTCGTTGGAGTTCAGACAGGTTAGCCACGGCAAACAGTATGTCCAAGTATACTGAATACACAAGGGTTAAATTACACAGACAAGGAGAGAAAGAGACCCGAAAGGCAGAGAGAGAGCGAGAGAGAATGTCCAGTTGTATTAAAAATAGATAACTTTTTTTTTCTCGCTGGTGGGGTTACGTGTAGCGTGACATGAACCCAAGATCCCGGTTGAGGCCGTCCTCATGGGTGCGGAACTTGGCTATCAATTTCTGCTCGACGATTTTGCGTTGTCGTGTGTCTCGAAGGCTGCCTTGGAGAATGCTTACCCGAAGATCGGTGGCTGAATGTCCTTGACTGCTGAAGTGTTCCCCGACTGGGAGGGAACCCTCCTGTCTGGCGACTGTTGCGCGGTGTCCGTTCATCCGTTGTCGCAGCGTCTGCATGGTCTCGCCAATGTACCATGCTCTGGGGCATCCTTTCCTGCAACGTATGAGGTAGACAACGTTGGCCGAGTCACAGGAGTATGAACCATGTACCTGGTGGGTGGTGTCCTCTCGTGTGATGGTGGTATCTGTGTCGATGATCTGGCATGTCTTGCAGGGGTTGCCGTGGCAGGGTTGTGTGGTGTCGTGGACGCTGTTCTCCTGAAAGCTGGGTAATTTGCTGCGAACGATGGTCTGTTTGCGGTTGGGTGGCTGTTTGAAGGCGAGTAGTGGAGGTGTGGGGATGGCCATAGTGAGGTGTTCGTCGACATCGATGACATGTTGAAGGATGTGGAGAACATGACGTAGTTTCTCCGCTCCGGGGAAGTACTGGACGACGAAGGGTACTCTGTTGGTTGCGTCCCGTGTTAGTCTTCTGAGGAGGTCTATTCGATTCTTCGCTGTGGCCCGTCGGAACTGTCGATCGACAAGTCGAGCGTCATATCCCGTTCTTACGAGGGTGTCTTTCAGCGTCTGTAGGTGTCCATCGCGTTCCTCCTCATCTGAGCAGATCCTGTGTATTCGCAGGGCCTGTCCATAGCGGATGGCCTCTTTGACGTGGTTAGGGTGGAAGCTGGAAAAGTGGAGCATCGTGTGGTTGTCCGTGGGCTTGTGGTAGAGTGAGGTGCTGAGGTACCCGTCTTTGATGGAGATTTGTGTGTCCAAGAAAGAAACCGATTCTGAGGAGTAGTCCATGGTGAGTTTGATGGTGGGATGGAACTTGTTGATGTTATCGTGTAGTCTCTTCAGTGATTCTTCGCCGTGGGTCCATAGGAAGAAAATGTCGTCGATGTATCTGGTGTATAGCGTTGGTTGGAGGTCCTGTGCAGTGAAGAAGTCGTGCGCTCCATGCTGTAATTTTTCCTATTTCCTGCAGCATCAGTCAGTGGAGGACTGCCCCTTTAAATAGAGCTCCTCCAGCTGACAGACCTTACTGCGCATGCCCAGTCCGCCCGCCGCGCAGCTCAGCAGCGGGGAACCCGGAACAAGAGGTAAGTGGATCCAATTAGCCTCCGATTGCGTTCAGGGCAGACTGATTTCACCGGGCGCGTTAACCACGCGCCCAATAGCCCCCCCGCCGCGAACCCGCCGCCCTGGTAATATCGGGCCCTATGTGTGGAGGCGGAAGATGTGGGTATGGTTCTTAATGAATACTTTGCATCTGTCTTCAAAAGGAGAGGGATGATGCAGGGATTGAAGTTAAGGAGGAGGAGTGTGAAATATTGGATGGGATAAACATAGTGAGAGAGGAAGTATTAAGGCGATTAGCATCTTTGAAAGTGGATAAATCACCAGGGTCGGATGAAATGTATCCCAGGCTGTTAAAAGAAGTCAGGGAGGAAATAGCGGAGGCTTTAACAATCATTTTCCAAACTTCACTGGATACAGGTGTAGTGCTCGAGGATTGGAGGACTACTAACATTGTACCGTTGTTTAAAAAGGGAGCGAAGGATAGACCGAGTAATTACAGGCCAGTCAGCCTAACCTCGGTGGTGGGCAAATTATTGGAATCAATTCTGAGGGACAGGATAAACTGTCACTTAGAAAGGCACAGACATATCAAGGACAGTCAGCACGGATTTGTTAAAGGGAGGTCATGTCTGACTAACTTGATCGAATTTTTCGAGGAGGTGACAAGGAGGATCAATTGATGTAGTCTACATGGATTTTAGTAAGGCTTTTGACAAGGTCCCACATGGCAGATTGGTCAAAAAAGTAAAGGCCCATGGAATCCAAGGGAATGTGGCAAATTGGATCCATAATTGGCTCAGTGGCAGAAAACAAAGGGTAATGGTCGATGGGTGTTTTTGCGACTGGAAGGCTGTTTCCAGTGGGGTGCCGCAGGGCTCGGTACTAGGTCCTTTGCTTTTTGTGATATACATTAACGATTTGGACTTAAACGTAGGGGCCATGATTAAGAAATTTGTGGATGACACAAAGATAGGCCGTGTGGTTGATAGTGAGGAGGAAAGCTGTAGACAGCAGGAAGATATCAATGGACTGGTCAGATGGGCAGAAAAGTGGCAAATGGAGTTCAATCCGGAGAAGTGTGCATTTGGGGAGAGCAAAGAAGGCAAGGGAATACACAATAAATGGGAGGATACTGAGAAGTGTAGAGGAAGTGAGGGACCTTGGAGTGCATGTCCACAGATCCCTGAAGGTAGCAGGACAGGTAGATAAAGTGGTTAAGAAGGCATATGGAATGCTTTCCTTTATTAGCCGAGGCATAGAATATAAAGTAGGGATGTTATGCTGGAACTGTATAAAACACTAGTTTGAGTACTGCGCACAGTACTGGTCTCCACATTACAGGAAGCATGTAATTGCACTAGAGAGGGTGCAGAGGAGATTTACGAGGATGTTGCCAGGACTGGAGAATTTTAGCTATGATGACAGATTGGATAGGCTGGGGTTGATTTCCTCGGAACAGAGGAGGCTGAGGGGTGATTTGATTGAGGTGTACAAAATTATGAGGGGCCTAGATAGAGTGGATAGGAAGGACCTATTTCCCTTGGGGGTGGGGGGTGAGGGGGTCAATAACCAGGGGGTATAGATTTAAAGTGATTGGTAGAAGGATTAGAGTGGAAATTAGGAAAAAAATTTTCACCCAGAGGGTGGTGGGGGTCTGGAACTCACTGCCTGAGAGGGCGGTAGAGGCAGAAACCCTCAACTCATTTAAAAAATACCTGGATGTGCACTTGAAGAGCCGTGACCTGCAGGGCTACGGACCAAATGCGGGAAAGTGGGATTAGGCTGGATGGCTAGTTTCTCAGCCGGCGTGGACATGATGGGCCGAATGGCCTCCTTCTGTGCCGTAAAGTTTCTATGATTCTATGATTCTGACTGAGTCACTTCCTTGGTTGCTAAGCTGATCCAGTCTACTTTCCAGTGCGTTTGCTGTCACTCGCACAAGGGTGCTGGATACAGTGTCATCCTGACAGACTGCATCCTCATGTATATTTACTCTAGCCATTCCCTGCTGCTGGATACTCCCTCAAGATATTTCCTGATTTGCGTGGGAGCTGGCCTGAGAGCAGCAATGAAGTCTATGAAGCTATGCATTAAATCTCTCTCTATCTGACCCCACGGGATATTGAAGCCAGACAAGACAGTCTCTTGTAAATAGAAACCAACACCTCTACAGCAACAATCTGAGCACTCACAAGAGCTACACTTATGGCCTTAGGCCTGTGCCACTGGGGGCCGGGCTGCAGAAGTCCTTGGAGTCGTCACGTGCTCTATGGTTGGCTGCATTGCAGATAAACCTTCCTGCATGCCACACCAAAAGCCACTAATGGGTATATTGTACAAACTGAAGTGAGTCCGGCACAGCAATCTCATTTTATATGCAGGCCCTGTGAGGCACTGAGCTCGCCTCCCGAACAGCAGGTTCCTGCTTCTCTCTGTCATCATTACCTACTCTATGTCACCTGTGCACTATTCCTCAACCCATCACTACCTAGATCTTTCAGGGTGTGCAGCTCTGCTGATGCTTGTGAAAGTTGGCGAGTGTTTTGCAGTGTACTGTGTGGCGTTGGCTTTCTCAGGGCCATTGACGGTGCTGTCAGGCTGATCTTCCAGGCATACAAAAGCAGAAGAGGAACATATGTTATAAAACTGGCTTCCAGAAACATCTTCAATGAGCCTGTTTGCAATATACTGTATGTGATGTTTCATTAGTGAGCATATGTCTCTGAGTGAGTGAGTAAGGAGGGAACAAGATATGACAAGATATGTTCTCATTGTCAATAATGACTAGAACAGCCTTCTCAAAGAGAGTCAGGGGCTTGTAATTCTTGGGGTGTCCTCCAGTTCGGATCTGTTCCCTTTTATTATGTACCATCTTGTCTTGCAGCCAGAGAAGTAGTGTAAACATTTTGCAAGTTTACAGTGACATGTGCCCAACCTGCAGCCTAGGCTGTGTGTCAATAAATGAATATTCATTCTTGCAGTTAGGTAGTTATGTTGTCTTAGAAGGATTTGCTATATAAAGTCCTTTTAAGTTTTCAATGTGACAACAGATTCAGATGTAAGTGCAACTTGTATTTGTGCCATTCTGCTCAATTGCCATGTATGGTGAGCACTCATAGGGCTATAAGATTGTATGAATACCTTGGATGGGCACCTGTAAAAGAGTAACAGGTTATGAAAAAACACTTTATGGCATGTATACTTGGGGCAACTACTTGGCATAGAAAGCTGATCCGTAGCCTAACTTTAGCAGCTTTCTTCAACTCTGTCATCAGCTTGTGCATTTGAGTACAGGTGCTTTCTGTGTTGCTGACAGTATTCACCTTGCTGGCTGTTTCTGGCCAGGTGTACAGTGCCAGACATTTCTGTGGAAGACGCCCTTCCATGCCTTCCTCTCCTTCACTTAATGTAGGATGAGCTCCAGCACAGCATCTGAGTAAATCTGAGAGGTGCAGTTGAGAAACCTCTATTGTGCAGGAATTTTGCAGCTCAAACATCTTCTCTTCCTATTGCAGGTGAGAATACTGCAGTTTAAATGGCTGCTGGAGCCCTTTAAATCTGCCTTAGTTGTTGCCCTTGTACAAACGCTCCATTAGACAGCCCTGGAGCTCCTGCAGAATAGACAAATTATGCAAATTGAGGGTAAACAACCATGCAAGTGCAGTCATGGAAACGACTTGCAATGCACCGTTTACCCCTGATTTTCATAAAGGAATTTTTAGGTTTATAAGCTGCCATCGTGTTATAATTAATTACAATTGTAAATGTGCCTTTTTAAGTTGCTGAAAGTCAATTAATCTGTAAAAAATTCCAACAAACACTTTAGTTTAAATTTTGAGTCTTGGCTTAGATTTGAAATCATCGCTATTTCTATGTTATTCCATGGTATGGTTAATTTACTTGGTCAAAGAATACAGAGGTTAGTGGCAGCAGATATATAAGAAGCTAAGAAAATGTAAAATGCTCGTCAGTGCATTTGTTGTGTACCTGTGACGTTACTTTGCTTTTTGAGCCTCTAACTAAAAGTAGTATTTTACAATAGAATATTTTCATTACTCTCATTACTATTATGACAGAAGAAGTAGGTACAATAGTGTAGTGGTTGTTTTACTGGACTAGTAATCCAGAGGCATGGACTAATAATCCAGAGAACATGGGTTCAAATTCCACCACGGCAGTTTGAGAATTTGAATTCTGGAAATAAAAAAAGCTGGTGTAAGTAAAAGTGATCGTGAAACTGTTGGATTGTTGTAAAAACCAAGTTGGTTCACTAATACCCATTAGGAAGAAAACTCGCTGTTCTTATCTGGTCTGGCCTATATGTGACTCCAAGCCCATAAGATTCTTAACTGTCCTCTGAAGTGGCCTAGCAAACCACGCAACTGATTAGGGCAACTAGGATGGGCAATAAATGCCAGCCTTGCCAGCGAAACCCACATTACAAGAATGCATTAAAAAAAACATAGTGGCCCTGATTTATCTGTTTTCGGCACTAACACAGTGTACATAGAGCCATAAGAATTATGGCTAAAATATCAGTTTCCCCATGTACAATAAAGAATGTACAATTGATTTGCCAATTTTCTCAACTCTTTCACCCCTCATCCATTGACTTCTTCTGATCATGGGGCAGCTCAATGTCCGGTATCTCATCTAAGTGACTGTTCTTCATGTGTAAACCTACACAGATTGTGTGGGGATATTCAAGCTGAGCCTGTTCCTGTTCTAATCCAACATCCACAAAAGTTCACTTTCTAGCAGGGGTTACTGGATGATAGTCAGGAGCAAGAACTCTGGCTGATTTCCCCCTTGTTAGTTCATGGGTGCTGATGACAACTGTAGCATCTTTGCTGGCATCCAAACTGAGATCAGCGAAATCAGCAGAGATTGGGGGTGAAATCGGCTAGTTTCTGGTCTGCATTTCTCAGCTACATTCTGAATTTACCAAATGAGTCATCAGAAAATCTGTTGAATTTGTTGTATTTGCAAGTAAGTGCCAGCAGATTTTGCCCATCCTCATTATCACTTGGGTCTCTGTATCCTAGGAGAAAGGCTCAATATCCCAAGGTAAAGAACCCTCACGGTCCTTGTGTAAGGCAACTGTTATTTGATTCAGAAAAAACACAATTAAACCAAAAACCTTTGTGGAGTCCTGGATGGAATCCTTTCTTTGATAAAATGTTTTTTATATTTTTATATATTGTGGAGTGTAGTTGACAAGTACTGATAAGTTTTTATTTTATCTTAGTTTTTATTTTATTTTAGTTGTATTCCTACTTACTACCTGTGTGAAGGGGAAATTTGGACTTGATTAACCTTGTATGCTGACCCAACCCACCTTCTACCCCAGCTCTCTGGCCAGTCCGTACTACCAATGTGGTAAGGAGGGTAAAGGGGAAAGCATTAGCCCTTTGGCACAAAATGTATTTGGACTGGTATAATTAGCATTTATATGTTCATGCCAAAGAGTTGAATTGAGGCCAAAGTGTTATTTACATTAAGTCATTCAGTATTTTTTTCTTTTAAAGCTTAATATAGCAAAAAACAGAGCAAACATGTTTGGGTTTTAATGATTTCTACATTTCATACAACACAGGCAAGTGTGATTAAGCAGGTCTTGAATCTCAATCTATCCTGTACTATTAATTTTTATGAATATAAATAATACTAAATATGTAGCTGATGTATCCTGACATTTTAAAATATGTTCCTCTACACACACTAGACCAGGCGTGGAATGTTCAGTCTTATATCACTGTCGGAATGGTATTAGACCAGATGGTTGATTCATTGTAGAATCAAGAAGCAAGATAATTTATGCAGTTTTGTATATTGTGTTCTGTGAATTCACAGAGTTCATGGTGCGCATACATGTAAAGCTGCTCCTTTCCAGCAGTCAAACATCAATATGAAAAGGTTAGAGACTGACTAAGTATTTACAGGGTGCCCTGAAGGATTCTACACTGCCTTTCTATAAAAATTAAAAACACAATAATTTGCATTTAATTAACCCATCAAGGATTTTTCAAACATCTTTTCCCACTGTTTGGAAAAAAAAGTCCTACCTCTGGTGCTTGGCATTCTTTATTGAAGGTTTTACTATTATTAAGGAATTGTTCGGCCTTTTGCTTTGCATTCAGTGAAATTATGGTACTTAGCATCTTTTACACCAATGCTGATATTATGGCACTGCTGTCTGGTTTTCTGGTTCTGTGCTAATGTTGAGATTGTTCTTTCATAGATAATTTTTTAAAAATCTCACTAATATTTTTCTACCATTTGCTTGTAGAATACTGATCAGATCTACTGAATGGATTAAAGTGGAAGATCCCACTGTAAACCAATAAATAGACTTAGGCCCACAATCAGGCATTTTATTCAGACCTAAATATGGGCTTGTGCCAGTGAAAGGCTTTAACACATTTAACAAACAGGAACTGATCTTTTGGGTTCTGGAAGCTAGAAAAGGAATGGGGCCACTTAAAGTGTTAATGAATTAATTGAACTGTAAGGAGAACCATGTAATAATAGTGCAATTTACCCTAATCTATTCAAAATCACTGTACAGTGCAAAATGGATTATATAATGCACAGTTTTATGATCAGTTGAAAATTACTATATTCATTTTCATTTTGTCTTTGTTCAATTTTTCCCAGATTCCTCTGAAAATGCCCTGTGGCTGTTTTGTGAATAGGCTCTTGTCTGAAGAGGAGAATTGTTCATATGCAGAAAGCATCATCGGCATAATGTGCAGTGGAAATTTCAGTGCCGAGTGAAATGAATTCCCAAGATTGCAGCACACTGATCATTTTGATATGAACACTTGGAGATCCCAGGTTCTATCTGGAAGTATATTATCATTCAAGTGTGATACAGAATGAATGCAAATCACTGATGTCAGTCATAGGAATAGCAGAAACAAGATGTAGAGACCCTCCTTAGCTGTGCATTTGCTGTTTATGATTTCATACAGTAAAGAGTTCCAGACTATTACAGTATATTCCTTTTATGTATTGAACTGATTTTTCCCAATTTGTTTCACAGCCTATGTGCATTATACAAGTGTAGTAAACAGTGAGGAGGATAGTAACAGACTTCAGGAAGACATAAACATAGACATACTGGTGAAATGGGCAGACACGGCAGATGAAATTTAACACGTGTGAAGTGATTCATTTTGGTAGGAAGAATGAGGAGAGGCAATATAAACTAAATGGTACAATTTTAAAGTGGGTGCAGGAACAGAGAGACCTGGGGGAGTATGTACACAAGTTTTTGAAGGTGGCAGGACAAGCTGAGAAGGCTGTTAAAAAGGCAAATGGGATCTTTGGCTTCTTAAATAGAGGCATAGATTACAAAAGCAAGGAAGTTATGATAAACCTTTATAAAACACTGGTTATGCCCCAGCTGGAGCATTGTGGCCAATTCTGGCACCACACCTTAGGAAGGATGTCAAGGCCTTAGAGAGGGTGCAGAGGAGATTCACTAGAATGGTACCAGGGATGAAAGACTCCAATTATGTGGAGAGACTGTTCTCCTTAGAGCATAGAAGGTTAAGGGGAGATTTAATAGACGTGTTCAAAATCATGAAGTATTTTGATAGTAAATAAGAAGAAACTGTTTCCAGTGGCAGGAGGGTCAGTAACCAGAGGACACAGATTTAAGGTAATTGGCAAAAGAACCAGAGGGGAGATGAGGAAAAATAATTTTATGCAGCGAGTTTTATGATCTGGAATGCACTGCCTGAAAGGATGGTGGAAGCAATTTCAATAATAACTTTCAAAAGGGAATTGGATCAATACTTGAAATGGAAAAATTTGCAGGGCTATGGGGAAAGAGCAACGGAATGGGACTAATTGGATAGCTCTTTCAAAGAGCCGGCACAGGCACGATGGGCCAAATTGCCTCCTTCTGTGCTGTATCATTCTACGATTCTAAAAGTGCATAAGTGAAGAATGGCCCCGAAATGTGGTTGCAGTGCTACAGAATTGCAGTCACATTCAGAAAGCCCTAGTTCAAACTGTCTGGAATGATAGAATCAGCAACCCTCATAGACTGAGTTTCACCACTTGTCAACTGGAACACTCTGTGACAGTGGGAGTGCTCTCTCTCTCTTTCTGTGAGGGGGAAAACTGATGGGACCAGTTCCACAACCCAGAAGTGGAGCTGTTCTTGGAGTGTCAGTGAGAGTGGCTATTCTACAACCCAGAATATTCCTCTGAAGGAAAAATCTGGTTGTGGATGGTAGCAGTGGAGGCTACAGGGAGTGAAATGATGGACATATGATGCTGTGATTCAAGTATTAAGAGAAAGCACTGTTCCATATTTAAAATAGCAAGGGCAGTTAAGTATGATTGGTTAGACTGGTGGATACTGAATAATGAGGTGTTAAACAGATCTGTTTAGAAGAACAATTAACAAATTTGCATTTGCAAACTAGTGAATAGGGACTATTAATCTGCTGCTGAAGTGCACATTGTGCGTAAAAACTAAAAGTGTAGATAGAAACCATAAGTATTACACACCTAATAGAACTGGCACCCATAGAAATGAATGGGGGAATGTTTTCTAAATTAGCATGAAAACAGTGTAGATGCTTAGGTGGAGTAGAGCCGAAGGCTAAAAGGTGTAACCAAGCATGCTACGTCAACTGTTTTGAACAGGATTTTATATATATTGTGCCCAATATGGGTCTGTCACACTCCAGATGTCACACTTTGTTACAAATGTAAAACGATCTTAAAAAGAGAGAAGGAAAGTCAGCAATTGAACGAAAGCCAGAAAGTTACAAGCACTTTACAATCTGCAAAGTTACATGGTCACATAGAGCCCGATATTACCGGGGCGGCGGGTTCGCGGCGGGGGGGCAAGTGGGCGCGTGGGTAACGCGCCCGGTGAAATCAGTCTGCCCCGAACGTAATCGCAGGCTGATTGGATCCACTTACCTCTTGTTCCGGGTTCCCCGCTGCTGAGCCGCGCGGCGGGCAGACTGCGCATGCGCAGTAAGGTCTGTCAGCTGGAGGAGCTCTATTTAAAGGGGCAGTCCTCCACTGACTGATGCTGCAAGAAGTAGGAAAAATTACAGCATGGAGCAGCCCAGGGGGAAGGCTGCTCCCAGGTTTAATGATGCCTCACTCCAGCTCTTATTGGATGGGGTGAGGAGGAGGGGGAGGACAGAGATCCTCCCCCCGGTGGGCGGCAGGAAGCGGCCTGCCTCTGCCACCAAGAAGGCCTGGCTCGAGGTGGCAGAGGAGGTCACCTGCACCACCAACATATCGCCCACCTGCAAACAGTACAGGAGGCGCTGCAATGACCTAAGTAGGTCAGCCAAAGTGAGTACACTTACTCATTCCCCTACACTCCGTCTGCCACATCATCGCCCCCACCCCACATCTCCTTCTGCACTGCCAACACTACTCTGTCACATCACCCCTCACACCCACTCAAACCTCATCCTCATCTTACCTGCACTTACTCACCTCGCCAGTACTCATCCCGCCACTACCACTCGACCCAATCCTCATTCAATCTCATGGCTCTATCTCATACTCACCCTCTCATGCATCTCTTTCACGGTCAGCCTCACTCAACCTGCCACTACCTGTGCTGCAGCCACAGAGCATGCATCACATATGTGCAGTAGGCAGCGTAAGGCAAACGTGTCGTGAGCATGAAGGGGATGCACAAGGGTGTTTGAGGGTTTGTCATGGTTTCTACTTATATTTAATTTCTGACCAACTCACAGTACATATTATATTGGCACCACTACTTCCACGTCTTTGCGTATCATGTCTGGTGTGTGCAATAATGCCCTTTCCTGAGGATCACAATGAAGACCCACAACTGATGCCACCCATTGTGTCACTGCAGAGTGGGTGTAGGTGTATTTGCAGGGCTCTTTTGTGCAGACGACTGAGAGACGTCAGCGATGTCCCCGGTGGCACCCTGGAAGGATGCGGAGGAAAAGTTGTTGAGGGCAGTGGTGACTTTGACAGCGACAGGTAAGAAGATGGTGCTCGGGCCAGCCGGGAGCAGCTCGGCATGAAGGAGGCTGCAGATGTCCACGACTACATGTCGAGTGACTCTGAGCCTCCGTGTGCACTGCTGCTCAGAGAGGTCCAGGAAGCTGAGCCTCGGTCTGTGGACCCTGTGGCGAGCGTAGTGCCCTCTGCGATGCATCTCTCTCTGCGGTTGCCCTCCCTCCTGCTGTGCAGGTGGATGTGTCACAGCACTGTGTTGTGGAGCTCCACGTGTCAGAGGTGGACGGCGTGGCCGGCGAGGCTGGTGATGCTGTTCACCCTCCGAGGAGGTCATGACTGCAGGTATGGCGGCCCCCATCCAGAAGATGTATATCTGAGGGGGTCCGCAAGGTAGGTACATGTGTCTGGACACCAGGGTAAGTGTGCAAGTTGGTGAATTTTATTATTAGGAGGAGGGTGGTGGAGGAAAAACTTTGTCCAAAGTGACAGAGTGGCCTTCTGCAATGAGTGAGGGTCTCCCCCCACCACCTGTCAAATGGACCTTTGCAGCTGCCACAGGCTGATGGCTGCAACACGTCCATTTGAACTGGGAGTGTTTCCCCCAGTACGGGAAACAGTCCCAGTTGTTTGTAAAATCCCAACCCTCCTAAAATATCTCGTTAATCAGGTCTGTAAACGACCTGAAATACCAAAATAAATACTTTAAGTGGCACCCTGCCGGCTTTAATTGCCGGCAGGAGTCCCACATGCAGGGGCTGCGCGCGCATGTCAGCGCATCTGTGGGAAACCCGGAAGTGTGCGGGTTGGAGCCAGGCTCCCGCCCCGCCCCGGGAATCCCCGATTTTCGGAGCCCCCCCGCCAGGAACGCACCGGATCGCGGGTGCTAAAATCGACCCCATAGAGTCTACAGCACAGAAACAGGCCGCTCAGCCCAACTGGTCTATGCCAGCATTTATTCTCCACAAGAGCCTCCTCCACCAGTTTTCATCTAATCCTATCAGTATCTCATTCTATTCCTTTCTCTCTCGTGTGCTTATCTAGCTTCCCCTTAAATGCAAAGTTCCCTGACCAAACAACAATCAGGTCTCTGGTTAACCTGAGGTGGTGTTTACTTAATAGCAACTTGACTATGTGGCCTTAAACAACAACAACAACTTGCATTTATAAAGCGCCTTTAACATAGTAAAATGTCCCAAGGCGCTTCACAGGAACATAATCAGATAAAAATTGACACCAAACCAGAGAAAGAGACATTGGGACAGATGATCAAAAGCTTGGTCAAAAAGGTAGGTTTTAAGGAGTGTCTTAAATGAAGAGGTGTTGCTGGACCGGGAGCCAACGTAGGTTGGCGAGTACAGGGGTGGTGGTGAATTGGACTTGGTGTGAGTTAGGATATGGGCAGGTGAGTTTTGAATGAGTTTAAGTTAATGGAGGGTCAGAGGTAATCGGTCTCGTCTGGGATAACCTTTGTGCGGCAATATGGTTAGGGCCCTTGGAAGACCCAGTACGGAGACCACACCTGCCCTCAGCAGTTGCCAAAGTATCTAACTAACTTGATTATTTTACCACAGAATATTCCATTTTGACAATATTCGAGCATTCAAAAAGTTTAATGGTCTTAAAATCCTTTAAGTCCCTTTAAGTAAATACAACTTCAAATAATATTTTTATAAAGCTCTTATGAATGCTTCAGTGCTACCAAGTTTGTTTACAAGTTCGGAACATAACTCCACCCTAGCAGCAGAATAATACATTATATGCTAGAACACTTCTGTCCTTATAAACACCCTGCCATCCAAATTACCAAGAGCAATGCCATAGGAGTTCCATTAATATATTGAGTGCTATACGCTACACAGCACAGTGGGATGTATTTGATTTGCACCCTGAAGCAATATAACAAACCCTAATCATACATTCATGTGGCCAAAAAACACAGCACTCCTCAAAAGGTTAAATATATTTAAATATATAATTTAATACGTGCCTTCAGTAATCTTTCTGAATTGCAATACTTCTCCCGTTAAATCTTACTGATTAAACCATATTAAGAACAATAGACGTGGAATAAGATTCCATGTCCTCGTAAATTAGGATTAATAAACCAAGCCTAGAACTTGTCTTTTTCTATTAAAATTTGAGGTCCTTTGTTTTCAAGTTTAAATAAATATTAATTGTCTGAAATGTACCTAAATATGAAAGAAGAAGTTACCGAGGCTTTAACAGTGCTTCCCATGCAATCACCCTTCATTGTGAGCTATGTCTTTCTGCTACAGCTGTGTTCAGTCAAGTGAGACTTTAATTTGCTGCACAGTGCCACAGTATTAATAGACAATTATTTATAGCAAACGCAGTTCATTTATACTGTTTTATTAGCTGACATGGTGGAGAATTTAGATTCAAATGTTAATGTATTCATGACACTGCAGAATTTCATTTTAAAACAGATTTCAAAATTGTTACATCTTCCAGCAAGAAAACAAACTTCTAATATGACAGAAAGCAGAATGTGAGGATTATATTAAGATTGTCTGAAAGTGGTTAATTTAATCCTCTATAGCAGCTTCCAAATTACAATGAAACCATAACTGAAATAGAAATGTCGGCTAAAACACTTCTGTGATCAGCATTTGAATATGTTAAAAACTGACAGATGTTTCTCATCCAGTGTTACTCCTGAACCGCAGCCGCAACATTCAGATAAGTAGTGTCTGCAATCTGAAACATATGTGTTGTACTTCTCAGCATTTACACAAGTATTTATTTACTGGACTTTTTCGAATAGCCTTTGAGATTAATTTTCTTGCAGGTGCTTTGGCTACATAAAAAATCAAACAGGAACTGCATGGTTTTACCTGCTTCCTGAGCTCCTTAAAGGTCCCTCAATAAAGATTTATATTTACTTTATTTTAAAAAAAATCAAAATCATAAAGGTAGCATAACTCTATGAATAATAAATGAAACAGCAATTTTACAGCGGATGATGGAAAATGAAGGTGATGTGGTGGCTAAAACATGATAACCTATAAGTACTGTATCAGCACCATAATGAGGTCACATAAATTGCCATCCATGTGGGCCCGCTGATGTAGGGTGAGGAACTCCTTAATTTTAGTTTATATTTTCTAAAAAATGAATTAATAAAATGGACAACGGTCATTTTTGCCTGGGATTTACTTTCAAATCAGTATAATAGAAATTTTAGTTTCTTACACCCACTGGTCAAGTGCGTTGCAACGGCAGATGATGCAAAATAAAAGTTAAAACAGTTTTCTTAGAAATTAGCAATACATATTTTCCAGAATGGAAAAAATTAAATATAAAGAATGACAAATCATTCCATCAAGATTGTCCCATTCTTACCAAAATAAAACAATGACAGGGGTGAAGTATAGAAGTACAACCTAACACTACCACCATCTCTAGAGTCAACCTCCATGGTCACCCACAAGTCAAACTGTACTGAGATACTCGCTATCACACTCTTCCCTATCTGCTGCACCTTGTACACTATACACAACAAACATAACAATTTCAAGAAAAAAGGTATTAATAGTTATAATTATATTCAATTCAAATGAGGGACCCCACCTGAAATGTTAACCTTTTCTTTCTTTTAGATGCTGACTTACCTGCTGTATATTTCCAACATTTTCTATTTTTATTAATGTTTATAATTTGCTTTAATTAAACAGACATTCAAATCTATGATTTAAAGGGGTGTTTTCTCAATGAGCAAGTATTTGGAAAATCTTTTAAAATTTGTTTATAATCCACACAATGACACTAATGTTGTTAAATGTATCACCGCATTATTTGCACATGTTGTTATATTAACAAAATGATTCAAGTGGCGCCTGGCTCTTTTTTTTTGGTCAGCTGGGTGTGTAACATGCTTAGAACCCCATCAATCTGTTTAACCCCTCACTCTTGCATTTACACTGCAAGCTTAACATCAGTGCGAAGCAATTTCTACTTTATACCTATGCTAAACTCACGATGTTAAGCTGGGACCGCATGTAATATAAACTCAATGTAGTGTCAAACTTTGTTTACAAAGTATTGGACCTGCTCGCACTTTTTAAACCTAACTTACCTTAATTTAAATATTTAGATAGGAGGATTTTTCACTTCTTGCTCCAAATATTTAAACTTGAATAGTTGGAAATAATGTGAATTTATCCAGCTACGTATAAAGCTTTCCCCTAAATGCCAGCAGGGGCCAAGAAATGTTAAGAGGGTTCTGCTTGACTGTAACTCAAATTACATCTATTTTTACATCTGTAAAATCTGTAGCTGTAGCATAAATGCACCTTAAGCATCTCCAAACCAAGCTGCTGAGAAATCTATACAGGTAGAGTTTATGTTTGCCCAATTTGGAGTAAACTCTCTACCTGTAAGGACACATGCCACTTAACTTAACTAGGTCCGGACAGCTTAGGAGCATTTGACAGAACCAAGGCTTAGGGACACCTAACTGTGCACAGTTCAAGACTGAGATGAGGAGGAATTTCTTCACGCAGAGGGTTGTGAATCTTTGGAATTCTCTACCCCAGAGGGCTGCGGATGCTGAGTCATTGAAAATATTCAAGGCTGAGATGGATAGACTTTTGGACTCTAGGGGAATCAAGGGATATGGGAATCGGGCAGGAAAGTGGAGTTGAGGTCGAAGATCAGCCATGATCTGATTGAATGGCGGAGCAGGCTCGAGGGGTGTGATGGCCTATTCCTGCTCCTATTTCTTATGTTCTTATGTTCACAGGGGTACTACTGGAGTTTAATTAGTTAAAATCACAAAGTGTACCAGAACAGAGCACTGGTAATGTTTTTGCTACTTTTCCAGCTAAGATCCCTCCTGCCATTAGGGCACTGGCTATCAGGGTTACCTGGAGCCGAGTAGGAAGAATCGCAGCTCCCAGTTATAGGTTTATCCCTCCCGGTTCCATTAGTGAGCCAAGTTGACCAATGATCAAGAGTACCCTGGAGTATCGTGAACCTGCCGAGAATAGGCATCAGACTATTGAGTCTGCCACATAGAAAGTTGACTTGGTTCTGAGCTTACATTGTCAAGCATATCATTTGGAAGCACCACAATCCCAAGGACTCCATACTTACTTGGTTTTTCCTCCTCCCCGACTAGGGAGACATTGCCCTTTTAAGAACCAAAACATTATATCCAATTTACATGTGATCCAAAAATGTTTTAACAGGTAGAATTCTGTAAATGACCATTTGAGAGCTGTTCTTGTCTACTATTTTGTTTTTAGTAATGGGTTACACTGGCTTGGACCTTTACTCAGCATTGCTGTATGATTGTCTGCCGTAGATTGGATTTTGTTATAGGATGATAATTCATTAATGCTACTAAATATACTCCAGTACACTTCAGTAACATGGATAATATAGGCTAGGATCAATAGTGTAGGCTTTCTGAATTTGTGTTCCCTACGCAGAGCTGACTAGGAGGGCATATTGGGAATTTGGGTGTGGAAAATTCTGTAGTGGCCGCTGCCTCCTGTGTCCAAATTCCCAACATGTGCTCCAAGTGCACAAGGTTCTGCACCAGGAGCATTAATTCAAAAAATCCATTCTAATATTCCCTGTGATAGGCTTAGAACAAGCTTAGACACTGGAAAAGAAGAAAACCGAGATACCACTGGATGCATTCAGTTATCAAATCAAATTGAAAATACACTTGTAAACTTAGCTTTAGATCGTATTTTAAAATGTATTTAAAAAGCGGAGAAACTATGCCATGTTCTCCGCAGCCTTCAACATGTCATCAATGACGACGAACACCTCGCTATGGCCATCCCCACACCTCCACTACTCGCCTTTAAACAGCCACCCAACCTCAAACAGACCATCGTTCGCAGCAAATTACCCAGCTTTCAGGAGAACAGCGTCCACAACACCACACAACCCTGCCACGGTAACCTCTGTAAGACATGCCAGATCATCGACACAGACACCACCATCACACGAGAGGACACCACCCACCAGGTGCATGGTTCATACTCCTGTGACTCGGCCAACGTTGTCTACCTCATACGTTGCAGGAAAGGATGCCCCAGAGCATAGTACATTGGCGAGACCATGCAGACGCTGCGACAACGGATGAACGGACACCGCGCAACAATCGCCAGACAGGAGGGTTCCCTCCCAGTTGGGGAACACTTCAGCAGTCAAGGACATTCAGCCACCGACCTTCGGGTAAGCATACTCCAAGGCGGCCTTCGAGACACACGACAACGCAAAATCATCGAGCAGAAATTGATAGCCAAGTTCCGCACCCATGAGGACGGCCTCAACCGGGATCTTGGGTTCATGTCACGCTACACGTAACCCCACCAGCGAACAAATGTTATCTGTTTTTAATATAACGGGTCATTTGCTGTCTTTCCCTTCCTTCCGGATGTTTCTATGTTTCTGCCTCTCTCTCTGTTTTTTTTTGGTTGTTTGTATATTCGGTGGCCTTGTAGGTAACACCTCTCTGTCTGCACACTATGATTGCCTTGGCAACGGGCAGTTGGAAAGACTGTCTGTAATCACCAGGTATTGTTCTGTGATTTATAAATGCGAAGGGTTCGAGGATTTCATTTCCACAACATTCACCTGAGGAAGGAGGAAGCCTCCGAAAGCTTGTGAATTTCAAATAAAATTGTTGGACTATAACTTGGTGTTGTAAAATTGTTTACAATTGTCAACCCCAGTCCATCACCGGCATCTCCACATCATAAAATGTATTGAAGTTTTATTTCTGGTGTTCACTGTGAGCTCAACTGCAGTGCTTTAAAACAATTTATCATCACAAACAATTATCTAATTTTAAAAGAGGAGAACATAAGATAATCATAACATGTGTCATGTAGTCCCACCATTTATCTGTGAAATCCTGCCACTGCCCAAACATAAATAAGGAGCTCATAAGTCATCAGCTACCATGATGCCCATTTTAATTTATTCCCATTGATCTTTCTTTTGGGTCCAACCCAGACACATAAGATGAAGCTTTCATCTCTCTCAAGGCAGCTAAGGGATTGAAGCTTCCGGAGTATGGGATTGTCTCATTCCGTATCTAGGAGTTCAGATTTTAGTCAATTTTTTTAAAAATTCGCACTTCTATGTAAACATATTTACATTAAACTCAATACACCTCCATAATCAAGTTCTTTAATATTCTGAATATTATTGCAGTACAGACTTATGTGGCCATTATTCCCATTTGTATTGTTAGTTAGAGGTTGGAGCAGACTTCATGTATAAATCCAACATCTATCAAAAGACCAATCTAACTTAACCAGTTTACGGTAATCTCAATTGGTACTGACAAAGAGGCATTGATTTGGACTCTGTTTAATGATGCTACTGAGGTGTAGCATTATAAAGCTTTGAATGTTTACATTGATTTGATTGGGGCGGGACAGGGGCAGAGGAGAAGGTAGAGCTGAACTGGTAGCAGAAGAGAGGAAATCGACCCCTGTATTTCTTCGTTGTTCTAAATTTGTTTCTGTAGAAATAGTAATTGCTAAACTTCATAAGGAAGTGGAAGACTTAAAATTGTTGGTTGATTTTCTAATTTTCTTTGCAGGTCTGTAACTGTTTCATCGCCCCTCGTAGCTGCACCTAGTTCATACAGTGGGGCTCATTTTTAACTTTGTTGGCTAGGCAGTAACCTGGCAGAGCAGATCGCCCACCTGTTGTAGCACCCGCCTGATTTTAGTTCCATTGAAATCAATGAAATAAAACATTGAGGAAATTGGACTCAATCTGATTGGACAGGTTATTAGAGATAGTAAAGAATGGCAAGGCTAGAAGTCATGCATACAAAATCCATAGACAAAGAGTTAATTCAGATGCCGGGATGTATTTCTTTTCACAGAGAGCCATGGCCTTCTAGAACATGCTTCTGCAACATGTGGTGTGTATGGGGCAACACAGTCTAAGAGAGAACTTGACAAGTTCCTGAGAGAAGAGGACATTGCCATTATAGGGGTAAGTGGTTAGCTGGTTAATTTAGGTTGTGATGCATCATGGGCAACTGTGGTCTCCTGCAGCTTTGCTTGATTCCCTTAGGGAATTGTAGAGGAATGTTGCAGAGCATTTCCTGAATGGGCCATTGGCTTTTTACTCCGTTATTTGCCTTTCCCAGCAAACAGTATTGCTAGGGAATGGGGAAACATATGTGAGTTTGCACTATCTACTGGATGGAGTGAATTTGATGGGCCTGATAGTCATTTTCACCATTCTTATTATACACTCATACAACAATCACCGCATGTCAAAAGTAATTCATTGTTTGTAGTGTTTGGAGACATTTCTGAGAGATATGATAAGGAACTAAACATATGCAAGTCTTTCTTTCTTGCTGCACTTGGACAGGGATGTAACTATTCACAAGGCAAGGAATAAGCTTGATTTTTCTTACGAAGATAGCGTCTGCCAACAACCTGTAACACGCACAGTTAAAAATAGACACAAGGCAAGTTCATGATGCTACCAGATACACAACCCAGTCAGCAACTGTCCTTGCTTGACAATTGCACTGTGCACGTGTTACTCAGGTTAGTGTAGAGAACAGCAGTGGAGGCATCTGGCCAAGAATATGATTGAAGATACTTCAATAAAGCTGCGACATGACACCCCAAGTGCTGGCTTGGTTACCGGGACTCAATATAAACACAGTGTTGATTTCACTTCAGAGATCAATGGGGAGCCATAAATGTTATTAAAAATTGATTGCTTTCCTTTTTGTAGTAAATGGAATAACATATGTGCAGTTGGGTAGAAAACAGCACTGAACTTTAGTCCCATGTATTCACACTTTTGATCATTTTTAAATGAACTTTACCCTGTTTTTGTCACCACACTCAAATTTATCAAAACATAAACCTGTCTGATGCCTTTTCAATTTCTCAATTGACTAAGTCCCCAAATTTAAAATCACGCGAAATTACATAGAAATTACAACATAGAAACAGGCCCAACCATTCCATGTTGGTATTTATCCTTCATGCGAGCAGTCGTCCTAATCCCATATGTCCCCTTCTTGTTCTCATATCTGTTTATTCCCCTTTCCTTCAACCATCTATCTAATCTATTCTTAAAACTACGTCAAACTTGTTCTAAATAATCTTTTAACAATCGAAAAGGAAAGATCTGTGTTTATTTTTCTTAAATATAGATGACCACGGCCTTTTCAGGAGTCCTCAATAGCTCCTTTACTATCAACAAATTCTTTATATCCCTCTCCAATGCCTCGTCCATCCTCACGTCTAACAAGTTGAGGAGCTTGTGGATTTCTTTATCATCAAGATATAGATCATCTGTTAAACTGCATTTGTTGCTTCAGCCGCTTCCCCTTGCCCACCAAACCAAATCTTGCTCAGTCCCCCTCCTACACCAGTCTTGAACCCCTGTCTATCTCCACCTCATTCCATCTTGAAGTTCTTCAGTCCATGAGACCCACCTCCTGCTCTCTTCAATCCATTCCCACTAAACTCCTGACCACTCAACTTCCCTTCTGGGCCGTGTGATAGCTGACGTTATAAATGGTGCTGTCTCCTTCCTTTGCAAAACCACCATCATCTCCTCAATAAACCTACCCTCGACCCCTCTGTTCTCACTAAATAACATCATATCTTCAACCTCCATTTTTTTTTCCAAGGGCCTTGAACATGTTGTCGCCTACCAGATCTGTGCTCATCTGTCTCGTAACTCCCTGATTGAATCCCTCCAATCAGGTTTCTACCACTGACAGCAACAAAACAGCCCGAACCAAAATCATGAACAACGTTCTCTGTGACTGTGACCATGGTACATTATCCCTTGTCGTCTTCTCTGCAGTCTTTGTCATGGTCGACCATACTCCTGGCTTCGCTGAACTATATTGGCCTCCAGTCTCCCAATGCCTCAAATTTAAAATTCTCATTCTTATGTTTAAATCCCTCACGGCCTTGCCACTCCCTACCTCTGTCATCTCTTCCAGTCCTACTACCCCCTTGTACCAAACCTCTGACTCCACGCTCTTAGTGCAATCCCACCTCCTATTGCCTCACCATTGGTGGCCATATCTCCATATCTTCACTCATCCTCATCTCTGTTTCTTTGGCTTGGTGTCCATTTTTACTTAACTGCGAAGTGCTTGGGATGTTGTTGCATGTTAAAGGCACTAGATAAATGCAAGTTGTTGTTGTTGAATAGATCATTAGACATGCTGCACTTCTGTCACTTAGGGAGAGTGCCCTCAGGTGCCAAACAGGGCAGCGTCCGTCGCACCAACCTCATGAAGAAGAAGAACTTGCATTTTTATAGTGCCTTTCAAAACCTCAGGATATTCCAAAGCAGTTTACAGCTAATGAAATATTTTTGAAGTAGAGTCACTGTTGTAATGTAGGAAACACGGCAGCTAATTTGCAAACAAATAGCAATGATACAATGACCAGATAATCTGTTTCAGTGATATTAGTTGAGGGATAAATATTGGCCAGGACACCGGGGAGAACTCCCCTTCTCTTCTTCGAATAGTGCAGTGGGATTTTTTACGTCCACCTGAGAGGGCAGATAGGGCCTCAGTTTAACATCGCATCTGGAAGACGTCACCTCAGACGATGCAGCACTCCCTCAGTACTGTACTGAAGTGTCAGCTTAGATTATGTGTTCAAGTCTCTAAAGTGGCTGCAGCTCTTTAAATGTTATCCAAAGCTCCCCATTAGCAAGGCCCAATATTGGTCAGGAGCTCATCATGAATAACTCATTGGGACTGACCCTAGAATTCCCAGGAGTTTGAACTGGCAGGAAGCTGGCAAACATGGAGCTTGTCACAACCTGGTTCCACTGCTTGCACACTGAGGCTCGAACATATACTCTATTGATAGCAACAATGAATATGAAACCTGGCCCATCAGGTAAGACATTTGGAAACATCTGCTAATAAACAAAAATTAAAGGTAATTTTTAAGGAGAGCGGGAAGAAGAGAACATTTAAGCCTATCCATTTTGGAATATGTGTCTTAGATGTAAATGGCAGCCTAGTACAGTGTAGGAGGAATTGCACATAATCCATGTGTTACTATATTTAGGAGTACTTGGTGCTAATACTAGAGCCAAAGTAAATAAAAATTCAAATCAGCATAGTGGTCACTGCTCACTTTAATGGGAAGACTTGCTTAAAAATGAAGAACAAAAGCCATACTAAAATTAACACAAACAAGGAACATTAGAATTTTTGAGGGAGTGAGCTGAGTATGGAAATTTATCACTTTTTAAAAATTCGTTCATGGGATGCAGGCGTCGCTGGCAAGGCCAGCATTTATTGCCCGTCCCTAATCGCCCTTGAGAAGGTGGTGGTGAGCCGCCTTCTTGAACCGCTGCAGTCCATGTGGTGAAGGTTCTCCCACAGTGCTGTTAGTAGGGAGTTCCAGGATTTTGACCCAGCGACGATGAAGGAACGGCGATATATTTCCAAGTCGGGATGGTGTGTGACTTGGAGGGGAATGTGCAGGTGGTGTTGTTCCCATGTGCCTGCTGCTCTTGTCTTTCTAGGTGGTAGAGGTCACAGGTTTGGGAGGTGCTGTTGAAGAAGCCTTGGCGAGTTGCTGCAGTCCATCCTGTGGATGGTACACACTGCAGCCACAATGTGCCGGTGGTGAAGGGAGTGAATGTTTAGGGTGGTGGATGGGGTGCCAATCAAACGGGCTGCTTTGTCCTGGACAGTGTCGAGCTTCTTGAGTGTTGTTGGAGCTGCACTCATCCAAGCAAGTGAAGAGTATTCCATCACACTCCTAACTTGTGCCTTGTAGATGATGGAAGGACTTTGGGGAGTCAGGAGGTGAGTCACTCGCTGCAGAATACCCAGCTTCTGACCTGCTCTTGTAGCCACAGTATTTATATGGCTGGTCCAGTTAAGTTTCTGGTCAATGGTGACCCCTAGGATGTTGATGGTGGGGGATTTGCTTAGCAGTCTCGAAAACTAAGCTACTGAGAAACCCACACAGGTGAAGTTCCTGTTTGCCATTGATGGAGTACACAATCTCTCCCCATAGGGACACAATTCTCTTACCTAAGTCAATAGAGGCTAATCAAACATTGCGAGAGCTAAAGCTTAAGGATCTCCAAGTGTGGACAAGGGTACTAGAGTTTAACCAGCTATAACCATACAGATGACCAACATAAAATGTTGGTAAGCTTCTCTCTGCTTGTCTAATCAGGACCACCCTACCCATCAGGGCATTGGCTTGCAGGGGTATCAGAACCAAGTGGGAAGAATTTATGTTCTCAATGACAGGTCTGGCCCTCCAGGTCTCACTAATGATCCAAGCTGGCTGGTGGATCATTAACAACATCTGGGAGTACTGCAGACCTGCCAAGCCTCCACAGAGCATTGATTTGATTCCAATCTGCCATTACCAGGCATCAGCTTAGGGTGACCTTAATCACAAAACGACTCAGTTCAACTTGCTTCCAAAGGGGACAGTCTCAAGTTGATTATTAGACAACTGACTTGATTCCTTGTTAGGGGACAGAGTTACTAGGAGCCCTCCCAAGGGGCATGGTAAGCAGCAAATCTCACCATAAAATGTGGGGATTGCCACCATTCTCCACGCCACAGCTTGAACACACAGTATACCCATCAGTACTGAGTTCCACCAGTTGAAGGTGTGGAGCTTCAGAAGCAGCAGCTTGCCTCTCTGCAATCCAATTATGGTAGGCACTGAACTCTGGATATATGAGCTTGTGTTCTCATACCTTGCCTCCAGATAATACTTGGATATGGGATCAGTGAGCTGCATCTTTTGCTCATCCATCTTTTAAGGGGAATGCTTTGATGACTGGTCCAAGACCTTGACAGACTGTCCATCTGGATCATTGCCTCAGGCACTGAACCCTATCAGTGCCATCGAGCAGAAACTTATTGCTACACTGACTGTATACAAATGCAGATGCAAATTCTCACCATTATGAACCATCATATCAATTTATTTGTATATAGCTATCTTCAAGCTATCAAGTTACAAAATCTTTCTTTTCAAGATCTGCTGGGCTTCACTACTTTGAATGAAGTAGATCGAAGCATTGTGTCATATATAGCCTATCCTTTTCATTCCATTTTTATGCAGCACAGCCTTTTTATGTCACTGTGCCAAACACATTTTTGCACACTAGCTTCGAGCTGTGTGTCTACCCACTAAGTCTGAGTTCTGGCTAAAGTAGTAGCTAATGTTTAATAACCTTTAAAGAACAACCAACAACTGTAGCTTATCTCATTATCTAGACTTAACATAATGATGCTGAAGTACCAGTTAAATTGGATTTTTCTGTTTCCTTCATAAAGAACTCCAGTGTAAGTTAAAATTTCCTGTTAAACTGCAACCTATTTTTCAAAGCTTTAGAAATGATGAAAAATTGAAATGTCCCACAAGCTGGCAGGTCCGTTCAGTGATCACATAACTGCTACTGTTCTGCCTATTTCTGGCAAGTAATTAATGACATCACACTATTCTGGCAGCTTCCCATTACAAATAACAGGGGCAAAAGGTGGGCCACAGAAACGTTAGCCACCCAGAGACTGCAAGCGATATACTTGGCTTAAATAACACATTCATGCTGCAGCTTTCTAGACAGACAGCGTGTTAAACAAGTCAGACTTCAGTCATATCCATACATGAGACAACAGCTTGTCTTGTTTCCAGTCCTAATCTACCAGGCTATGGATGGGGTATGATGAAGGTCACACTATGAAGGATTGTTATTGCTCAACTGTTAGGAACTGGGGGCAGTCCTATAATAAGTACACTGTCCAACTGGCTATTGTTCTTTGTTAGGCCTGGACAGAGTGTTGGCAGGCTATTTGACTGTGGACGGCTATCAAGGCCAAACTCAATCTTGTCCTTATGCTGTGTCCACACATTCATACTTTCCAGCAGGAGTCACTGAATAGCTGTCAAAAGTGGAAACTTTGGCTGATTTTTCCCTCCCTAGACCAGGGACACTGAGGTCAATTTTAGCATTCTATACGTGCAAATTTCCCAATTGAGCCATTAGGGGGCCTCTGCACTGGCAAAGGTTCAAACAAAAATCATTCAAACATAGGAATCCAAAAATGGGTGACAGGGATTACAAGTAATAAATTCATGAAGATATTCAAATGACTCATAAACCATGCAAGGTGTTGTCTCACTAGTTATGATGTCACGTAATCCACTCCCACCCATCCAGTATCCTCTATGTAATGGATTTTAGTACAAAACTTCCCATTTTGATCAAAGAATTTATGGATTAAAAGTGCATCTGCCACAACCCTCCCTTCCTCCTCCCAGGCACACAATTTTACTTTTAATTTCAGGAGCTTTTATAAAATAATGAGCTTTTGAAAAAACATGAGCAGATCTAACATCACTTTGGACAGTGAAAATTTAAAATAATAAAAAGCAATCCCATGTTATCCATAAGCCGATCAATCATGCTTCTTTACTTTACTCAATATGTTACAACCTCAATTTGTGTTTTATTAAAACAGAGACTGAAACAGCATTTTTGGCTGAAAAAGATCCCAAGAAGGACTTGTGCATATATGAAAAATTTTGAAATTTTGCGACAGACTCATGACATATTTTCCATAGACCTCTCCCAGTCAGAATCCTCTATAAAGAATAGTTGTGAATTTCCCTTCCTGGTCCTTTTCACACATATTAGGGACCATCAGGGTGCTGGCTGGGGCTGTAGATCAAGACCGTAGTGAAAGGACGGCTGGTGCGGTCTGTGCCTGCTGCTGCTGCCTCTCTGGGCGGCAGCACCAGCCTGGGCTCCGGCCATCCAATAGCAGGCACAATACCACCTGTACACGTCAGGCTGCACGAGGCAGTTCTGAATCTGCTCCCTGGATTGCAGACAGCAGCAGCCTTGGTCCAGGAGCACATGACCGTGAGCATGTACTGAGCACAGGTCCCACCAGCCCATCTTACCACCACACCCCACCTTTCCGGTCCCGAGTTTACTGGGAGATGGCGCAGGGGAGCAGTTGGCCGAAGGGCTCGACTAGGCACCGGGGGAAAGCAGGGTGGTTCGAGGGAGTAGGGGCAATTTAAATCCTGTCTCTACTACCTCCTTTTTCTCCTGCTTTGTCATGAAGTGCGGAAGCTGCCTGGCCAAAACATCGTGACCGTCACTGTCATGTCCCACTTGTTGTTTCTGATGCGTTTTTGCTGCTAATTAAAAATTTATTGTTTCATAGAGTTAAGTGTTTATTTAAGTTTATCAAAAGTTGTACAAAATTTCTAACGGTTCTTAATATTTATCACTGTTGATTAACAGCATATTTTTGCAAATAGTTGTTCAAATTTCTAAACAGAGTTTAACATTTAAATAAAACACTTATTATAATTTAAATATGTTTCTCGGGGTCTATTCATGCAATTTTTAAAAAAATTCTAAGTATAATTTAACTTTTTCAGTCAACACTTGTATTTACTTGTACCAATTTGCACTTAAAGTTATGAAACATTTTTGTAATAAAACATTCTTTGAAGTTTGAGAGCTGTGACTGACTCTTCTTCTGGTTGCAACCTCTGCATAGCAGCTCATTGGGTGAAAGCCTCCACCACAAGCCGTGCTCTGACAGCCCAGCCCTTTTGAAGTGATGCCTCCTGCAGATGAGCCACATCCCTCAGCACAGGATCTTCTGTTTCTATTGGCTCCTCTCCCGGTACGTCAAGGTTCGGATATTCAGCCATGTCATAGCTATGCAGGATGCAGCACACAATGACTATACTTGCTACCCTCTCTGGGGCATATTGGAGGGCACCCACAGACCTGTCAAAGTGCCTCAAGCAACCCTTTAGCATCGTGATGGTCCTCACAACCACCTGACAGGTGAATGCATAATCCTGATTGTACCTCTCCTCTGCTTCGGTCTGTGGGACGCCTTAAGACACCATCAGCCATGACAGCAGGGGAAAAGACACGTTGCCAATTATCCAGCCCTCCGATGGGCCCCCAGCCCCGAGCATGCGCGCAATGAATGAACACATTATGACAGGCACTAGTTTGCTGCGCGTTCACATACAAGATGAACAGCCGGGAGTCACAGACCACCTGGAGATTGAGGGAGTGGAAGCCCTCTCCGTTCATGTAGCTTTGCGGGTTCTGAAGGGGAGCCTTCAGTGCCATGTGAGTTCCGTCGATCACACCCAGCACTCTGGGGAAGCCAGCAATTCAGTAATAGCCTAATATGCCCTCTGCCTTTGCAACCGCCATCATTCCCAATTTACGGAACACCCCAGCCTATGGAACAGATCTCCCACTGTTCCTTGACTAACATTGCCTCGGATGCCTGGAAGGATCCAGACCCATAGAAGTTGAGGGCCATGATGACATTCATTTCTACAGTTAAGGCTCTGAGGCTTTAAGTCATCATGGAGTGAGTCCCAGGGTGGGCCAATGGCCTCCTTTTTAAAATGTAGCCGATGCACAGTCAGCTCCTCAGACATCTCCTGGAACATCAGCCTAGATGCCTGTATACTCTCTGGGCTGGGTACCTGTGAATGGGATGCTTCACTCTTTGGGCCTCCTGTCTCTGGTTCTCTTCCTCCTGGTGTTCCTCCTCTATTATAATATAAAGCAGGGGCACAGCCAGCTAGAGAGACATCTTTTAATTTTATTTTCAAAATCAAATGTAAAATGGCTTTCTGCAGTGACAAAGGATGTTGATGCCTTCAATGCTTCCTGGATCAGCTGATCTACACTTGCTTCAGTTGACTATCGGTGCCTGAGCGCCTGAAAATCTGATCGCAATTTGTAGACACCCCCTGAACAAGTGCAATTTCAGGATACTCGCATTTGAAATTTAGGACCAGGGCCATGTTTTTGGGCAGAGATGCGTTCAGACGAGGAGGGATCAATAGACGGCCATAAAAGACCAAGAAGATTTGATCATGTTGTATTTACCCACGTAATTCACTTACGCCCAAAATTGTGATTTTTTTTTAGGCCATGTAATAGATTTGCGTCCGGGTTACACATACTTTTGGGCACAAGTACAGAGGAAATTCAAAGCCCATAGTCGAGTCTCCACTTGCTGGGGCTGTCTGGAATGGGGCTCGAAACAGATTCAACTATTTCAGTATACACAGACATTATTCTGGTCTGTGAATTGCTATGCAATTGAATAGGCATATTCCATTACTGGGTATGTGCCTAAATACCATTGACTGTACTCGAGAAATATATTGTTATTATTATTGAAAATGATCACTGTGGGAGGTTTAAATGCGATCTGATCTTGGACTGTTCAGTGACAATTCGCTGGAGTGAACTTTTGTGCAGTGAATTATCACATAGCTCACCAGTAAAATTAACATTCACACTCACAGGATAAAATGTTTTGAATAGACATGATATTCATAATTACTGTTATTTTTAATCGATGAAACACTTATAAGTAAATTATCTTCCCTTATTACAGTAGTTCATTTTATCAGCTGGCACTTTTCTGCAACAGTACACTCCCAAGAGCTATACATGAGGAGAGAGCTGTGAAATGATTTGTCCTTCCTCACAGATGAAGCCATACTTACTCAGCGAGGGAACTGGGACTACTCTTCCCACTAATCCCTCAGTGCCTCTGTCTAAAGTCCATTCCACTAAACTGTCAGATTTAATAGATGAGGCCACGCTGCCCCATATGCGACTTGTTCATCAGTGAGTCAGAGTTGGTGTGAACTTTTAACTCCACAACTTGGTGTAAACACACACACAAATAACTGTTGAAAATGAACATCTGTTACTGCAAGGAAATGAAACCCACATTTATTGCCTGAGTTGTATATATCACGCAGTGAGACCGGGAATGATACTGCGGGAATGGTGCAGGCGGGGTTTAAAATCGCTCCCCGCACACAATTTTAACTGGCTGCATGTCAGGCACTCACCCAGGACAAGTGGGGTCCTTATTAAAAAGTCAAAGTCACACTCCGATGACATCACGCCCATTCCCAATGCATTTTAACTCCAAATCGCGATACCCCACCCATTCTCGGACCCGCCAGAAAGACCTAGTGGGATTGGTGTCTGAGAGCTCCTGAAGCACTATAAAAGGGGGCTCTCAGCTGCAGCTCACTGGATCACAGGATCTTTTGCTGTCTGGTTTTCCAGGAGTGTTTCCAAGTTCCAGATTGCAACTTCTATACATTTGGTGTCTTACAGATCTTTGGTCAGCTTTCTCTACTTACTATGGAAGCCATTCTTGCATTTTTCTTCAGGATGATCAGCCACCAGAGCCTAGATTTTTCAATCAACTGGCTCCTTTCAGGCTGCTATAGGAGACATCAGCTCCATCTCCCAGGCTGCAGTTCACAGCTGCGTTAAGCAGGTTACCGCGCCCTCTTTGCCAGGGCCGAGCAGGACATCACCTTCCCCACTGATCTCAGCAGTCAATAGGACAGAGCTCATAGCTTTGCAGCAGTGACTGGATTCCTCACATGTCGGGTGTGATTGACTGTACACACGTGGTTATCTATGGCTCATGTTCCGGTGCCCTGATGGAGTTACATCAAGTCTACAGCACAGAAACAGGCCATTCGGCCCGACTGGTCTATGCCGGCATTTATGCTCCACACGAGCCTCCTACCACCCCTCTTTATCTAACCCTGTCAGCATACCCCTCTATTGCTTTCTCCCTCATATACTTATTTAGCTTCCCCTTAAATGCATCTATGCTATTTGGTTCAACTACACCTTGTGGTAGCGTATTCCACATTCCTATCACTCTTTGGGTAAAGAAGTTTCTCCTGAATTCCCAATTGGATTTATTAGTGACTATCTATATTTATGACCTCTAGCTTTGGACTCACCCATAAGTGGAAACATTTTCTCTATGTCCACCCAATCAAACCCTTTCATAATCTTAAAGACCTCCATCAGGCCACCCCTCAGCCTTTTCTTTCCTAGAGAAAAGAGCCCCAGCCTGTTCAACCTTTCCTGATAAGTATATCCTCTCAGTTCAGGTATCATCCTGTGAATCTTTTTTGCACCTTCTCCAGTGCCTCTATCTCCTTTTTATAATATGGAGACCAGAACTGTACACAGTCCTCCAAGTGTGGTCTAAACCAAGAGCCAGCATCATTTGTAAATAGAAATGGATGGATACCACTCTATCAATGCGTAGCTCATGGCTGATTGCAGGAACATCATCATGCAGGTCTGTGCAAGGCACCCAGTAACTTGCCACGATGTTTATATACTCAGACAGTTTACCATCCCCCTGCTATATTACCCTGTGAGGAACTTGACAGGATGGCTGCTGGGACACAAAGGATATCCTCTGCAAACCTGTTTGATGAAACCCCTGTGCTACCTCACCACGCCCATGCAGCACAGAAACAATTGAAGCCAGAGCACAACCAGGATCCTTATAGCGCACAATAGGATTCCCCAGATAGAGTGTCACGCATCATTGTGCTCTGCTGCATATTGCACAACATTGCATTGCAGAGAGGCCTACAGCTGGAGGAGGGAAGAGCAGCAGCAGCAGTCGTCATTAGCCGAGGAAAACTTGGAGGAAGGAAAGGAAGCAGCTGAGGAAGGAGGCCTATATCAGCACCTTGCAGCAAGAGATGCCAGGGATCAGCTTATAGCTCAGCAATTCCACTGAGCTTCTCACACCCCTGCCCGGAGAACTTAGACAGAGCCCTTCTGCATAACAGTCCTTGACACATTCTTTCCCACTCCTTTCATCCTGCATGGAAGAACATTCATACCATTCAGACAACGTGTCTACCAATTACATTCTTACCATGCAGATTCAGTGGGGGTAACTTTGACTTTTGGCGATAGTGTAAAATGGGCAATATCGGATCAGCTGCCCGTTGTACATCTCTCCCGATTTTTATTTAATTTGACTTTAATGGGAACAAAAATCAGGAGAGGTGTATAATGGGTGATCAATCCGATATTACCCATTTTACACAATCGCCAGAGGTGCAGAAGAAGCAAGATGGAATTGGAATGGGGAGGTACTGAATGGAAAGGGAAGTGTGTGTGATGTGAAGTGAGCAAGGATTGGTGAGAATAGTTGGTGGTTCAGCAAGTGATACTATGGTGAGAAGAGAATGATGCTATTGTATGGTGTGAAGAGGGGAAAGGAAGTGAGTGTTTGGAATGAACAAGAGAGGTGTTTTAGTGTGCCATTGTGATTGTATATTGAAGGATGTGATAGGGGGAGGTAATAGTGGAGAGTGGTGGAGGAAGGGGTGAGAGGAGTGTTGTGAGGTGCTGTTGAGAGAGGTGGAGAGGTGTACTCACCCTTGCTGCTCATGAGGTCAATAACCTCTTTTTACATTGACGTGAGGGAGATGCTGCTAGCACTGACCCTTTCAGCCACCTCTGTCCAAGCCTGCTTGACAGTGGACTTGGGGATGCTCCTGCAGGTGCTGGGGAAGAGTACCTCCCTCCTGGCCTTCACTTCCTCCACAAGGACATCCAGGGAGGCATCATGAAAGTGTGGGGCAGCCCTATGACTCATCTCTGCAACCAACATGTCTTCCACAGTTGCACAGTAAGAAATCCAAGCAGGGGAGGCAACCTCACTAAGAGGAATTGCTAAATTATGCTCCTTCCTCAAGTAATATGTTCAGATGCCTACAAGGAGAGATGTATTCTTAGATCTAGTTCTGAGTAACAAAATAGATCAAGTGGTTGAGTTAAATGTGGGCGAGAACATTGTGAGTAGTGACCATATTATCATAAGGATTAATGCAAAAATAGAAGAAGGAGGGAAAGTTAGCACTAAAACAATGGCATCAAATTAGAATAGGACAGATTTTAGAAAGATGAGAGGATAATTTAAACTTTTAGTAGAGGATAAATAGGAATTGGCAGAGATATTTAACATATACTTTACTTCAGTATTTACAAAAGAGAAGGATAAATCCCAAATTGTTTAAAAGCGAGATGAGAAAAATTAGAATAAATAGAAAGTATTAGAGAAGTTGGTTAAGTTAAAGAAGGACAAAATGCCAGGATAAATCCAAGGATCCTGAAGGAAATGGGAGAAGAAACAGAGAAGGCCCGAAATCATATTTCAGGGTTCTATTGAGTGTGGATGTGTGATGAAGGGCTGGAGAGTACCTGTAATACCTATCATCAAAAAGAGAAACAGTACTAACTTGAGCTCAGGATCAAACAGCACAGCAAAATGGTACACCATCAGGCCAAGCCTAAATGAGTAGCTGGGGAGGGGGATGCATCCTGGGGTAAGTGTATGGAATTTCTGGCAGGAGTTTAATGGGATGTCTTTTGTCTGATCAGTATTTAAAGTGCTGGCTGTGAGATTGTGGGTAATACTTCTATAAATCTATTTCACCTGCCACTTTATACATGCCATATGAAATTCACGTCATCTGCACAGATTTTATTCTCCTCCAGCAATTTAAATCTAATTTCAACCAGTATTCGTTGTGTGTGTTTATGTTGGATCACAGAGCAGAAAAATCATTTTGGTTCCATGACTCACTAAGTAAATTATGCTGTTCTAGAGATGGCCCCTTGAATCTAATCCTTAATCTCCGTTTAGGAATTTTCAGGATGGTTGCCATTCTGAAGGGAGTTGAGAGGAAACTCACATACAACAGTGAGGAATATGAAGCATACTCTGTTTATAATTGCATGGAATTACTTGGAATGTATAGCACAGAACAGGCCATTCGGCCCAACAGGTCTATGCTGGAGTTTATGCTCCACACAAGCTCCCTCCCTACTTCATCTAACCCTATCAGCATAGCCTTCTATTCCTATCTCCCTCATGTGTTTAGCTAGCTTTCCCGTTAATGCATCTATGCTAGTCACTTCTTGTGGCAGCGTGTTCCACATTCCAACCACTCTCTGGGTAATGATGTTTCTCCTGAATTCCCTATTGGATTTATTATAAACATCTTCTCCATGTCTACCCTATCAAACCCTTTCATAATCTTAAAGGACTCTATCAGGTCACCCCTCAGTCTTCTTCTTTCTAGAGAAAGAAGCCCCAGCCTGCTCAATCTTTCCTGATAGGTATAACCTCTCAGTTCTGGTATCATCCTGGTAAATCTTTTTTGCACCTTCCCCAGTGCCTCTGTATCCTTTCTTTAATATGGAGACCAGAACTGTTCACTCCAAGTACTCAAAGTGTGGTCTAACCAAGGTTCTACACAAGTTTAACATAACTTCTGATTTTCAATTCTACCCCTCTAGAAATGAACCAGAGTGCTTGGTTTGCTTTTTTATGGCCATATTAACCTGCGTTGCTACTTTTAGTGATTTGAGTATCTGTACCCCCAGATCCCGCTGCTCCTCTACCCCATTTAGACTCTTATTATCCAAGCAGTATGTGGCCCCCTTATTCTTCCTACCAAATTGTAATACCTCAGCTTATCTATATTGAAATTCATTTGCCAATTATGTGCCCATTCCGCAAGTTTATTAATGTCTTCCCGCACTTTGTTGCGGTGCTCCTCGGTATTAATTATACCCCCAATTTGATGTCATCCGCAAATTTTGAAATTGCGCTTCCGATTCCAGAGTCCAAATCATTTATGCAAATGAAGAACAGTGGTTCCAGCACCGATACTTGTGGAACACCACTTCCTACCTTTTGCCAGTCTGAGTAACTACCTTTAACCTCTACAATCTGTTTTATAGCCAGCTTGCTATCCATTCTGCTACTTGTCCCCTGACTCTACATGCTCTGATCTTAGTCATGAGTCTGCTATACAGTATTTTATCGAAGGCCTTTTAAAAATCCAAATATATTACATCTACTACATTACCCTTGTCTACTCTTTCTGCTACTTCTTCAAAGAACTCAATAAGGCTGGGCAAGCATGACCTTCCCTTTTGAAATCCGTGCTGACTATTCTTTATTATATTTTTGGTTTCTAGATGTTTTTCTATTTTATCTTTTTGAGTAAGGATTCCATTACCTTTCCCACCACCGATGTTAAGCTAATTGTTCTATAGTTTCCTGGGCTGGTTCAATCTCCCCTTTTAAATATAGGAATCACATTAGCTGACGGCAGTCCTCTGGCACTATTCCCTTTACTAATGAATTTTTATCTATCTGTAATACTGCCTCAGCTATCTCTTCCCTAACGTCTTTTAACATGCATGGTTGCAATCCATCTGGATTAGGGGTTTTAATCCTCTAAGTTTGATTAGTTTATCAATTATCTTCCCCCTTTCTATCTTAAAAGTCTTTGTATCTTTTTTAATCTCTTCTTCTAATATCATGGCCACCGTGTTAGCCTTCTTGGTTAATACTGAGGCAAAGTAATTATTTAATATTTCTGCCATTTCGCTGTCATTACCTGTGAGTTTATCGTGTGTGGCCCTATCCCTACCCTGATTTTTCTTGTTATTTATGTGTCTGTAGAATACTTTACTATTGCTTTTATGATTTAATTTCGTAGTTTCTCTTTGCCTTCCGAATTGTTTTTTTTAAACTTCTTTCCCAATCTCTTCATATTCCCTTTTGTCATCCTCCCCTTTGTTGTCTATACTTGGTGTATGCCTTTTTCTTTAGTTTTAATTTTGCCCTTATTTCTTTATTCACCCATGGTGTATCATTACTGGCTAGTTTGTTCTTGCTTTTTAGTGGGATATATTTCTCCTGGACTCTATTGGTCACAGATTTATTGTCCTTGTAAAAAAAATTGAAAGTAAACAAAAAACCCAAGCAACATAAATAGGATATGTTTTCAGGTAGCTGTAGAATATGATTTGTATCTGCACTATTGAGGCTGACCACAATCTATTCTTAACTATTTGTGAGCCATCAGGACAGCCTTATTTATGGAATATACAGGCTGCTTCCTGTCCATCCAGGCTACATCCTCTGTTTGCAGCATTAATATGCTGTAAGGAAATGGACTAACTTGCACCAATAAATATCTGAAATATGTTCAGTGTTTCATCTCTTGTAATGGCGAGTATTGACTGAAAGTGATTTAAACAGCACCTTCTACAAAAGTTTCATACTAATTCATCATTACTGGGAATTAACACAGACTCCGTCAAGCAGGATATAAATCAATAGGATATCATTTTAGAAGTGTTATTTTGTTACTGTTCCTGTGTGGAACTGTCAGTCTGTGAAGCATGCCACTGAGAAAGTAATAGTTGATGTGCTGACCTTGTGTAAATTCCTCTGCTCACCAAGGTGAGAGATGTTAGAGATGGAAAATGGAACATTTTCTCACTCAGACATTCGCTGTCAGTATCAAATATTCCCAACTCAGGTACTTCCCAGTTAATAGATGTAGAGTAAATCTCTCTCCACTCCAACAATGAGGCACGATCTAAATCTGAAAAGAGTACGCCTGCTGCACTAAGGTGACATTTTTAATGTCCCTCACCGATCCTCTGAAGTGAGATTGCCAATTTAATACCAATTAATGCCAACCTAGGGCCAGTTTTGTGCTGTGGGTTCATACTCACTAAAAAAACAAGAGTTGAACTGAAGGGGGTAATTTTCCAAATTTGTAACACTGGCATAGTAGATCCTTGCCCATCAGCTGCATCTATTGGGAAACTGAGGGCTGGTGGGTGAGCTGTTACACTGGTAGCATGAACATGATAAATTGGCCATAAAATCTTTTACAAGCTCGCAGACTCCCACAGTTTCATGGATTGTACTTTTTTCTTACCATTTTCCTGTAAAATCTCCATCTGTTTTCTCCATCTTTGTTGTATCTTCTAATTTGCTGACTAGGGTTTCTGAACTAGCTATTTTCTTCTGCCAAGGTTTTCCCTCATCTGTGATTGGCAAGACCCTTGATCTTCATTTGCCCCAATTCTTGTGGCTCACTCTCAGCCCTTCTCACAACAAGAACTGTGTCCCTGTCCTCACCTTCTATTCCACGAACCTCCCCATCTGACAGTTCAGCTGTCATTTCTGCCACCAGCAAAATGATCCCAGCACAAAGCACATTTTCCCTTCCTCTCTCCTGCTGTCCTTATTTTCCAGAAGGATTGTTGACATTCTTGTTTATTCTTCTATCACTCTACTTTTGGCTGCCCTTCTCCAACCATTCTCAAATGGAACCACAGCACCTTCCTATTCACTTCTTCCCACACCATTGTTGAAAATCCCAAACACTCTTTGCACACGGTCTTTTCTATGTTGGTGAAACCAAATATAGACTGGCTAAATGCTTTGTTGAGCATCTTTGTTCTGTCCACTAGCATAACCCTGATTTCTGCGTGACTCACCAATTAAACTCTCATTCTTACGCCAGTGCTACTGCTTTTAACTTCCTATATTGCTCCAGCCAAGCTCAACGCAAACTGCAAAAGCAGAATGCCATTTTCTTCCTGGGCACCTTTGGTCTGAAGAAGTAACAACTTCAGACATTTGTTATCTCCCACATTTTCCAACCAGTTTCCCCCTTCACATTCCACTTTGTTTCTTACATATTGGAAGTATTTTAGTTACCTTCTGTCTCTCTAATGCCTTTTCACCACCTAACAGATGACCTTTGTAAACGTTATCTTTTTCTACCTTTTCTTTTAAAAAAAGTCTGTTCACAGACAACTAAATCCATTAGCTGCCTTTTTATATTAATTGCATCTACCTCTTGTTCTCTTCAGTCGTTGTTTTGGTCAGACCTATAAAGTAGATCTATTGCTTTCTTTATTTCAGTTCTGATGCTATATCTCCATCTGAAACGTCAGGTTCCACATGTACACCCAGCTCTACCTCACCACCACCTCTCTCGACCCCCGCACTGTCCCTGATTTGTCACACTGCTTGTCCGACATCCAGTTCTGGATGAGCAAAAATTTCCTCCAACTAAACATTGGGAAGGCTAAAGCCATTGTCTTCAGTCCCTGCCACAAACTCCATTCCCTAGCCACCGACTCCATCCTCTCCCTAGCCACTGCCTGAGGCTGAACCAGACCGTTCGTAGCCTTGGAGTCCTATTTGACCCTGAGATGAGCTTCCAACCACATAACCACTCCATCACCAAGACTGTCTATTTCCACCTCCGTAAACAGCGCCCGTATTTTTAAAAATTTTTTTTATTCGTTCATGGGATGTGGGTGTCACTGGCGAGGCCAGCATTTATTGCCCATCCCTAATTGCCCTCGAGAAGGTGGTGGTGAGCCGCCTTCTTGAACCGCTGCAGTCCGTGTGGTTCTCCCACAGTGCTGTTAGGTAGGGAGTTCCAGGATTTTGACCCAGCGACAATGAAGGAACGGCGATATATTTCCAAGTCGGGATGGTATGTGACTTGGAGGGGAACGTGCAGGTGGTGTTGTTCCTATGTGCCTGCTGCTCTTGTCCTTCTAGGTGGTAGAGGTCGCAGGTTTGGAAGGTGCTGTCGAAGAAGCCTTGGCGAATTGCTGCAGTGCATCCTGTGGATGGTACACACTGCAGCCACAGTGCGCCGGTGGTGAAGGGAGTGAATGTTTAGGGTGGTGGATGGGGTGCCAATCAAGCGGGCTGCTTTATCTTGGATGGTGTCGAGCTTCTTGAGTGTTGTTGGAGCTGCACTCATCCAAGCAAGTGGAGAGTATTCCATCACACTCCTGACTTGTGCCTTGTAGATGGTGGAAAGGCTTTGGGGAGTCAGGAGGTGAGTCACTCGCCACAGAATACCCAACCTCTGACCTGCTCTCGTAGCCACAGTATTTATATGGCTGGTCCAGTTAAGTTTCTGGTCAATGGTGACCCCCAGGATGTTGATGGTGGGGGATTCAGCGATGGTAATGCCGTTGAATGTCAAGGGGAGGTGGTTAGACTCTCTCTTGTTGGAGATGGTCATTGCCTGGCACTTATCTGGCGCGAAAGTTACTTGCCACTTATGAGCCCAAGCCTGGATGTTGTCCAGGTCTTGCTGCACGCGGGCTCGGACTGCTTCATTATTTGAGGGGTTGCGAATGGAACTGAACACTGTGCAGTCATCAGCAAACATCCCCATTTCTGACCTTATGATGGAGGGAAGGTCATTGATGAAGCAGCTGAAGATGGTTGGGCCTAGGACACTGCCCTGAGGAACTCCTGCAGCAATGTCCTGGGGCTGAGATGATTGGCCTCCAACAACCACGACCATCTTCCTTTGTGCTAGGTATGACTCCAGCCACTGGAGAGTTTTCCCCCCGATTCCCATTGACTTCAATTTTACTAGGGCTCCTTGGTGCCACACTCGGTCAAATGCTGCCTTGATGTCAAGGGCAGTCACTCTCACCTCACCTCTGGAATTCAGCTCTTTTGTCCATGTTTGGACCAAGGCTGTAATGAGGTCTGGAGCAGAGTGGTCCTGGCGGAACCCAAACTGAGCATCGGTGAGCAGGTTATTGGTGAGTAAGTGCCGCTTGATAGCACTGTCGACGGCACCTTCCATCACTTTGCTGATGATTGAGAGTAGACTGATGGGGCGGTAATTGGCCGGATTGGATTTGTCCTGCTTTTTGTGGACAGGACATACCTGGGCAATTTTCCACATTGTCGGGTAGATGCCAGTGTTGTAGCTGTACTGGAACAGCTTGGCTAGAGGCGCAGCTAGTTCTGGAGCACAAATCTTCAGCACTGCAGCTGGGATGTTGTCGGGGCCCATAGCCTTTGCTGTATCCAGTGCACTGAGCCGTTTCTTGATATCACGTGGAGTGAATCGAATTGGCCGAAGACTGGCTTCCGTGATGGTGGGGATATCGGGAGGAGGCAGAGATGGATCATCCACTCGGCACTTCTGGCTGAAGATGGTTGCAAACGCCCCTGCCTTAGCTCATCTGCTGCTGAAAACTTCATCCATGCCTTTGTTACCTCTAGACTTGACTATTCCAATGCTGTCCTGGCTGGGCTCCCATCTTCCACCCTCCAAAAACTTGTGCTGATCCAAAACTCTGCTGCCTGTATCCTAACTTGCACCAAGTCCCATACACCCTTCACCTCTGCTCGCTGACCTACATTGGCTCCCGGTCCGGCGATGCCTCGACTGTAAAATTCACATCCTGGTTTTCAAATCCCTCCACGGCCTTGCCTCTCCCTATATCTGTAACCTTCTCCAGCCCTATAACCCTCTGAGATCTCTGCCCTCCTCCAATTCTTGCCTCTTATGCATCCCCGATTTTAATCACTCCACCGTTGGCGGCCGTGCCTTCAACTGCCTAGGCCCTAAGCTCTGGAATTCCTAACCCTAATCTTCTCCATCTCTCTACCTCTCTGTCCTCCTTTAAGATGTTCCTTAAAACCTACCTCTTTGACCAAACTTTTGGTCACCTGTCCTAATATCTCCTTGTGTGGCTCGGTGTCAAATCTTGTTTGATAATCTTTCCTGTGAAGTGCCTTGGAATGTTTTACTACTTTAAAGGCACTATTTAAATGCAAAGCTGTTGTTGAAACATTAACCTGTCTTTTCTCTTTTCAGATGCTCGCTGATTTTGGTGTTTATTTCTGGAATTTTCTTTGTTTATTTCAGTAAATGAATTGCAATTGTCCAAGCTCATTCCACATAACATCATTACAACAAACTAATACTTTTGTCCCTTCTAGTTTTAATTGCTCAACCTATAGCATCTTTTTTATATCTTAATTAAACTATTTGTAACAACTTTCAGAGAAGTAATATTTTATCTTGGTTCCTGAATGCTCAGGATTAAGCTTGGAACTGAAATGTTATTTGATGGTAGTGTTGTTTGTGTAGACTTCCATCAACAGGCATTGCTATTCTGCTCGTTATGGGAGTTGGCCATTTGCTGCTAAAGTATTGGAGGGAGTCAGTCTGTGGTTGGAACTGAGGCTATATTGCAGAGGGACCCACCCAGCTCTGACACGTGGCCTTGGAGTGAAAATAAATTAACATTGTCTTTTCTCTGCTTCCTAATATGGTTTAAAAATGAGATTTCTTGAATTATGGACTCAGTCTTTCAACCATACATTATACACTAACTTATTTGACTATTGGAGTTGTCTTAAATTGCATTTTATTGAGAAACACGTGCTGTATAATATTCAGAATAACCAGTGAACAACCAAAGATCCTGGCATTTTTCAGCTGAACCCTTTCAAGAAGTTGAATAAAATTTTCTGAATTGCTTCATATTGTCATCTTCTGGTAAAATAATACTTTGAATTAATGCTGAAAATTTAATATAGCATGTTTTATCATTAATAAATAAGATAAGCAAACCACTTTTTCTAGATAATACTGATGCTTAACATTCCATATTTCATCATTATTAATTGCCTTCCGCATGTTTCACAGAAGCGTTTGTGATATTTTCAAAATTAAAGCCACTTTTCACCTGTACAGAAAGCCTTGTGGATAAATCGTACACAAGCAAGGTTCCCCAACCATGAGGCTGAAACCATAAAACATAGGTCCGATCAATAATAGATTTTGAGAACACAAATTATGGTTACCCAAATTGGAAAAAAATGAGTTCTCTACAGGACAGTAAAACTTCACACTGCGAGGTCAGGCACAGATTGTTTCAGAGAAGGCTGAACTGACCATGCTTCTCAGGAAGACGAATACCCAAATACACAGCATCCAGGCACAAATTAATCCAATTTCATTTGCATCTTTTAAGTGATAGTAATCAAAAAAAAATAAAGGGACTGATTTTCTTGCTCTTGTTGCACAGCAGACTCTAACTGCAGTCATTAGGATGCAGGACGAGCTGGCTCAACTACCTTTCCTTGCCCCTTTGTTGACTGACAATGCAAATGGTTCCCTCTGCTCAAGTACCGTCATGCTATTCTTCAAAACTAGTATCATCAGCCCCCTGCTCAAAAATCCCAACCACCACCCTGCTGACCTCTCCATCTTTCCTTTCCTCTGCAAGTTCCTTAAACATATTGTCACATCCCAATTCCCTGTTCGTCACTCCCACAACTCTCAGTTGCTTCAGTCTGGTTTCCACTCCGCCCACAGCATTGAGACTGTCCTGGTTAAGTTCATGAATAGCATTCTCCATAGCACATTATCCTTCCTTGTCTTCTCCATGGCGTTTGACACAATCAATTAAACCATCCTCCTCCACCACCCTTCCTCCATTGTCCATTTCTAAGGGAATGCCCTTGAATGGTTCCACTCCTACGTACCAGCAAGTGCATTTCCAACAATAACTTCTCCTTCAACCTTTGATGTACCGTCGGGTTCTACCTTTGCCCTGCCCACCTTTTCCTCATCTATATGCTGCCCTCATAAGTCAGTTTACATATGTATGCTGATGACACCCAGCTGTACCTCTCCACCACTTTCCTTGACTCCATGATTATATCTGTGCCAACAGACTGCCTATCAGCGATCAAATCAAGGATGAGATAAATTTTCCTCTGAATGTTGGGGAGACTGAAGCCATTATATTCGACCCTGCCAAAAACTTCGTATCCTCCCTATTGATTCCACCTCCCTCGCCAACTGTTTACTAAGGCTGCATCATTAGCTGCGCAACCTTGGTGCCCTGTTTAATGCAGAGCTGAGTTTCAAACCCCATTTCCTAGCTCCACAATATCACCTAACTCCACCCCTACCTCACTCCACCACTGTAAAGTCCCTTATCCATGCATTGGTCACCTCCAGATAGGACTTCTGACCGACCTCCCAGGCTCCACTCTACACAAACTCAACTCATCTAAAACTTTGTCACTCACATCCTGAACTGCGCTAAATCCCGCTTCCCATCACTTCAATCCATGACAACCTTCAATAACTTCTATAACACAACAATTTCAAACTCCATACTCTCATCTACAAAACTCTGACCATTTGTGACAATCCTGACCTCCAAGAAAGTACAGTGAATAAAGTCCTGTGATCCGATAAGTGCGCTAGAAAAATGGGAAAAAACAACTCACTTAATGTATAGTATTAAATCCCTTAAAAAATACCAACAAACCAAATATACTAATGCCTCATTTGCAGCACTGTATATTCAGGCTGTAATGTGAAACAGTTTTAAAATACTATTATTAATGCTGCCACTTGTGAACTGAAGAGGAATGACACGTGTTCTGGATTTACTGAACCGAATAAAGGTTTTGCTGCACATGAAGTTACTGTAGCACAGTGTAAACTCCCAACATTAGATTTATCATGGGAATGTCCTCATGAGTAATGCAGAGTAAGTGACTCTTCCTGAAAAGGATTTTACAATGAGCTGCTTTTGAACTGAAGTTTTGTTCTCAACCACCCTTTAAAGCAGTTGAAGCATGACTGCTGGAAATATGAAAATTGTTAACAGCAACTCAGAGTCCATATTTTACAAAGTAATGAGACTGTTCTGTGCAGGGGGAAAAAAGCTCAGAAGTGCATTCCATTTCAGTAGAGTCATGTTTCACCAAAGGAAAAGTAAACAGCATGAGACAGCGGAGTCTCAGATGACTGCATACCACTGGATACAAATACTTTCTAAATTATAGGCAATAAAGTGGGAACTGTGTAAGAGAACCAGATGGTTTGTCTTGTAGTGCCTGAAATGAAGAGAAATAAGGATACCCTAAGGTATATACAATGAAAGCAATTATAAAAAGAGATGAGCCTGAAGCCGGGAAGACGCACTATAAACTGCTGAGAAAACAAGTCACTGACTACAGTCAGGGATCCAACTTCTTCACTTTCAGGTACCTCAAAAACACTGCATTCAGCTACAGAATTCATCCTGCATTAGAGCAGTAACACCACCCGCGATAGGGACTATCACTGCTGGGAGGGAGGGAGATACTTTGCTAATTTAATCTTTAAAAGGCTGCAGCCAGTTCAAAGGGCATCAGTTTTTGAGTGGCAGAAAGGACGAGTTCAGGAATGACTCAAGAAGCAGCAGTCTTGAGCATGGGTGGGGGCGGGGGGGTTGGAGGGGGGAGGGGTCAGCAGCACAAAGGGCTCCCAGATTCTCAGGCCAGAATTTCCTCAGTCCTGGCTTGGGTTCCATTGAGTGGCTGGTATATCAGGAGAAAATGTGAGTAGCAGCCTCCTGAGGCCCGCCTGCAGGTTCAGGCCTTGGGTATTAGCCTGGACCCCGACAAAAATTAAAACTTTCTTGCAACAGATCAGCCCCCAGTAGGTCCTGTTGGGCAGGAGCTGACTAGGTACTTGCAAGTGGCTGCCCCAATATCCACCCTTGCCTGGTCTGGCAGCCCCCCCAAGATGCATCTATGGTGCCACAGGTTTTACTTAAATGGGGACCTCCCCCTGAGCCTGGATGCTCTGATGAAGTCAGCAGCAAAGGCTTCCAACAGGCGGATCCCAGAACTTACATCAGGCCTGCAGATTTTCGGGCCGCACATATATGCAAAGGTTTTGAGACCAGTCCATCAACCTTTAGGAGTCGCATCGTGCCATACATTCAAATTTCAGTTTCGCAATTTTTTTTTTAAAAAGCATAAAATGAAAAAGAAAGCCTGTCATGTCCTGCTGGATTCATTTGGCCTTGGGGAACAGCTGTGGATTTATAATCAGTCGCTAGTCCAAAGAGAAGCTTCCCCAGCAATTAGCCTCTAACTGACCTTAGGATATGCCCAAGAACAAAATTAGCCTCTAATTGACCTGACGATGTGCCCAGTTATAGCAATTACATTTTATGCTGTTAAGGGAATATATCAGGTTGCACACAACTCCACTTTAGCAGCAGGATAATATATTGGCCTGGACTTTCTGATCTGGAGGGAATTTCAGTAGTATTTCTGGTCCCAGCGGGTGGCCTGCCATGGGTCCGCGGTGGTGGTGGGGGCGCAGGGAGAGAATTGCTGTCAGACTTGCTGCGGAATAGCGCTGCCAGCAGTGCCGGTTAAAAGGGAAAAAGTTGATTTCACTTACTTTTTTTTTAAGCAGTTGCCAGTTTTCATAGTACAGTCAATTGCTTTGAGGCCTTTAAATTATAAATCTCCTCCTGTCTCCTTAGCAATGCTGGATGTCAAGAGTATTGGTAGCCCTAATGCCTGGGCCCCAATATTTTCCGGGAGACAGGGAGGGAGTGGGGGTATGTGTTTGCGGCTGGAAAATCCAGAAATGCCGGCAACGCGGAGGATCTGCCGAATTTAACGGCTCATTATCAATTTTTTTACTCCATTTCCCACCCGACAGCTGGGCAGGTTGAGAGGCTGGCCGGCTGCATGGCGGGACACTCTGCCGTACAAGGCTGCAACCGGGGTCCATTGGGGATGGTACCCGGCAATCAGAAAGGATCGGGGCATAGTGATGGGGAAAATCGGCAGATCGCGGACAGGGAGGCAGATCATGGAGAGGTCAGCAGATCGCGGCAGAAGATTTACTTGGGGGGCCAGGGGGGGGAAGCACTCCTGCTCTTCCTGGCCTGCAAGCAGGGCTGCAAAAGCACGTTCCTGCTGGATTCGGCATCTCCCGCCTCCCTTTAGTTGCCAGGTTTCCTGAGCCTTTAGAAACCTGGCCCGCAGCCGTTAAATTCAAATGGCTCCCAAAATATGAGGAACGGAGCCTCATTTAAATATTATAATCATGCACCTGCCTCTCCAGAGCAGGTTACTTGGATGCCCCCCAGCTTACCACAGTTAAACTGGAAGTAGGTTGGGGTCGGGTTTCACATTTACCAATTTAACTCCCCCGACCCTCTCCCGCCCTTCGTGAGGTGGGGTGGGGGGGGGGATGGGGGAAGAGAGGGAGGGGGTTAAAATTACCCCACTGGTGTTTATTGATGACAAATACGTAGGATGGGGTATAGCTGTCATTAATATTACTTTGAATATATCTGCCCAAATATGGGTATGTGTATTCAACAGAAAGGCTCTCCTCCACATTTCCTGCTCACTCAACCACCCACCCAGAAGACGTCCCAAAACATTTCTGAAAATGCGGACCAATGTACAGTATATGGTATAATGCTCCAGTCTTTATAAAACAATGTATCCTCTGAGCAACACCACGAGAGATTTACTAGAGTGGATAACAATTCTAGAGGCACAGGCTGATATGTAGTTAAATGAAAATTTGAGATAAAATAATTCCTATAATTGATTTTTAATATTAATGCACACTGCATTCTTTCTTTCTCTCAAACTAAAGTGCTGTACAGAAGCTACCTATTGGGACCAGTATTTGCATTAAATGAACTGCTGAGTGGCACCGACCACATAAACTGTAGGTTACAAGCGAGGGTTGCATAAACCAGAAGCTCCCCCATCTACTTATACAATAAGTTTGACATAATTCAAGAGTTTGAGTGAGTATTTTTTCCAAATTTGGGCAAATTTGGGTAATATTCTGGCATGGGTGGAGGATTGGTTATCTAACAGGAAGCAGAGAGTTGGGATAAATGGTACATTCTCAGACTGGCAACCAGTAGCCAGTGGTGTTCCGCAGGGGTCGGTGCTGGGTCCCCAACTCTTTACAATCTATATTAACGATTTGGAGGAGGGGACCGAGTGTAACATATCAAAGTTTGCAGATGATACAAAGATGGGAGGGAAAGTAGAGAGTGAGGAGGACATAAAAAACCTACAAGGGGATATAGACAGGCTGGGAGAGTGGGCGGAGATTTGGCAGATGCAATACAATGTTGGAAAATGTGAGGTTATGCACTTTGGCAGGAAAAATCGGAGAGCAAATTATTATCTCAATGGCAAGAAACTGGAAAGTACTGCAGTACAAAGGGATCTGGGGGTCCTAGTGCAAGAAAATCAAAAGGTTAGTATGCAGGTGCAGCAGGTGATCAAGAAGGCCAACGGAATGTTGGCTTTTATTGCTAGGGGGATAGAATATAAAAACAGGGAGGTATTGCTGCAGTTATATAAGGTATTAGTGAGACCGCACCTGGAATACTGCATACAGTTTTGGTGTCCATACTTAAGAAAAGACATACTTGCTCTCGAGGCAGTACAAAGTAGGTTCACTCGGTTAATCCCGGGGATGAGGGGGCGGACATATGAGGAGAGGTTGAGTAGATTGGGACTCTACTCATTGGAGTTCAGAAGAATGAGAGGCGATCTTATTGAAACATATAAGATTGTGAAGGGGCTTGATTGGGTGGATGCGGTAAGGATGTTCCCAAGGATGGGTGAAACTAGAACGAGGGGGCATAATCTTAGAATAAGGGGCTGCTCTTTCAAAACTGAGATGAGGAGAAACTTCTTCACTCAGAGGGTGGTAGGTCTGTGGAATTTGCTGCCCCAGGAAGCTGTGGAAGCTACATCATTAAATAAATTTAAAACAGAAATAGACAGTTTCCTAGAAGTAAAGGGAATTAGGGGTTACGGGGAGCGGGCAGGAAATTGGACATGACTTTAGATTTGAGGTTAGGACCAGATCAGCCATGATCTTATTGAATGGCGGAGCAGGCTCGAGGGGCCGATTGGCCTACTCCTGCTCCTAGTTCTTATGTTCTTATGTTCTTATTTACCTATAAGAATTTAGTGAGAAGCTAAAGAGCGAAACATTTGATGACATCGTATTTCCTTGCAATTTCTGCCGCTGTGCCCATCGTAACTTTGTCGAGAGTGTGGCGTAAACCCTGTTTACGCACAAACGAAGTCTCTGCCGCACTTCCGACGAAGTTACTGCAGCACAATTGCAGAAAGTTTAAAAAAATTCAGGGCCATCATGTAAACCGGCCAAAAATTAGGGAGCCAAAAAAACCCAGTTTAAGATTAAATTAAATTCACAAAAACAAAAATTGTCGCATAAACATATTAAAATAAATAGGATACATTGGTAATGGATGCATTATCAAAAAATTAATTACTCCTGGGCTGACTTTCTATGGAAAAAAAATCTATCAGAGGTGTCATGGAGACATAAACCATTGATTATAAACTACCCTATTAAACTAAACATGCATTGTGTTGATATTAATATCTACTAGCTACATACAATAAGTGATTGATAGTTTGTTTAAGTCTGCTCATCTGAAAAATGTGTTATTGTTCGTTTGTTTCCTTTATTTCAGGGCTAGACTGCAAAAAACAACAGTATCAAATTGTTTTGTGAATTTGCAGAATTTTTACGTATCTGCTTTCTTAACAAGATAGCTGCAACCAGTTCAGCTGGCAGCTGGCAGCCTTTAAAGGACTCAACACATTTACTTCAATCTAAATGTTTGTTTGCATGGCTGTACTGGAAACTTAGACACATACTGTCCAAAAATAGTATGACATAAGAACATCAAAATTCATAAAATGAATAAAATAAACTATGGTTTGCTACTGTGGAATGTTTAGAGCCTTATTGAAATTCTAGTCTTAACTCCTTAACGTTTCAGCCTCTGGTGCCACTCACCTATATCCTCCCAGTGTAAGCAGACAAACAGCCTCTTAAAGTACGTTATCCATGTGTATGATATTTGCACCATATATATCTCACCATGTTATTACGAGCTTAGGGTCTAGACAGACAGAGTAGATAGAGAGAAACTATTCCCATTGGCAAGAGGATCAAGAACCAGAGGACATAGATTTAATGTGATTGGCAAAAGAACCAAAGGTGACATGAGGAAAAACTTTTTTTTTTAAACACAGCGAGTGGTTAGGATCTGGAAAGCACTGCCAGGGTTGGGGAGGGGGGGTGGAGGCAGATTCAATCATGGCCTTCAAAAGGGGAACTTTTAAAAAATTATTCCTTCATGGGATGTGGGCGTCGCTGGCGAGGCCAGCATTTATTGCCCATCCCTAATTGCCCTGTAGAAGGTGGTGGTGAGCCGCCTTCTTGAACCGCTGTAGTCCGTGTGGTGAAGGTTCTCCCACAGTGCTGTTAGGTAGGGAGTTCCAGGAGTTTGACCCAGCGACGATGAAGGAACGACGATTTATTTCCAAGTCGGGATGGTGTGTTACTTGGAGGGGAACGTGCAGGTGGTGTTGTTCCCATGTGCCTGCTGTCCTTGTCCTTCTAGGTGGTAGAGGTCGCGGGTTTGGGAGGTGCTGTCGAAGAAGCCTTGTCGAGTTGCTGCAGTGCATCCTGTGGATGGTACACACTGCAGCCACAGTACGCCGGTGGTGAAGGGAGTGAATGTTTAGGGTGGTGGATGGGGTGCCAACCAAGCGGGCTGCTTTGTCCTGGATGGTGTCGAGCTTCTTGAGTGTTGTTGGAGCTGCACTCATCCAGGCAAGTGGAGAGTATTCTATCACACTCCTGACTTGTGCCTTGTAGATGGTGGAAAGGCTTTGGGGAGTCACTCGCCGCAGAATACCCAACCTCTGACCTGCTCTTGTTGCCACAGTATTTATGTGGCTGATGCAGTTAAGTTTCTGGTCAATGGTGACCTCCAGGATGTTGATGGTGGGGGATTCGGTGATGGTAATGCCGTTGAATATCAAGGGGAGGTGGTCAGATTCTCTTTTGTTGGAGATGGTCATTGCCTGGCACTTGTCTGGCATGTATGTTGCTTGCCACTTATGAGCCCAACCCTGGATGTTGTCCAGGACTTGCTGCATGCGGGCACGGACTGCTTCATTATCTGAGGGGTTGCGAATGGAACTGAATACTGTGTAATCATCAGCGAACATCCCCATTTCTGACCTTATGATGGAGGGAAGGTCATTGATGAAGCAGCTGAAGATGGTTGGGCTTAGGACACTGCCCTGAGGAACTCCTGCAGCAATGCCCTGGGGCTGAGATGATTGGCCTCCAACAACCACTACCATCTTCCTTTGTGCTAGGTATGACTCCAGCCACTAGAGAGTTTTCCCCCTGATTCCCATTGACTTCAATTTTACTAGGGCTCCTTGGTGCCACACTCGGTCAAATGCTGCCTTGATGTCAAGGGCAGTCACTCTCACCTCACCTCTGGAATTCAGCTCTTTTGTCCATGTTTGGACCAAGGCTGTAATGAGGTCTGGAGCTGAGTGGTCCTGGCGGAACCTAAACTGAGCATCGGTGAGCAGGTTATTGGTGAGTAAGTGTCGCTTGATAGCGCTGTTGACGACACCTTCCATCACTTTGCTGATGATTGAAAGTAGACTGATGGGGCGGTAATTTGCCAGATTGGATTTGTCCTGCTTTTTGTGGACAGGACATACCTGGGCAATTTTCCACATTGTCAGGTAGATGCCAGTGTTGTAGCTGTACTGGAACAGTTTGGCTAGAGGAGGGACTAGTTCTGGAGCACAAGTCTTCAGCACTACAGCCGGGATGTTGTCGGGACCCACACACTTTGCTGTACTCTGCCGTTTCTTGATATCACATGGAGTGAATCGAATTGGCTGAAGACTAGCTTCTGTGATGGTGGGGATAGCGGGAGGAGGCCGAGATGGATTATCCACTCGGCACTTCTGGCTGAAGATGGTTGAAAACACTTCAGCCTTGTCTTTTGCACTCACATGCTGGACTCTGCCATCATTGAGGATGGGGATATTTACAGAGCCTCCTCCTCCCGTTAGTTGTTTAATCGTCCACCACCATTCACAACTGGATGTGGCAGGACTGCAGAGCTTTGCATCTAATCTGTTGATTTGTGGAATCGCTTAGCCCTGTCTACGGCATGCATGTAGTCCTGAGTTGTAGCATCACCGGTGTTGGCACCTCATTTTTAGGTACAGCCTGGTGCTGCTCCTGGCATGCTCTTCTACACTCCTCATTGAACCTGGGTTGATCCCCTGGCCCGTTGGTAATGGTAGAGTGAGGAATATGCCGGGCCATGAGGTTACAGATTGTGCTGGAATACAATTCTGCTGCTGCTGATGGCCCACAGCGCCTCATGGATGCCCAGTTTTGAGCTGCTAGATCTGTTCTGAATCTATCCCATTTAGACACGGCGATAGTGCCACTCAACACGTTGGATGATGTCCTCTGTACAAGGACGGGACTTCATTTCCACAAGGACTGTGTGGTGGTCACTCCTATCAGTACTCATCATGGACAGATGCATCTGCGACAGGTAGATTGGTGAGGACGAGGTCAAGTCGGTTTTTCCCTCGTGTTGGTTTGCTCACCACCTGCCGCATGCCCAGTCTGGCAGCTCTGTCCTTCAGGACTCAGCCAGTAGTGGTGCTACCGAGCCACTCTTGGTGATGGACTTTGAAGTCCCCCACCCAGAGTATATTCTGTGCCCTTGCTACCCTCAGTGCTTCCTCCAAGTGGTGTTCAACATGGAGGAGGACTGATTCATCAGCTGAGGGAGGGCAGTAGGTTTCCTTGCCCATGTTTGACCTGACACCATGAGATTTCATGGGGTCCGGAGTCAACGTTGAGGACTCCCAGGGCCACCCCCTCATGACTGTATATCACTGTACCAGGGTCTGTCCTGCCGGTGGGACAGGATGTACGCAGGGATGGTGATGGAAAAGTCTGGGACATTGGCTGAAAGGTATAGATTCTGTGAGTATGGCTATGTCGGGCTGTTGCTTGACTAGTCTGTGGGACAGCTGTCCAAATTTTGGCACAAGTCCCCAGATGTTCATGAGGAGGACTTTGCTGGGTCAACTGGGCTTGGTTTGCCTTTGTCGTGTCCGGTGCCTAGTGGCTCATCTGGTTTTATTCTTATAACTTTTTTTTAAGCGAGATTTTACAACTGAGTTGCTTGCTAAGCCATTTCAGAATCAACCACATTGGTGTGGGTCTGGAGTCACATATAGGCCAGACCAGGTAAGGACAACAGGTTTCCTTCCCTGAAGGGAATTAGCAAACCAGATGGGTTTTTACAACAATCCAGTAGTTTTATGGACACCATTACTGATGCTCATATTTTAATTCCAGATTTTACTTAATTAATTGAACTTAAATTCCCCAGCTACCATGGCAGGATTTGAACTCATGACTCCAGATTATTAGTCCAGCCTCTGGATTACTAGTCCAGTAACATAACCACTATGCTACCATACCCTGAATAAGTACTTGAAAGGAAAAAAATTTGCAGCGTTACAGGGATAGGGCAGGGGAGTGGGACTGGCTGGATTGCTCTTGCGTAGAGCTGGCGCGGACTTGATGGGCCGAATGGCCTCCTTCCATGCTGTAATCTTTCTATGATTCTATTATATTGTGCGCTGATTTACAAAGCATTTTATTACTTCAGAAACGATAAATGTCAGAGCGCAGCAGTTGTGAATTACATCTCCTGTATGATATCAACACCCCATCTTCTGATATCCACAAAACACTATTTATTTCCAGGATATCTAAATGAAAAAATAAAATGGTCAATCTACCTGTAATATTCTGCATAATGCTTCCTGGGTTTAAATCCACTGCAGGTTGAAGGGATGAAAGTGTCAATCGGTTCTTCTGGAATAGCAAAATTAACTTTGATAGTTTGGTGTTACCAGTGGATTTTTGTATTTACTTTTTTTTCTCCTCCAATCTTCTTCCCTTTGCTCTTGTGATGCTAGGACACAAACACACAAGTATGATCACGGATAGTGAATCTCAATGAAATAATCAGCCAAGACAGCCATCACCACCCAAAGCAGAACTGATCCTCATATAACATGTGCACTTTAAATATGGGTTGTGGGTAGTGATCAGGAGTAGGAAGCCTGGCTGATTTTTTCAATTCTGGTCAGGGATTGCAGGCCAATTTTAGTATTCGGCCCTCCCAGTGCCCTGGCTGGAGGCTGAAATTCCAGAGGGACAACAACAGCTGTGGTAGCATATCTACTCCTGTGTAGTTCAAGTTTCTGACACAAAGAGGGAATCTCCCTGGTGTGCTGAGGTCCCTTCCTTTACATACTGCTAGAGACCTCCTCGCACAATTTTTAATCACACGCTGGGGAGCATGGAGGCCAGGGTGAGGGGATTTCCATAAATGTGCTGTTGCAGCTTCTTAAAGCTGCACCTATACTTCCTGTTGTCTGAAAATTGTTCATTTTGCTGCGTATTGTGTTGAAATGAGCTAGGAATCTGACAATTTCTAGAGATCCCTGTTCATTCTGAGGTAAGTAATGACAAAGAGCATCCCATTTTTGGTAATGAGGGACACCCTGTTCAACAAGCTGTGGTCAGGGAAGAGGTGGCCAAGCAGGTGAGTCTAATTTCTGCTAATAAAGGGGTTATCCTCCCAGATGAGAAAGAAATTCAACACCTTGAAAAAATTTGCCACAGTATGTGACTGGTGTTCTTATCAATGTACTGCAATGGCATGCCTGCACCACATGTACAGTGTGTCCCCTCAACCACTCGCATACTCACATGGGATGCCCCCTTATCCTGTACTCTTCCTATCACTAGTGCAAGGCAACCCAAAGTCAGGCATGATGCACCTTTCAGCTTCTCACTACTCACACTGAGAGGATGGGACCATAACACACTCCCCCAAGACTCATTTGTCTGCTGCATGTTCTTGAACTCTTGTTTAAGGAAGCTGAGTGGCCAATTGCCGAATTCTGGCAGATCTCAGAAACCGTCATCGTTTCAACAATGTGTTCATGATAGCAGGAAAAGGAAGCCCATATTGAAAGTGAGAGGCTGAAAACTGCAGACATTTCCCCCATATCTGACGTGAATGACATGCCTGGAAGAACTGACCTTGGACATAGAGGGCCACCACTCCATGGTCTGTGTTAGAAAGGGGTGTGCAGGTGGTGAACTTGAATCCACAAACTGGAACCATTTCTTCCATCTTTCTCTTCCTTCAAGGAATTGGTGCTTTGTTCACACATTCTGCCAATAGGCAACTTACATGGCTCCACTGCATCAAATCTGTAACTACTGAAAATGTGCTCCAAGGAGTGTCTAGCGGGTTCCAATATATGGTTCTTCCCATTGTGTTTCTACAGAGCCACCTGTGAGGAGCAGTCACAGAGGCAGTCCAATTGGCACCACACTGACTTAGGTATTTCACCTGCTGCAGCCCTTAGCCACAGGGGAAGATTTAGAGTTAGAGCAGGGAACACAGGATAAAAACAGGGAACACATTTGCACTTGAACCTGATGTTGGGGTTTCCTTTCTGTTGTTTGATCTTTCTGTTTGAGCATATGACTGGATGTGCATTCATGGTGGATGAGGTATAGTATGCAGTCATGAAGTTATATTGGTTTGGTGTGACAATTTTTGCAGAACGTGATACGGAAATGCTTGACTGCTGAGGTGCTGAAAATGACCACCATTCCCCATCCCGACTCCAGAGATGGAACACTGCTGTGAGCAATGGTTTTGAGAGATTGGATTTCTGATCTTGCAAAAGTAATGCAAGAATTCCTGCGGTGTTTCATTCTTGGAACAACAAGAGGTAGGATTGGAGAGTGGCCAGAGAATGCAGTGAAAACTCATGGTGGGGAAAGTGGAAAAGGTTCCAGCAGCAGCTGAGGGAGGGAGACAAAAAGTCATATCATGAAGTGAGTTAGGATTCCTGAAAATTGCTAGCATGAACTGAGGTAGGGAAGAGAATGTTGCCACCATGATTTGAGAGGGAAAAGGAGGGAGAAGAAAGCTAACATGAACTGGTGGGAGGAGCTTAGTGGGAGAAAAATGCCAATATAAACAGATGGGGAGGATGTTGGACAGAGTAACAGTTGAGATAACTTTTGAAGAAGCTGAGGAGGTCCAATTGCCTGTTGAAAGATAAAAAATGTATCAAATGCGAAGTAAAAATTCAAAATTTCTAGGCAAGCATGTTTCCAGATCCCCACGTAGAAAAGTGTGCACTAGTTTGCTTGGGGAAGGGGTGTCAATTAGAAGGGTGTACAATTTTAAATTTGCTGCCTCTATTCCTGTCAGGAATCAGACTGTATCTTCCTGTTCATGTGCTGTGTTTATTCACTGAAACATCAGAAGATGTTTCAGTGAATAAACATAATCTCAGCAGATCTCAGTTGACAGCTTAAAATTCCCCTCACAATTCACCATTTGAAATGTTGACATACAGGGGCATCATCTTCCAAGTATGTGCTAGCAGCAAGGAACCTCGTCCACTGCCAGCATACTGGATTTTAAAAAAAACACTAGGAGCAGAACTTAAAGAACAGTGCAGGGCTTATAAAACAATCACCAGCAACAGGGCTTTAAAACAAAAATGTCGGGAGCATGGCTTAGAAAAAACAAACACTAGGAATGGGACAAAGAGAAAAAGCACCAGGAACAGGACTTCAAAAAACACCAGAATGGAAGTGGGACTTAAAACAGCACAGTCACAGGAATGGAACTATTCTTTAAAAAACAGGACTTTAAAAATAAAGAAGCACTGAGAATGGGATTTTAAAAACAAGCAAACACCCGAGCTGGACTTTTTAAAAAAAGCATCAGAGTTGGACATAAGAACAAACAGCAGGAACAGGACTTAAAAAACAAACAAACATGGGGAGCGGGAATTGAGAAAACACCGGAAGTGGGACAAAAAATAATAATGGGGAGTGGGAATTTTTTTAAAAAACAAACAGGACTTTTAAAAAAGCACCAGGAATGGGATTTAAATATCACCAGGACCAGAGACTTTATCAGGAAACACATGGATGGCCAGTTAACATCCAAGGTAAAAAAAAATTAAATACTATTCCCAACTCACAGCTAAGAAATTTTTTTTTTAAATTGTTCCGTTCTCATTGCCAGAACCTGTGGGGGGAGCGTGGCTAACTGCCACAGATAAAATTTTAAACACTATCCCTGGCTTGTGGCCAAGAACCTGTGATGATTGAAGAAATAATTTAAAGCACTCTTCCCAGTTCATGGCTAGGAACCTGTGAGGTGGCAGACTGACAAGCCGAAGATAAAATGTTAACACCTAATGGCATTTACGGGTCATGCCAGGAACTAGCGGGGAGGTCAGCTGATCGGCCAGAAGAGAATAAAAGCATGAAAACCTGTTTCCAATGCTCAATGTCCACAGGCCTCACACAGGTGACAACAACACCACCACATGTGGGAGAAGGAATAATCAGAGCTGGGGAGGACCTAGAGTCACATGAGAAGAACGAACCAACCAGTGATGAATATCTAAAATAGGCTTAGAAATAGCACAATTAGCATGACAGCCAGGTGTGACGGAAATAGTGTGATGGCAATACAGCGACTGGAGTAAGTAATTAATCATTACTTCCTGAAAGTACAGGATGTGTGAGCAATACACAAGACTTTTAATTTAATACTAGCAGAGCTTCTATGGCGTTACTCATGGTTAGTCAGAGGATATGCTCTTATAATAAAGATGTGGAGATGCCGGTGATGGACTGGGGTTGACAATTGTAAACAATTTTACAACACCAAGTTATAGTCCAACAAATTTATTTTAAATTAAATTCCACAAGCTTTCGGAGGCTTCCTCCTTCGTCGGCCTTCCACCATCCCCCCGACGAAGGAGGAAGCCTCCGAAAGCTTGCGGAATTTAATTTAAAATAAATTTGTTGGACTATAACTTGGTCTTATAATAAAAGGGGTGTTTATATCATTTAGGATATAACATTAGGCCCATGAACTTATGTGATTGTTTAAATCAAATTCTGTTTTTGTTACATGGTACTCTGGAACTCCTACTGCTGATTTGTAGATCAAATTTCATGACTGTCCACTATTCTGTGAAAACCCTAATCAGTGGATTTTATCTATTATTATATTAAAAATCTTACATTTACGCATACTTTCTGTCCACAAAATCGTACTTCTTGTCATGATTTTTTGTCATATTTTGATGTCAACATTTAACAATGAAAGTGCCTATGTAATCATTTATAATGGAAATCCTGTACATTAACAATTGCCTGTACTGATCCAATTACAGGCTCTGGCATTTTCTAGCTATTATGACACATAGGAGATGATAATCAATGCCTTCTTTGTTTGGCTGAGAAGATTTCAAATTCAATTGTTTCTTCTTATAAAGAACTCAGATTAGCACAAGGAAAGATAACCTGTCTTTCTCTCTGCCTCTCTCTCAGCTTGATACATTTCTGAAGTTTTTAGAATGTTCATAATTTGAACATAAACACAAACTCCAACACGTATGTATATAATTTGTCACATTTGAAATGCATCTCTGATCTCTCTCTTCTCTTTTACACACACAACATGCATACTCAGACAGCCTCTCTGTTTTGTAAATTTGCCTGTAAATTTGGAAAATACATGAAAAGTTGCCAGCATGCTATGCACACTTCCCCTGTAATGCTGTCCCAAACTTAAACTGGAGGGTGGTCTTTGGTGCCAAAAAGGATCACTTTTCTTTGCAGGGCCTCTACCAATAGCTCCATTAAAATCTTCTGCTGTGTCCATTTGCTACAATCATTACTCTCCCTCCTCAAGAGCAGGGCCTACCAGCACTGGATGATCCGACTATTGACCCCAATGCATTCTCAGCATGTCAGGCAATGTGTGCCAGGAGCAACATGCTCCTGCAAGCAAACTGATCTCACGATGAAGTACAAGGTCAGCTCACTACAGTATAGCTGCCACAATGCTACATTATCAGCCCTTATGTATATCTGGTGGAGTTCAAGCTCACCACATATACTGGTTAAGCTCACAACTGGAATGAACCAGTTTTCAGATACAAAGCTGTGTGTTTTGAGTGGAAAAATATTTGAATTCCAGTTAAATTTCTAATGATAGAAAAGATCCAACAGGATAGTCATCTATTCTAATATTAGAAGCTTAAAGGAGCCTGAGAAGATCATGTGACAGGTCTTTTCAATTTTTAATTTAAATTTGAAAAATATAGGTCTGCAATCAATCTGTAAATTGCATGAAGGAAAAGCGGAGAGAGACTACATCCTTCAGATAGTCTCATACCAGAAGGCAAACTAGCCGCAGTTCAGTTGCAGTCTTCTGGCACATTCTGCTGTGATAGTGAAGATGTAGCACAGCAACAGACAAGTGCAGGGTAACTGCACTTAAATATACAAAAGGTATCAGCCACAATCAAAATAAGAAGATATTTAAATGATTGTTTTCAGCAGACATTTTAGTGGGACAATGAGCGAGTATCTTCAGGAAGCTTAGAGTATAAGAAAGCTTGAAAGAGCCAGACTGTGAGTTAGTGGAAGCTTGTTATGAATCTGTAAACTGACCAAGCAGATTTGTCTGTGCAATTATGCATCTTGTACAAGAGCTGTCTGGACTGGAAACATCTGATCCTTAGATCAAGAATGAATTAAGCTAGAATTACCATCTAACCAACAGAACTAAAGGCTGAAATTATGTAAAATTAAAATCAATCCTAATAACTTCAAATAGGGCATAGCCTATATTTCATAAACTCTAACTGCATATAAATAATTAAATTTATACTATTACCATTGATTTTTAAGACCCTGCATAATATTAATTTTATATGATATTAAGTCATTTCTGTGCACACAGACAACACACAAAAATTCTGCCTTATTGTATAAACAGGGCCACTCATCCCCCTATTGCACGTTTCTCCTGAAAATCCATTTTCAAATATATAAATTCCATTAACAGCCTTGCCTGCAATGCCTGTTTCATTTAAACTCTTCTTACCGTTTCTCAGGATGCTCTGCCATTAGCCGTTGCCTACTTCAGATAACAGATCTTGGTTTCTGTTTTAGGTCGAATTCACATGTATTATTGAACCAGGCATTTTGGCAGCTTAGTGTTGCTGTTAATCACTTTTAGTGCATTTGAAAGTTAGGGGTCATAGTTTGAAAACTGTATTTTAGAGAAATTAAGCAGCGTTGCTTAGAATTTATTTTGATCCAATATTATTTTCAATGTTTGTGGTTCATGATTTGATGTGTGACTTGCCTCAGTGTGATTGAGCTGAAGAAAAAAAATAATTGTAACAAATCCTACTTCTATCGCAGGATGCCAACAGTAAGAGCTGAAATGGGGCAGAAATAGAATTTGTATTTTCAAAAGAAAGTTCACATTTCGAATGATCCTGGATCTATGCAAAAATCATTTAGGAAAACCGAGGATGAAATTCATCTTGAGCAGTAACTCAAAACAGGCGCTAGCTAATCGGCTGCCTGTTTTACACCCTGCCCAATTTTCTTTTGCATTGACTTCAGTGGAAAAGAAAATCGGATGAAGTGTAAAATGGGCGGCCGATTCACTACCGGCCGTTTTGCGTTACTGCCCAATATGAATTTCATCCCTACTTACTGGGTTTCAATTACAGAAATTCAATCACATAACAACTTAAACTTGGTGAAGCTTGAAATACAAAAAGGTTGGAGGCTCTCGTTTTTTGACTCTTGAATTATGTCATTTTATGTCATCCTGCTCCCAACACATTTTCATTGGCTTGCTAAATTAAAACAACATGGTAAAAATATGGAATAGAGCTAAAAATCAAAAATATTTATGATTTAGGACTTGATATTACTTGTGGCTAATCATTTTCATTTTTTATATTTAATAGCCAGTTTTTGCATTTTCAAAAATCAAAGCATTCCACCATTTATCAAGGTTAAGGCTTGATGGCCGAGAAAGTCGATGGCACAGCACTCGTTTATCAGGCACAAAATAGACGGCTACCATTGAATATGCCAGGCGGGTGTGCACGTTTATTGCGAGCTGGTGGTGCATTGCCCACCATATTTGATCGGGTTACTCTGTAGGCATCCAAGGCACACGCCAGAACTATTTAAAGTGATGAATAAAATATTCAAATTAAGGTCCTATGCTAGTTGTAGGACCCTTTTGAGATATTAGTCTGCCCCAGCTCTGGACTCACCATGTGATAAACTCGCCCAGCCACACGTGGCACTAACAGGCAGGAAGGACCATTCAGCAGCGGTATTTAAATAGCTCATCCAGTAGTTAAAGGTTAGTTGCTAGTTCATCATTTGAGGCTGCTGGTTATCTTCTGTGCATTTTTTTGGCCTGTTTTCTGACTGTGAAAACTTAATTCTGACTGCTGAGAATAAGATTTTGCTGGTACTGCTTTTGGCTGCCTTCTAAATAGCAGCACTGCAGTCATGGGTGGTCCATTAGGGCTACCTTTGGGGCTGGAGGAGGAACGGAAGCAGCATGGAAGACAGGAGAGAGCAAGAGCAGCTCGAAGAAGAGGGAGGAGGAGGGCCGTGAGCAGGAGGCCATACCCAAAGCAGGTCTTCAAGGACCACTTCTCCTACATATAATTCTCGGAGGAGCAATTTCTCAGGTGCCACCGCTTCATAAAGGAGGCTGTTGCTGAGCTACGTCACCTGTTGCAGCCACAAGTTAAGCCTTGTACAATGGCCTGGACAGCACTGCCTGTGGCTGTAAAGGGCACTGTGGCCCTTAACATTTATGCCACAGGTTCTTATCAGGCTGCAGCAGGTGACATCAGCGACATATCTCAGTTTGCAGATTACTGTTTTATCAGGGAGGTCCCCAAGGTTCTTCACACTGGGAGGAACGCCTACATCTCCTTCCCTATTGACAGAGCAAAGCAGGATGAGAGAGCACTAGGCTTCGCACACATTGCAGGTTTCCCCATGGTCCAAGGTAACAGAGTACACACACATTGCCTTGCATGTTCCCCAGCACCAGCCTGGCATCTTTGTCAATAGAAAGGGATTCCACTCTTTCAAGTCCATCTAGATTGCGAACACAGGCAGTGCATCATGCAGGTCTGTGCCCGGTTTCCTGACAGCAGTCATGGGCCAGTTCTCTGTGCCTTTATTCCAACCAGGCCACAGGTTGGGTACTGAGTGACAAGGGCTATCTCCTTCAGACGTGGCTCATGACACCTGGTAGGAACCCAGGCACAGATGCAAAGCAGGCCTACGAGTGCCATGCTGCCACCAGGAATGTAACCGAGCAAACAACATCCTCTAACAGTGCTTCCATTGTCTGGACCATTCGGGAGGAGTTATGCAGCACATCCCTGAGCGGGTATCCAAATTTGTCATCGTCTGCTGCATGCCACAATCATGAGGGACATATCCTTACCACTACCTGGGCAGGAAGAGTGCAGCAGGGGGAGGAGGAGGAAGAAGGGAACGAAGAGGAGGAGGAAGAAGGGAACGAAGAGGAGGAGGAAGAAGAAGGGAACGAAGAGGAGGAAGAAGAAGAAGAGAACGAAGAGAAGGAAGAAGGGAACGAAGAGGAGGAAGAGCATGAGCATTGTCGACCATCAGTGCCCTTAGCTGTTAGAGCTCTTGGAGAGCAGCTCACCCAAGAGTACTTCACATGAACCCATCCCCTCCCAAACCCAATACACCAACAGTCCCACAATCCTATCACCACCATCCACATTACCAACATCCCATTGCCTTTATTCAGTCCAGCCTTATGGGTCTTACCCTCGCTTCACAACAAATAGAACCACCAACACCAAATCCATATCAGAAAACAAAACAACTCAATTCCATCTGTATCATATATTTAATAGTAATAATTATCACCCCTGTGAAACCCCTTAGTGCTGGTCTTGAGTGCTTGTTTACTATCCTTATACTCCTATGAGGTGTATAAGGCTACAGCTTGAGGTGAAAGGCTGCTGAGTTTCCATTGAGGATGCTTCAGAGGCCATGGTGGGCAACCTCAACCAGCTCTGGGCTTTGAGGGTATCTTGCACGGGCTAGGGCAGTCTGTCCCAGGTGGCTATGTGGCACTAACAAGGGCCCTGGTGGAGTGAATGGCAGGGGAGCAGGCATGCTGTCATCCTGAGAGAGCCAAGGCCACTCACCTGGGACTGTGCCTAATCACTCCTACAGGGGTGATGTGAAGCTCTGGAAGCCTCTGTCGACACTGGCACCCAAAGCCAAGATGGCAGCCATCTGAACTTCCATAGCAGAAGTGTGAGCTGGTGAGTGAGTGTCCACATGTAGGAAAGAGATACCTTTGGTGATGCCTGATTCTAAGAGCCTGTAACCTAGTCCCTTCAGTGTGTTAATGCAGCTCCTCTTCATAATATCAAAATAAAGGGATTCCCATTGAAAAATCCACATTTAGAGTTCAAAGTAGTACTTCAAGCAGAATTGAAGAAAAATAGTAGTAAAAGTTCGGACTTATCCCCCAAAGTACTAAAATGATTGATAATCAGACAAAGACCCACCCACCCACCCACCCACCTTCAGCAGTAGCAAACAAAGTAGCCTCATCAATGTGGTATCTGCCTCAGGGATACCTTTTAGTAGCTCTTACTGCCACTGATATAGTGGCGGTAATTATTTGTAGCTGGTTTGGACCAGAAATGGAGGGGAATGTGGTGGAGAAGCTAGCCACGCCCCCTTTAAATGTGACAAAATGGGCTTGTGGCAGGCCTTAAAGGCAACAGGCGTTTTTTTGGGAGGAGAATTCAGGTGCAATTTTTTTGTGGTAGATGTGAGGCAGAGTCTTTAAGAGCACATTTTCCTCTATTTACCACCCCAAATCTGCCCAAATGGGTAGAAATTCAGAGGAGGATTCAGGCCAGCACCTTAACGTAATGGAGAAATTTGGAGGGATAATTTAAAAAAAAGGTTGATATATCCTGAACATACAAATGTGGAATATCATTAGTGATCGGAAAATCACGCATTTAACAAAATTGCAGCATTTCCCAGAGCTCAACACACTTGGTTGAGGCACAGAAAATGTGATACTTTGGTCAAGCTCTTCCAAGGGGCTCATGACCTAACAGCTGAAGAATTTTCTGTAGATGCCAGCAGTAAATCTGCTGTCAGTTCTAAAGATTTACTGGCATCAATAAACAAAAAGTTTTCTTAAAAAGCTTGAAGGCAGGCTGAGGGGGAGGGTGAGGGGTGGTCAGAGCTGAGAATGTGTGACCGTGTGATGATTCATTATTGCAGGATATGCCAGGAGAGCTGAGAAATATAACACCACATTATCGGTAGACCAACTAAGGTAAAACGAAAAAGTGTTTATAGCTCTCAAGCTGTACTTTATGATGCTGTTTGCTCTCTTACCATAATGTGGTTCTGGGGGTTGTTAGACACATTATTAGGTCTGTCAGGTACTAACCAGTATTTAAGGGGCAGTGGTGATAAATTAACAATCAGTCTATTTTTCTATATTAGGAAATAGGTTGCAAAGAAGGACACTAAATTAAATGTTACCTTGAGACATCTATAAACTGCTGTTGCATGTGTGCATTGTTTTTGTGTTGTGATTACTTTGCTTATAATCTGCGATTGTTCTTTTCACCCCTGATATGTTGAATTTAAATCTGTGCACATCTACATGGACTAAGCATTGGAACTAAGCATGAATGGCAGACATCAACATTATTCCACTGCCAGCTGGAAAACTTCTCAGGTTGAGTTTTTGTGTCTGTTTGGGCCTCACAACTTGCTGTTTTCCTTTTAACATAAAATAATTCAATATTTTTGGGGGGCTGCAATTAGTTAAAGGGTCACTAGAGTCAGAAAGAAATGAATATTAGTTCCAGCTAATTATTATTGTTGTAACCCTCACTTTTCATCTTCCAAAGTTATTTCTCAATCTGATTTGGAGCAAGATAGATTTATTTGGATTTTTCCAAATTTGCCTTATTTGGATGCCAGCTTTCCACATTCCCAGAAGTGAAATTACAGCCATTAGTGCCTACATATGAAGCTAAACTTTGGGTTGAGGTTTTGCTGACCCTGACAGCCAATACATAACGCAGCAACTTTAAGTACCTGTCAGACTAAGAGCATTGACAAAAAATCATCAGATCACTGAAAAGGCTTGAGAAATCATAAAAAGTAGTTAAATTCTATAAAAATTAAGACAAAATGAAGAAACTAGAAATGTGTTGATTGTCTTTAAGACAGTAAATATATTTCCGCAGGGTTTCAATTCTGTACTGGTTCTAATGGGAGTTGCCAATTAACCTTCAACCATTAGGTTACCTAGATCAAGACAAAAGCTAATATTCTACTTATAAGGAAACAGATGGCCAACAGTCACAGCCCTTTGATGTGACTGAATGATGTAATATTTTCATGGTCTTAATTTCATAGTAGGCCTTATTAAACAAATTAGAAATACAGTGTTTTATCTTAATGTGAGTGCTCCGTATTGTACAGCGGTGTGTTACGTCTTCACAATGTTCCTTTTTAGTTAGCTTGTACTCACTGAAACATTTAGATCATTTAGCAAAATATGATCCAATTGCTGGCAATTAGCCAACAACAGTCAACTATTTCATTCCCTCAAAGGTTCTTACAAAGTTGGCACCTGGTTTTTAACCCATTTGTGAAATTGCAAGCCAAGTGCTTGTAAGTTTTATTTGAATAGCAATCAGGACCTAGTAGATTTTGTCCCAAGAAGGTGGAATATGTAAAGAACATTAGACTGAAATAAATGTTAGTGTGAAATTCCTCTTTTAATGAAAAACAGACAAATACCTGTTTTTCTCTGTAATTATTGATTTTAACAAGATTGCATTCTCAGAAACCATGCAATTCAAAGGTGCACAGTCTTACAATTTCATCGGTGAGCCATTATTATGCAGAAAACAAGGAATTCTCTTGTTTTTCATAAAAGGATGAATTTTGTACCTCCTGTGACCCAAAGCTCTTGGATACATAACAGTCTTTTCATAGCAGTTTCAAAAAGTTGTAAAGAAATGTCACAAAATAATTAATTATTTTGACTTTTGTACATTTGTAGCATTCATGTTGTTGTGCATTCATTGGCAATAATTTGTTTCACAATGCTGTAGACACAATAGAATTAGAACAATTATTGCCACAACAAAACAATAAAATAGTACAACAGTGCAAGTGTAACAATATAACAGTGTAAATGAAGGGGTGGATATTAGGTACAATGGCTTGCGCACCGATCAAGTGGACTGCTCTGTCCTGGGTGATGTCAAGCTTTTTGAGTGTTGTTGCAGCTCTACCCATTCAGGCAAGTAGTGAGTATTCCATCACACTCCTGACTTGAGGTTTGTAGATGGTAGAGAAGCATAGAGGGATCAGGAGGTGGCCCATTCGTTGTCCCAGCCTCTGCCCTGCTCTTGTGGCCACATTAATAATATGGCTGGTCCAATTAATCTTCTAGTCAATGGTGACCTCCAGGATTTTGATGATGGGGGTCTCAACAATGGTGGTGCTGTTAAAGGTCATGGAAAGGTGGTTGGGCATTTTTTTGTTGGAGATAGTCATTACCTGGCACTTTTGTGGCACAAATGTTACATGTCACTTGTCAGCCCAAGCCTGAATTTTGTCCAGATCTTGCTGTTATCAGAGGAACTGGTGCTAATCCTGCATGAATGATAATCATAGCAAGGTTACAGCACAGAAGGAGGCCATTCGTCCCATTGAGTCTGCACCGGCTCTATGCAAGAGCAATCCAGCTAGTCCCACTCCCCCGTCCTTTCCCCATAGCCCTGCAAATTTTTTCCTTTCAAGTACTTATCCAGTTCCCTTTTGAAGACCATGATTGAATCTGCCTCCACCGTCCCCTCGGGCAATGCATTCCAGATCCTAATCACTCGCTGTGTAAAAAGTTTTTCCTTATGTCACCTTTGGTTCTTTTGTCAATCACCTTAAATCTATATCCTCTGATCCTTGACCCCTCCGCCAATGGGAACAGATTCTCTCTATCTACTCTGTCTAGACCCTTCATGATTTTGTGCTACCCATTCAGGTGAGTGGTGAGTATTCCATCACACTCCTGATAATGTGCTAATAACACTCAATATTCACAGATCCAGGTATAGACTGGGATAAGTTTAACGACCATATTGGTGTGGAAAATCTAAAGGAGACAATGAGAAAGGAGCATCACAATGGGAGGACCAACATTTTGAATGCCAAAAGCATCTCAACACATTATCTGCTAAGGCTAAAGGGCAGGGAGTTAAGAAGTGACAGACAAAACAGGAAGCTTCATGTGCAGACTTGAAGCTGTAGCTGACTGTTCTGTCACTGGCTGTGCCAAACCAATGATGCATGTTAGCAACAGGTGTCCTTATATTAGATGGCACAGCTCTGCATCTGGTTCTCTGCTGAGGACATTTCCCCACAGCCATAGCCAGCTAGGTGTGACAATGCCTGCAGATATGGTTGGTGGTGATCTGGGTGGATGTAACACTGGCTGATAATCACTTTAGCATGTCTTCATCCATGTGGTTTCATGTAAAGCATGACATGCTGTGATTGGAGTGCTTTTGAAGAATCATCCAACATAAAAATTAGTTACGCCTTCACATATATCTGTCATCAGGCCTACTGTCACAACCTACCTTCAGAGTTGGAGTTTTCACAAGCCCTAATTTTGTACCAAAACAAGGTCTAGTAATCTCTTTCTGCAAATACAGTTTTGTGTGGGTACAAACAGATAGGCACAGATGCACCTCTCATTCAGCCTCATCTGTTTGGCATCCCTTTGGTGGTCCTCCTCTTTTTCTTCCCAGTACCTCTGAAACGGGAATTTGCTCTGGGAAAAGAACTCAGTAATGCAGCTGTAGATATAAAAAGTCAAAACAATTGGCACAAAAGCTCATGAGAACCTAATGACCTAGAGAAAAACACACAAAGAAAAGAAATGGAAAATGGGCCAGAAATAGCTCAAAGATGCTGCAAAAATCTTCTTTTTGGCCCTTTAAATGTACTTACCAGTACTGCTCAGCACCTAGCAACCCCGGATGGCCAATTGTATTAGATATTGATTTCACTTGCCGTATGACTGATGTAAAGGGCACAAAAGACACGGAAAGTATCAGAAGAATGTTCTCACGTCATTTAAATACAATAATGAAGCTGCCGCCTGTTTCAAGAGAGAACTTCCTTCATCTGCCCCAGACCAGACAGAAATGCGCATCATGTGCAAAAAGGGTGGAGACGTGACACTACAGATCTCTGCTTCTATTTCCTGCCCATAACAGGAAGTGGCATACAAGGTTCATTATAGAAAAGAAAATTGGCCCCATGAAGTGGTCATATCACCCAGGATCAGGCGGGGTGTATAATGGACTGCTTGTCCGCAACACCAGTTTTCCACCCACGCCGAAAGTAAAACCTACTCCTACTAAGACAAATTCATCAAGGAAATCTGGGAAGACACAAAACTGAGTGAATCCATCATTCAGAAAAATAATTCTATTTTTTATCAGAGATTTTTATAATCAATTCAATGCCATTTTTACAAAGGGTAATTCATTAGAGATTTTCTGTGTATGTATGTTTATATATTGTATTTAAAGTATTTGCTGAATATTTTGCTTCATTTTTTTTTATTCGTTCACGGGATGTGGGCGTCGCTGGCGAGGCCAGCATTTTATTGCCCATCCCTAATTGCCCTCGAGAAGGTGGTGGTGAGCCGCCTTCTTGAACCGCTGCAGTCCGTGTGGTGACGGTTCTCCCACAGTGCTGTTAGGAAGGGAGTTCCAGGATTTTGACCCAGCGACAATGAAGGAACGGCGATATATTTCCAAGTCGGGATGGTGTGTGACTTGGAGGGGAACGTGCAGGTGGTGTTGTTCCCATGCGCCTGCTGCTCCTGTCCTTCTAGGTGGTAGAGGTCGCGGGTTTGGGAGGTGCTGTCGAAGAAGCCTTGGCGAGTTGCTGCAGTGCATCCTGTGGATGGTGCACACTGGAGCCACAGTGCGCCGGTGGTGAAGGGAGTGAATGTTTAGGGTGGTGGATGGGGTGCCAATCAAGCGGGCTGCTTTATCTTGGATGGTGTCGAGCTTCTTGAGTGTTGTTGGAGCTGCACTCATCCAGGCAAGTGGAGAGTATTCCATCACACTCCTGACTTGTGCCTTGTAGATGGTGGAAAGGCTTTGGGGAGTCAGGAGGTGAGTCACTCGCCGCAGAATACCCAGCCTCTGACCTGCTCTCGTAGCCACAGTATTTATATGGCTGGTCCAGTTCAGTTTCTGGTCAATGGTGACCCCCAGGATGTTGATGGTGGGGGATTCAGCGATGGTAATGCCGTTGAATGTCAAGGGGAGGTGGTTAGACTCTCTCTTGTTGGAGATGGTCATTGCCTGGCACTTATCTGGCGCGAATGTTACTTGCCACTTATCAGCCCAAGCCTGGATGTTGTCCAGGTCTTGCTGCATGCTGGCTCGGACTGCTTCATTATCTGAGGGGTTGCGAATGGAACTGAACACTGTGCAGTCATCAGCGAACATCCCCATTTCTGACCTTATGATGGAGGGAAGGTCATTGATGAAGCAGCTGAAGATGGTTGAGCCTAGGACACTGCCCTGAGGAACTCCTGCAGCAATGCCCTGGGGCTGAGATGATTGGCCTCCAACAACCACTACCATCTTCCTTTGTGCTAGGTATGACTCCAGCCACTGGAGAGTTTTCCCCCTGATTCCCATTGACTTCAATTTTACTAGGGCTCCTTGGTGCCACACTCGGTCAAATGCTGCCTTGATGTCAAGGGCAGTCACTCTCACCTCATCTCTGGAATTCAGCTCTTTTGTCCATGTTTGGACCAAGGCTGTAATGAGGTCTGGAGCCGAGTGGTCCTGGCGGAACCCAAACTGAGCATCGGTGAGCAGGTTATTGGTGAGTAAGTGCCGCTTGATAGCACTGTCGATGACACCTTCCATCACTTTGCTGATGATTGAGAGTAGACTGATGGGGCGGTAATTGGCCGGATTGGATTTGTCCTGCTTTTTGTGGACAGGACATACCTGGGCAATTTTCCACATTGTCGGGTAGATGCCAGTGTTGTAGCTGTACTGGAACAGCTTGGCTAGAGGCGCAGCTCGTTCTGGAGCACAAGTCTTCAGCACTACAGCTGAGATGTTGTCGGGGCCCATAGCCTTTGCTGTATCCAGTGCACTCAGCCGTTTCTTGATATCACGTGGAGTGAATCGAATTGGCCGAAGACTGGCTTCCGTGATGGTGGGGATATCGGGAGGAGGCTGAGATGGATCATCCACTCGGCACTTCTGGCTGAAGATGGTTGCAAACGCTTCAGCCTTGTCTTTTGCACTCACGTGCTGGACTCCGCCATCATTGAGAATGGGGATGTTTGCAGAGCCTCCTCCTCCCGTTAGTTGTTTAATTGTCCACCACCATTCACGACTGGATGTGGCAGGACTGCAGAGCTTTGATCTGATCCGTTGGTTGTGGAATCGCTTAGCTCTGTCTATAGCATGTTGCTTCCGCTGTTTAGCATGCATGTAGTCCTGAGTTGTAGCTTCACCAGGTTGGTACCTCATTTTTAGGTACGCCTGGTGCTGCTCCTGGCATGCTCTTCTACACTCCTCATTGAACCAGGGTTGATCCCCTGGCTTGTTGGTAATGGTAGAGTGAGGAATATGCCGGGCCATGAGGTTACAGATTGTGCTGGAATACAATTCTGCTGCTGCTGATGGCCCACAGCGCCTCTCGGATGCCCAATTTTGAGCTGCTAGATCCGTTCTGAATCTATCCCATTTAGCATGGTGGTAGTGCCACACAACACGATGGATGGTGTCCTCAGTGCGAAGACGGGACTTCATCTCCACGAGGACTGTGCGGTGGTCACTCCTACCAATACTGTCATGGACAGATGCATTTGCGACAGGTAGATTGGTGAGGACGAGGTCAAGTAAGTTTTTCCCTCGTGTTGGTTCGCTTGCCGCATGCCCAGTCTAGCAGCTATGTCCTTCAGGACTCGGCCAGCTCGGTCAGTAGTGGTGCTGCCGAGCCACTCTTGGTGATGGACATTGAAGTCCCCCACCCAGAGTACATTTTGTGCCCTTGCTACCCTCAGTGCTTCCTCCAAGTGGTGCTCAACATGGAGGAGGACTGATTCATCAGCTGAGGGAGGACGGTAGGTGGTAATCAGCAGGAGGTTTCCTTGCCCATGTTTGACCTGATGCCATGAGAGTTCATGGGGTCCAGAGTCAATGTTGAGGACTCCCAGGGCCACTCCCTCCTGACTGTATATCACTGTACCGCCACCTCTGGTGGGTCTGTCCTGCCGGTGGGACAGGACATACCCAGGGATGGTGATGGAAGAGTCTGGGACGTTGGCTGAAAGATATGATTCTGTAAGTATGGCTATGTCAGGCTGTTGCTTGACCAGTCTGTGGGACAGCTCTCCCAATTTTGGCACAAGTCCCCAGATGTTCGTAAGGAGGACCTTGCAGGGTCGACTGGGCTTGGTGTTTTGCCGTTGTCGTGTCCGGTGCCTCGTGGTCCGATGCCGGGTGGTCCGTCCGGTTTTATTCTTATTGTGACTTTTCGTCGCGAGATTTTACAACTGAGTGGCTTGCTCGGCCATTTCAGAGGGCAATTAAGAATCAACCACATTGCTGTGGGTCTGGAGTCACATATAGGCCAGACCGGGTAAGGACGGCAGGTTTCCTTCCCTAAAGGACATTAGTGAACCAGATGGGTTTTTACGACAATCCAGTAGTTTCATGGTCATCATTACTGATACTAGTATTTTAATTCCAGATTTTTAAAAAATTAATTAATTGAATTTAATTAATTAATTGAATTTAAATTCACCAGCTGCCGTGGCGGGATTTGAACTCATGACTCTGGATTTTAGTCCAGGCCTCTGGATTACTAGCCCAGTAACATAACCACTATGCTACCGTACCCATATTATTATTACTAATTTGTTAATAAAATGACTAGTTGCTTTAATCTGTAATCCTCTATTCTGTGTCATAATATCAGCCATTTTTCAGAATTTGGTAGCATAATATAAGGCTACATGAATCTAGTAAGAAGACTGCTTACTGCAAGTAGGGTAATTTTTAACCCTTTGTGTATGCAGCTCTTTGAGGACAAAGTGTAGAAGAGGACAGCTTACAAGGTCAGCTGCTGTTGGACCTTTGAAAGAGAAGATAGTCTTAAAAATTTGAAATTGTAGCACTGTACAAAGGCGAAGTAATGCCAAGATGTATGAGTATCACTGTGCACTGATGTACTGTCAAATGTGCAAGAGCACAAAGTGCAAAATGTTTCAGCAATAGAACAGCTTGCTAACACTGAAAGCAATGTCATATTTCCCGTCAACGGAACACAAAGGTTTATAGAAAGGTTTCAGACCTTTTATAAACAAGCCTTCATTTTCTGTTTAAACTTGTTGCAAATGTGTGAATTTGCTTATTTCTCATACTCAAATATCAAATTGGTTTGCAGACCTAGACTGCAGATGTAAATAGCAGGAATTTCCTGAAAACTGAAAGAACTGGTTGTCCTTCCAGTGTTCATGTCTTGTTAGACTTAACTAACAACTTGGTTGTCTGAATTGTATGGTTTGCCGCAGACAAAACTGTATTTTTGTTCTGTACATAATGTGATCTATACACTGTGCTTAATTGAATTTAAGTAGGGAGTATTGCTTGTCTGGTCAGGAAACTATCCACAAGCAATCTCCTATGCTAATCAGAGAATGAGTCATTATTTGATTTGGCTTGGAAAAGCCAGCGATTGAAACTCCTCTAAGAATGGAGAGTTTCAACACCTCATAGATTAAAAATTGCAGCTTATGTTACAGTTCTTTCTAAAATTCTGGTCCACGATCAGATGAAAGCAACTCTGTGTTGCTCTCAGCGTGTGTGCTATGTTCTAATACATTCTGTAATGATAGAAAGTATCATGAGAATTTGCCACAGGGTGCTGGGCATGTTATGAGAGGAGACCTATATTTGCTTTTTCTCTTTTATCCTCCCTGTGTCCTTCTCATTTTTGTTCAGTGGGTTATTTAAAAAGGGGGAAGCAGGAGTATAATTGATGTTTGTTGGAATAATTACCACGTTATATTAATGTTAATGTTTTACAAGTTGGGCTGGATGTCAGCCTATCTCCTTATTACTGAATTTTCTTATTGTAGTTTGTTGTTCAGTATAAAATAAATAAAATGTTATTCTTAAATTTGCCATTCAGTATTGTTCAATATTCCTAAGAATCTTTTATAATTCTTCTGACATCATTTTCACAAAGGGTTATTAATTCATTACATTAACTTTCATTGTATGCATGTTTAGATATATTGTAGTTTTAATATTTGCCAAATAGTTGTATTTCCTAGCATTATTTGATTGTAAATAAATATATTGGTTGCTTTAGTATGTAAAAAGTCTGCTCTGTATTTAACAGCTGCTAATTTGTGAGAGTGAGAAGATGGTTATATAATAACTCAAAATTGCAACACTCTTTCAACCTGGAATTGGAAATAAATTTACAGAACTTTCCCTCCCTGGAAAACTGAATTGCCTGCCATGTTTGTGCAGAAGATCTTGTTACAATTGTAATTCTGATCAGTGTAAAATTTGGTCTGTATCCTATTTCTATGATTTATTTCTTGCATGTTCACTGTAATATTACACTTATGTGAGCTTGAAGTCTTTCCACATGCCTGTTGTCTACATGTACCAGCCTTTAAAGTCCTGTTCCAATTGGCCAATTTAGGGCCCCAATATGTCTAATTCTGAAAGTCAAATTTATATTTATTCATTATTCACATTTTCTTGCTTTAGCAGAAGAAACTAAACAATTTCTAATCAATGTTGTTTAATGATAGGAGAATTATACTGCATGCCTTACATACCACAATTCAATGGGTACAATTTTGGAGATTTTACTATTGTCTTCTTTCTCAAGGTTTTGTCAGTGATTCCTATAAGAAGACCTTGTACATTCAATCTAGTAGCTGTGCCTTTACTGTAGTCTGCCCTCACAATGGTGCATATCGAAATGGCGACCAATGAAACTACTTATCTGAATAGACAGCAGTGTGAGCACAGCAGTATAAAAGCAGATAAATGCAATATAAGTATAATATGAGTGTTGTAGATGTGGAATCACCTGTTCTTTTAACTTTGTACCAACACTTTATATTTGTATGAAATCCTGTATTGTCTCCATGGGCTAGCAACCAGTAGTATCTGAAAGGATGGACAGGGAACCATCTGCCAGTGGGCAGCCTTAACAAACAGCTCCTCAGCTGGCCTAGGAGGCGTGAGACACATTCCCAGGGAGAGCTCCTCTGCTGATTTTATATCACCGTGTGAGGGTTGAGCATGTATCCCTGCTGTACTGGAGCAGCTTATTGGTGTTACAGTGTACTGAGTTCTTAGAGAGACTTTATATGATTGTCTGTAAAATTAATGCAAGTTTTGATAAAGCTCTGCTAGCTTTGAATGACATCGTAGGACACCTACTTCTCCATTGGAGAAAAAGAGTTACTGGAATCCAGTTGCTCTGTTGAATAGTTCCATCTATGGTATGCTACGGTATCACACGTCTTTCAATGTAGCATATTAAAAGTTCTCTGTCCAAAGGTAAGCCATCACCCCTGTGATTGTTGTCTTACATTTGCTCCCGGTCCACCAATGCCTCAAATTTAAAATTCTCATCATTGTGTTCAAATCCCTCCATGCCTCATCCCTCCCAATCTCTGTAACCTCCTCCTGCCCTACAATCCACCAAGAACTCTGCATTCCTCCAATTCTGGTCTTTTGTGCATCCCCGACTTCCTTTGCCCCACCATTGGTGGCCGTGCCATCAGCTGACTAGGCCCTAAGCTCTGGAATTCCCTCCATAAACCTTTCCACCTCTTCACTGCTCTCTCCTCCTTTAAGAAACTCCTTAAAACCTATCTCTTTGACCAAGCTCTTGGTTACCTGTCCTAATGTCTCCTTCTTTGGCTCGGCATCATTTTTTTCTGATTATGCTCCTGTGAAAGCGTCTTGGGATATTTTGCTATGTTAAAGGCACTATATAAATCCAAGTTGTTGTTGGTGGTGTTGTAATCTGCTCCACACCAGCTGAATTTTAAATGACAGATGCAACAGAAACATGGATATTTTTAAAAGTTGCAGATAAATTATCATTAGTAGATAGATAATTGAGCCCTGCTGATCTTACTGGCTAAGGGAGCTGGCATTAATATCTGGTAAAAGTCAGCATTCCTAGAAAAATTTACCTGGCACAGCTCACTAGTTACATCACAGTCTATCTGCTAAAGGTCATGATGAACTCTGCAGTGTGTTTTACACTGAAACAGGGCAACCTTGAAATGATTAAAGGTTCGGCTGCACTGTGTTCATTATAGTAAAGTGCTTAGAATGGGTATAGAATACAGAACTGTCATTTATTTTACAAACAAAAATTTATTATGGTCTGACCCAATCCTCAATTCCAAATGTATTCCATCATTACTCTTTGAAGTATAAATATAGCACTATTTATATAAGTTTAATCTAACACAAAGCTCTCCAAACACAGGTATATTCCTTTTGAAAATCAGCATCTGGTTCAATAACAAGCAATATTAGAAATTAAGAATGTAGTAACCTATGTTACTAGCATGGCTCTTACATAAAGTACATGTATTCTCTTAAATAACCGTTACAGAGTATTGAAAGACTTTTTGAAATTGTTTTACTCCAACCAATAGGTACTTTCTCAAACAAATCTGACTAAGCTGCAACCTTTCATTTAGCTACCTCTAAGAGTGACATTTTTTAAATTACTGAATTAAAAATAAATCTGACAATTTTAAAAATAATTTTCATTAATAGGCTGGTTAAATCTGAGATTTAGATTTTTGAGGTTGCAGACAGAAGATATTTTGACCGTTTACCATGTTCAGTTCTGTATATTTTTCCACTAAGACCTCGACAGAACATTCTGTAGCTGTTTTGCAGCCATGTTACATTAAAACTGAAGTCATTTCAGTGGTTACTCATTACTAAGCATGTTCAATTTCTTTCATCAAAACCATGTGGAATTACCTGCAAAGAGCTTTGAAACTGCTGTACATTTTAATTGATTTATTGAAATGAATTTGAAAGGAAACAGATAAAAACAAGAGAATAGATGCTGATGCAAATGAAATGGATGAAAGATGACCTTTGGAAGAGCTCTAGTGGAAATGTGAATACCATACGTCTGCATCATTTCTCAACCTCCAGTCACTTCAGCTTCACCTGCTCCAGTCGCAGATGTATGATGAAATGAATTGTGTGAGTCACTAAATAATTTACTCATGTTCTTTTTAAGAGCATCATTGCTCCTTATGGCAAGATGCAAAATGTTTGTTTATTTAACTGTAAAGGAAAGAAACACATGAAAATCTTTCCTTTATCCAAATATCTGACTATATTTTTCCATCTTGATTAGAATGTATCCTGCATCTTACTTTTAACATCAAGCCAATTAAATGTGTGCAGAATATGAATGATGTGAGTTCTGATACGTCTACAGGCACAGATGTTGATTGCATGATGGGGAAGTCACTCAACTCAAGAATTGATTGGGAGTGTGATGTGTCCCCAGTAAATGGGCTCCTCATTGACAGGGTGTATGTTGAATGATTGGAACCAGAAACCTAATGACATCTCTGATCTTCACAATAATTCAATGGCTCAAAAGACCCTGGTCACTGTTTTCAAACCTCCTGCGGTTCTGCAAGATCACTCATGGAAGTTCTTTATTTGGAGAGGGTGTGCTGATTTGCAGAGTTGTTTTGCAGTGTGCAATAATTTCAAAAAATGCAGTACCTTGTTCGTATAAAAAAACACAACAGAACTGATGTGATTCTCCTGTATTAGGCACTTCCAGATAATTCCAGAACCTCACATTGTGGCAAATTATTAACTTGTGGAAGAATTATTTGTGCCAAGTTAATTTGCTGTGAGCCAATGGAAAATAACAAAATGCATTGAATTTTTAAAAAATAATTTAATGATAAACAATAACTACATTTACCTGGCAGCTTAATATATTGAAACATCTCAAACTGCTTCATACAATAAATTCTTCTGAAGGAAAGCAACTGTTGTCATGTTGAAAATTTGTACAAATGACAAGGCCTGTGTGTTTGTCCTGGGAAATGGAACAGAGATTCAATTTTGTACTGAATGTGGGAATACTTACAACAAAAGTTAATGGCGCTGAAATTCTTGGGTTTGGAGAGAGTAATTTGCTAATTGCACCTATGTGGGATTAGGATTTCTGGCCAGCCCAGATGTGCAGTTGGATTCCACTCCAGAGGCACCTGGGCATAAATTGAGAAAATGTTCACCCATTCAGAGGCGACCACATGTAAATGACGGAGTTAGGATAAGATGCTACTTTACATGATCTCTATGCTGGAGGAATAGGAGTAGCAGAAGGTTGTAAGGGAAACCAGATTAATCAAGCAACAACAGAGAAGATCCAGACCATCTCAATGCTTTGCATTCAGCAGGATGTATAGACCCTGGCGCAAGTTTCAAGATCTTTCCCAGGAACTCTGTATTAGGAGGCTGGGCTCTAGTCATGAAGCTTTGGAGGAGCCCCGTTTGTGGCTGCAGCCTGATCTGCAACTAAGGTCCACAGCATGGTTAGTTCGGACTGTGGAAGAGAAAGAGACCACAACTCTCAACCCTTACACCACAGGCTCATTCCAAGGAGCCACAGATCACCCAATTTGCTGTACACTTCTCTAAAGAGCAAGTCACCAATGCCCTCCTTGCCAGGGTATCTCAATTTATACAATTCAATGGGACTCTCAGACAGATAACTGAGATGTCCATCAAAGATTCCAGAATTTCCAGATTTGCCAGGACTGTGAAGGCTATCAATTGCATCCATGTGGCACCCCAAATGTAAACCACCATATTTATATGAACTGCAAAGGCTTCCATTCCATAAATGTATGATGACAGGTACAGGTTTTTGCATCTGAATTCATGACATGCTGCGAGCTGTCATGATGCTTTTAAACTTAATCAGCCCAGTGTCTCAGCTCTATTTCAATAGCAGGAGTAAGGGCCAGGGTGGCTGCCAGTACAAGGCTTGCGGTATGCACCCAGCATAGTCTCGAATTGTGGTGGCCAGTTTTGTGTTTCGCAACTTTTTAATCAGGAAAGGACTGATGGTAGATGTCCCAGAGGATGTCCTGCTGATTCTGAAGACCCAGCCCATAAAGAAGAGGAAGGTGCTGTGGCAATTGCTGCTAGACAACTGAGAGGCAGACTCATATAGCATATCTACATAGATGAATGGAGCACTATTATTTGGAAATCTCAGTCCATCAAGATCTGACTCATTTCACCAACCTCCCTATGGTCTAAGTACTGGGCCTCACAGCTAGCCATCACATCCTATCTAGGCTGGCACTTCTGTGCAGTACTGAAGGAGTGCGACACTGTTGGAGGTGCCATCTTTCTGATGAGACCTGCCGTCTCAGGTGGATGTAAAAGATCTCATGGCACTTATCGAAGAAGAGCTGTGGAGTTCTCCCAGTATCCTGGCCAACATTTATCCCCCAACCAACACCTAAAAATCACTGCACATAGCGTTTCCTTGCTGCAGAAATTGCTCATCAAACTCTCCAGACTCCTCAGGCTCACAAACTCCTCATTTCCGCCTGTTTCAGCTGATTCTGACAATAGCTGCACTGTATAATTCTCAGTCTAAGTTACCCTGAGTGCATTGTGAGCGTAAAAGCAGGAAACTTGGAGCTGTAGGGCAATTGCCCTCATTACCATATATTTAAATTTGTGCACTCAGGACTCGGCAGTTTCAGAAAGGGCCAAAAGCAAGTGGAGCTCAGGAAAAGAGATTCAATGGTGGAAAACTGGTGGAAATGGCTTTCATCCAAATTTCCTGCCACAAAAATTTACTTGACCTAATTATGGACTGCAGATACCCTGAAAATGGCAAGGAAATTCACTCCCAATATCGCCAATGCCTTCACTCCTTCCAAGAAAATGATGCTATAGATTGAGCCATTTCACTTCTGGTACCTTAAACCCTAATTTATTGTATTAGATGAATCATAGGGTCATAGCTTAATGTCTTGTCGTATAGTATTGCTGATTAATGCTATTTCTGTTTCCATATTAAACCACAACTGATTGTCGGAACTGGGAGGCTAGCTGACTGAGATCTGATTCTGGTAGATCTTATTTAACATTCTAGTCATTTTAATCAATGCTGGCACATTACGTGGAACAATCATATGGAAGATTTGCTGAAAAGTGCAAAAGCCAAATTATCATCTAGCAGTCAGCCATAGCATAACAGATAACACTCTAAATCTTATCATGAGTTTTTGATTTCAACTTGAGGTTAAAAATAACTTTTGCTGAAGTATCCACCATAATCACTAGAAAAGTGAATTGTGCAGTAATTTTCACACAAAGACTACAGTGTTCAATGCTATATTAATGAATTCTCTGCCACACATTTAATTGCACAGACTTAATCAACTGTATCTGTCTGTCAGTCTTATAGAAATCTCTCTTAGTGATAAAGCTAACTGTCAATGAAAAATCCATCAAGTCCACTTATTTATCCACAGCCAGCACTCGGAGAGGGTTGAAAGTGTGAAGACAGCAAATACTTTCAGCACAACAAAATGGTAACATCAGAGATTGACGTCACACCTGGCTCAAGAGTATTTTGCATTGACATGAAGGAAAATATCCATGCGTTTACCAAAACCAGAATAACATTATGAGACTTTTCCTGAGAATATATTAAGAATTATTATTTAATTAGTAGAATAACTGGATAAAGGACTCAACAAGAAGATTACAGAACAATAACGATTCTGAGGTGACTGTGTTAAATGTGATCCATGTCTTAGGCTCAGAGTGTGGCAGATTATTATTTCTTCTTGTGATGTGGCCGTGCTGGCAAGGTCACGTTTCTTGTCCATCCCTAGTTACTCTGAGGCCATTAAGAGTCAATAATGTAGTGTTTGACTGGAGTCACATGTAGGCCTGACTGGGTAGGGATGGTAGATTTCCTTCTCTGAAGGACATTAGTGAACCAGTTGGGCTTTTACAACAATCCAGAAATTTTGATAATCATTTTGCCTGGTGCTAGTCCATAAATTACAAGATTTATTGAATTCAAATTCACAACGTGCCGTGCTGTGATTTAAACTCAGGATCTCTGAGTTGCTAGTCCAATGCCATAACCATGATGCTACTGTACCCTAAAGCAGGCTTTACAGCTGAATCTGCTGCTTCCTCTACATTCTCCCCCAGTGGCTGCAGAAAGGGAATTGGATATATACTTGAAAAGGAAAAAATTGCAGGGCAATGGAGAAGGAGCAGGGCAGTGGGACTAATTGGATAGCTCTTTCACAGAGCTGGCACTGGCCGATGGACTGAATGGCCTCTTTCTGCGTTATATGATTCTTTGATTCTATGCGAGGTGTCTGGCTGCTGTGTGTCTGTCAGAGGCTTTTGCGTTTGAGTTCAAGGAGAAAGTAGAGGCCAGAGCACTCTCAGCATTCATGAAAGGTGCAAAGAGGCCTTGAGGACTCGGCCATGGGGGCCTCTGCTGTGAATATTCCTTGGAGTTGCCACGTGCTCCATGTTGGACTGTAGTGTTTCTATTCTGTCCATCAACACAGCACACAATAGCCACAGTGGTGAAAGGTCCTAGGCACAACTCACAATGACTTCAGTAATCTTTCATATTCAGGGTCAATCCTTCTTTTAAAACCATGTCCCCTCAGGTCTGGATCCCTATCTACATCAGCTGAGGATGGATGTGAGCTGATCCTCTGGACAGAAGTTTCTTATGCTATTTTCATCTGCTCCTGCTCACATGTCCTGTTTATCACTCCTCAAACTCCCTATCAACATCTCTTAGAGTGGATGCTGCCTTCCAGGGTGAGATTGAAGGATGCAGCATGTTATGAGGTAGTAGCTTCCCTCAAATCACTGGACCCCAACTTAACTTTATATGGCATACCTATAGAAAGAGGAGAGGAACAAGTGTTACAATAATATAGTGATGACAACTTGATGAGATGTTATATTCCACTTAATGAGTGACATGTAATTGTTCTTCAGTGTATGCTTTGTTTGTAGTGAATGCATTGGATGTGAAAAAAAGGTCAAATCCTGAGCTGGATCCAGTTCCCTGCTTCCTGAGAAGTCTCTCTGCCCTGGATCTGCTGTGCTACCTCCTCAAAAGGTGAAGGTGACAGAGGTTCAGGGGGGTGGTGGGTGGGGACCACTACCCCCATTTGGCTTCTCTCTCTCTTGTTATGTCTAATCTTCCCTTGCAAGTCAAAGGGGTTGACTATTTGACATTGGCAGGAGGACTCACATGAACACCACATCAGCGTACTGTTCACAGGCAATATGAAGACAGGAACATATGTCATGCAAATACAATGGATGGAAGGATTTGTCAGGAGGAACAGCAGCTTAGATTGTGAGGAAAAGAAGCATTAGTGGAAAAGTATGAAGTGTACCTTCATGCATAATGTGCAATCATAGAAAGCAATCAAAGAACTGTAATTATTGGGTCAGAGGGAATTATCTTTGCTGTGCATATTTAATAAATATAAGGGTACAATGGGTTTCTTACCTGTTGAGGACATTAAACATCTTGTGGCACCACAGCCAGGAACGTAGCACACTATTGTCTGTGTTTACATGTGCTGCTACCTCTTGCGACACATCCTCACCCACTCTCTGGCTACCTGATAATCGTCTGTGGGAAATAGCAGCTAGTTTATCTGGCACATTTGCTCTAATAACATTTTGACAGCCCCACCTGTAAAACAGAATGCCCTACTGTTCCAACAATTGCTTGTTGACATCTTGGTCACTTGTCTGTCGCTTGGAAATTTTTGCCTGTAGCCCTGCAATAGTCCCCGCACTATTTACTGCCCACTAATGGAGAAGAAATGGCAGGCAATAATTACGCCTGGTGTTTGCCCATGTTAAGCAAGTATGCTGAACCTGGAAATTCAGGTGCCTACAGCACAGTTTTTGTTGAGTGCATGAATGCAGTCTTCTAGGTCCACCGTAGCTGGAGACAAATGAGAAATAAGTTCAGTGGCATCAAGAAAAGTGCCAAAGTAATTGTAGTTGCTTTCTACACATGCATGATTTTCCCTCATACAAGGCATAGATCCAATGTAAATGTTCATTTCTACACCCTCAGGAAACTAAGCTGAAAAGCATAAACATTATCCCCTTTTTGCAATACTCCTTCATTCAACAGAAGCTGCATAGCACATCCGCAATTAGGGGCAATAATACCTTGCATATAGCATGCCGCAAGTCACCTGCAAAAGAGTACGGGCAGGAAAACCACCATGCAAGCTAATGTGAAAAGGCCTGGCACAGAGACAGAGGTGCTCAGGACATGGGGGTGCTGTTTGAGTTGCTCAGGCACTTTCTAATATCTTCACAAATGTGCTCTGCTTATAAGCCAAGGCTTTTCACAACGATGGGAAAGAACAAGAGCAGGGGGTGGGCCCACCATGCTTTAGTAGATCACCTCCTATAAGAAGATGCCCTTTGCTCTCTTTGGCTGCCAATATGTAGAGGGGATTAGCGAGCATGTTTGGAATTACAGTATCACTAACCAAGTGGAGGTGGCAGGAAAGATCAGAGGAGGGTGATGTACTACAACATAAATAAGCTGCACAGGTAAGGGATTGGTTTCCTACTGGGCCTGCCTTCAGATGGGACTTAATATTACAGGAACACAGGCCTTTTCTACATCCTCTGAATCCACAATGATTCTCTGACATCACTGCAGTCATACATGAATGGTGTTTGGAAATAGACAGTACCATAGAATAAGTGGCATCTTCACAGCCACCTGTAGGGGATCCCCAAAGCACAAAGGAAGCAAGGGCTGAACAATTTTCTTTCACAAGTGCTGTGACTGGTGCAATTGAAACCTTGGGTAGCCACTTATTCCATTGCTACCAGGTTTGACAGACTGAGTAATTGCTTAGAAAGAGCAATGACAACTGGTTTAACCCTTATCAGACACAATCCAGACTGCTATTTTTAGCACAAGTGTGTGGGTTCCCTGCTTGGACCAAATGTTCACCCCATTTCTCCATTGTGGAATCAATAAAGATCTCCATTCCCCAGTCAGTGAAATTAAATTTACAAATTTGCCGGCTCAGCTATTTCTCAAAAATTTTGCCCACTGCACAAAGTTGTTGTCATTTATATTGGTTTGGTGGCTTGTTTGCTGCTTGAAAAATGATAAAGGATCATTATTAATGGTGTGCCGTTATCGAATGATTTTCTATTGTTCCCGCTGAGGAAATCATGCTACACGAGATTGCATGTGCCTGCCATTTTAATTGTCTGTCATTAAAATCTGTAAAAAAACAGGCATTTGAATTCTTTCGGGGAAATAAAAGGAAATTATGGCCCTTAAAGAGGTTCTTGTCCATCAAAATTCAAGCATCACACAACCAAAGATGAGAAGTTACGGCAATGGAGCGAGAGCAGCTCCAAGGAAATTCCAAGCCTTGGTCTCTGCCCTGCACATTTCTTGGAGGTGCCTGCAGGAAGCTCCCAGCTGAAACAGGTGGAAATGTCAGTAAAATATTGAAATTTGGGCGGAGGTGTCCAGCACACAATTTCCTGGCACACATACATGCTTGACACTTAGGCCTACATCTGTTGCTTGCAGTTGCCCATTGTAGTGATGTAAAATGGATGACTAAGAGCAAGAAATCTGTAGAATTCCCATTCCTTCCAAACTCCACCCACTTTGCTCTTCAACACATTTTTGGACAAACAGAGTTGGAAATGTTCACCTCGCACAGGCAGACAGTTCATTTCAATAATAACTCGGGGCATATCCATCCTGCACACCATTTCCTGCTGATCTGACATATAGGTCGCCAAATGTAAATTACACCCATTTGACATGTGCATCCAGAGTACCTAGGCAGACATACGTATATGAAGGACACAGTAATATTAAGGCTAATGTATTTCAGCTACGTCTTAAATATTTCTCTTTCTGTTTGTTTGTTTTGTTCCTGCTGGCGCTTGGGTTCTCATGGCTTGGGTGCCAATTGCTGTACATTATTTATTTTATGCCCCCAGCACATCACTGGCACTAATGGGTTTTTGAATGGGGATCCCCCTATCTGATTTGTTTGGAAGAAGGGAAAGACCCACGAAAGGATGCTGGGCAAGTTAGGTTGCACAAGAGATGCTCAGTTCCCACCCACAAGTACCCTACATCTGTATCTGCAAGTAGAAGTGGTCTGATCTCACTTTGGCAGATGATTCATGTATGTCAAGGCTCCTCTTCTCAAAGGAAGCTGGGACAGCAGACCCAATGGCATCATTAAACCATGTCAATCCTTGGCTAACCATAACATTTGATGCTTTCTTGGAAGCATCCCAATCACAGCTTCTGCACACCTGTCTGCCAATAATGGTAGGGAACTTTCTTCTTAGGGTCTGGTCAGCAGAACGTCAGAGGCAGAGCTGCGCCATCTGATTAAGGCATATCTGAAGTTACCTTGTAGTGTAGGGCTGGCACAGTTAGTGACAGCAAAATTGAGCCATGGCCTGAAACTTGGCCCTACTGCTTTGCAAGCATGCTGTAATGTTCATCTATGGGGATGGCACTTTAGAGCAGCACAAAGGATCACTGTCCTTACAATAGCACCTCTACTTTAGCAACCGTCAAACATGGGATTGGGCACTGACTGCGCTGTCACTTGCCTGCAGACTCATGACAGGAACTTGGTTTCCTTTTCCATCATTGTTGCCTGTCTCTTCTTAGTCCCCTGTCCCTTCAGCCTTGACAAAAATAGCTAATGGGTTTAAATGCCTTTTGATCCTCCTCAAAAGCTTTCAGGATTTTTGTCACTCTATTGTGACACTCTCCTTTAATTGTCTCCATCTCTTTCATTTACACAATTTTCCACTTCCAATGATTTTTTGCATACACCTATCAAAATCACCTGAAACTATGATGAATTGCTGACAAGAAAATTGGGTGCAAACAGTACACTTCCAATTCAGACTTTCTAAAACCTGCCAATAGCCATTCCAGCATAAATTATGCCAAAAGCAGTAAATCCAGGCTTCGGTGTTAATAATATTCACTCCAGGGTTGCTAAGGACTGGAGAGACATAAAGAAATTAATTCAAAGGTCAAGTAATATGAAGGCACATTTTTATTTGGCACTTCTAAACTTTTTTTATTGTTTCTTTCTGCTGGGACTTAGCTTCTTATGAGCCTCTGTACAAACTGTTCAATCAGTTCCTTTTTTTCCCAACCAGCGGAGAAAGAAGAGGAAGACCAATGGAAGGATACCAGACTGGCTGGACTCCACAGAGGTGTTCTGCACCTACTCACTAGTACCTGCACACTCATATCTGCAAAAAGAGGTTCACATATCTCACTTTGGCAGATGACCAGTGGGTGTGGAAGCTCCTATTCCCAAGGGAGGCTATGACAGCGGACCCAATGACACAGTTATATGTTATTGCATGACTAACCATTATGTTGGATGGTTCTTCAGAAATACCCAATCGCAGTATGTCATACTTTAAGTGGTACTGCATAAAAGACCACACGTCAGTGTGATCAACAGCCAGCATAACCTGATTGACTGCCAAGATGTCACCAACATATTTGAATGTATTGTCACATCTATCTGACAACAACCACGAGAATTCACAAATTCCAGGTCAGCAGAGCCAGACACAGAGCTGTGCTATCTTCTGCCTGGACACCTGCTTCCAACATGCACCACAGGGCTGGCAACAGCCAGTACTGGTCAACTGCAGCCTCAGGCCTGCCTTCACCCCTTATCGGGGCATGCTGACCTATGAAAATGATGCCTTGGAATGACGAGCAAGGCCGCTCACACATCATGTAGCACATTTCCACTTCAGCATCGATCAAACAGGGGGTCAGGGTTGCTGAATCACTTCCTGCAGACTCATCCTGCACCGTGGGTTTCCTGTCCCTTAATTGTTAACTTGTCCCTCAGTGCTCTCTCCTCCTTCGACCTTGGCAAATGTTGTCAATGGGTTAAGATGCAGTTGAAACTTTTCCAAAGGCTGTAAAAATGTTTGTCCCCTTTCTGCCACTTCCCTTTAACTGGCTGCGCCCTAGATATTCTGGATATATTTGTTCTATTCACTGCTGCAGAACATTTTTACACACAGTAAAGCGTACTTGGAATGGAACAGGCCCACGATACATTTAAGGGAAGATATAGCAGTGCTGGCACAATGCCACCAGGCCAGATCACTGTGGTACACTATGAGCTGTTTTTGATTTTGCAAGGTCAGCTGATTAGTGTAATTTTAATACTTCCCTGAAAGATTGAACCAGCTGCAAGAAGCTTGCTATCTTGGGGGAAAGGACGAGTGATTGTGATATCTGGCGAAGCAGTAACTCTTAAAGGACTGCTACTCACACTTAAAATAGAGCTGCATTAAAGAACTGAATTCAATGGACGACCTGCATTTTAATTGAATAAAGCCCTTTCTATTCATGAATAGCTTGTGGTTGATGGTGGGAATCAGATGGCCACCTATGTGCCATGTATGATGTCCTGCACTTCAGAAAAACCTGCCATCTGATAAAAGTGTTGTGCCCGCTTGTATTGATGAAGCCTTTCCATGGAGAAAGTGATGAAAGAATTTCTCCAGCCGGGCAAAGCTTCTGTCACCTGCTTGATGCATCAGTGCACAGCAGAATGATTTCTTTGGTATATATTGCTAGTTGTGGCTTGGAATAATCCAGTGGTGTAGAAATTCAATACTGTTGTCACCTTCACAGCTGCTGCAGAGCAATTCCTGTGGTCAATGTCTGAAGTTCTGGCTCAAAGAGAAGACATAGCTCAGTTACTGCCTCCCTTGTGAAATGTAGGCAGCAAAGGCAGTTCTCCACTTATACACTGGGCTGAATTCTCCTCCCGTTAGAAGGTTAGTGGGAAACAAGAATACCATCCACCCACGTGAATCCGTCACTAGCCCACTGCAATTTCCTCTTGGATCCCCCATTTGCTATGCAGGGTACGTTTGGAGCGAGAGCACAGTTCCTAATAAGCTATCTTCACTTGAAGAGAGAGAAATACAGTTGTGGTGCAGCTTTTAAAAAGATACAGCCAGTTAAAGGGGAGTGTTATTTTTTTTGCAAGAATATTTGAAACAGCAGCAGTCTCAGTGATGCCAAAAATTGGAAGGGCCCTCAGATTCTCTGGCACATCCATGGAGATGCCTTTGGTAGAAATGAGGGTCCAAAGAGCAAGACTATTGGACAATGAGGGCAGAAAGCCACATCAGAGTGTGTCTGGTGGGAACACTGCCAATCTGCAGAACTGGATAGCTCGCTCTCTTTTGTCTGGTTCCATTGGAAAGGATATGAATTCCACAGCCCTTCTGAATTGAGATCAGTGACCTTCCTGTTGGAATGTTGAGCAGCTGCCTGACTAATGTGGCAAAAGTCACCAGATGCTGCCTGGAAGGACCTAGTTGCAAAGGATTTAAAGGCATTTGTGACCTTGATTGGCACAGACAATGTTGTTATCTTGGTAGAAGTGGGCTATAGGTCTTCGGTAGCAGGAGAAGTACCTCCCCAGTAGCCTTGGGGGAAGCAATATACGTGGCGGTAGGATCTGTGGTAAGGTATCCCTGGGATGAATACTCCATTGGGGAGGCCATTTTGTGTTCTAAGAAACTGATGGTCATAAGAGTCTAAGTAAGACCTTCTTAGGCTGTAGACTCTGGTGAATGGGTATCTGCATGTAGGGAAATGCCCTCTCTGATGCTTTCCTCTAAGTGCCTTCAATCTAGCCTCTTCCATATCCTCATCCTCCTTCTCATCATAGCATAAGAACAGAGGGATTTCCAGACACAAAGCAGTACTTTGAGCTGAGTAAAATTAGCAGCAAAAGTCCTGACTGAACCTCCAAAGTATAAAGAGATCTATAGGCATAGTAACACCAACCTTCAGTAGCAGCACACAAAATGGCCTCCCCATTGCAGTATTCATCCCAGGGATACCTTACCACAGATCCTACCGCCACGTATATTGTGCCAGTAATGATTTAGGACTGGTTTGAGGGAAGATGTTAGACAAAATGTGTGGAGAGCTGACCCATGTCTCCTTGACTCCATTTACATGCAGCGGATCAGGCTCCCGGTGGACCTTAAAGATGACTGATGATTGTTTGGGAGGATTATTTTGGTGCAGTTTTATAGCAATGGTTTTAAGGCAGTCATCTTTAGGGATGCATTTTGCACTGTTTTTCATGAATAAACGGGCAATAATTCAGAGGAGAATCCTAGCTCTGTCTTGGTCTATAGGCACAGCTCCTGGGATAAGTCAGGATGTATAAGATAAGAACTTAAAAAGCATGAAACACTAGATACTGAAAGCACAGAAGATAAGTACACCACCACATGGTACTGAGCCACTCACAGGCCAGGAAATCTAAACTTCAATCCCTGGTATGTACTGAATCAGCTAATCTCAGCTGGGGAAGGCAGTGACATGCTGCAATTGCCTGGGCTAGGGAGGAGAAAATCAGTTAAGGTTTCTCTCCTGATCATTGTCCAGTGGACCTTGTTGAAAAGAGCATGAATGTTGGGTGATGACAGGAGTTGGCTCTCCTGTGAAGGCCCCCATGATAAAATAGCCTGTCAATACACATGGTCTGAGCCCAATATAAAGAATAACCACTTGGGTGAAGCGCCATAACGCTGCTGGTGCCCATGGAACTATAATCCTGCAAAAGTAACCATCTGCAGGAGAGGAAAGACACAACATCAGGTTCCACATGTCCGCTGACGATACCCAGCTCTGTTTCAACACTATCGCGCTCAATCCCTCCACTGCCTCTGTGGCGTCGGACTGCTTGCCTTGGATGAGCCGAAATGTCCTACAATTAAACATTGGGAAGACCGAAGCCATTGTCTTTGGCCACCACCACAAACTCCGTTCCCTAGCCATAGAATCCATCCCTCTCCCTGGCCACAGTCTCAGGCTGAACCAAACTGTTCACAACCTTGGCATCCTATTTGAGCCTGAGATGAGCTTCCGATCCCATCACCAAGATTGCTTACTTTCACCTACATAATACCACCTATCTCCGTCCCTGCCGCAGCCCATCTGCTGTTGAAACCCTCATCCATGCTTTTGTTACTGTCAGACTCGACTGCTCCAATGCTCTCCTGGCTGGCCTCCCATCTTCCACTCTTCATTAACTTGAGCTCATCCAAAACTCTGCTGCCCGTATCCTAACTCACAGAAAGTCCCACTCACCCATCACCCCTGTGCTCACTGGCCTACGTTGGCTCCCCATCCACCAACATCTCAATTTTAAAATTCTTGTTTTCCAATCCCTGCATGGCCTCACCCCTCCCTATCTCTGTAACCTCCTTCAGCCCTACAACCCTCCGAGAACTCTGCATCCTCCAACTCTGGCCTCTTGTGCATCCCCAACTTCCTTCAGCCAACTATTGGTGGTTGTGCCTTCAGCTGTCTAGACCCTAAGCTCTGGAATTCCCTGTGGAAAACCTCTTTGCCTCTCCACCTCCTTTAAGATATTCCTTAAAACCTATCTCTTTGGCCAAGCATTTGGTTACCTGTCCCAATGTCTCCTTCTTTGGCTTTTTGTCTGATTACGCTCCTGTGAAGCGCCTTGGGACATTTCACTAAGTTAAAGGCGATATATAAATGTTGTTGTTGTTGTTGAAAGGAAAAAAATTGAAAGAATGTATAGAACAAGGAAAGGTCATTTGGCCCATTGAGTGTCCTCCTGTTAGCAGTTCACGTACTATCATGAAAACTACTCAACCCATTTAATCTCCTGAGGGAGGTCACTGATCACAGATAAAGCTTCCAAGAAGATGATGCCTTGTGAAACCTCATTCTGCCCTCTTAAATTAATCCATCAGAACACCAGGATATCAACCTAATGTTGCAATTACCTGTTGTATTTCACAAATGACACTTCTGTAGTCCCAGAAAGACAAGAATGATTGTATTCCATGGCGTATTTGATCATCCATGACTATACTTATTCACTGAGTTTTCAATCCAGTTTTAAACCAGACATTTTTCCAGCTTCTTTTGGAATGAGTTAATCATCAGCGTTTGCATATTGAAGCATGGAGCTCTATTTTGGGTTTTTTTCCTCCCAGATTTCTCCCTCCCCCCACCAAGGTGTTGGCTTGTTGCTATTGTATGATTCCGTGTTACCCAAGTGACCATTCCTCATGTTGAGCCTGGACAGTAAACATCAGCTGGTGGTCATTTGTGACGCCATCACAGCCAAGTCTGATCCTCAAGTCACCCAACATTCATCGATGCAGAGGTTACTAAATAGCAATCAGCAATGGAACCACATCTGATTTTTCCCCTACCCAGCCCAAGGATGCTGAAGCCAATTGTAGCACACCAGCTACTGCCCCAGCTGATATCGACCAACTTAGCATTGAACTTTAGATTTTCTAGTTTGCATGGCTGAGCATTACACTGAATGGTGCCACTACACACTAGACTGTTAGGGAGAGCTCAAAATTTTATTTTTGTTTCCCAGTGCTGGTTGCCATTTCCTCTCTATTTTCACTGAAGTCTCTCTGACTGAGAGGCTTTAGTGATGATGGGAACCTTTCAACATGGTTTCATTTTTATATGTGAAACTATTAAATGAAGTTTTATTGACTCTGTTCTGTATATTCAAATTCAGATTAATGCATCTTTTGTAGGTTTCAAGTGTTTACATTTAACTAGACTTCACTATTATTGCTATTATTAACAATGGACTGACTAAAACTAAGCCTGTAAGGGATTGCATGTATTTGTAACCATAAAATAAATGCTGCAGGTGCGTCACAAAGACAGCGATGGAAATTGTATTAAAATATTAGCTGTTCTTTTCACACATTACACACTGTGAAGCTTGTGACAAAAAAGCACCTTCCAGTAATTATGGGAAAGATAAGTCAAATACCAATAAAGTCATAATGATGATAGCTAAGCTAAAATACTTTAAACTGAAAATTGATTTAAGTATCATTCTATCAGAAGAGACAGCTAGCTGACTGCATCATGGATTATCACCCTTTCAAATTCTTACTGCTTTGAAGACTCTGCAAAAGAAACAACTGTACTGTTATTGGAAGGGTGGGCCAATTTGGCAGGAGTGTGACAAAGCCTTCAACAGAGTACGATTTCTTTGAAATGTAAAAAACATCTTAAGGAAACAAGGAGCTCGAGTGCAGACAAAAGCATTGTCTCATTTTCCAGGCAGGAATTACAGTCGTCATAGGAGTTCCTCCCTCTGGTAATGCATGTGGTGCTTGGTTGTAGCAAGACTAGTTGTATTAGCCTTGCATTCATGTCTAGAACACAATACAAGGCCATTTTACAAGGTGCTTACCAACAACTTTTGTTTTGGGAATATGTGATATATAATTAGGAATAAGATAATCAGACTTTTTATATTAAGATGTATTCCATACAAGCCCAATAAGCTGCATCCCACATACTATAGCCTGAATTTTGCAAGGCTTTGCAAATTGGGTATGCAAATCCCTGTGCCTGCTCACTGTGTGTAGTGAAGAAAAATAATAGCTGCTCTGGCCAGCACCAGCTCCATTGTAATACAGCAATTATATTAATTAGGTCCTGCACTGATTTCACATTCTTGAGGCAAGATTGTCCCCCAACATTCATTGATTATGCCCCACACAAAAGGTGTGAAAGACTTATCCATTGATATGACTTGCTGAAGTTGAATTCTTAAAGCTAGGTTTTTGTAGCAAAAGCTTATAATAAAGTTGTTCTCTTTTTCAACAAATATCAGCATGTAACTGCAAAGAGCAAAATGCAACTAAACATCAACTTGAAATCCTGGATTGATGAAAGGAAAAACATACATTTGCTCTGGAACATCCGCAAGCCCTTAATCCCAGCGTAAGTACTGGAATCGGCCCACCAGGAACATCCACTGCTGACCCCACTGGGCCACAGCCTAACTGTGACCCGCTATTCTTTGTATCTGTGCCAGAACCACCGGCACAAAGAATATCAGCATTTAACAGCAAAGAGCAGAATGCAACTAAATATTTGGGCACCTTCGCTGCCAGATAGGTCTCTGTTACATCGAGTTACATTGAAACTACAGCACAGAAACAGGCCATTAGGCCCAACTGGTCTATGCCGGCGTTTATGCTTCACATGAGCCTCCTCCCTCCCTATTTTATCTAACTCTATCACCATACCCTTCTATTCCTTTTTCCCTGATGTGTTTATCTAGTTTCCCCTTAAATGCATCTATGCTTTTTGCCTCAACTACTCCTTGTGTTAGCGTTTACCACATTCTTACCACTCTTTAGGTAAAGAAGTTTCTCCTGAATTCCCTATTGGATTTATTAGTGACTATTTTATATTTATGACCACTAGTGAAAACATTTTCTCTATGTCTACCCTATCAAATCCTTTCCTTATCTTAAAGACCTCTATCAGGTCACCCCTCAGCCTTCTCTTTTCCAGAGAGAAAAGCCCCAGCCTTCTCAAGCGCAATTAGGGATGGGCAATAAATGCTGGCCTTGCCAGCGATGCCCACATCCCATGAACGAATTAAAAAAAAGCCTGTTCAGCCTTTCCTGATAAGGATATCCTCTCAGTTCTGGTATCAGCCTTGTGAATCTTTTTTGCACCTTCCCCAATGCCTCTATATCTATAATATGGAGACCAAAACCATGCACTGTACTACTGTTCTATTGGCTGGGAGAACTGTATGCCTCTTTTCACTCAGGGTACTGATTGCCCAGCAGATCCTAGCCAGAGATGAGGAAACTCTTCACCCAAGATCCCCTTCCCTGGTCATGCCCCTTCTGATACAGAGGACCATGATTGGAAATTTGCTTTCTACGTAACTAAGGTCCTGCAGAAAGGAGCAATGCGAGCCAGGATCCGGTGTATCTGGGTTCCATCCTAATTCACAGGCTTTCCGACAGTGATAGTGTGCTGAAGCACTTTAAATTCTCAATGCCAACGACATTTTTGTGCAAGTCAGTTTTCAGTGATTTGCTGCAAGTTGATGTTTAGTTGGAATTTGCTCTCTACATTGCTGTCTGTTGTTGTAGAGAGCACCATTTTCATATTAGAATTTTTTTCCCCGAGACTTTCCCCAGAAATGTTGCTGTTGCTGCAATTGAAGTTGCAGCAAAGTGCTGACAATGGGAATTCCTTTGGTAGTTTCCCATAGCGCTCCATGATTTAGATAAGGAACACATATTCATTCCGGAACACCAAATGAAAACCATGCCTTCTGGCATATTATGCTTGCTGTTAAGGCATTGTAGGCGTTTCTCTTGTTCATCTGCAAAGGACAAGGCATGTGAACACAGGTCTAAACCTGCGACCAGGTACCTTGCCCACTGACAGAGAGGTCTGAGTGGGAGTGGGAAGGAGAAATAAAGTGGCAAACGACCAGAAGCTCAGGGTCGCATTTGCTGATGAAATGGAGGTGTTCAGCAAAGCGATCACCCAATCTGGTCTCCCCATTGTAGTGGAGACCACATGCTGGTGCAGCAAATACTATATACCAGGTTGGAAGAAGTACAAGTAAATCGCTGTCACACCCAGAAGAAGTGTTTGGGGCCTTGGATGGTGATATGGCAAGAGGTGAAACGGGAGGTGTTGCATCTTCTGCACTCGCATGGGTAGGCACCGAGGGAAGGACAGCAGGTATTAGGGGCGATGGAGGAGTGGACCATGCTGTCATCAAATGTTAATATTGTAGAGCAGTCTGCTACAACATTTGCATAGCAATAAAACAGAGCAGATAGGCAAGCTGGTTGGCTCAATAATCAATCCATTGAACACACTTGTCTGCAACCAGTCACTGACAATTAGGCTTCCTTTGTGTCATCTGAAAGCTAATCTGATGGGATTGAGGGATCAGCTTTAGTGCCATTTCATTCCAAAGTTTACCCGTTGAAATTTTACCCACGGCTTCTGGTTTTCATAGCAATCATCAAATGCTATTAAAATGCTTTTTTCATACATAAATGTAGTAGTGAAATAAATGACTTTTGTGTTTAAATTCACTCTGTGGCTTTGCACTCCTTACAGTCAAAATGCATTTCTATTGCAGAGTGCTGACTCTCCCCCCACCGCCCATTCTCCTCTATTGAAATATTTCAGTTAGCATGCCCTGGTTCACCAATAGTTGAGTCCAGAAATGCTACATTTGCAATATAATTTCTGAATTTAATAACCGGTCTGAAATTGTCCAGTTGTTAATAAAAAGCAATTATTTTTTAATAATTTATCTTTGGAGCTTGTCGGTGTCGAAACTGGGAATCTACAGAGGTAAAGCTGAATCCATAACAATGATGTAATAGATCTTTTAGTCATGTTTGCCTTGGCACAAACCATGTGTTTTTGCAGGATACCTAGTTTACACTGCCGCAAAAAGGAGAGTAAACAAAATAAGATTGTATTTCCAATGCCTGTACTGGCAGTAATGGTGATCACAACAATTCTGTTAAATGTGAAGTGAGGGTGAGAGCTGGGATCATACAATGGGCTGGAAATTGCACTGAGTGGCGAACGGATGTCGCCCGCTGCTCAGAAGTAACTAACTCATCCACCAACTTTTCACGGGCTTCTGGGCGCCAACTTGTTTTAATTGAGACCTGCAGGAAGTGCAGCGGTCTTTCCCGAGCTTCTCAGAGCTTTGAGATGAGGAAAGGATCTCTGTGTCTCCTTCACCAATCAACTTCACTCAAGCCACGCTCTGAGAACCTGGAAGTGATTACCCATTCACAACCCGCGCAGACTAATAACCAGGAAGTGTCAGATAAGAATAGTAAATGTACTATAAAATCAGATAGAGAAAGCAAAATAAGGAGGGGGCAAGATTAAAAGACTGAGATAAAAGAGACAGAAAGAAAAAGTAAAAAAATAAAAATTTAAAATTTAAAATTTTTTTTTAAAAAATGTATATGTCCAAAAACTGTTAAAATTGGGAGTAATGAGGTTCCACATTTTTAAAAGTTAATTCTCAGTGCCTGAGTAGTTGTTTGGCAGTCATTAATATTTACCATGCTGTTAAAAATTAGTTTAGACCTGATATAACTCAGCGTACCTTTTTTCTGGATAGTTTCCAGCTGGGCAGGAGAACACGTTCGCGCTGGTCCATTGATTCCAGCCTGCGATATCTCTTTAACATGAAGCAGTCAGATCAGCAGGGAATCAGAAGAGCAAGTTCAGGATTTCCGCATTTGACTGCGCATGTGCAGTTGCCGGAACTTGCTCTTTGATTTGCCCATTAATAGCGGTGAGCGCTGTTAGGCAATTTCCAGCCCATTGTTACAAAATTGCTATTTAATCTCTAAAGGACAACAGTCATACAAATCAATCTAAACATTTGGGGGAAGGAGAAGTTGCAGCTTCACTGTACAAAATATAACAAATGTACGGAGTCGTACAACACCAGGTTATAGTCCAACAGCTTTATTTGAAATCACAAGCTTTCGGAACTTTGCTCCTTTGTCAGGTGAGTGTAGGGTTTCATAAAAGCACAGCATATATAGTCAGAGAACAATGCCTGGTGATTACAGATAATCGTTCCAACTGCCCGTTATCACAACTCGGCAGAGAGATAATCACAGAAATCAAAGGAGTGGATGGTGTTCAGACAGAGAAACATTACATCCAAGAATACTGAATACACAAGCGGTCAGATCACAAAGACAGAGAGAGAAAGAGAGAGCGAGAGAGATCCGAAAGGCAGAGAGAGAGAGAGAATGGCCAGTTGTATTAAAAACAGATAACTTTTTCTCGCTGGTGGGGTTACATGTAGCGTGACATGAACCCAAGATCCCGATTGAGGCCGTCCTCATGGGTGCGGAACTTGGCTATCAATTTCTGCTCGACGATTTTGCGTTGTTGTGTGTCTCGAAGGCCACCTTGGAGAACGCTTACCCGAAGATCGGAGGCTGAATGTCCTTGACTGCTGAAGTGTTCCCCGACTGGGAGGGAACCCTCCTGTCTGGCGATTGTTGCGAGGTGTTCGTTCATCCGTTGTCGCAATGTCTGCATGGTCTCGCCAATGTACCATGCTCTGGGGCATCCTTTCCTGCAACGTATGAGGTAGACAACGTTGGCCGAGTCACAGGAGTATGAACTATGTACCTGGTGGGCGGTGTCTTCTCGTGTGATGGTGGTGTCTGTGTCGATGATCTGGCATGTCTTGCAGAGGTTGCCGTGGCAGGTTGTATGGTGTCGTGGACGCTGTTCTCCTGACGCCTCCACTACTCGCCTTCAAACAGCCACGTAACCTCAAACAGACCATCGTTCGCAGCAAATTACCCAGCTTTCAGGAGAACAGCGTCCACGACACCACACAACCCTGCCACGGCAACCTCTGCAAGACATGCCAGATCATCGACACAGATACCACCATCACATGAGAGGACACCACCCACCAGATACATGGTTCATACTCCTGTGACTCGGCCAACGTTGTCTACCTCATACGTTGCAGGAAAAGATGCCCCGGAGCATGGTACATTGGCGAGACCATGCAGACACTGCGACAACGGATGAACAGACACCGCACAACAATCGCCAGACAGGAGGGTTCCCTCCCAGTCGGGGAACACTTCAGCAGTCAAGGACATTCAGCCTCTGATCTTCGGGTAAGCGTCGAGCAGAAATTGATAGCAAAGTTTCGCACCCATGAGGACGGCCTCAACCGGGATCTAGGGTTCATGTCACACTACATGTAACCCCACCAGCGAGAAAAAGTTATCTGTTTTTAATACAACTGGTCATTCTCTCTCTCTCTCTATCTCTTTCTCTTTCTCTTTCTCTCTCTCTCTCTCTGTCTTTGTGATCTGACCGCTTGTGTATTCAGTATTCTTGGATGTAATGTTTCCCTGTCTGAACACCATCCACTCCTTTGATTGCTGTGATTATTTCTCTGTGATAACGGGCAGTTGGAAAGATTATCTGTAATCACCAGGCATTGTTCTCTGACTATATATGCTGTGCTTTTATGGAACCCTGCACTCACCTGACGAAGGAGCAAAGCTCCGAAAGCTTGTGATTTCAAATAAAGCTGTTGGACTATAACCTGGTGTTGTACGACTCCGTACATTTGTCCACCCCAGTCCATCACTGGCATCTCCACATCAAAATATAACAGTTATGATACAGCATATTTTGTGTGGATTCCTTTTATTGGAATAACCTGGATAATTGTAAAAAAAATCAAGTATACTCTTAAGAAGGTTATACTGTATTTAGATAAAAGTTTATCTAAAAGAGTCAGCAAATACCAATTGAAGGCAAAATAATCAAAAAAGCATGCTGCTTGATCTTTTTCCTGTTATGGACAAATTTAATGTACCACCTGATACATTATTGTGTAATGTGCTGTACGTAAGACTTAATTACATAGATTTTGTCATTGTATGCATCATTGCCTTGCTGTTAGCTTCTTGTCATCATAGCATATTAATTATGCTGTTTGTTTTCATATTTATTTGCTGGGATGATCTGATCCTTGATGTTTTTTTGAAGATTTGCTTCAAATTCCTGACAATCCAGCGCTCGTGTGCGTGTTTGGCAGTGTACATGTATGGCAGTACATGTGTGGCTGTGTGCATTTGTGGCAGTGTACTTCTCATTGTCGTGATAGTATGGTACCTTCTGAAGTTGAACTCAAACTGTAAATAAACCCCAAATCACCAAAAATGTGAAGAAGCCCAAATTTGGCTGTTTTGATTTAATTCATGAACATCAACATTTTGCTCAATTTGGATTAGTTTGGTCTTGCAGTGGCCTGTCTCTAGTATAAGATTGCAATACGTAAAAAATGTCCATATTTGATAGATTTACATTCTAAAGTATTAATCAAGTTTTTCTAAAAGAAAGTCTTTGGCCTAGAAATTGGATTGCACCCGAAATGGGACGCGATCTGGGTACAGCGCACGCCACATGCAGATGACAAGGCCAACGGCAAAACCACGGAAAATTGAACTGCCGGCCTCATTAGTATGTTACTAGGGAATGCAGGCGCCAATCACAGCCCAGGAGACAGCTCGCCATGGGGAGGCAGATCAGCCAGCTGAGGGCCTAGGATGAGTCCGGGGATGGGAGGCAAACGAGAGGGGGTCCGAGCACTCCTGCTCCTCTTGGCTCCACATTCAGTTAAGTAAAAAATTATTAACTTACCTTTTGGGTGACAGCCTCCAGCGGTCTCTTTAAGGACTGCTGGTTTGGCTGTTGCACGCCTGAGAAAACTGACTACAGCTTGCACAAAGCATGCTGCGGCCAATTGCAAACAAATTTTACAAAGGGCACTTCAAACAGGCATTAAGTCCTTGATTTGCATCAGCATTGGCTGAATTTCATTTCCAGACCTTCATTTCTCCATAACATAGGCTACATAAACTCAAGTTCTCACCTGCATAGTACAACACCTAGAAGCATAGCTGTTTGATGCTGTTCAACTAATTTTGAGAAGAGTTAAATGTGACTTTATTTTACAGACAAATTAAGTGTTACTATGCTTTAAATATTTTCCTATTGTGGGCATTGAAGTGAAAATGTTCCTGTGCAATGCTGGATAATTTAGCATAGTATCCAGGTGAACAAAATTAAACTGTATACAGTAAGACTCTCTATGTTTCGCCCATAATGTTCTTGCTGACGTTGTATGATCAATGCCGTGAATAGGCGTTTATTGTAATTTTTGTAGTTACTTTAAACTAAGGCAGTTCTGAATTATGGGAGCCATAAACAAATCTCCTCTGCATTTTTCTCCCAGTGACAGTTTTATAGTTTCTATTTTCTGCTGGGTTGCTACATGAACAGCTTGTGACTGCAGCTCATATGTTGGCTGCTGCCAGTGCAGATTTATGGGTAATGTGGGGACTGCAGATCCTGGCTGCGCCATCCTTTCCATGGTAATTGACAGCTCTCGGCTGTTTAAGGACTATACTGCTCACTCATAGCTGATCTACTCTGTCCTGATTTCCATCTTTCTTTTTAAAATTGCTTAAGGCTAAAAATAATCTTTTTTTAATTTTAAACTCTCCCATTTCTTGCTGCTTTTGGTGTTTCTGCTTAAATACAAATATGACTAGTAGATGGCTAAGAGGAAGTTACCCAGACACTAACCCAGTGAAGGGGCTCAAACGGCATCATAAACTTCACGAGTAAAGTGAGTGATTTATACAAAGCAATGAACCCTAGGATTGAGTTACCGACTTTAATGAGATCTCTCCACCTTCATCTATTGATGTATGCAGTTCAAATTTTTATGTTACGATGGTGTGAAATCCCAGACAGTACTCAGGGCCTTTTGCTTTGTATGGAGTGATATCTGTGAGTGCACGTTATGTTACAGCCTTTCTGACGTTTAGAACGAAATATGTGATGTCAGTGGTAGAAAGAGTATATTCGACGACATTTGATAAAGTTCCACACGAAAGGCTGAAGCCCCGATTTCAACGTGCAGAGTGCAGGGGCGGTTAGGGGCGGCCATTTTAACTCCCAGCCCTCGATTTAGTTTCTCCACACTGACTCCTACTGGGAGCCTGAGGCAAGGTATGTGAGGAGCGGGAAGTCCGACACAATCATGGTTGGGGGAGAAGGGAAGCCTGGGGCAGAGGAGGCCCACAGTTTCCTTGTGGGGCTAGGAGGAGGATTTGTCATCCTGCTTGCCACCAGCTTTTGCTGGCGATTCCAGGCCTGTGCTCGATTCATGCATTTCAGTGTTAATATGGCATCAGGGTCCAAATTACAGCGCCGGAACCCAACATTTAAATATTTATGAGGCCCACCTCCTGCCTGTGGCAGGCGCCCTTGACGCGCCTAAAACCAGGGAATTAAAATAAGGGGGGGAGGGGCGAATTCTGCGGGAATGCAGTAGGTAGTGCCCGGCAGCCATTTTAATGCACCTTTACCGCCGTGTGGGTAGGGTTACAATTGTGGCTTCCGAGTTAAGCTCAAGGCTGTGGGAAGTTAGGGCAAAACCTGGGACTGGATAAGAAATTGGTCGAAGGGTAGAAACTAGCAGATACTGGTCAGAGGAGTAATATTGGGTTGGCGAAAAATATTGAAGGCGGTACCCCCGGGTTCAGTGTTGGAACCACTCCTGTTTCTAATTTACATCAACAACTTGGATGCAGAAATTCAATGCAAATTGGTCAAATTTGCAGAAGATACCAAACTAGAGGCAACCCAGAAATGAGTTAAACAAAATATATGAGTGGGCTGAAAAATGGCAGATGAAATTTGATGCAGACAAGTGTAAAGTATTGCACGTAGGAAGAAAAAATGGGCATCAGACAAGAATGGTGTTGAAATGGCTCAGGATAAAGTGTAAAGATACCTGGGCCCCGATATTAAAGCAAAGGCGGGTTCCAAGCGGGAGGGATTGTGTCCCCAAAACCCGGAAGAAAATTTAGTGAGTGGGAATGTCCGATTTTAACTTGATTGGCTAATTAAATTTTTCCTTCCGGGTTTCGTAACTCCAAGCTGCAGCAGTGGGCGTACCACGCACCCGCATGAAGCGATCTCAAATCGACTATTTAATGGGCCAATGCAAAAATGGAATTTGGAGGGGCTAGGAGGTTTTGGAGGGAGATGGTGAGAGTTAGTGAACATGGATTCAGGACGAGCAAGGCCAACACCCAGATTTAATGACGATTCCCTTGATTTACTGTTGGGTTCAGTCAGAAGCAGGAGGGAGATAATTTTCCCCAGCAATGGGAGGAAGAAACCTGCTGCTCTCACCAAGAAGGTGTGGTTGGAGATGGCTGAGGAGGCCAGCAGCAGGAGCCTTGTGTCCTGGTCTTGGATGCAGTGCAGGAAGCGGTTTGATAACCTAACCAGGTCAGGGAAAGTGAGTACAGTTGTTGATTCACCTACATCCTGTGGTGTACAACACCCCCCGCCTCACTCTGTCTTGCCAAGTGTACTCCATCACATCATTCCTCACACCCACTTAAGTTTCAACAGCACCCATCCTTCACTTTCTATGCACTTCCTCGCCTCCCCATTTATCCATCCACCACTTGCACTCACCCCAACCCTAATGCAATGTGATCCATCTGCCTGATAGTCACCCTCACAGAATGCGCTGCATCCATCGGGTGAATACGTGACCTTCAGTCATTCACAGGTCTGTTCTTTTGCCCCTTGTAGGAGAAAAGAACACAAAATGCAAGGGAGGAGGAGAGGACTGGAGGTGGCCCACCACAAATTGTGCAGCTAAAAGATGCAGAGGAGGACGTCATAGCGATAAATGGCACAACTGCGTCCCTGTCAATCAGAGATGGAGAGACTGGGAACGGACACATGCTGACTTTATTTCATCAGTGACTGAACTATGAGAAGCCTGAATATGGTGATTGTCAAGATTGTTACTTTGCCAGGACTAACTCATATCTGTTTTCTTTGCCTTCCAGGGCCTTCACGCGTAGAGCAACAGTTGGTGGACATGCCTAACAATGATTCCACAGAGGACCTCATTCCTCTGAGGGTGCACTGTCACAGGACGAATAGCCATGCACCAACGCAGATACTCGGTGGGTCCAGTTAGACAGTTAATTGGGTTTTCACCTGGTGATTCACAATTCACAAGTCAGCACGAGCAGACACTAGTGGCAGGGACAGCTGTGGAGAGTCCACGTTGGGGGGCACACTCCTATCCAAGCTCAGCTCAGCTGATCACAGAAGTTGAACCCAAGGGGTCATCGTTGAGAAGGAGAATGACAGAGGTACAGCAGCAACTTTGCGAGGTATTGGAAAACGTGCCACAAATTCAAATCCCTGTTGAAATCTCTTCAAATGCGCTTCGTTAGCATGTGATAATGATCGACCCGCCTCCAGCGAGCAGGGTACTCACATGCAGCCAAAAATGTCTCCGTTACAAATGAAAGTGGGCACGTTGGAGGCAGGTTGCTTCGGGTTTGAGAATTTTACAGTTTTAACCTTCTCACCCGCCCCCAACCCACCCACCCATGAGGGTTAAAATTCCCCTGCTGGACTCAATGCTCAACCTGTCCAACCAATGCAGACCAACAATCAACAAAGCCAACAATGTTGAACTTCACAGCCAAACAGTAGAATCCAAGCCAGAGGATCTTTACATATTTAAATGAATGCCAATTGCAGTTCCACCACAGTTGGTGTGAAACCCGGCCTGTGCGAGATACCTCCTTGTGTTGATCTCACACCACTTGCCAAAATTTAAATCATCCTCATATCAGTAACTTCACACCACAATTACACTGCACTTTACACATTGATGCAACATGAAAGCCATGTTGATCGATGCAGAAATTGCAGTATAACTGGCCCATTAATGTAATGTGTAACTCAGAATAATCTATTCATTAATGATGCAATGGGTCATAGCTTTTCATCTCTGCTTATTCATTTTCAGTATCTTTGCACAGTGAAATAGTTTGCATTCATAACCTTTTGTTGACTTCATTCTCATCCTTCGTCTCCTTGCTGGTTCTGTCATATAATTGTTCTATGGAGGGTTATTGAGAGATCAAATAGATCAGATTATTATTATCAATGTGAATCTGACCACTTGGCAATAAACCAAAGTTCTAAACAGAAAGGAAGGACAGATGAAAAGCAAGCAAGTCAATAGAAGGAGAATTCCAATGTCATTTTCCTCTGATAATTCCCATTTTAAAGGTATTTTGGTACTGTTCTTTGAGGTTAGGAAACATACTGTTTTTGGCGAGGGAACAGGAAGGAATTCCAGTTTTTGTGGAGGGTTTATCTGTGGTTAATTATCCCCCTCAGTAATATGCTGTTGCAAATTGTCTATCAGAAGAAGGGAGTTCACTAATAGCCTTTGCTCATTTGATGCATTTTATGTTATTAACTTCTTATGCCTTAGATGCCCCCCCAACCCCATCCCCACAACCAAATACTCATTGAATGAGGAACATCTTGATTACTATTATATAATTACTGCACAACAAACCAAGTTTCCCCTTCCAATATACAGACATTTGAAAGATAATCATTCTGAATTGGTGGGTTTTTCTTTTCCTTGCTGTATTGTAGGTTTCTGTAATAATACTACTTTCTCCTCATTTGGACCACATTTCATAATTATCCAAGTTTGTGCAATTTTGTCATGCCAATAAATGTGTTATAAGTAATCAAGTGAGTGTCACTTGCAATAATCGAGCCAACAACATAACTTGCACTTATATAGTAGCACCTTTAATGTGGGAACATATCCCAAGCCATGTCACAGTTTGGGGGAAATTTGAGCCAGAGTAGGAGGAGGGTCGGGAGAAGTGGCAAACGGAGCTGTTGAAGAGGTAGGTTTTAAGGAAGGTTTGGGTAGATATGGAGCAAGCAGGAAGGAGAGAGTTCCAGAGTGGGGAGGGGAGCAGATGACTCAGGACTCTTCCACTGATGGCAGAGTGACAGGAGCGGGAAATGTGCAGTAGATCAGAATTGGGAGCGCAGAGGGTGTGGACAAGGACAAAGGGTTGGAGGAGGAAGCAATGATAGGGAAGGATGAGGCCATGAAAGAATTTGAAGATGAGGCTGAGATTTTGAAATCGACGTGCTGGAGAATGGGGAGCCACTGCATGTTGGCAAGGATCAGTGTGATAAGTGAGTGGGATTTTGTGTGGGACAGGATGCAGGCAGCAGAGCTCTGGATGAGGCGGAGTTTATGTTGGATTTAGTTTAGTAGGACAGTGAGGAAGGCTTGGAAAAGTTAGCTCTAAAGGTGACAGAGGAATGAATAAGCATTTCAGCAGCAGTGGGGGTGAGGGAGGGGCAGAGATGGGCAATGTTTCAGAAGTGAAAGGAGGCAATGTTAATGGATTGGATGTGGGATTTTGAAGCTCAGCTCAAGGTCAAGCAGGCTACTGAGGCTAAGCACCATTAGGTTGAGCTTGAGCGGGCATCCAAGGTGGAGCATGGGTTCGGGACCAGGGCACTGACTTTCTCACAGGGGTGTAGGGAGCTTTGGTCTTGCCATTATTGAACTGCAAGACATTCTGACTCATCAACAACTTCTTTAGTAGCATCCAACAAAAAAATGGATGGCAAGCTATGAATGCCACAACTGGCTGAGTTCAATTTTCTTTAATATGTTTTGTTGAATAAAAGCTGACCCAGTAGGGAACATTTAAAACAATTGGTAATGATGATTCAAGGTGGCCCATGACTTCCTCAGAGAAGCGTAGTCTCCTGACACACAGTTCCTCAGAAAGTTGTTGGTACAACCTGTTCTTCCTGTACGCTCTCTGGGTAGGGGGGAGGGGGGTGTAATAGCGAATGGACTGCAGTCTTCTGTCATGATGCCTCACTCTCATAGCGTTTTCTGAGCTGCCTCATTTGATTCCATTACTTCTTCTTGATTGGTATCATCTGTAAATTTGATGCCTCATTCTCTTCCTCTGCTGCTCATCCTCCTCCATTATAATAGAGTACAGAGGTTTGTCCATTGGCTAGCCCATACTTGCTGCTCAGTCATTCTGAGGGATGGGGTGGGCTCAGGGATTGGGTCGGGTTGGGGGTCTGAAAAATCTCAGATGCATTGAGACTGACAGCACCGTAGTCATGTATAGTGCAGGTCTCACTGCGAAAAAGTGAAACAAAATCATTAGGAAACTCGCAAGAAACAGCAAAAGTCTCTTTAGTGCTAAACTCTTGAACTACTTCGAAATCAGGGAATGGGAGCTATGCTGCACCTCTTATATCTGGGCATAAATCTATGCCAGCATATTGGTAGTGTTAAAGCAGAAAACCTGCATCAGCTGCACCATTGGATGGGAGTCGGGAGCTATGGAAACGAGGGGTACAGGGTTTCAACTGGTGGATGGCAGAAGCAGCCAACAAGGGAACGTAGCGAGTTTTTAGTACAAATCAGTTACATGTAAGTTTCCCCATTAAAACTTGCATCTATGCCTTTTAGACATCATATTTACATTGAAAAATATGCGGAAATTCCAGGCCGAGTTGTTAATCAATTGCCAAGACAGATTAATGAATTGTTTATTGTTTAAAGTCATTGTTGAAAATAACTTTCATTAGCATATTAATTATCTTTTGTCTAGGTATTTTTTACCTAGACTTGAGTCAATACATTTTGTTTTAAATACCCAACATTTAAAAGTATTTTTTCCCAAACCCTTTCTGTGGAAAAATGGTCAGAAAATGCCAAACCGTGACAGCTTGTCTTTATTCCAGATACAATTAATGGGGAAGGAAAGATTGAAGGAAGTGCTGTGATTTTTTCCAAGGTTGAGCTGGATTGGCTGCAGGCCAATTGAAAGTGCCAGCTCCAATTAAATTGAACGAAGACACTGTGGGACACATGCAGGCCTCCACCTTAGCTACGTCACTAGGGTGACTCAGGATATGAACAAAGACTCAAAATGTCATGTTTCCACGAGACCCATAATCTACAATTAAAAAGAAAATACTTCCTAACAGCTAGGAGAAATTTGTTAGTTTGTGTTTTTAAAATGAAAGAGTGACAGAGTACTTTGCACATAAAGGGTTCTCCCCATCATAAGCATTAGGACTGCTACAATTTGGATAAAGCTGCAGAATTTCACCACTTCCTCAATCATATTAGGTCTGGCTAACAGGTTTTATAGAAAAACACAGCATCAGGGTCATTTTCCATTAAACAAACCATTCTGAAGTGATTCTGTAATATTGCTTGTGGCTGCCACTGCAATAGAATCTATTGCCTGGTTTATATGCTGTGCTTAGTGGGATGCCAGAGCAACCAGCTCCTGGTGGGCCTCTCGTAGCCGATAGCAACCCCAAAGTAAATTTTCCGGATTCAATGAAGCCAAATGCTGGTGTCCAGCCTTAGTGAATGCAGCAAGTTTTCTCTGGGGATGCTGCTGACTGCGTGAGATCCACTCATCGGGAACCAGCTGCCCTGACACCACACTAAGCAGCTCATACAGCAGGTTGCATCCCACAGCATCAGAACAACAGTAAAATAACGATGCATGTTCAAGCTTCTGTATGCGGTGTTGTTTTAATGCCGTCATTCACAACTTTGTGTCTGACCACGGTATGTACTTTCCCCAATGGTTGGGTCGGCAACCAATAAATTCATTGCTGAAGCACTGGGGGCCAAAAGTAAATGTTGATATTAGGAATGGAAGCAGTGCAGTTTCCAGCTCTGCTTCCAAAAGTACTGGTAAAGCCCATCTCTTTAGTTGAGTTAGGAGCCTCCTGTGGTGGCAAAGCTACCTCATTGCCTTCCAGTGATGCTGATAAAGTCGGCACTGCCATCAGCTGCAACGCTGTAAGTTAAATGTAGTAAAAATCTGGTCAAACCATTGAGAAAACTTAAACCGCACACACACTGTTTGATCTTTCTTGAGATCGAGTTACTGATTGTGAGCCTTTTTCATCTCAACACCACAGCAACACAATAGTTACTTTCATGTTGAGCATTAATGCGCACAAATGTTTGGTGTTAACTTCATTATTCACGGCTAAACATGTTAATGTTACAATCTAGTGATTCATCCTGTGCCAGGGGCTTACTTTAATAGAGTGCAGTCAGTCAATTAATGGCAATGTTAAGGAGACAATCAAAAATCAAAGATATTCCATAGCTTCTTTAGTCAACCTTTTAATAAAGCTGCTTACAAAATGTTATACATTCTTATTGGACGTTCCAGAATAGTATTCTTTACACCAGTAAAATAAACCTCACATCAGTTTAAATACTACAAAGCAATTTCATTAGATTTTTGAAAATAAAAGAACGGATGTTATTCATTACTGCCTGAAATTTTTGGCATCTTGCTCAGTGAATTCATCAAAGTATATATTGGTTATTTTAAGACATTGGACATTTGGGAAATATTAAAAAATGTCTGAGCATGAATATAGCTTTGCCTGTAGCGGCTTATTGGGTCCCTGTTACTTTCCTTTGGTGTTAGATTTAATTTTATACTTAGATTCTTGTACATAATAAAGAGAAATTATCTTCGCTGATAAGCTGACAAAAAGTAAATTAAAGTAATTAAGATTAGTAAAGAAAAAGTACTAGAGAAATTAATGGGACTAAAAGCCAACAAATTCCCTGGACCCGATGGCCTACATCTTAGTGTTTTAAAAGAGGTGACTGCAGAGATAGTGGATGCATTGGTTTTGATCGTCCAGAATTCCCTAGATTCTAGAACAGTCCCTGTGGATTGGAAGGTAGCAAATGTAACTCCGCTATAGGAAGAGACAATACAGGGAACTATAGGCCAGTATAGGGAAAATGCTAGAATCTATTATTAAGGACGTAGTAACATGGCACTTAGAAAATCATAATATGATTAGGCAGTCAACATAGTTTTGTGAAAGGTAAATCGTGTTTGACAAATCTATTAGAGTTTTTTGAGGGTGTAACTAGCAGGGTAGATAAGGCGGAACCAGTGGATGTAGTATATTTGGATTTTCAAAAGGCATTCGATAAGGTGCCACACAAGAGGTTGTTACACAAGACTAGGGCTCATGTGATTGGGGGTAATATATTAGCATGGATTGAGGTTTGGTTAACGAACAGAAAAGAGAGTAGGAATAAACGGGTCATTTTAGGGTTGGCAGGTTGTAACTAGTGGGGTGCCACAAGGATCAGTGCTTGGGCCTCAGCTGTTTACAATATATATCAATGACTTAGATGAGGGGACCGAGCATAATCTATCCAAGTTTGCTGACACTATGAAGCTAGGTGGGAAAGTAAGCTGTGAGGAGGATGCCATGAGGCTGCAAAGGGATATAGACAGGTTAAGTAAGTGGGAAGAAGGCAGCAGATGGAGTATAATGTGGGGAAATGTGAAATTATCCACTTTGGTAGGAAGAATAGAAAAACAGAATATTTTTTAAAAGGTGAGAGGCTAAAAAATGTTGCTGGTCAGAGGGATTTGGATGTCCTTGTACACGAATCACAGAAAGTTAATATGCAGGTACAGCAAGCAATCAGGAAGGCAAATGGTATGTTAGCCTTCATTGGCAGGGGGTTGGAATATAAGAGTAAGGAGGTCTTGCTGCAATTATATACGGATCTGGTGAGACCACACCTGGAGTACTGTGTACAGTTTTGGTCTCCATACCTAAGGAAGGATATACTTGCCTTAGAGGAGGTGCAACAAAGGTTCACTAGATTAATTCCTGGGATGAGAGGGTTGTCCTATGAGGAGAGATTGAGTAGAATGGGCCTATATTCTCTGGAGTTTAGAAGAATGAGAGGCAATCTCATTGAAACATATAAAATTCTTAGAGGGCTTGACAGGGTAGATCCTGAGAGGCTGTTTCCTCTGGCTGGAGAGTCTAGAACTAGGGGTCGTAGTCTCAAGATAAGGGGTCGACCATTTAAGACAGAGATGAGGAAAAATTTCTTCACTCAGAAGGTTGTGAATCTTTGGAATTCCATGGCTTTGAATTTCCTCATTGTTTTCAGCACTTACACCTTTCTTACACCATTATTGTGCCAAAGAGATTGAAGAAATTTGTGTTTTAGCCGATTACGTGACTTATGCACAGTTATTGCGCTACAAACTTCCTCAATATTTTTAAGAGTGTAAATCTTACGCCCATCAAAGCACCTCAGCATTGATTTGCAGAGTACATGAAACTTTCATGGGTTTGCGCCGCTCCTGCAATCAGTGTGACTTTACATCCAAACAAAGCAACCTAACAGCTCCCCCTTGTACTTCAGACAAGTTAAGCATGGAGTTGGTGAGCTGAAGAAGGCACCATCTTCACTTACTGATAACACACTTCTGAGGAACTTTTGCCTTCACATTTTTTAAATCACTGAACCTGAACTTCATTTTACTAGAAAATAATTTTTGAACCCATCCAACTGCCCCCACTCCCAAACCCACATTCAGACCAACTTTGGACAAGGGATGTCTTTCCCCATGGGCAAACCCACCACCAGGAGAGTCCGGCAGCATGGAGAGCACAGAGGCCTGCCAGATACTACTCTCCCTGATGTGTGTACAAGCCACACCTAAGGGGGCCTTTCCTAGAAGCTGTGTATTCAACGGCTGCACCTTTCCGAGGATGCCAATGGGCAACTATGCTAACTTCATCATGAAGAATTGCAGACTCGCTCCACTGCCACAGCCGCACTGTTGATGGTAATTAAAGTGACCACATCTCTCAACTTTTATGGCTCTGGAACCTTCCAGGCTACTACTGGAGATCTGTGCAGCATTAACTAGGAAGCTGTCAAGGCATGCATCTGACAACTGATCAACTCCCTCTTTCATAGAGCAGCCAGATTCCTCCACTACAACATCACCCCTAGGCAGCAAAGGCACAGAGCCAGGGACATCTATAGGATAACTGGATTCCCCAGGCTGCACGAGGCCACAATGGCGCACATGGCACTGAAGGCACAAACAAAACAGCCGCTGGTATATGTGAATAAGAAGGAGTTCCATTCTCAAGATGCCCAGCTCATCCGTAATGCAAACCTGGCAGCGTCCTCACTTGCCGCTGCAAGGGGCATCAGAGGGCAGATTCTGCAGGACGTCTTCGTCGACTGATTGACTGCAGTGGCAGCACTTCAGCCGTACCTCCTTCTATGCATCCTATCAGATGACACCAAAGCAGATCTCTTTGACCCAGCAGGACCTCGCCAGGAATCTGTGCAAAGAAGTCCAAACCTATTGAATGGCCTATTTCCTGACTTACTGTAATGTTCATAAATAACCTGTCCGCTAAGGAGTGTGTGGCAATTGCAATGGGAGCAGTGAGTGAGAGATGTGGGGGTGTAAGATGTTAGAATGCAGGAAGGCATTTTGAAGTTGTGAAAGGCGTACGTTAGGGGAGTTGCGTGTGCCCTTATCCAGAGTCTAGTGTGAAGGTATAGTAGTGTGCGTGTTGCTTTAAGAGATTGAAGATTGTGGCGGTGCCCAGGGTAGACAAAGAGGAAAGGGAAAGTTTGGTGACATGCTAGCCTTGCCTGCCCTCATGAAGTGTTTTCACTTCTTTCTGCACTGTTGATCAGTCCTGGGTGTGAGGGAGTTGGGAGTCATTGCCAGCGTCAGCTGGTGTCTGGTTTAGTGAAAGAAACAGCCACGAGTGTAAGGCTCATGTGCTGTACCTTGTGGAGGAGAGCTTGCAGATCCTCATCAGCGAAGCCATTTAGACCTCTTCTGCCTGCTGCCCTGGCATGGTGTCCAGTGGTTACAGCTGACACCTTTTTTTTTCATTCGTTCATGCGATGTGGGTGTCACTGGCGAGGCCGGCATTTATTGCCCATCCCAAATTGCCCTTGAGAAGGTGGTGGTGAGCCGCCTTCTTGAACTGCTGCAGTCCGTGTGGTGAAGGTTCTCCCAAGTGCTGTTAGGAAGGGAGTTCCAGGATTTCGACCCAGTGACGATGAAGGAATGGCGATATATTTCCAAGTCGGAATGGTGTGTGACTTGGAGGGGAACGTGCAGGTGGTGTTTTTCCCATGTACCTGCTGCTCTTGTCCTTCTAGGTGGTAGAGGTCGCGGGCTTGGGAGGTGCTGTCGAAGAAGCCTTGGCGAGTTGCTGCAGTGCATCCTGTGGATGGTACACGCTGCAGCCACAGAGCGCCGTTGGTGAAGGGAGTGAATGTTTAGGGTGGTGGATGGGGTGCCAATCAAGCCGGCTGCTTTGTCCTGGATGGTGTCGAGCTTCTTGTTGTTGGAGCTGCACTCATCCAGGCAAGTGGAGAGTATTCCATCACACTCCTGACTTGTGCCTTGTAGATGGTGGAAGGGCTTTGGGGAGTCAGGAGGTGAGTCACTCGCTGCAGAATACCCAGCCTCTGACCTGCTCTTGTAGCCACAGTATTTATATGGCTGGTCCAGTTCAGTTTCTGGTCAATGGTGACCCCCAGGATGTTGATGGTGGGGGATTCGGCGATGGTAATGCCGTTGAATGTCAAGGGGAGGTGGTTAGACTCTCTCTTGTTGGAGATGGTCATTGCCTGGCACTTGTCTGGCGCGAATGTTACTTGCCACTTATGAGCCCAAGCCTGGATGTTGTCCAGGTCTTGCTGCAGGCGGGATCGGACTGCTTCATTATTTGAGGGGTTGCGAATGGAACTGAACACTGTGCAATCATCAGCGAACATCCCCATTTCTGACCTTATGATGGAGGGAAGGTCATTGATGAAGCAGCTGAAGATGGTTGGGCCTAGGACACTGCCCTGAGGAACTCCTGCAGCAATGCCCTGGGGCTGAGATAATTGGCCTCCAACAACCACTACCATCTTCCTTTGTGCTAGGTATGACTCCAGCCACTGGAGAGTTTTCCCCCGATTCCCATTGACTTCAATTTTAAGAGGGCTCCTTGGTGCCACACGCGGTCAAATGCTGCCTTGATGTCAAGGGCAGTCACTCTTATCTCACCTCTGGAATTCAGCTCTTTAGTCCATGTTTGGACCAAGGCTGTAATGAGGTCTGGAGCCGAGAGGTCCTAGCGGAACCCAAACTGAGTGGGAATGATGTTGCCAATCTGGACTGATGCTATGGGTGAGATATGCCGTTAAATGATTTAGTGCAAATTGTCAGCAAAACCACTAGGCAGCTGATGGCACTGCCACCAGTGGTGGAATGATTAAAATCGGGGATGTACAAGAGATCAGAATTGGAGGAGCGCAGAGATCTCAGAGGGTCGTAGGGCTAGAGGAGGTTACAGAGCTGGGGAGAGGTGAAGCCATAGACGGATTTGAAGGTGGAGGTGAGGTAGAGCTGGGTGTCGTCAACGTACATGTGGAACCTGACGTGTTTTAAAAAGGTTATGTTGCTGTGGTACAGAAGTTTTCTGGGGTGGGTGTGTGTGCATGTGAACAACTTATACAGTTTCTGCACTCAAGTCACACCAAAAATATTTAAATTAACTTACCCCAGGAAACGTGTGTGTAACTTCCATGAGTTCTATAGGTTGCTATAAGGAAGACTGCATATGTAGGCACCAATAGAGACAGGCTTTCAGCATGATGAGGCAGAGAATGCTGATGGTATGGAAGATAGGAAGGAAGTGGAGGGGGTCCAGCAGTTACCTGCCACTGGAGCTGTTTGGCAGCAGCTTACTGAAGAGAACTTCAGCTGAACAATCTGTGCTCCCCTGGATTAACTTTAGTATCCAACATCTGTCCCACTCCTTATGCTTTACTATCAACAACATCTGCCCAACTGCATTGTAAGACTACCAGCGACTACAGGAACGCTCTCTCCATACAAAGCCCCTTAGTGCCTGACTGAAGTGCCCATTTTCCGACCCTAGTGCTTGTATGAGGTGTTCTCTCAGTGGCTGCAGCTTGGGAGGATGGCCGCTGTGGCTCAATTAGGGCTGCAGATTATGACCATTTGGCAATTGCCCCGGCAGTAAGCAGGCATTGGTTCAGGGTCCACAAGGGTACAGCGGTCTTCTGATCATGAAGGATAGCATTATTTTCCGTTCCTATTTCACGACTGCCCCACTGCAGCTTAGCACTCCCTCTGATCTGAAAGGGAGCAGACTCTAACAGATCATTGAGCCAAATGAAGCCTTTATCCATCCCATCTCCCAGCCTGCCCAGCATCAAAGCTAAGTTCTTACAATGGGATTAAAATGGCCTCTTCATCCAGACCTACTGACACTCCTTCCCAGTGGCTTGTCTTCGCTACCAATTTCCTCCCCTCCTATCTAACGGGTATCCCAGATGTGCCACTTCTGGCACAGGTGACAGCCCACACTGGGAATTTGGATGGGATATGGGGAACTGGGTCAGCAAACTCCCACTCCACCATGATTATAGAGCTGGAGCGGGATTGCAGAATTTCAGGGCATCCAAAGTTTCTGGATGTTAGGGAGAGGGAAAAGGAAGGAATAGAGACCCATAACGCCAGGTCTTCATCCCATTTGCGCTTACAGGGCATATTCTGGTGTAGGCTGAGCATTTCAAGCCCATGTAAATAACATGGGATTGATATCCTAATGCCTGTAACATAAATTTTTGAGGGTTCCACTGAGGTTACACCTGCCCCGAAGACCTCCCAAAAAAAATGAAGCATTAAAGGATGTGGGACTGCCCTTCAAATCAGAGGATCTATAAAAGGGCAACCAGGAAAATCCACCTGCTTCAAGTAAGTACATTTTTAATACATTTATGGTGCAATGGGGTTACAGTGCAGGGCTGAAGGCTATGTGACAGCCAGCAGACCAAAAAAGAAGTGCCGAGAATTTCTACTTCTACAGGCCTACAAGGCCTCCGGCTGAGATCAAGTTGGATACTTGTGAATAAAGCAGGACCAGAATCTTCAATTAGTTCAAATCAATGCAAGAGAGATCATAAAAGTCAACCCATACAAAGTGATAGCAGAAGTTTCATTTCTGCTGACTGCAAGATGACGCGATTTACTTCTGCAGCTGTTGGTGATGCAGAAGGTCTGTGTTGAAACTGCTGTGGCACAGTTAATAAGAGATTTAGTGATAATTGGCCCTTCGAAACATACCCATTGGAATAACCATTTTTTTAAAAACAAAGACTAAAGGGAAATCTGGATGATTTAATATTTTTAAAGCTCATTAAAAAGTCCATGACACTTCAAAAAGGTAATGTTCTGAGTCCTCAAAGCCCGAAGTGCAGAACAAGAGTAGGATGGTTTACCAGGGAGTCAGCTGACCATACATATGGAACTAGTGGCATATGCAGTAACAGCATGAATTGTTTTGCCATTAGCAGTCTATCCATTGTGTGGACTGATGTGTTGACAGTTCATAGGTTCTCTTTAACCCCATTTCAGGGAGCCAGATTAAGCTCAACATTCCAACTGCTTCACATCAATTCTTCTCACAGCTCACGGTAGAGTACAGCCTCTTTAAGTCAATTCTTATTCTCGTAGAAAAACGCCTCTCATACGGGCTTTGACCTTAAACGGTCTATCAGAGTTTTTGATCTAATAAATGAAAATGAAGAAAAAGTTGGCACAGACCTTTCTTCCTCTTAATCATAGCAAGATTCATAGAAGATCAGCATAGATGGAAACTATTCGGCCCATTGTGCCTGCATTGATGCTAGCTCCATTTGAAGCTATTTAATCCCATTTTACTGCTCTTTCTCTGTACTCTTTAATATTTTTCTTCTCCATATGTTTTAATGTCATGGTTGACTCAGTTTTAATAACCACTTGTGTTACGACATTCCATATTCCAATAAGTCTTTACATGAAAAAATTGTTCTAACCTCCCCATTTACACTTTTAGGTTTTATTCTAAGTTTATATCCCCTTATCACTGATTCACTGACCAGTGGAAATAATCTTTCACTATTTACCATCTCAGACCCTTGCAAGGTTTCAGACATATCTGTTAGAGCTCCCTTTAGCCTACTCTGCGTCACTGAATACAGCCCTACATTTTCCAAATCCCTCATATTAACTGAATTCTCTCAGCTGGAGTGTGAGTTAGAGACACTCCGACACATAAGGGAGGGGGAGGTAGAGAAGGAGATCCCACAGACACTAGTCCTATCCAACAGGTATGAGGTGCTTGATGAGATCCTGTGAGGATAAGGATGAAGGCTGCAGGGAGGATGCCCAGAATGCTAACCATGGCACTCTGGAGCATGAGGCAGTCCAAGGGGGTGAGGATCAGAATAGAAAGGTTGTAGTCAAAGGGGATTCTATAATCAGGGGGATAGATAGTCGGGACCGAGACTACAGGAAGGTGTGTTGCCTACCTGGTACAAGAGTAAAGGACATCTTTGAGCAACTGGAGAGGAACTTGGAAAGAAAGGAGAAGGATCCAGTTGTTGTGGTCCATGTCGGCACCAATGACAAAAGAAGAACAAGGAGGAGGTCCTGCTAAGGAAATATCTGAAGGTAGGAACTAAATTAAAAAGCAGGACCTCACGGGTGGTAATCTCAGGTTTACTACCTGAGCCACGTGCTAATTGGCATCAGGATAGGCAGATCAGAAAGGTGAACGTGTGGCTGAAAGACTGGTGTGGGAATGGGGGGGTTCCATTCCATGGGACCCTGGCACTAGTACTGGGACAGGAAGGAGCTGCACTGCTGGGACGGACTCCACCTGAACCGGAATGGGACCAGGGTCCTAGCGGAAAGGATAAATAGGGCAGTGCATACGGCTTTAAACTAGCAAGATGGGGGGAGGGATCTGGTAGCATTAACGAAAGCTTAAAGATAAAAGAAACAAGAGATGAGTGTAAAGGTCAGACCAGAGTAAGGAATAAAGATAACATAAATGATCAAAGAACAAATACAGTTATAAAACAGAAGTATAAAAGGACTGTTAAAAATAAAGTAAAAGGAACAACTATTAAAGATGAATTAAACTGCCTGTATGGAAATGTACACAGTGTCCAAAATAAAACAAGGGAATTGGAGGCAATAATCCATGGTGAGGAACCAGATGTAGTAGGAATAACTGAAAAATGGCTACATAAAGAACAGGACTGGCAACTAAATATTGCAGGTTATAATATAATCAGAAAGGATAGGAAAGGAAGGGGGTGTGGAGTAGCTGTACTAATAGAGATAATATAATGACAGTAGAAAAAAGGGACATAACTAACAGAAGGATAGAACCAGAATCCATATGGGAATCGATCACGCTAATAGGGGTATACTACAGACCACCTAATAGTGGAAAGGAGGTGGAGGAAAAAATATATAAACAAATATGCGAGATGAGTAAAGGACATAGAGTAATAATCACAGGAAATTTTAACTATCCCCAAATAAACTTGCAAGAAGAAGTAGGGAAAGGGGTACAGGGAATGGAGTTTTTACGATGTGTGCAGGACTCCTTTCTCACCCAGTATGTAAAAAGCCCAAGAGAGGAAGCACTGCTGGATCTAGTAATGGGAAATGAACCAGATCAGATAAGAGAAATAAGCGTAGGGAAACATCTAGGCAATAGCAATCACAACATAATAAGGTTTAAGATAAAGATTGAGAAGGACATTAGTAAGACAAAGACCAAAGTAATAAATTGGGAAAAGGGTGATTTTGAGGGGATGAGAATGGAACTAGGGAAAATAAAATGGGAAAATTTACTGATAAACAAAGAAATAGAACAGCAGTGGGAAACATTTAAAACGGTGATCAAGAATCCAGGAGAAATATCCCACTAAAAAGCAAGAACAAACTAACCAGTAATGATACACCATGGATGAGTAAAGAAATAAAGGCAAAATTGTAACAAAAGAAAAAGGCATACACTAAGTACATAGACAACAAGGGAAAGGATGACAAAAGGGAATACGAAAAGGTTAGGAAAGAAGTTTTAAAAAACAATTAGGAAGGCAAAGAGAAACTATGAAATTAAATTATCAAGGAATATAAAAAGAAATAATAAAGTATTCCACAGATACATAAATAACAAAAGAAAAATCAGGATAGGGATAGGGCCACTAAGGGATACATATGATAAACTCACAGATAGTGACAGCAAAATGGCAGAAATATTAAATAATTACTTTGCCTCAGCATTTACCACGGAGACTAACATGGTGAGCATGACATTAGAAGAAGAGATATAAAGACATTTAAGATAGAAAGGGGGGAGATAATTGGTAAGCTAATCAAACTTAAAGAGGATTAAACCCCTGGTCCAGATGGTTTGTATCTGCGCACATTAAAAGAAGGTAAGGAAGAGATAATAGAGGCACTAGTACATATTTTTAATAAATCATTAGGAAAGGGAATAGTGCTACAGGACTGGCAGACAGCTAATGTGATTCCTATATTTAAAAAAAGAGATAGAACCAGTCCAGGGAACTATAGACTAATTAGCTTAACGTTTGTGGTAGGAAAGATAATGGAATCCTTACTCAAAGGTGTAATAGAAAAACATCCAGAAACCGAAAATATAATAGAGTAGTCAGCACAGATTTTAAAAGGGAAGGTCATGCTTGACCAACCTTATTGAATTCTTTGAAGAATTAACAGAAAAGGTAGACAAGGGTAATATAGTAGATGTAATATATATGGGTTTTCAAAAGGCCTGCAATAAGGTACCACGTAGTAGACTCATGACTAAGGTCAGAGCATGTAGAGTCAGGGAATGGATAGCAAGCTGGCTACAAAACAGAATATAGAGAGTAGGGGTTAAAGATAATTATTCAGACTAGCAAAAGGTGGAAAGTGGTGTTTGACAAGGATCGGTGCTGGGACAACTGTTGTTTACCATTTACATAAATGATTTGGACTCAGGAATCAGAAGTACAATTTCAAAATTTGCAGACAATACCAAATTGTGGGCATAGTTAATACCGAGGAGGACAGCGACAAGGTACAGGAAGACATTAATAAACTTGCAGAATGGGTATGTAATTGGCAAATGAATTTCAATATAGATAAGCTGAGGTATCACAATTTGGTAGGAAGAATAAGGAGGCCACATACTGCTTGGATAATAAGAGTCTAAATGGGGTAGAGGAGCAGAGGGATCTGGGGGTACAGATACTCAAAACTAAAAGTAGCGACGCAGGTTAATAAGGCCATAAAAAAGCAAACTAAGCACTGGGGTTCATTTCTAGAGGGATAGAATTGAAAAGCAGAGAAGTTATGTTAAACTTATATGGAACCTGGTTTAGACCACACTTGGAGTACTTGGAGTGAACAGTTCTGGTCTCCATATTATAAAAAGGATATAGAGGTACTGGAGAAGGTGCAAAAATGATTTATTAGGATGATACCACAACTGAGAGGTATACCTATCAGGAAAGATTGAGCAGGTTAGAATTCTTTTCTCTAGAAAAGAGAAGACTGAGGGGTGACCTGATAGAGGTCTTTAAGATTCTGAAAGGGTTTGACAGGATAGATGTGGAGAAGATGTTCCCACTTGCAGGAGAGGCCAGAACTCGGGGCCATAAATATAAGATAGTCATTAATAAATCCATAAGAACATAAGAAATAGGACCAGGAGTAGGCCATACGACCCCTTGAGCCTGCTTCGCCATTCAATCAGAACATGACTCATCTGCGACCTCAACTCCACTTTCCTGCCTGATCCCCATATCTCTTGATTCCCCTAGAGTCCAAAAATCTATCTATCTCAGCCTTGAATATATTCAACGACTCAGCATCCACAACCCCCTGGGGTAGAGAATTCCAAAGATTCACAACCCTCTGAATGAAGACATTTCTCCTCATTTCAGTCTTAAATGGTCGACCCCTTGTCCTGTGACTCTAGTTTTAGACTTTCCAGCCAGGGGAAACAACCTCTCAGCATCTACCCTGTCAAGCTCCCTCTGAATCTTATATGTTTCAATGAGATCACCTCTCATTCTTCTAAACTCCAGAGAATGTACGCCCATTTTACTCAACCTCTCCTCATAAGACAACCCTCTCATCCCAGGAATTAATCTAGTGAACCTCCGTTGTAACACCCCTAAGGCAAGTATATCCTTCCTTAGATAAGGAGACCAAAACTGTACACAGACTACAATTGTAGTAAGGCTTCCTTACTCTTGTACTCCAACCCCCTTGCAATAAAGGCCAACATGCCATTTGCTTTCCTAATTCCTTGCTGTACCTGCATGCTAACTTTTTGTGTTTCTTGTACAAGGACACCCGAATCCTTTTGAACACCAACATTTAATAGTTTCTCACCATTTATAAAATATTCTGTTTTTCTATTCTTCCTACCAAAGTGAATAACTTCACATTTCCCCACATAATACCCTATCTGCCACCTTCTTGCCCACTCATTTAACCTGTCTATATCCCTTTGCAGACTCTTTATGTTCACCTCACAGCTTACTTTCCCACCTAGCTTTGTATCATCAGCAAACTTGGATACATTACACTCGGTCCCTTCATCTAAGTCATTAATATAAATTATAAATAGCTGAGGCCCAAGCACCGATCCTTGTGGCACCCCACTAGTTACAGCCTGCCAACCTGAAAATGACCCATTTATCTCTACTCTCTGTTTCCTGTCCGTTAAACAATCATCTATCCATACTAATATGTTACTCCCAACTCCATGAGCCCTTATCTTCTGTAACAGCCTTTTATGTGGCACCTTATCGAATGACTTTTGAAAATCCAAATATATTACTTCCACTGGTTCCTCTTTATCTACCCCGCTAGTTACTTCCTCAAAAAATTCTAATAAATTTGTCAAATAAGATTTCCTTTTCATAAAACCATGATAACTCTGCCTAATCATATACCAAATCCAAAAGGGAATTCAGGAGAATCTTCTTTACCCAGAGAATGGTTAGAATGTGGAACTCGCTACCACAAAGAGTAGTGAGGCAACTAGCATAGATGCATTTAAGGGGAAGCTAGATAAACACATGAGGGAGAAAGGAATAGAAGGCTATGCTGATAGGGTTAGATGAAGTAGGGAGGCTCTTGAGGAGCATAATCACCGGCATGGACCTGTTGGGCCAAATGGCCTGTTTCTGTGCTGTACATTCTATGTAATACCTGGTATTATCCTAGTGAATTGATATTACACCTTTTCCTGGCTCCAATATACCAAGGGGGTGCATTTTTGTGGGTGTTCTTGAGCTCATCCACCATAACTTTGGCGTAAGAGCCATGGACACCCGGACACCAGCATAAACATAATTTATTCCTTTATTTCCGCGGTTTCCGCAGCTCTCTCACCAAAGTTATGGAGGATGAGCAGAAGAAAGCCCACGGAAATTCCCCCCCTTTGTATAGTGAGGAGCTCAAAACTGTGGTCTAACCAACGCCTTCTACAAATTCATTATCACCTCCTTTATTTTACATCCAATGTCCTGAAATATAAAACCCAGAATCCCATTTGTTCTTTTTTCGGCTTTTCACCTGTAATCCTGTTTTTCAAGCTTTGTGTGTCTGCACTCATAGATTTTTATGTCCTTTTGCTCCAGTGATAATTTTACAGTTTAGCATATATTACCATCCATGTCCTTTTTTGTATAATGTACTACTTTACATTTATCTATGTTAAACTACATTTTTCATGCAACTGTACACTTCACTAATCTGTTAATGTCCTCGCGCAGTCTTTGTACTCTTCCTCACAGTTGGCTATGTCCCTAATTTGGTATTGATAGCAAATTTTGATATTCTGCCATAATCTAAATCCAAATCATTTATACGGAGAACAAGAGAGGTTCCACATCAATCTCTGGGGTATGATGACAAATTCTTAGTTATTACAGCTAATATTATACCTCAGAAAAGTTCCCAGATGCGCTACAGACTAGTATCATTTTAAAGTCACAGCAACAACTGTTTTTTAAAAATTAAGTCACAATGTTGAACCTTAATTTGCAATCATGAGACCCAGTTAACCTATGTACAAGAAGTTGTTAACATCAGTTTCTTTGTCGGTTAGTTTGAAAGTAGGCAGAAAGATTTGTTATTCTAGCTACTTATTCATAGCTGATTTTTGTTGACTAGTTTTATGTCAACATAAGGACAAATTGGGTATGGAACTTTCCAACATCTGGTGTAACCATTGGACTATAAAACTCAACAACTAAGGTCTGCCGCAAACCATCTGATGATTAGTTTAATGACTAAGTTCCATGATTTGTTGACACCCTGTAAACTCATGCCACCATTTCCCACCAACAGCTGTACTTAACCAGTTTATAGATTTGTTTTCAGAATTCATCAACGTGTCTCACTTTCTAAATAAACTCCTGTGTCATCAGATAGGATCACAGGAACATAGGAACAGGAGTAGGCCATTCAGCCCCTTGAGCCTGTTCCTCCATTCAGTTAGATCATGGCTGATCTGGAGCTTAACTCCATCTACCCGTCTTGGTTCTGTAACCTTTAATATCCTTGCCTAACAAAAATCTATCAATCTCAGTTTTGAAATATTTTAATTGACCTATCCTCAACAGCTTTATGGGGGAGAGAGTTCCAGATTTCGACTACCCTTTGTATGAAGTTGACATCATTTGACCCAGTCATTACAACATCAAAAACTAAGTTAAAGGGTGAGTGACAGTAAATTTTTCAATTCAGAATAGGTCAATTTAAATAGGGCCACTGCAAGTTGATGACCACAGGGTTGATTTTCTGCCTGTCAGGTGTTATGACCTTTTACACAGTTATTTGTTGTACAATGCCTTCCACAATTGTCCACTTGAGAATGGGCAGTTGTGGAAGGATTTTCTGATCAGCAGGATGACGCATGGCCAGTGAGAAACTAAACAATCTAATCAGCTCTCTGCCTCAAAAATTGCATATTAGCAGTTTAATAAACAGGAGGTGAGTCTCCTGACTTCAATACACAAGGGAGGTGGTTACCCAGATGTGCTCATCAGAAAATTGTAACATAATAGCACAGAAAACACAGTAGGCACATTTTACTGAGTCAGAGATGGCTCTCATCATAAAGGAAATGCTTTCAAGGAGGTTGGCACAGGAGCACCCCTCCCCTCCTCCAGCCCTAATTCCAGGAAATGACAAACGTGGTTGAACACTAAGGTGTTTCAACGGTAAGGTGGTTAAATACTACCTCAACCAGAAGAAGAATTTGGATGGTGGCGCGTTAATGCCAAATTTAATGTTATAACATCAATTTTAATCTTGATATTTTACACAGAAGGAATTTGAATCTTGAACACATCCTTCAAATCATAAAGTTCAATGGAGATTAACAGCATAGCTTAATTCTTGTTGTGTTCCTGCCATACAAATTAGCATCAAAACATGCAGCGCTAATGCAGGCACTTTAATTCTTAGAAGTAGCATGGGATTTGTGCACAGTGACACATAACTATAAAGGAAATTTGTGTAGGATTTTATTATTTTAATATGTAATATTTAGTGCACATGCCTCCATCCAGTAGTGTACCATCTATACAAATATACAAAGGAAAGTAACAGGACTCCTGTTAGAAACAAGTTTTAGTTATTTTTTCATAAATTGATTCTTGCAGAGCGAATGGCACTATTACAAATATTGCCAACGTCTATAGCCACTTCACAATGGAGCTTCAAGTGAGGGCAAAAAAGTATGCTGGTGCTATATATAAAGATAGATTCATTGGGAGGGATTTAGAAAGAGAATTCCAGAGTGCAAGGGCATAATGACTGAAGACTTTGCCTCCAATGGTGGAGCAAAGAGACAGAGGAATAAATAGTGGATCAAAGTTGGAAAAGCAGCGAACTGAACCGCATGGTTGGAGAAGGCCGAAGAGTTGTAGTGCAAAAAGCCGTGGGATGACTTGAAAGTTAGGACAACAGTTTTGAGTCAATGCACCGGAGAACAGGGAGCCAGTGAAAGTAGGTGGGGACAAGAGTGATAGGTGAGTGGGATACAGTACAGAAAAGCGGTGGAGTTTTGGCAAGTTGGAGTTTAAGTAGGGTGGAACTCAGAAGGCCAGCCAGGAGATCATTGGAGAAGTCGAGGCTGGAGGTAACTAAGACATGAATGAGAATTTCAGCAATGGTAGCGTGAGGCAGGTACAGAGGCAGGCAATGGAAATAGCCTATCTTGTTGATGGAGAGGATGTGGGATTTGAAACTTATCTGAAGGCCAAACAGGACACCAAGGTTGTGCAATGTCAGGTTGAATCCGAGTGGTCAACCAAGGAAGGGGATGGATACCTTGTAGAAATTATCTCTGTGTACTGTCCAAACCCAACAAATGATCCCAACTCAACAAAACACCACCACTGTGTTATCTGGATGAATATCATATGAAGTATTTGCTTATTGTTCTGTCAACATCCATTCAACTCCCTACTCATGCCAAAGATTATCACACTAAACTGACTGCTGTATGCATGTCAAAGATTACCACTTTTTATCCAGCATCAAGTAGATTTGTGAATGTTTAGCTGATCCATTTCTACATTTTGCCGTATATCTCTCAAAGTGACATATTATCCTGAAAATATTTAATTCATTCTTGGGATATGGGTATTGCTGGCAAGGCCAGCAAATATTGCCCATCCCTAATTGCCCTGAGAAGGTGATAGTGGGCCTTCTTCTTGAACCACTGCAGTCCGTGTAGTATAAAGGCTTGATACAACTGAGTGGCTGGTTCTTATAACTGTCTATGTGTGCACATCTTGGTACTGTTTTTATTTTTATTCGTTCACGGGATGTGGGCGTCACTGGCAAGGCCGGCATTTATTGCCCATCCCTAATTGCCCTCGAGAAGGTGGTGGTGAGCCGCCTTCTTGAACCGCTGCAGTCCGTGTGGTGACGGTTCTCCCACAGTGCTGTTAGGAAGGGAGTTCCAGGATTTTGACCCAGCGACAATGAAGGAACGGCGATATATTTCCAAGTCGGGATGGTGTGTGACTTGGAGGGGAACGTGCAGGTGGTGTTGTTCCCATGCGCCTGCTGCTCCTGTCCTTCTAGGTGGTAGAGGTCGCGGGTTTGGGAGGTGCTGTCGAAGAAGCCTTGGCGAGTTGCTGCAGTGCATCCTGTGGATGGTGCACACTGCAGCCACAGTGCGCCAGTGGTGAAGGGAGTGAATGTTTAGGGTGGTGGATGGGGTGCCAATCAAGCGGGCTGCTTTATCTTGGATGGTGTCGAGCTTCTTGAGTGTTGTTGGAGCTGCACTCATCCAGGCAAGTGGAGAGTATGCACATGTTGGAACTACCTAAGCATATGAACCATCTATAGTCACATGTGCTAGCAGCACCAACAAGCTCGTAGACTGAGAATATTTTCTCATGCTGGGACCATATCTGAGACCATAAACATGAGCACATACTGACACTGTGTATGTGCTCAGACACTGGGGCCATCACCTAATGTGTACATTTTCTTGTCACATTTAACTGACTGGAAAATCAGTTCTTGTTATAATTATAATCAGTGCATTATAATTGTACAATTAAAAACTTTATTATACACAATTTACTTTGAAACCTATTTTCTTATTTTAGCTCTTTATTTCCCTGGTGAGCATTTAATAGCAGGGAAATAAAGAGCTAAAATAAGAAAATAGGTTTCAAAGTAAATTGTGTATAATAAAGTTTTTAATTGTACAATTATAATGCACCAGCTGACCGTCATACAGCAAAGTTCCTCCAATTCTTGCCTCTTGCATATCCCTGATTTTCATCGCTCCACCATTGCCGGCCATGCCTTCAGCTGCTTAGGCCCTAAGCTCTGGAATTCCCTCTTTAAACATCTTCACCTCGCTACCTCTCTCTCCTCCTGTAAGATGCTCCTTAAAACCTACAACTTTGACCAAGCTTTAGGTCACCTATTCTAATATCTCCTTATGTGGCTTGGTGTCAAATTTGGTTTGATGATGTGCCTGTGAAGCGCCTTGGGACATTTTACTGCATTAAAGGCGCTATATAAATGCAAGTTGTTGTTGATGAACTGTATAATGGATCTGATTCTATTGTTTTAATTGTACAATTATAATGCACCAGCTGACCGTCATACAGCAAAGTTCCTCCAATTCTTGCCTCTTGCATATCTCATGAAGCTTTTGAGTAGTGTTAATTGATAATATTCATGGGCATCATCACAAGGTCAATGTACCAAATGGATTAAAGAGTTACTTAAGAAAGAGCTGAGAACATCAAATTTTTATGGATATTTTTTAAACTACCTGCATAGTGTGTCTTATTTTGAAGACACTCCAATTTTCTGCATTAGCTTTTCAAGGTTTTTGATTGAACTCTCAGATTTCTTGTCCTTCATAACAGAAGCAGGGATGGAGGAAAATTGCATATGGACCCAAAGGAGAAATTTAGCGATTGTGTACGTTGGCTGGGTATGTGTGCAATTGACATGGAGGAGGGTGTGGAAAGTCATGGGAGTAGACCATCTGCCTACTCAGCACCAGAATTATGCAGGACAGCCTTTTTCAAGGCTTTGCTGGTGTCACTCCAGATTTTTAATAGTGGCACAGCACAAGCTCATTAGAGGCTCAAAAATTAAACAGCCAAGGGCGAAGCTTCTGTACCTCTCCTTTTACATAGTTTGTCCAGAGAAGCAATGTCATCACAATGGGCAGGTTAAAAACAAGAATTTCACTTCCTGGACTTTATAGTGAGTTCACTTAAAGGTATGTAGACTTGTTTTCAGAGTGATAGATTTTCTTTGTATTCTTGGTTTTTGTTGCATTTAGTTAACGACACTAAGCCCAAATTTCAACAGTACTATCCAAAATGAAGTAGGGTGGGACTCTGCATGTCATGATGTCCCGGTCCTGACCCTGTCCTAAATTGCAAAGTTAGGTCATTACAATATAGAGAAGCATGCAGGCTGTGTAAATCTAGCTAGCAACACCTCAGGTGGGGGGGGGGGGGGGGGGTAATAATAGAGAGGTGGTAGTTAGGCTCTGCCTGGGGTGGGGGGAGGAGATGGAAAAAAGAAGTGGGAGAGGCAGTGAACTGATACTACAGCAGGATATAAAACCTGCTGCTTAAAGGGGAAGTGTCACTATCAGTATCAATGGAACGCAGAAAAATATCAACCAAAGCATCATTCTTTAATTCCTTGGGCAATTAAACATTTTTTGTACATACTACAAATTCTGCTTATCACCAAATATTAATTTTTCAATAAAACAAAGATTTATTTTTTCAATCCTGTACCAGAGCACTGGTAAGCAACAAGCACAATTTACGTCGAAAATGAAAATGCTGGAAACAAAAGGAGTTAACATTAATTAATACTTTTAGCTGGAAAATAAAAGCAACAGAGAGGCAAATTTTACAGGACAATTAATCATGAGTCTTTTCTAATTACACAAGGGATATTACAAATGATTTTTTGAGGCAGTAGGCTAAAAAATGATAATCCTCTACCCTATCAGATCATTGGCATCCCACCAACCTCCTCAACAAGAGCAATTAGAGAGAATATCAGAGCCTTAGTAATTGTGTGCCTTGAGAAGAGAATGCTGGAGGTTTAATTGCTGTAAATAAAGACCACTTGCACTAACACCTGATTGCACAAAGCAAATCTGCAGGCCAGGCCATGTATTTAACCACTTCCAGGTGGCTTCATAAAAAAAATTAATAAAAAAGCCCTTTTGCGTGTAGCAATCTCCACAAGGCAATTTTTTTTAGAGTCCCATCACAGCAGTCAACATCTGAATCTGTTGTGTCATCATTGGCATACTGTGCTGTGAAGATGGAAGGCTGAGGCCAGCAGTATTGCAATGAGCTGTCTCCATAACCTGTAATGGAGATAAAAGCTTCCACTTACTTCTATGAAAAGACAAATTTTCCTGTCTTTTTTATACCAGAGTTATAGACTGTGTGTTGCCAAAATAACTAAAGGCAGCACATCATTCTCAATGTAGCTTTTTAAAAAGAAGTGTTCTCTAGCTAATGCATTTTAATTTAGTCCAAATCTCACAAAGCCTAACCCTAGAACCAGGTCATAAAATATAAAGATTAAGCAGTACACATGGTGGGACTTTGTGGAAATTGTCAAGTATAATTTTCAAGCCAATTGGAAGATACTAAACATCTAAATTTCAACAAGAAGCTGCTTTCATATCTTCTGTTCCAAAGCTTCATTCTGTCCCACAGTGTCCACATGACAGGTATTCCAATTAATTCCATACATTTATGTTCAAAATATCAGTCCACAGACACTTCCACTTGGTTCTTGATGTGGTAGTAGTGGACTATTTTATAGCTCCAGGCAAGGTAAATTCTGTGGTAACCTTAAGTGCTTGCTGCTTTGTATTTCAGTGCAATGAAGCTGTCGATTTACCATACAGGGAACTACTTATATCTCTTAGATTAATGGATGGAAGAACACTTGGAGACATGCATTCAGTTACCACTCAGCCCTTCACTATTCATGGAGTTACTATTCACACACTTGTTCTGCTGTTATATTCTTGTACACTGTTTCTCCTCAGGACATTGAAGAAATTTAAGACTGGTAGCATCTGGGGGAGGGTGGGTAGGAGGAATGTATACATAAAACAACAGCAATTGTTGCATTTATATAGAACCTTTAAAGTAGCAAAACATCCCAAGGAGCTTCACAGAAGTGTTACCAAGCAAAATTTGATACTGAGCCACATAAAGAGATATTAGGACAGGTGACCAAAAGCTTGGTCTAACAGGTAGGTTTTAAGGAGCACCTTAAAAGAGGAGAGAGAGGTTGAGAGGCAGGGAGACTTAGGGAGGGAATTTCAGAACTTAGGACCTAGGTAGCTGAAGACACGGCTGTCAATGGTGGAGCAATGATAATCTGGGATGCGCAAGAGGCCAGAATTGGAGGAGCGTAGAGATCTCAGAGGGTTGTAGAGCTGGAGGAGGGTACAAAGATAGGGAGGGGCGAGGCCATGGGGGGATCTGAACACAAGGGTGAGAATTTTAAATTTGAGCCGTTGCCGGACTGGGAGCCAATCTAGGTCAGTGTCACAGGGGTGATGGGTGTTCAGGACTTGGTGCAGGATAGCATTTGGGCAGCAGAGTTTTAGATGAGCTGAAGTTTATGGAGGGTGGAAGGTGGGAGGCTGGCCAAAGGAGCATTGGAATAGTCGAGTCTGGAAGTAACAAAGGCATGGATGAGGATTTCAGCAACCGATGGGCTAAGGTAGGGGCGGAGGTGGGGAATACTTTGGACGTAGGAAGTAGGTGGTCTTGTAATGGAGAGGATATGAGGTTGGAAGCTCAGCTTGGGGTCAAATAGGATGCCAACTGTCTGGTTCAGCCTCAGACAGTGGCCAGGGAGGGGGATGGAGTCAGTGGCTAGGGAACAGAGTTGTAACGGGGACCGAAGACAATGAGGCAAATTTAAACCCCCAAGAACGTGTGGGTGGGAGGTTAAAATAACAGCTTTTTGGAGTGGAACCACATCCCGGCTCCAACTCGCCCACTTCTGGGTTTAACCCAGGCAGGTATGTATGCTTATGCACAGCAGACACCAGAAAGTCCCGCCTCCACTTAAAGCTGACGGGTCGATACTTAAAAGAGCAATGTACCTCATTGAAATACTTGAGCTACTTAATATTTTGTGTATTGGAAAATTAAAATGAATTTAACATTACCCATTTGAGTTTTCCATCGCTTCCGATTCATGTCAGATGAAAGCAGGCGGGAAGGGCCGGATCCATGAGGTGAGTGCCTTTATTGCTCTGCTTGTGGGCCCGGGAGGAGCAGGAGTGCTTCATCCAGACTCAACAAGCTCACGTGGCTGACAAGCGATTGGCCGTACCCCCCACCCACCGAAATGTGGGACTCCCCCACCTACCTCCAACTCTTCACCCGACCTCCGATCTCCAAGTCACAGCTCATCCGATCTTCTTCTGCAGCCCTCCCTGCCCGACAGGCAGGCGGTCTGTCAATAAGGAAGTAAAATTTATTGGCCTCATTATGCGACCCGCAAACTTACCTTGTGGGTTTCGCACCCTAAAATCTCCCCCCCCCCACCACCCCGCTTCTTTCCTGGCTCGAAGTGAAAATTCTGCCCCAGATGTTCAATCTCCTGCCTTCCTTACATGGGCCAACGTTGACTCAGATGTGGTCATTATTTGACACAGTGTTGAGAAGCATTGGGCAGAATTTTCACTTCGAGCCGGGAAAGGAGTGGGGTGAAGATTTTCGGGTGCGAAACCCGGAAGGTAAGTTGGCGGTGCGATCACGACCTTAATGTGGCCAATAAATTGCACTTCCGGGTTTCGCACCCAGCAGCCAGCCTGATTGACAGACCGGCTGGCTGTCAGACAGGGAGGCCTGCGACAGCAGGCTACAGCCAGGGATCGGAGGGAGGGAGGGAGGGATCATAGGCCTGGAAGATTGGGGGGCCGGGGAGGAGATGGGGGGCTGGGAAGATCGGGGGGGGCGTCAGGAAGAAGATCGGAAGGCTGGGAAGAAGATCGGGTGGACCACGGAAAAGATCGGAGGGCTGGGGAGAAGATCCGAAGGCTGGGGAGGAGATTGGATGGGCCAGGAATGGGGGATCGGATGGGCCGGGGAGAAAATCGGAGGTCGCTGGAGGTCGGGTCAAGAGTCGGAGATGGGTGGGGGTCCACCAAGGTGGGGGGTATCCACCATCCGGGGGTGGAAGGCGGCCGATCACAGGGTTCCTGCCGGCTAGGTGAGCTTGTTGGGCCTGGATGAAGCACTCCTGCTCCTCCGGGCCCTCAAGTAGTGCAATAAAATGTACTCACCCTATGGATCCGACTCTTCCCATCTGCTTTCTCCTGATGTGAATCAGAAACCATAGGCATCCCGATCAGGTAAGGTTAAATTCATTTTAATTTTCCAATACACAAAATATTAAGTACCTCAAGTATTTCAATGCCCTTTTAAGTATCAGCCCGCTGGCTTTAAGTGGGGGCGGGACTTCCTGGTGTCTGCTGTGCCTGGGCATACAAACCTGCCTGGGTGAAACCCAGAAGTGGGCGAGTTAGAGTCGGGATGTGGTCCTGCTCCAAAAAGCTGTTATTTTAACCTCCCACATGCCCCCAACCCACTTGTTCTTGGGGGTTAAAATTTACCCCTTGGTCTTTAATGATCCAGTAGTGATACATCTGTGTCTTAATCCAGTAGGCTGTGGGAGGGTTTTTCTCCATTCTAATTTTCTTCCTTTATCTTCCCTTATCTCTTGAGGGTTTTGTCTTCTGCTGGGATACAATTCTACGAACACCAACAGACATTGGTACCTCACCCAAGTGACCATTCTTCATATGTGAGCCTACGTAGTGAATGCTGGCAGGCTATTAAACCGTGGAGAACATCACAACCAAGAACAATCCTGCCATCCACATATGTCCAAAGCTGCAGGAGCCCTTGCTGATTTATTTTCTCCTCCATAGCCTAGAGACACTGAGGCCAACTGTATTAACCAAAGTGCTGGCCAGCTGAGATCAGCTAGTTCAGCACTGACAGTGGAGGATCCAACCTGGGACTTCCTGGTCTGTGTGGCTCAGTACCATGCCATATGGTGCATTCTCCCGCTAAGCCACAAGCAGAGAATAGTGCCATAAGAACATAAGAATTAGGAGCAGGAGTAAGCCATACGGCCCCTCATTCAATAAGATCATGGCTGACCTTTGACCTCAACTTCAACTTTCCCGTCTGATTCCCATATCCCTTGATTCTCTTAGAGTCCAAAAATCAATCGATCTCAGTCAAACATGTCTAATTCGTGTAATCCAGTCGTTTGCCATTCCTGGACCAACCCATTTAAATTTGCATCCAAGTCTTAGATCCTTAGAGTTTTAAGTTTGACATGTTTGCAAGTGAATCATCAAAATATGTTACCATAACAATTTAAATTTGCTCAGGAAAGAGCTTAGAGGTTTGTCACAACTCTCTGACTTCTGAATTGCACAATTGTGTCATTATTGAAGGGCTGTTAGTCTCAGAAAGGTCAGAGATTTTGGTTGATAATTAATATTTCATTTTACAAAGTTTTGGATGTTTCAGGCCTTTTCCCTAATTTTAAATGAAAGCTACTACCTTTTCTGAGACTTCACTCTGTTCTGCAAAGATTGGATTTAAGTGCCTCCTGTTCAGTTGTTAAGACTTTTTAAGCAGTACTGATAAATCAGAGTGTAATGTTCCCTCAGAAAATTTCTTTTGTTAGCTTACATGATTTTATTGATCATTTGTTTTCAAGCTGAATTGAAGTAAATTGTCTGAGACCTAAGTGTTGTTTGGTTTCCTGGTGACTCTTGCTCCTGTACAAACACATTATACAGCATCTCGGTGTGGTGCCAAACAGTGTATTTCCTGTCATTATAGCACTTTTCTTGCTCTGTCACAATGTGAAGGCTGTTGTCAATGAATTTAAACAGACAAGGCACACACTCCCAATGTAGAACGGATGATCAAAGTGTAACCACTTGAAAGGCACCAAGCTGGATTTATTGCCTCAGTCTTTGGGTGAATTGTTGTCTTACTATAGGTGCTTATCAGTATAGAGATGATTCTGGGCTGATTATAAACTAGACAGTGAGCTCCTTGTGCAGTTCAGGTTAATGTATTCCGTTCTCCCTGATTTTACAGCATCCTGTTCAGCAGTAATTAAAAGCTCTACATTGGCTTTACTATAGTCACAACAAATTATTTACAATCCGCAGTGTACAGGCATAAAATATTTACTTCGAATGGGTAGTCCCCATTACCATGATATCATAACCACAAGTTCATAACAAGATATCTGTACCTAGTGTGAGCTTGGACAGTGAGTGTTGGCAGCCTATTCGATTGCATTACAGCCAAGCCCAATCCTGTCCTCAACCAATATTCATACACACACACTTTCCACCAGGGGTCATTGAATAAAAATCAGGAGCAGGAGCCTTTGCTGATGTTCCTCTCCCCAGTCCAAAGGCACTGAAGCCAACTGTACTACCCCTCCAGTGGCTTAGCCAGGTATACACACAGTAAGCAATTCTGTACACTTTCTCATCCTTTGGGGTGGCAAATCAGTAAGCTTTTGATATAACAGATGATTTGCCCTGAGGGATCTGGCTAGGAAATCACTGTTTCTTGTTCCTTAATGATCTTCTCACTACTGGCCCTGGCTGCAGCTCGAATTTAACACTGCTGCATTGCTCCATGAACAGGCTGTCTTGCTGTGGGCTACAAGTGGGAATTCTTACTTTTGTGATAGGTCAGGAATTCTTACATACCACACAAAGTGCACTCCTGGAGCAAGCTAGATTTGTGAAGTTACTTTCTAGTTTCGTCACATGGTACCTACAGGAAAATACATTGAATGTATAGTTCTGTGTCCCAAGCTCCTCCTTACTTACGCTCCAACTTGTCCAAAACTGTACCGCCCACATCCTGCCCTGTATTACATTCCACTAGCCCTTCACTCTTATTCTGAATGAATTCCATTGTCTACCAACACATCAGATTCAAAATCTTTGTCCTCATTTACAAATCCCTCACTGGCCTTCCATGTGCTACTTCCTCCAGCCAAATGTCCCGGCCAGACCACTTCCTATGGTCCTCTGACTGGCTTCCTCCCCCTCACCCAGCGTTCCTCACAGTGGCAGAGTTTCAGCCATCTGGGTGCCACCTTCTGGAACTCCCTCTCTAAACCTCTTCGCTTTGCCACTGCCCTTCCTGCCTTTTAAAGCCTTCTCAAAACCTATCTTTTCAGCCACACTTTTAGTCAACTCTCCTAATTATTTTACTATTGCTTGGTCTGTTCTCTCCCATGTGAAGCAAGTAATTACAAACATATTTGTTACGGTTTTTATCTTAAGATTAAAAATAATGCTCACAGAATATTGTTCTTTTTTAATACTTCAGGTTTAAAAAGTCTTAAGTGCTCCCCTGATACCTCAGTGGTTAAATGCACCACCTTGTTTGCTACTCAGTCACACAGACCAGGAAAGTCTCAAGTTCAGTCCACAATATGCACTAAGTTAACAGCTCTCAGCTGGGGGTCCGGGGGGCACTAGTAGTGCAACAATTGCCTCAACACCCATAACTTGGGGAGGGAGGGAGAATTAGCCAGCGTTCCTGCTCTTGTTCACTTTGCTGTGACTCATGCTGGAATGTGTGTACGTGTGGGCTTTGGGTGAGGGCACAATAGGGCCTGATATGTGAAAGCTGCCATGCTTGAATCCTACCATAGATAAATTTACAGCCTAACAACCAGTCGGAGAATTGTCAAAACTCACTCTTGGTGAACAGCTTTGGAATTCAATACCTGCCCTGTTTAGGAGGCAAGAGCACCATCACTTCTTTTAACAAAGCTCCCAATTCGCAATATATTTCTTTCACCCTGGTGTCAATTGGAGCTATTCGACTGAAACACGACATATCTCCAGTGCTTTGATTCCACTAAAAAAATTTGCTCAGCAACAAGATCTGGGGATATTTCACTGTGTGTACCTTGAAGTAACAGTATAAAACTAAAAACAAAAATTGAAATGCAGATGACTATGTAATATAAAAAAGTGAATTGGATTAATAAGCTTGTAATTTACACACAATAAACAAAATGCAGTATTGCTGCTCTTTACCCTGGTGTAATTGTTGAAATTGATCTTTTTCCATATTGTGGACATTTGTAATTAGAATGTAAAATGCAATAAAATGTGCACAGTAAACATTACAACCTTCCAGTAAATCACCAAGGCCATTTTCATGTACACGATCAAGGCTTTCACATTATCACTATATCCAACGGGAAGTGGTGCCTTGATTTTACAATATTATACAGAGTCAGGCAGTAAATGTGCAAGCTTTCTTTTCACCTAAAGATTGCCTGCTACAGTCAGCTGTCCTTTTCACATTGCTTTTTCTGATATAGCCCTTGTTGCTATGGTGATATCCTCTGAAGTGTTTGTAAGGTCACAGAAAGAAGAACTAACCCTCAGAGACCTGGAATAACTAATGCTGCTCAGTTTAAGGTCTGATGTAAATAGTCTCAGGTGACAGCAAACCGTACAAATAGTCAATTACAATTGCTCAAAGGAAATGATTTGTTGTAACGGCCACTGTTCAACCTCCATGACATCAATGTTACTATGGAAACTGTTGCCTATTGCACTGCTTAGAATTAAGTATTGATCGCCACAGAGCCAGCCCCATTTCAGAAACTTGCTGTTTTCTTACCAGCAATGTACAATTGGAAGCCACAAGTACACTAGATATTTAAAGCCCTAAGGAACCAATTTAGAAGGCAGTTACAGGGGAAAATTAGTACAGCTCAATAATGGTATTCTGATTCATGTCCTGTAAAAAAATCATTTCTTTCTTTTAGATGACACAGACAGTGTAACAGGAAAAAATCACTATCTGGCAAGCATGATCAAATCTTCATGCAAATATAGATGGTTACAATTTCATTAACAATAATTCAATTGTTTAATGTAGAGATATGGCTTTTTCAGATTCCCCATTGATTTGAATATAGACATTATATACTAAATATTCCTTACTGGTTACAAATATGCCTAGATAAACTACAATATTAAATTATGTCCCAGTATCATAGCAGTGATAGCAGTGTATTGGATTTAGTGAAGTGATTGACTGTCTGAACGGCATTATCAAAATATGCAGAATAATGAAACAGGTTTTTATTGTTTAATTAAAGGCATTACCTCTTTCTAAATTGTACGGTTGTTATTTGGTTACTTTAATTATTTGAGAAGCTGTAAATTGACTTCATTTTATGTGATGCAAGAAGTATCTGACAAGGCTTTATGTTACATCTGAAACTGCAATGCTTCCAGTCAGGGTTCAGTACATTTACTCATAAATATACTCATAAATGGATGAGGTGGTCAGAAGGTTCGGCGAGCTGATACATCAACATGCTATAATGCAGTGTTACCGAGTGGTTTCCCACACAAGATACCTCCCAAGTCAAATGCCCAATCTCAGTGTGTCGATGGTAGTCGCTAAGCAAAGGAGAGACACTTCCCTCAAAGGCAGAAGGGAAAAATCCACATGGGGAGGAGTCTCTTTTTGCTACTGTTTCCTACATTACAACAGTGACTACACTTCAAAAGTACTTAATTAGCTGATTTGGGATGTCCTGAGGTTGTGAAAGGCACTATATAAATGCAAGTTTTTCTTTCTTTCTTAACCTCCCAGAGACTGACATACACTTGGAACAAGTCGCTTGTCCATTCTCTTGGACAAAATATGATATATGAGTGGGGACTAAAGGGAAGAACAATAATTAAAAGGGGGATGTGTTCAAAAGGCACTTTCGTAAAGGAATGGGCTGATTTTCCTGGCACCTGAAGTCTGCTGTGTCTGCCCAGGCCCAGGTACACTGATATTTCCTATCACTGACAAAAAGGGGTAGGAAATTGGAGAGTAGCTGTGGGCCTGAGAGGCCGGAGCTACATTCCTGGCTGCTTCTCTTGGGGCCTTCTGGTTTCTTCTGCAGACCAGCAGCAGACGGCCCCAAGATGCTAAGATCTGTTGGGTAAGTTTCAAAAATGTTAAAACTCAACTTCTAGGCCGTCTTCAGTCTGCTGTTAGGTGCTGTCAGACTCTCTGGTGTGAGGGAGTTCCTAGCACAAGGACAACACCAGCTTCATCGGGCACCTCTGCGACTGGGTGACATGAACAAAGAGGCAGGAGGCCGGGAATGCCCAGGAACCCTTCATTACAGCTGCTGCCCTCCAGGGAAGCCTCAGAAATCTCGAGGCAACATAAAGGGGAAGGAGATCCAGCTGAAGGGCCTCTGCCCTCTTTTCCTGACCTTTGCACCCAGGGAATGGGTGTTCCCCTAGCCAAAGGTCAGGAAAATCGGCCCCGATATATTTTGTACTGTCTAATAGAGTGAAGCGGTGTTCCTGAGCTGTCACATTGGAGATGCGTTGATGATAGTGTTAGACAGATAGCTTATCCTCACAACGAAAAATTCAAAATTACTTCCATATTGAAAATTGTAAAAAAAAGAATTCATTGTCTATGATGAAATATTTACAGATATTTTGTGGATATCCTGTCATTTCTCTTATATTCTCAAATCTGCAATATCACTTTTTTACTTGGGACTATAATTGAAGTCTTTGGGGTAGAAATTCACTATGTCCTGTTTTCAGGTGCATAACTAACAGTGCACTTCCAGTGTGTGCCCTAACCAGAAAGCCCAAGGCTCTTCAGATATTGAATCGTGGGCCTCATTATAATAATAGGGGTGAGCTGCAGAGCCTGCCAAGTCTCCAGAGACAACTCACCAGATTGCAGTATCCAATTTGGGTCTCCTGCCTCGCCGGCAGTGGCCCTCAGATAAGTCGTGGGAGTGGGGGTGAGGGGAAGCGGCGGGGCATGGGGGGAAGGTAGAAAGGGAGGGGGGAGAATTAGGGGCCAGCAATGGCCCTCAGGATAGCTGTGAGGTCAGGAGCAGCACTCATGCCACTTCTAGCTCCACAGGAAGGTTCAAAAAACATAAACTTACCTTTTTGATGGCTGCCGCTGCTTAGGCCGCAGCAATAACTGGGGAAACCTGAGCGGACCTGGCCCAGTGCCTGCTTCACTCAGTGTTGCCCAGTTTCCTGCAGGGGACCTGAAACAGGCAGTAGGCCCCTCATTTTCAGAAGCAAGATGCCTAACGCCGTGTTCCCAGAAACCATTGGGACCAAGTTTATGAAGTATCTATCCTCATTACAATCATGTCAAACTGCTCCTTGTCTTTAACTCTAACCAGTTACATTGCCGGCTCTTATTGTGCTGATGTTTATGGTAGGAGAGGTTTTGAAGAAACCAGACATATTTTCAGTATTTGTTTATCATAGTCCCTATTACCCTGCACAGTTTCAGCACATGTCTGCACTTTCACTGCTTTTGAAGATTTAGGAAAGTTTCCTAAATCATGCCCTGTTGAGACAAACCAATTAGTTGCTGTATGTAAATGATAGTACGGACTCTTCTGCTACAGTCAGAGGCTTTATCATCTCTTGGGTGGTTTTATATTGCACTGGTGCCACCAGATTCCCCAGGAGCAGATGTTGTGCAGTCGGCTGGCTCCAAGCCAACTATAAAACTGCCAAGGACTCACTAAAACCAACGGCCCAGATCTTCCCGTCAGCCGATTGTAGGAGGTCCCAGCAGTTCTACGTTTGGCTTGCAGCTGGCTGCTTCAGGCCCACGCTTTGGGAACCAAATTAGCACGGTCTTGCACAATATATAAAAGCACCTTTAGGTGCTCAAAGTGTCTACCCTAAAGTGATAGCAACATAATTTAACCTCAAAGGCGCATGACATTTTTCACAAATAGGAAACAAAATGGGAGTCAGTACAGCCCTCCCCCCACTAGAGAATTTCAGATCATTCCTTGTGAGTTGGCCTGTTTCCAAATAAAATAAGCAAGACTTGCTGTTTGTGGAAAGGAATGCTTTAAAAAATGTTATTTCAATTAATTTTGTTTCGTTCAGGATTTAGGAGATGTAGTTTGTGATTTTAAAAAGTGGCAGAACTGAGGAAATTGCACAACAATTCATCCAAAAATGGGAAAAGTCTTTGCAAAATAATCCAGCACTACCATTTTAACACCGGGCAATTTTTCGGCGGGTGAACAGCAGTCTGAGTTAGAAACTCACTCGCTGCTCTAGAAATGAGGCCCGGGGTATTTTAACTCTTGAGCCTCATTTAAATCCGACCAGCTCTCTGTTCCAATCATCGGGAAGGGGCAGAAAAATCATGCGGCCCAGAGGCCAGATAAGCTGCAGGATCGGCTGATGGGGCTGTCTCGCTGGCATCTCACGATCAGGGGAGGGTGAGTCTATGACAGAGGAAGCCTAAGCTTACCTTGTGGGGCCCAGAGGAGCAGTCCGCTTCCCTGCTGGCTTGGCCTGGTGCGAAACTCACCACCACTTTCCACTCAGGCCACTGAATTAAAATTGCAGTTGGGTCTCGATGGCATCATCAGAACCTATCGTGGATATATTTATAAGGACCCCAGCTGCTTTGGGCGGGTGTTGTCGCCGCCTGCTGACTTGAGAAGGCAAAAATTCCAATCGGTCAGCTCCCGGCAGCTCCAGGGCGATTTTGACTGCCCAGCCGGCCAGTTTCCACCGGGCGGGTAAGGTAAAAATCACCCCCAGTGTAAGCACAATACATCTCACACAAGTTGAGCTGGGATTCTCCCCGTTCACACTCAGTGGAGAAAAAGTCAACCCAGGAATTTTCAAACTATTGTACAGTGCAAAAAATAAACTCTGTAAATTCAATGCAGCAAGACGAAAAGAGTCTTAAAGGGTTATGTGGGAGTGCAAATGTGCAGAAACTAAAGGCCTTTGTGTCTCACTCTCCCCCTCCTGTACAGTGGGTTTACTGCAAAACATCACTGGTGTTCTAATTCAGTGAATTTGTACATTGTTGTTCAAATATTCAGTTGTAACAATAAGTTATAGATGGAATTGGCACAGGGCACAGAGTCATGGCATAAACCACTTGGCTGGTTGCGAAAGTCACAGTCTGCTAACCTGGAATATGTGAAATGTTGTAAAATATCTGATCCTGGACTATGAAACGATAATATTAAGTACATTCTCATCAGAAACTAATTGAATGAAATAGGTTAGTGCCTTGTGACATTTGACAGCTTGAATGAAAATGTTGCAATCTATAGCTCTGTGGGGCCAGTATTTATTTGAAAATTTTGCTTCTGGCAAAAAAAAACACTACTTACAGGCACACAGCCTCGCCTTTTGTAAATACCCTGCAGGCTCAGATGTGCAAGAACTGTTTGTGGAAAATTTGTGCTCTGGTAATGGTCTTGTGACACTGGGTCATTTGACTGTTCAAATCATCTCTTTCTGTCCATTGTCATAAATTCAAATTTTCTTTTCTAAACAGGGTTCATAGGTTCACCAGACCCACAAGAGGGGAATTGTTGACATACTTCTTTAGTGTTATCAAACCAATGAGATACTAGAACTGCTCCTTGGAACATAAACTCATGATGTGAACAGATCGACCAGTTACACTTTAAAACAGTATATTTACCCAATATTACAAGCCCCTTTTTAGGTCAGTAATTCCATTCACACTTTCACGTTAAAAGCAGTCCTTGTCACCTCTCTCCAGACTTTCTGTCGGCAACAAGGCCATTACAGCTGCTCTGTTTATAATCCACTGCTCTAGACTTTAACCCCTCTGACCTCTGAACTGAAGAAACCTGAGCTTTTATTTCTAACAATCTAGATATTTCACCAGTTCTCCCTATACACCTCCTCCTCCTCCTCCTCCTCTCAACTTATCCCAGCAGCTACCAACAGGAAACAGAGCCCTAATGTTCAATCTGCTGTCGTGAGGCTGCTTCACCCAGCAAATTCCGACCATTGCCTACAACAGGCTTCCAATCTCGCGATGCCCCAGTGAACCCACTAAACAATGAGTGAGATAGCGTCATTGCGTTTATCCATGGAGTTTCTTATTCTCAACCGACAAGCCTGGGAGAAATAATTAAGCATAACAATAGTTCAAGCTGAAGGCCGTTCTCAATTGCAATATCCAGTTTCGCTTCATACTCAGATTTTAAAACATCCAGTGGTGATTTTTTTCAAGGGTTGGCAGTCAAGGGCATAAATAAATGAACACATACGTCTCTAATACGCAAAATTTTAATTTTGGCAGTGTTCACGTCACATTCTATCAATTAGGTATCTTAATTATTTCAATCAATTTGTTAAGTGATTTGGTGGCAGTGTTGGACATTCTTGTTATAGCTATTGCTGACACACCAGCATTCTTCACATAAAGCTAGACAATAAGTAGCAACATACTGTTCAACCATGGAAGGCATCACAGCAACATACTGTTCAACCATGGAAGGCATCACAACTAATCCTGTTCTCACCCAACCTCCATACATACACACTTTAAGGAAGCCTTGCTACAATTGTACAGGGCTTTGGTGAGACCTCACCTAGAGTACTGTGCACAGTTTTGGTCTCCTTATCTAAGGAAGAATATACTTGCCTTAGAGGTGGTGCAACAAAGGTTCACTAAATTGATTCCTGGGATGACAGGGTTGTCCTATAGGAGAGATTGAGTAGAAAGGGCCTATATTCTCTGGAGTTTAGAAGAATGGCTTGACAGGGTAGATGCTGAATGTTTCCCCTGGCTGGAGAGTCTAGAACTAGGGGGCTTAGTCTCAGGATATGGGGTCGGTCATTTAAGGCTGAGATGAAGAGGAATTTCTTCACTCAGAGGGTTGTGAAACTTTGGAATTCTCTACCCCAGAGGGCTGTGGATACTGAGTCGTTGAATATATTCAAGGCTGAGATCGATAGATTTCTGGACTCTAGGGGAATCAAGGGATATGAGGATCAGGCGAGAAAATGGAGTGGAGGTCGAAGATCAGCCATAATTTTATTAAATGGCAAAGCAGGTTTGAGGGGCTGTATGGCCTACTCCTACTCCTATTTCTTATGTTCTTTTCAGCAAGAATCACTGGCTAGCAATCAGGAGTGAGACCCTGGCTGAAACTTGACCCAGCCTCGCCCAGGGGTTCCGAGTTAAATTCTACCCTTACCGCAGTCCTGGCTGGGATTAGCAGACTTGGTATATACGATTTGAGGTACTTTTATATTGGGGGCTTATTTTTACCTGGTTTTCGAGAGTGACATCCATGTACGACTCTCCCCCCGTTTCTATTTAGATTGCCATTGCACACTGTAGGCCCATTTGAGGCCCCAAGAAGGTGGAAGGGTCTCCTGGGAATTAACAAGTCATGGTGCTCACAGATGTGGAAGCCTTAAAAGAAGACGAGCTAACTGTGTATTAAAATGGGCAAAAATCATTAAAACTCTGTGAGGAAAAGGCTCCGTGCCAGAAGAGAAGAAATGGTGTTTATTTTTAAGGACACATTCAAAAGTTTCATTTTCAGAGTGCAGTTTGCAATTAATTTCAGAAATGAGCCAGTTCTGTGTATCCAATCAAGTTCACTGCATTTAATGAAGCAGAAATGGAAGAGCCAGATCCAGGGTCAGATCACCAGAACCAGGATAACTGGGTCTACGCTGCTTTTCGAATGGAGATTGAGCCATTTAAATCAGTTAGTGTAGCCAAGGAGGAAATCATAGAGCTGATTTTAACCCAGCCCTCCCGGTGAAAACCGGACGAGCAGTTAAAATGGCTGCCGCGACTTAACCCTACCATGTCCATCCCACACAGTGAAAACATTGGTACATGAAGGCAGAGGTCAGGTACACCATGTCCTTTCCACACACAGTGAAAACACTGGTACATGAAAGCAGAGGTCAGGTACGCCATGTCCATTCCATACACAGTGAAAACATTGGTACACAAAGGCAGAGGTCAGGTACACCATGTCCATCCCATAAACAGTGAAAGCACTGGTACACAAAGGCAGAGGTCAGGTACACCATGTCCATCCCATAAACAGTGAAAGCACTGGTACACAAAGGCAGAGGTCAGGTACACCATGTCCATCCCACACACAGTTAAAACACTAATACACAAAGGAAGAGGTCAGGTACACCAGTGTTGTAATACGGAAAAATTTCCACTTTTGGCCTGAAAGTGGTGACTCTTATTGCCAGTAGCGCTTCAGTGACTCACCCAGATACCAGCAGCCCTTCAATTCCTTGCTCAGGTACCACCATCCTTCAGTGCTCTGCTCAGGTACCACCATCCTTCAGTGCCTTGCTCAGGTACCACCATCCTTCAGAGCCTTGCTCAGGTACCAGCAGCCCTTCAGTGCCTTGCTCAGGTACCAGCATCCTTCAGTGCCTTGCTCAGGTACCACCATCCTTCAGTGCCTTGCTCAGGTACCACCATCCTTCAGAGCCTTGCTCAGGTACCAGCAGCCCTTCAGTGCCTTGCTCAGGTACCACCATCCTTCAGTGCCTTGCTCAGGTACCACCATCCATCAGAGCCTTGCTCAGGTACCAGCATCCTTCAGTGCCTTGCTCAGGTACCAGCAGCCCTTCAGTGCTTCCCCCAAGTGATCAATACTCATGTGTGAACACAGATAAAGAAGAAAAAGAGAAAGAACTTGCATTTATAGATCACCTTATCACATTCTCAGGATATTTCCGAACACTTCACAACCAATTGATTATATTTTGATGTGTAGTCCCTACCGTTATGTAAGCAAACATACCAGGCAAATTACACATAGCAAGGTCCCATTAACAGCAAATAAGCTGAATGACCAATTAACCTGTTTTTAAGAAGTATTGGTTGAGGGAGAAATGTTGACCATGACAGCAGGAGAACGCCCTATTGTTTGAATGATGTCTTCAGCTGGACCTTTTACATCCATCTGAAGAAGCAGATGGGGCCTTGTTAACATCCCCTTTGAAAGACAGCACTTCTAATAATACAGCACTCCTTCCCTCAGTACTGCACTAGAGTTCAGCCTAGATTATATGTTCAAGTCCAGTAGTGGGGCTTGAACTCACAACCTTCTGTCTCAGAGGAGAGAAACAATGGGGGCAAATTTCCATGGAGATTCTCCCACTCATCTGCTGTACATTTGATGGAAGAACCATGGAAGCCTTGGAAAAACGATGTAAATGCTGTTTACTCTGTTTATCCTGGCTTTCCACTGAAGTTATGGCAGACAAGAAGGAGAACCCCCAGTGAGTGTCAGCACCAGAGCTGAGCCCAATCCTTCATTCAACATCCACACACATCTGCTTCCAGCTAGAATTACTGGATAGTAATCAGGAGTAAGAATTTCTCTCTCAAGTAAATCACTAAGGCCAACTTCAGCAACATAACTTCTAGATCAGCAAACTCAGCAAGGACCATGCATTGAACAGGGGGCCTTCTGGTCTGTATGACTTAATGTTACGATTAAGTTGTACCTTTGCCCATTATAGCATATGGGGACCCCAGTATGAATTTCTTTTGCCTCCTAGCTATCGTCATGACTTGACTCGTACTGCCAACCCAAGGACTGAAATTCCGCTTTCACGCATCAAGTGAGCAGCAGTAACAGAGAGAACAGAAAATCGGGAATGGAGTCAGTGTGCCTGATTTGCATTAGCCCTGGGTTTTTTGATGGGGTTTTTTGATAGCACCTTTCAGCTGGTGGTGCAAAGACCTAGTGCTGTTTCATGGTGCAAGCCTCATTACAGCATTTGTTTGCCATGTGTCCTTTTTGCCCCAGGAATTCTCCTGGAATGCACCCTTGGCACAAGGCTGGCACTGTGCACCTTTAAATGTTAGAGCAGACCAAACTCCTTTAGGCACATAGCAACCAGAAGTAGTGTTAAAACTGGCCTAACTGACCTTTGGTGTGATTAGTTCTTGTTTTTTGGCACTGCAACATTGCTTTTTTTCTTGTACTGTTTCGTACTATTTGTTCCTTTTTGTTTTGTTTCAACTTTATTGCAAGACTCCACCATTCAAACATTTCACCATTCATAAGCTGTCCTACCTGCCCCTGGGCACTAGCAGTATCCCACATAATCTCATCACAATACACAGCAGAAAATACCCAATTTCAAACTCTGCCACCAACAGGAAGCGTAGATGCTGCTTTAAGACCAGCACATTTCCACTCCTGCCCAGGAAATCCTGACCTCTGCACCCCTAATGCGTGATGCAAGTCATGCTGGGAGCAATCCCAGCTGCGTTTAAATAAAGCAACAGTGGAAAAACCTGGGGATTTTCCCTCCGTGCACTGGCAGCGGCAAAGGCACTTGCACCACCGAAAGGGGCACCTTTCAGCCCCTTAGTGCCAGCTGCGCTGAATTGAACCCACATGCACTAAAATCTGTGTTGAGACTACTCAAATTAATTTCACTGAAAGCCAGCACTGAGGCTGGATTGGAACTCAAAGTCCTGAGGTGAAAGTATAGTGTACTATCCCATTACACTCTCTAATTCCCCTGAATCTGAAAATTTTGAAGTTTGTACAACTTTCTGAAACTTCAAGCATTGAAATTAGCAACTTTTACTTCACAGATGGTAACATTTGTAAAATGGTTGCATGGCATTAGCAACTCATATGGTAGTAAAGACCAATTTGTCTATTGGTCCATTAAAACAGCTGAGTTTTTCAAGAAATTTAAAGTCATTTGGAGAGTTAATCAGGGAGTCAGCCACTGAGAACTTTCCCTTAACAACCATTGACAATAAATTGCACATTCAGAGGAACTATTGATGATCATGCTTGAGGTGGAGGACATCTGCGTTTGTGAGATCTTGCTATGTACAAATTGGCTGTCATGTTTGCCTATATAACAACAGTAACTGCTCTTCAATGAAGTAGTTCATTGGCTGTAAAACGCTTTGGGACGTCCTGAGGTTGTGAAAAGCATTATATAAATGTAAGTCTTTATTTATGAGGGTCCGGATTGAGCAAAGACATACACGGTGTCTGGGTTTTACATTGAAGTGCAAAGCATGTCAGCCTGCCTTTGTTTATGTCTTTGTCTTCAAACATTCCCACATCAGGTTCAGACACTTCAGGCTTGTGAAATATTAATATATGCCACTGTGAGATACATAATGATCTCCTAGAACCAAGTTATTTGTAATGCCTATCAAATATTAGAAGATTCAAACTCCATTTAAGTGTCAAAGTCTGGAATTTCACAGTATATCAGAAAGTAGTACAAAGTGGGCAATCCATATTATTTGTAGAATGACCCAGCAATAAAAGCATATATCATTAGACTTGAGGCACATTACATCGCATTCACTACATGTATAACTTAGTATTGGTTCATAAGAGGCAAGGGCTCTTATGGAAGCTACCTTTTGCAGTGAGGATCATTAAAGGGTGTTGGGAGAATGCCCAAATTGTAACAGTCCACTCCTCTTCATTATTTTTATGCTACCCCTCAGCAACATCATCAGGAAGCATGGGGTCAGCTTCCACATGTAGGCCAACAGCACTCCATCGATTCCAAAGCTGTGACTCCACTTTCCAACTGATGAACCTAAATTTCCACTAACTTAATGTCAGAAAAATTCCATCAGCAAAACTACTTCCAACCACCTCCGCAGCATCATCAACCTCCAACCCAGCTTTCTCCCACGGCTGCCAAAACTCTAGTCCATGAATTATTACTTCAAGGCTCAACTTCTCTGATGCTTTCCTAGCTGCCCCCCACCTCTCCCTGCCTTCACCCTCTATAAAATACAATGCATTCAGACACAAATGCCTGAATCCTTTCCCACACCCTCATCGCCCACCCCACCTCTCCAAATTCCTTTCCTTATATCAAAGTGCACTGACTTCAAGACGAGTTCTTGCTTTTAAATCCCTCCATAGCCTTACCTGACCCTATCTCACTGACTTCCTCAAGCCATATATCCCTACAGGCATCTTCTGCCCCTCTGACACAGAATTACTCCTTGTTCCTACTCCCTCCTTGTCACCATCAGCAGCCACTCTTTAATCGCTACACTCCTGCCCGCTGGAATCTCCTGCTTAAATCTCCCCACTTCACCACCTCTGCATGAAATGGCTGTGTTGTATGAAGCTGCAAAAATTGCTGTACTCTGGGAAATTTTGTGTCAGTTCTGTTGTCATCCATGTTTCTTGGAAGAAATAAGTTCTTATTCCTACTTTACAAACAGAATTGTTACATTTGATATTTGTAGCAATTCTCTAATGTAATTTTAGTTTGTGTTATGTAATGTGCAGTACAATTTTTTCAGCAATGAATGATGTTCAAAGGTACCACATTGGGGCCATTAATATGATGACTTTAATATTACCTAATTAGTAATTTTGAAATCTGTTGTCACCTAATCCTACTTATCCACTAAATTAGCTTCTTTGCTATTCTATTTGTTTGCTAAGCAAGGTGTAGTTATTCATTTTCTTCATTATATCAGACAACTCTTCTTCTGTGGCATCTCTCACATGGGAGCTGGCAGTGTACATCTGGTGCTGGACTTCCCCACACCACACACTCCATCTTCTATGTTATTTGGAAGGAAACAATGACTCCTCAAAGCAGTTCTGATTCTGTACCAACTTCCATTTCAAAGCAGGCCCACTAAAATGTGTATTCCCATACAACTCATAGGGGCACAACGCACACTGGATCTCCAATAACTGGCCATTCATAAACCACTACTATTGTTATTCATTCCTTCAATGCTCTGAGCCTCAGCCTGTGCTTTCTCCTCAACCTCACTATATATTCTGCCATAGTGTGTGTACTGTGCTGGAAATGAAATCAAGTGTGGATGGTGATGGTTAGTGCTGTAGTAAGTGCTGTTCTTTGGGTTTTACCTTTACTACGTGAAGATAGTCAATGGTATACTATGAGTAAGTAAGCTCACTTACTGACATGGGTGCTGCAACGTAATTGTGAGCATAATTATGTGCTTATCACTAAATATGGGCAAGTTCATGTAGCAAATGATGCAAATCATAGACTATCTAAATAAACTGGTAGATACCACAAGTTGTGTGCTGTCTTCCAATCTCCACCAACCCCATTTTTTCCATGCTTGCCTCCTAAACAGTTAGACAATAGCTTCCTGATATGGAGTCAGTGGTTTATGGTTTCAAGATCCACCATTTGTTGCAACTTGCACCTTTCTCTGATTATATGACAGTTTTACCTTGAAACCCTAGCATAGTGAGGATTGAAAATCAGTGATTTCCTCCATGGAAATTGCTTCCTGCAGTACATTTTCTCCCATTATAAATAACCCTTGCATTTTCACTTCTAATACCTTACTCGCTAAGTTATAGCTAATGTTCCTTTGTGTCAGTACAGATGTTCTTTACATATATTTTTACTTCTGTCCTGTACTGCTTCACAGAAATATAGTATTCATGCCTTTCCTTTGTGCTGTTCCTTAAGTCATGTAGCTTTCATCTCACTTCCGTTCAGGTCCTTCTAGTTGTTGACACTGTGTTAGACATCTCTGTGACGTACTGCCATGCTTGCTTTCCCTCCTGCATATTCAGAGATCATCATCCCCCACCAAAAATGTTCTGGCAATGCTCCTTTATCTTGTATTTGACTGCTTTTTCTCATTACCTCTAATGAAATCACATCCTTGGCAATGGCACATTTCAAGGCATGCCTTCCCACATTTTTGTTATCAGTTTATTAATCTCAACAAAAAACAGCTGTTTATCTCATTTTTTTAAAAATAGAAATTCTGGCTCTCTATTTTTTCTGTTGCAGCACTTAATTAATCATTAATCCACCGTGCCATAGCATAGGAAAATTTTGCAAATTAGAAACATTAAGAGATAAACTAATTGCTAAAAATCAGTTTATAGTAACTCAATTTAAATGCTCCATTATGATAAAAGCAAAGCAGGTTGGCATCATGCGACAGAACCAAAGGATATTTTCGTAGTGTGCGCCAGAGTATTTGAACTGTATACATATTAGCTCCCATTTTCACCTGTCCTGCCATTGACACCAAGGTTTATTTAGTGCCAGCACAATCTGAACTGTTTTGTTTGCACATATATACCCAGTTTGCAATTTTTCCTGAAAGCCTTTGTTTCGGTTATATTTAAATGATGTAGTATTGCAGACACAGAGCTGGACCTCCACTATGGCAGATTCTTGCTTGCATGCACAAAATAATTGGATACAGGAATTTCTTCATAATGGGTGCACCACCTTCCACAGTTTCTGCATACCTGCATTGTTTAATTTCTGACAGATTTACATTTTCTTTTGAAGTTTTAGGGATTGTAAAAAACCGAGATTAGATTTCTGCTGACCTTACATCTGCTGTGGATATGTGTCAAGGGAAAAGATTGAGCACAAAGTGACAGAGCTGAATGGTTGCAATGATGATTCACCTCAGTGTTAGCACACATGACTTCCACATTGCTGCTATACAATCTCCCTGACACCAGCTATGGCAAGATTGGTAGTGCCCAGTTGCAGGGAAAAATTTCATCACTGGTACAAATTCTTTTAATGCTAATGTGCCAAGGAGTTCTATAGTGTTGGAGTTGGGCTCTCTCATTTTAATCTAACTGTATGAATCTTCAATAAATATTCCTGAATATCCAAACTGGATGTTAAAAACTGAATTGAGAAAATTGTTTGTAACAGTGTTCAGAATGCTTACATTTCAAGTGTATGTATGTGCATGTGTGTATATGTGCATGTGTGTATGCATGTTTCTATGTGTATGTCTGGGTAATCATAGTGTACTAGTGCTGGGAAGGGCATATATTCCACTTTAGACTAAGTTGACACAATCAAATATTTCTATTTAAAGTCCTCTCTTCTGATAGTGTTGTCTGATGGAAGTTCGGCTAAGTTCCTCCTGCATTACTTTAATATGCCCAAACTTTAATTTTCCCCGATGTTCCAGCATGACTTTCTCCATTTCTAAACTACCAATTCTTTTAATTTCTCTGAGGAAAATTGTTAAATTATCCTCCAAACTGATGACTGAGGCCAGTTTGTGTTGCAGGCTCACATCCAATTAGCTAAGATTGCTTAGCAGCCATAAGAGGCAAAGGGGTTGACTTCAACCTGCCAAAATCAGCGTTAACAGAGTGGTAATGGCTTCAAACTGGGGTTGGTAGACTTACCATCACGTTAACTCCAACGATCAGCCTGCTGCCACTTTCACAGGGGTCTACCGCTGGCCAGGTGAAGCGCCTGATGTACATGAGACCTTGATTGCCATTTTAGGATAGAACTGGTCGGAGTGTGCTCCACAGGCCGCTGTCACCCTGAGCTCACTATCTTCGGCCTCACTTCCCCCCCAGGACCTACCTGCAGCTGCTGCCGGCATCTCAGCTGGCTGACATTCCTGTGGCCCAAAACTGGCAGGTTGCTTCAGGACACCCATTTGGCCAGTTAACTCGCTGGTCAAATTCAAATGAGGCCCAGGCCTCAAAATCACAGCGGCCTCTTTGTCACCAGAACATCCGGCCACCGAAAAGTTATAATCTACCCGAAAGTCCAGTGGTGAAAGGACATTGTTATAACTCACTGCAACACCCAGTCCACGTACATTTGTGAAGCCAAATGTTATCTAAGGAGCCCAATAATGGACAATAATAGCTGTTTCCCACGTAGACTTTATTTCACTTTCTTAGTAAAGGGTAAGTTGATCAATTAAGAAAGAGTACAAGTTCAGCATCTTTACTTGTAATGAGAGTTGTTGAGTGATCACACAGTTCAGCTGGTGTAGTCCCTACATTATCTTCAATCTATTCACTTCCCTTTTCGCCCATGAGGTGAGCTCATTAAAACCAACTCTTTTGAAATATGCAACCCTGGTACACTCATTCACCTCACTAATGGCCCTGGATTGATTCCTAATTAGTTGTGCCTTTGGTTGAAATCCAGTTTCAAAGTGCAGTTAAGTCCAAAGTAGCAACATACAGTAGGGTCTTTGAGCTATCAAATCATCATTTTACTCTCAACTTCTTTCTCACTGGAATTCCCACCTGCTATTTCTACACCTGAGAGATGCTAACTACTAAACAGGACTGAGGAGGCAAGTAGGGACTAGTAGGTACCTTTCATTTTTTTATTCCTTGTCCTTTTAATAAATCACTTTTGCTCAATTGGGATATAGTTTTCTTGTCTGCAAGTTAAGCTGCCGCTTGCTCCTTCCTAACATCCATAATGCTAACGTTTTATTTTCACGTTGAATTATCACACATTTAGACTACAGGCTGAGCCATGGTGCTCAAGGGTTTATAAAAACAAGGTTTATATAAGAAGAGAATGAATTTTCTTCAAAATATAATCTCTACAATTTTAATTCAGTGACTCTAAACTACCTATAGGCTGCAGCTTGCTTTCTGGAGCAGTTATTTTCCCTAACTGTGAGAGATTCCAAAATATAAATATAAAATCAATACCTAACTCACTGTCAGAAAGGTCATGCTTGCTAAAAAATGATTGCATTTCCCTACACCGTAGCTTTATTTAACCTCAGGAAACTACACAGGCAGTAAAATGTGTACGAGACTGTGGGGCAGGCCTTCATTAGTGGCCACTATCAGATGAGTTCCATCATTGTTAGTCGACAGTTATGCCATCTGACCATCTTTGTATTCAAGAGCTATAAGTCACTGCCTGGAAGCTGGGATTGATCCCTGTCAGGATTTCCCTAGAGGAGTTCCCACATGTAACAGAATTACATACACTTTGATCTGCAGATTAATGTGGTTAGGATCACCAGTCTTTGTCTCCTCCTAACAAGTCAAGACCCTTTCTTGTGATTGATTTAAAATCCAGGTCTCCTTGTGCCTTTTAAATTTATATCCAATAAAGACTGAATCACATGTTCATTTGTATAATAAATTGTGGCAATTAATGTATAGATTGATTTTTCTCTCTCTCCACAGCCTTGTCCAAGTAAGGCCATTTTGGAATTCTGCAGAGGGCGACATCTTATTTTTCATTAGCAGATAATAGTAATCTATTAGATTTTTTTTAAGCAACACTTTTTTTCAATTTTCTTCAAAATTTCCACATCTTCTTAATACATAGCTGAAATGTTCATCACAAGTGTAGGAGTTCTGTTCTACAGTATGCCCAACAAGTTTAAGAACAGGATAATGTTATGCTGCTTCCACGGATTCTAGGCATTAATTTTTGAATCGCATGACTATGTCAAGAGTCACCCTGAGTTGTATGAGATAGTTTCCACATTTTACTTAGAAAAAAAGGGGGACAAAATTAAGCTGCAGTAATATTTTATATGGACATGCTTTCATAAATTTAAAACCTTAAAATCTCAATTCCCTCCAGATAACACAAGAATGCATTCAGTGATTGTGAAAAGAGCTGTTTATTTGTGAAAGGTTTATGAAGCATGTCAAGTAAACTGAGTTGGCCTAGTGTTATTTTTTCCTCCAATTTTCCCTGATTTTATCCCTTAACCCTTCTCTCCTGCAAGTGCTGAGTCATGTTGGGCAATTGTTTAAATGGTTCATCCATGTTACCTTTTGTGAACCTACATAATAAGTGTTCACATGCTCTTCGACCATGAGAGCATCATCACTGAACCTATTATTTCACAGCCCAATATCCACACACATGCATTTCCACCAAAGATCACCATGTATTTAGGCCGATTATTGTGGCCCTGCTCCAACTGGGATCAGCTACCCAGATGCAAGACCAAATATCAAAGCTGGCATATTCTTGCTCTTGATGCCTGAATAGCACATCATGTGGAGCACTTACCCACAGAGACATCGGGGAACTGAATTGGCCTAAATTTAGTGATGAAGAGAAATGAAACTTCTTAGGCAAAAGTTCCTTTGCATTTTACTCAAAAGGATCATTCCAGTTCATATAATTATATGAAAAGTACTTCTGAGATAAAAGAGCATGCTGAATAGCTCTTAAATGCATTCTGCATTCTAGATATATCACAGAGATTTGGATTTGAGCAATCTAGACTTTTAGTAAAAATCAAATATGTAAAATATCCCATTCAACATAAAGAGATTAATACCGCCACAAGCAATTTTTTTGTACATTTCCAGTGTGATTCATTGTAAAAGGGAACTGCAGGAATACATTGAGCAGCATATGTATTCTTTTCAATTTAATAGCAGTTATTAAATTAACTAAAAACATGGTTTTATATTTATTTTTCAACTTTGGGATGGCAATGCATCTCCACCTCACAAAGGGTTAACATATCAAGACTTCAATTTAATATTGAAGGGATTTCCATTCAGGAGAAGATTTATATAATAAAGCTTTGATAGTATTGAAATCATCCTATCTGGCCCAAATGAGGCGATTACTGCAGCCTTGAAACATGCATAAAGATAAACTAAGCGTTCCTCAGTGAAGGTGCTGAGAATCACATTACATTCATATCTGTTCCATTACAGACAGCATTCATCGCACAGGGTGTACTGTACAGAATAGGTAATGATTTCAAAGACCACACAAACTAGAGGACTACCTGATTAACCTTTCACTGACTCCTGTACCACGTGGTTCAGAAGCTTTCCTTTCCCTGGTGAGATAGCATTGGAAGAAGATGTTAAATTTAACCTCTTGCAACATGATAAATTGACAATAAAAAATTCAATGGCCAAGTAATTACCAATCACTTTGGGCATCAGCAACATTTTTCAGTTCTGTCAAGACTCATTGGCACAAAAGCTTCAGCTGAAATTCTCTCGATCTTCCTCTTTTTAACTTTGTTTCATGATGCAGATTAAATCTGCCACACCATTACTGATTTGTTTTCCTAATTTTTCATGTCTACACTATGCCCCAGCTGCACTAGGCTGATAATTGTGGGGCCCAGCCCTGATGATTAACATCAGCAGAATTAATTATGCTTGCCATTAAGGCTCCAGGTTGCACATGGTGATCAAGAAAAATTAAGTTTCTGTGGGCCTCTAAATCATCTCACCTTCGAGGAAAGCGATCTTGAAGAGACAGCTAAACTGGAAGCTGCAATCTTAACCAAACAGTTGGTGTGCATACCATAATAGTCAATTTAGCAGCCTTTTCAACTTGGAGAATTACAGAATAAACAGTTCTGCCTGTGCAAAAACATTGCAAACATGACCAGAGCATTTAACAAAGAAACATCTCATGTATAGGGTTATTTTTCAAAAATAATTTGGGGAAGAATTCCATTTTGGTAATTTGTTCCTCTATGATGATTTTGCCAGATTATATAAAGAAACACTGTGATGAGAAGGCAAACTACTGAACATCAACTGGAAAATACAGTGTGCATTACTGACATTTTAAAGGTGTAACATTTAGATTATGACGATATTTGTTTGTGCCTGTTTTTATGTGTGAAGCTGCCTTCTCATTCTCTAAATATGTGTGATGGTTGAGGACTAGGTAAAGGCTCAGATTATAACTATGCTATTCCCTGACCTGCTAGTTGCTGAATACCACAAAACCACAGAGGTCATTAATAATTTATCTACTTGGTAAATAAAACGCAACCCACACTTTCCACAAACAGAGTTTTATGTCAGGAATCTTGAGGATGATCAATATTCAGCTGTAAGGCTTAGTTCTATGAAGTCTGGGGTTAGTTCAACGAACCTGAGACTAGACTTGGAATATCAGTAATGATGAGATGTTTTAACATTGTGCAATCCCACAACAGTATTCAAGAAAACAATGTACAAAGTCATCACCCCTGCTTGAATGTCACTTCCAGGTCAGTGACTAGCTTTTGTTACAAGCAGAATATTTTTTATGAGGAACTTCAAATCAAACATTGCAATCTAATATTGAATTTTACGTTTACATATCTAAAGCACAGAAGTTTTACAGTATAAGTTTTAGAGTCCAGTTTTTATATATAATTATTTTATTAGTTTCTTAAAATAATTTGCCTGAATTTTTAAATGCCTATTTTGTTACTAACTTCTTGTATGTCTTTACTAACTAAATATTATTAAACATAGAAGACTTTTAATGCTATTGCAATGCCTTAAATTACAAATAAACCCATTAATGGAGTGGCTGTGCTCTGAGTGAAGCTAGCTCAGCAGTTCATTGAACTCTTGGAGAATATTAGAACAGTGTATGTTTTTGCAGGTGTTAGATCTCATGTGAGTAGCAGCATAACCAAATAGGAGGATTCTGCTGCAGGATGGCTCTTTCCCCATCACTGGTTTTATTGTATGTCTGTTCACTAGGGTCCTGCTCCATCCTTGTCAATATTGAAATGTGCAATTGTGGTGTTAGAATCCTGAGGTGTCTGATCATTTCATTTCTCAGGAGGTATGTACCAACATGGAAAAATGGCTACTATGTATTCAGTCAGTTCGTTTTGCAGAATCCCTGTTACCCTGGCCTTTTATGAACCTGTATGAAGATCACTGAAAATTAAGAGTGTAATTACCACAGTGTTTTCTCTTAAAGGCAATTTACTTTGAACTGCAACATAAGATAGTCCTACTCCTGTATTAGATAGATCATATATTCCAGATCCCAGGTTGGATGCTTCTGAGTTTAAGAAATTGAATTGCAATGGATGAATGATTCATTAGAAAATGAATGCTTCCATTTTTAACAAAGATGTCTTCTTCCTTCCTATAGCCATGCTGTACTGGTTGCTAACAACTTAAATATTAACATACATATTAGCCACCTCAATCTTTAAAATTATTGGAAGGGCATAGGGAGCAAAGGCTGGAACTGCTGACATAAAGCCGAGCCAGCCGTTGTTTTGCTTCATGAAACCAGGAGCAGCATGCGTTCAGTAATGGAACATTTCACTCTCTGAGAAATGCTGCCGTTATGCAGCCGTGTGTTCTTGGAGGGCTGCCAGTGTACTGTGCAAATGTGTGAGAAGGAAATAATGTTTAACATAAATATTTGTCACTGCTTTTTAAAATAATCAATTTTCACTGAACACTTTTCTCCCATTGTAACAAAATCATTATCATAAAAATCAGCTCGGCACAGCCCTGAATCAAATAACAGATAATGCAGCAGTTTCACATTAATGGGTGTTAAATTATTTTCAATTTTCTAGGCATTTTTTTGTTACTTCTGATTTAGGATTCTTACAGCTTATTATTTACTGACATGAACCATTGGAAAATACTAAAATAATTGAAATTTCTTAGTTTGCTAAAGTAAGAAACCGCCCAAAAATATCTGCTTCAAATATAATTTTTGGATATTTTTCTTGTAGCCCAAATATAAATGAAATATTAACAATTCTCTTTTAAACTCAATGTTTGTTAGAAATTGTGTTTATATAAAATGTAACCTTTTTTGCATTTAAACTGTGCATTGTTGTAATTTAATTGTATAGATATGCAAAGTTGTATCTGTAATATTATTAAGGAGGCAGCTACAGACCATAGGAAATCCTTGTGGGTATTGGGATTTTACATTTTTATTTAATTACAAAAATTGACAAGACTTTTTCATTTACATAACATTTAATTAGTTTAAAGTGTGTCTGTCTCCTTGCATTGGATATTTTTTTCATAGCTCTGTACAATAATATCATTGAATATGCACTTCATAGATGTATCTTGTCATTTATATTTCATTAATAAGAGCTAGATAATAAATAGGCCTAGCCCACTAGAAGTCAAACAAATGGAAATCTATTTAACTTATTAAAGATATATATTAATTACTGATGGGGCAGAATTGAGTACTGTTTTTTGTGGGGGAGATGATGCAACCAATTGACGAGCTTGTCACTTCATTTATAGAGGGTACTGAGAAATTGCTCTTGCACTTGGTGTGATGGAATTGTCATCTTCCTCCAAAATATTAGTACTTCTAATAACAGAACATCCCCTTAAATATTAAAGTTCCTATTCAAATCTCCCTGGAAGGGCTTGAATTCACTATCTCTCAGATTGGAAGGAAAGACACTACTGAATGAGCCAACTGAGACTCAGAACAGTTGGTTTATGTTACACTTTCTATATCAATATCATTTTGGACCATAGAACAAGGGAAATGAGAGGAAATCTGTTTCAGTAATTCATTTGGCAATAAATAAGAATGGCAATCTAACAGGGAGGAGGCAGAGGCACTCATGAGTGAGGACCACTTGATGAATTGAAAGTATTTAAATTAAACCCATATTGCCATTTGCCTGAGTTTTGGGAAAGGATATAGCGCCTTACTTGCTCATAATTTTAATTTCGGAATCTTAATTGTATTCTCTATATGTCTTCATAACGATTTTGCTGCTGGTGCAACTGTTACTCTAGAGTTAAACTCCATTTGAAAACTGACTAGCTTTGTAGTTAGACTTGTAGCCATTTTTTAAAAATGGTAATTTAAAACCTTACTAAACCTTTGTGGAAAAGTGATCCAGAGGAAGAATCAATGAGGAAAGTGAATGCTTGCACTCATCTTTATCTCATGCCAAAACAATCACCCTTCTGGCAAACACCCCAACACATGCTCAGCTCCTCATTCATTGTTGGCTAACTAGATTATGAATTAGAATAAAGAAGGGCTCTGACAAGCTTAGGTCTGTTGCAGTAACTGCCCAAGTTTAATTTATTCTCTAAGCATTTATTGTTCTGAGCTGTTCCACTAACAGAAAATATTTTTTTAATTCTATTTAAAAAATAAATGCAAATAGGCACACTAGTGTAAGTAACAAACTGAAAGGCGTGTGTTTGCCTATTTGGGTTTTAATATCCATGGGTCTGTTTTAACTTTTTTGTTGTTGTACCAAACAGTTCCTGGGGTGCTAAAGGCCATGATGAACACCAACCTTCTTGTTTATTACTGTCTGATGAACTTCCTTGTAATTATAATACTAGGTTACAAAGATCAAGAACGTTGTGTATCTGAGAAAGGTCGGTTTCCACCAATCACCACTGTTATTTGCTCACTTAGTCTGATCAAATATACATCCTTTCAATGTTCTAAACAGCAGTTCTCGTTGAAACGCTTTTTACCTTTAAAGAAATAAAACATTTTTTCCCCATGGTCTAATGAGAGTCAAGAGAACTGTAATCAATAATTTAAAATATCTGGTCAAATTCAAGAGATCCATAGACACTAATGAAACTTTAATATGAGTGGAATATTTCTCTAGTCAAGTCTGCAGGCTGTTAGCTTCTGTGGTACTTAATGAAGGCCCACATGGTTCTGTTTCACAGAGTTATAATACCCACATTCACATCTGTCAATGCTGCTCGTCACAGTTGGATGAATAGTCTGTTTTCATTGTGCAGTTCTTTGTTGCCCAGACTAACAGGCTGATCTTTGCCACATTTTGGTTCGACTGGCTGTTACACCACGTACCTACAGCCCACCTCAGTTTTAATAAATATATTCTTGTAAAAGTATATAAAAAGCGATCTGAAGACTGATTTATCACACTGGTCCAAAACTCTAGAAATGAAGCAGACGTTACCACAGAATGAGAAAGTTCCTTGTGCCATGATTGTAGAATACAACATAAGCATGTGTCGTGAATTGCTGTGCAGGCCAGTATATGTCTGTTATAGTTCATAACCACTTCTAAATCTGTCATCACCACATAAGCATTGCACTAAATCCTTTCCATCAACTTTAAACAGGAAGAGAATGAGGGAATATATCAATTACTGACATGCTTTTGCTGGGCTCACTATGCAGCAATACTGCAATTTACTGATGACTGAAAGCTATCAAGCTAGTTAGCTACTATATGGCACAGTTGTGGAAGGGATTTTTTTAAATTCTGGAAGTCTGGATAACGAGTTAAATGTTCTGGTCATAACAAAACTCAGGCTCTATCCAAATTAAAGTGAAACTTCATAATCACAGTTACTAATCCCAAGCGGCTCAGAGTGTATATTCTTGAATTAAATACCAATGCCAGAACTACAGTATTCTTGTCGGTTTACAATTCATTTTATACTATTAGAAATGATAATGCAAAGCCTGCCTTTGCTGCAGTGGCATCTCCTATTAATGTTTTTGTAGAAATATTAAACGGTATAGATGCCAACAGCATTTGAAATAGGCCCGTTGCTGGCACATATCGTCCTCCTACAATACAAATGCACAAAATACTGTGAACTGTTGGTTTCATTTTCAATTAAATTATTAAATTTACCTGGTTATACAATTGTTCTAAATGTTACTTAAGTTCTCATATACTGTTTTATATGGTTTTGGTTAAATCTGGGTAACATAAACTTGTTGGCATATTTAATATTTTCAAACATGTCACCTTATAATGAATCTGCAGTGCCAGGAAAATGTTCCTATGTGCAATTAAGTATTGCGATGAAACGCAATAAGATATTTAGTAGTATATTGGCACAGTGTAGAAAACAGTAAATAAGCTTAAAAGAATTTTGAATATTAACAGAAACCATAACTATTAACCATTCAGTATTGTCATGGATAATGAGGGCCATGTGTTGTGCGTGTGTGTCATGAACAGTCCACTCATAGCTCTTATCACAATTCATCATTTGTCAAATTTGAAGAAAGGAAAGCACAAAAGGATGATGGCAGTATTGGGGTAGCCCAATTGCACAGGCATTAAAGCACTTGCTTCGTCACGTTTCAGAGCTGTCTGTCAATCAAATGTGTCTCTTGTGGTTAGTTCTTGTTGAGAAAGCCAGCTGTATTGCCAATAAAAATGAGCCATTCCAATCTAGCCAAGACTTCCAGTCCAGCTCATCCTGCTTGAATTGTGCCTCCTTCTGGCTGGTCACACAATAGCAGTGATGAAGAATTTCACAACTTAATTACTTTTTAGTTAGGAAAGAATGTAAGTGAAGAAAAGCATGTAAGGAATCTATTGCAGCACCTATAAAGAGAACAAGATCTATAATGTTACAATGCATAATTTGAGATGCAATTGGAATTTCATGTACAAAGTCAACTCACAACAGGACTTTCAAGCCAAGTATATCTAAGTTCCATAAATGCACAAAATGAAGGTAGATAGAAAAGTTTTCTTGTTTGGTTTTTAAAAGGGCTGCATGGTCTTGCAAAAGCATCTTGCAATAAAAAAAAATCTGCTGGATTCAACATGGAATCATCACTGAGGCTGCTATTTGTTTTGCTAATAATTAGATTTTTGAATAGGTTCCTATATCCGATCTAGGTTACACCTTTGAAACTTTCAGAAAGCGATTATGAAAATTACAACTGAATCAGTGACATGATGGATAGCCTGATTTAGCTCAGTAGAGATTTCATTTATACTACAGGAAAATATATCCCTTCTATGTATTTGTACTAATTCACTACTGTATCCTGTAGGATATCCTATAGAGCAGCCCTAAAGGAACTGGGAAAACTTCAGTGCTATACAATTTTTATGAAGCTTTAAGGAATTTGTTTTCCCTGTTATAGGATAATTTCAAAACCCTACAAGCTTTTTGGAGAAAGGTTCATAGAAATCTTGTTTTAACAGGTGTCAACTGCACAGTAAAAAGCTCACATGCTCTCTTTTTTTATAAGAGTAGCAGCAATTACTGCCCTGCACTCCTGGGACCTGACTCTCCACAATTTTTGTGTAAATTCCTAGCTGTACATGTATACACATACAGCAAGCCAAAAATATGTGCTGTACTCCAAGGAATGTGGATATGCTGCACTTAAGAATTTACATAATTAGTCAGTTCCCTGCAGTATAAACCTGTAATGTGGGTCTATAACCCTGACTGTTAAATATATTTTTATCATCTCTTTTTCCAGCCATTTACTATGTTTCAAAAGTGAAACCTAAAGAATGTGTTTGATTTCTCCAATACTTTTTGTATAAATTAATATAAGACTGGATTCACAGGGCTGGGTTGTACACTTCTCTATAATGCATGCTGCTCTTAGCACTTAATCCAGTCACATCCTGTGAGCCCTGTTCTAGAATTAGAACAAGATCAATCCAAATGGTAATTAGTACTGTACTATAATTTATTATCCGCTGAGTAATCACATTACCTTAATTCAAATGGTAGAAATCAATTTTTATTACAAGATTTATTAACTGCATGTTGCAGAATTTCTTCACGTTTTCTATTTATTTCTGAAGCTTCTTCTCCATACAATATTTCCACAATATTAATATTCATTTTATTTTAGGCCCATTTCAAAATTGAATAAGTGTGTGGCAATAAGCAAATTTCATGTGAATCAGTGCAACATCAGAACCTGTAAATATGTAATTTTATATAAAGCTATAGAACATGAACACTGTGATATGGATAAAATAACACTGTAAAAAAGAAGTTTCACCAAACTTTAGATGACACTATTAACTATTTGTGGGGCTTTGGGAGGAATTCAAAATGGATATGCTTTGCTCGGGGTCATCCTGAATTTGGAATAGCACATCGGCCAGTGTCACAGGACTATGCCCCTTAAGATAGCCTTCAACTGACCATGAATGGTGTGGTATGGAGAATTACTGGAGTCTTAAAATAAGTCCATTACATTAACTTTAATAAATAAAAACAGAAAATACTGGCAATACTCAGCAAGTCAGGCAGCATTGGTGGAGAAAGAAACCAATTTAACGTTTCAGGTTGATGACCTTTCATCAGAACTGGAAGAAATTGAAGATTTAACAATTTTTAAGCAAGAACAGAGCCTGGGAAAGGGTGGGTGGGGGGGAGGAAAGAACAAAAGGGAAGGTCTCTGATAGGGTGAAGGGTAGGAGTGGTTAAATGACAATAGGGATGATGGTGCAAGGCAAGGAGGGTGGTAATGGGACAAGTAAAGAAACAAAAGATGGGTCTAGAGGAGCTGTAAATGGCAACAGCAGAAGCATTACCAGCTGTCTGAAAAAAATAGGAGCAGTAGTTATGATCTGAAGTTATTGAAATCAATGTGTCCAATGGTTGGGAAGTGCCTAATCGAAAGATGGGGTGCTGTTCCTCAAGCTTCCGTTGAGCTTCATTGGAACAGTGTAAGAGGCCGAGGACAGAGAGCTCAGAGTGGGAGTGGGACGGAGAATTAAAATGGCAAGGTCAGTGTCATGCTTGCAGACTGAACAGAGGTGTTCAGCAAAGCGATCACCCGATCTGCGATTGGTCTCCCTGATGTAGAGTTGATCTGTTGCAATAATTGTATTGTGAAGTAGTTTGCAACGTATTGATGTCCCCATAAATGATGTCCCTATGCTGAGCTGAGCTGAGCTTCAAATCCCACCACCAGCTCATCACCAGGACTTTCACCTCTGAAACATTCCCCATCTCCTCCCCTACCTCATCTCCACTACCACAGAAACTCTCATCCATTCCTTTGTCACCATCTGATTCAGCTTTTCAAAGACCCTCCTCAGCGACCTCCTGAGCTCCACCATCTATAAACTCCAACTCATCCAAAATGTTGTTACCCATATCCTGTACCACACAAAATTGTGCCCACCTTTCATCTTGATCCTTGCCAGTGTACCAACTTCAAAATCTTCAGTCGAGTCTTCAAATCCTTTCAAAGCATTACTCCTCCCTAACTTTGCAACCTCCTCAAGCCCTACATCCCGACTCAAAGTCTCTACTCTTCTAACTCTGGACTACTGTACATTCCCTCCTCCCTCTGCTTTCCCATCGCTGGCAGAACCTTCACCATCTCACCCCCATACTCGAACACTTTCCCTAAACATCTTTGTCTTGTTACATCTCTCCCCGCCTTCAAAATCCTCCTTAAAGCTTACTGCTTCGACAGTGGCTTTGGTCACCTCCCCTAATCCCCTCCTTATCCTGCACAAGTCTGACCCATGACTGTGAAGTAACTTAGGACGTTTTGTTACATAAAAGGTGCCATATAACTGCAACCCACATAAGATCATATAGCCTCTGACATATGAAACTAAGTACCCTCTGCTGCCTGCACTGAGTCTGTGTTGAAAAGATGAAAGGACAGCACCTGTGAATGCCAACCACTTCTTACTTGTGTTTACTTTGTGGAGAAGACCTTCATATAAAAGTCTGCTTCCTGCTGTTTGAAAGATCTATTCCCCATATGGACATTTCACTGCTCTTGATTTCAATGTCTTCTTCAAAGCATCTTTGTAAAGCATTGTTATCACCTTCCCTTCCAAGATCCTGATGGGTTTCTATAATATTGACCATGCAAGAATCATCTATAGGAATACAAGGACCAAAGTTTTAATTAATTGACATTGGACTATAGCTAAACTAGAAGACTATATTGCAATGGGGCTTGTCTGAACACTGCCTCTTATAAAATATCCTGCAACAAATCACAGCCTATAAATAGTTCCACTTTGCTTGTCACTATAGGACTGATTTTACAATTGCAAGCTCCTGGAGTGTAGCCTCACTCACTGTGAAAACATATCGGGAAATCATGAATGAACTCCCCATAGTTTTCCGTCTATTAAAATTCATGGATGAAAGTTTGTATAGAGTTCATCCACAATTTCCTGATAGGCACTCCCAGTGGGTGAGGCTTGCACCAGGAATCCACATTTGGAAAATGAAGCTTTATAAGTCAGCCAGCTGGGACAGTCTTTGAAGATTCTTTGCTGTTTTACCCTGGCCCAACTGCTGGTTCTACCTGTGCCATGATTGAACCATGAAGTTCAAGAAATGAAAGTTTAGTTGGCATGCAAGGATTCATACCTTAGTCTTCCATCAGATCAAATACTGTATCTTAGTTCAAACCTGTCTATTGTTCCATAGTCTCTTGTAAAAATTCTGCCTATCACACTTGGCATCTTGATTAGTCTAAAGTACCTGAGTCAACTCTCGCTGCTCATAATTTTAGTAAATCCATTATAAGAGGTGCTATGCAACTTTATTGAAAATCAACTACTATCTTTCTATCTCTCCAACAGCTCGCTCTTCTGGTTCCGAATGCAGCTGTACCTCATAACTTATATCAATCCTTCTTTCTATCCCTTTGATGTCCTGATCATACTGTTGCTAACCCTTCTAAAGCGAAATCTGACCATTTGGGCTCCCTTTTCTCCAACTCTAACCTTGATGATGTTGGTAAAGAATCTCTCTCCATTGTTACATTCTGTTTTTAGGAAAATATCAAATTTTATCCCTGCCAGTCCTGTGTTCTCTACTCTCTGACTTCTGGTCCTAATGGCATCCCTCCCTTCACCCTCACAATGTGTGCCTTTGAACTTACCCCTGTCCTATGCCATATTGTCAATCTCTCTTACTTCCAGTCAACCTTTCTTTCTTCTTCGAAATTTGTTTATGTTTACCCTATTCTTAAAAACATAATCTCTCTTACTTTTCAAATTAACTGCCTGTTGCCCTTCCATTAATACTTTCTAAAGATATGAAAGCTGCTGTTAACTTTCAAATTATCCATCATTATGAAAGTTTTGCTGTAATCTATGATTGCCAATATGGTCTTCTAATTATTGCCAATGTTATATACCTGCGTAATGTTTCTCTTGAACACTTTGATGCATCATCTCTCATTACCTTGTATATGTTCAAAGTTTTTACAGGATTGGGTACATTAATTTCTAAACAGGCTATCATTATATAATATCCCATCAAAACTATTTTAGTGGCTGCCGTTTTTTCTCTGAAATTGGTGTTGTAATTGTGTCTTGTTCTCTGATTCTTTTTCCACCAACTTGGGTTCCCCAGGGGTCTGTCCTCTTTTCACTCTGTTCCTTCTTCATATCAGTGACCTCCTTAGTTTACCACCCATCCCTATCTATTCCTTTGCTGGTGATTCCATTACCTTCAGATTGCATTTTCTCAATACACACAACCTCCAATCATTTTGCATGGCATAATAAAAATCTTGTTTCTTAATTCTTCAAAGAGACAAGGCCTAAAATTCTGTTTGGGATTGTATCAGTCTACCATAGTAACCCCAACTGGAGACCGCGGAACCCTCAGGAAAACTATATAATCAAGTGAAAATCGCTGTTCCTGCCAATCTCTCACTCGAGTTACAGCAGGAGACTGGTAGAACCCCCATGGAATTTTAGGGCCACTGTTTCTTCATGTCTCTTACAAGTACAACCAACAACTACCACCTCTTATTTCTGGCTGTACTCTTAGCCTTTCTTCATTTAGTGACATTTTTGGCCTCATTACCTTATTTGACCTCAAATGGAATTCCCATATCTCTTTTATTGACAAAGGTCTTTGAAGAAGTTCAGTTTCCTCTTTCACATTAAGCATTTCCCTTCTCAGCAAGAATTTTTAACTCGTTATAAAGCCAAAATCTGTCGAACACTAGAATATTACTCCATATCTTTGCAGGTGGGGAAGGCACATCTCTCCCACTTCTGTAATTGAACAAGAAAAAGTGTGTCCTTTGACAGATGATTGTTGTCTCATTTCTAGTTTGGAATTCCCTCCTTAAAATTCTCTGTCTCTCCAGCTCTCTCGCCTCCTTTAAGACCCTCCTTAAAACGTACCTCTTTAACCAAGCTTTTAATCATCTGTCCTCGTATCTTCTTTGGCTTGGTGTCAATTTTTGTCTTATTACACTGTGAAGCACTGTGGGGCATTTTTCTACATTAAAGTCACTGTATAAGTGCAAATTGTTATTGTTCAACTTTATTTTTCTATCCTTTCTTATCAGTCTATTTTATCAATGTCACTATGGTCAGCTGTAATCCTACTTTTATTCATTTGATCCTTCTAAGCTTCCAACAAGCCACCCCAACTGCTTTTCCTCCTCCCTGCATCCTCATCATGCTGAAATCACGGTTCACCGCACAGTCTCCTGCTCCAACTCATTCTTTCCCAGGACCTCAATGCTGTTGAGCCCCTTTCCCCCCTCAGCCTTTCCTTCCTCACGCAATCATCAGGCTTTTAAAACCCAAGCTTGGCATCATTTAATTACTACTTTCTGATATAAACATCTTCTCTTTACTCTTTTCAACCTTGGTGGTGCCTGAAGTATGCCCTTTGTCCTGCACTTTGGCCTCTCCATTAAAAAATTATACTTTGCAAGGGATTTAAATATGAAGAAGAACTATTGAACTTAGGAAAAGGCAAATGATTATGGTCCAATGACATTCGCAACACTCAAAATGACTTGCATATACTTTTCTGGAATTTTATACAATGTGTAATGTTATAGCTAAGATTGTAATAGCTAAAGTTACAGAACATGGGTTTAATACGACAATATTAATACTCACCAATATCTATGGCATCAGAGAAGGTATCAAGCCTGTATTCCACAGCGCATGTGATTTACTTTTCCCCTTTCAGCTCATCATTATCTTGCACTGCTGCTTTTCTTTCACTAATCATTTATCTTTACTGATACACCACATGTTATTGAATCACTTTAAATTCTTTAGCTATAGGTGTGATGTTTGTCCGCCTTTTGTGGCAATAATTTACCTGCCGCATTGATGGCCCCATTATGATAGAATTTATTTTCTGTGCCTAGAAATACGTGTTGTCACTTTGTAAACTTTTGCTCCCCTTCTTTTCTCTCATGAAAGTGCTGCATCACACTAGGGACTGGTTCCATGGGTGTTGGCAGCCCTTCAGCACCCAAACCTCTTGAACCTGTGATGAAAAGGTAGAATTTAGGTCATCACTTGGGTTGGAAATGTGGTTCTTGGTCGAATAGTTGATTTTACCATCTTGGGGGTTTAGCGTGCTAGTACTGCTTTTCTTTCTTTTTGCTATTTAATATCAGATCATCTCAATTAAAATAGGACAGTTGCGAGCAATGCCAGTATCTCACTTACGTGCCTATACTTCATATGCGACAGTGACTGCAGGCAGGCTATTGAGCTGTGGAAGGTTGAGCCTGATATTGACTTCACCCGATATCAGCTCCACACAGACAAAATTTTCAGCAGAGGCCAGTTGATTGCGATGAGAAGTAGGAATCCTGGCTAATTGTGTTTTTCTCTTTCCCAGCTTAGGGCACTGAGACGAATTGTGATGCCCCTCACCACCATCCTGGCTGCAATCACCAGGACCAGAAATTAAACCAGGAACTTTCCTGGTTGGTATGATTCTATACAACAGCACAGGGACATTTATCCACTCAGCCATTAAATATGGGAGAAGTAAACTTTTCTTATAAGTACTTTTAGAATCATTGTCAACATTGGGTTTTCATCATCATCCATTGTCCTCTATTAACAGCTTTTTTGGAATGGAAAAGTAATTTTGGTATGGATGAAGTGACTTATGTATGGCACCTACTGCTGAATATTTGGAAAATTACAACTGAATTCTGACTGGATATCTAATTTTTCCATCAATTTAAAGGTTTGCTGGGTGGAGTTTTTTCCTCCAAAAGTATCTTTCAAATCCAACCAAAGTATCTTTCTTGGTCAATTTGCCCAAATGTGTTTGCAAATTTCTGCTATCCCACTTTTCACAGTTCAACATTAATAAACCTATTTAAATTAGTGGGCAACTAAAGACTGTGCTAAAGCCAAACATTGGGTCCATGCCATCAACTTTTCAGTTAAACCCCCATTTCCTGCATTGCCTTGCAAGGTTCTTTTGCCTGTGCCATTTTATTTACTCCTCCCATAATACACTCTCCTGAGACTCTGCAATCCTTCTATATACCATTCTTACCATTTCTGGTATTATCCTTGTTCATTGTGGTGCTGTATTCCTTTTTATCTATATGCTGTTCTTGTAATTTCTCTCCATTGTGGAGTCTCTCACCTCCATTACTGATAATCTTGAGAAAGAGACTGAATTCTCATTGCTGCTTCATAGATCTACCAACAGGATATGCTCAGTCCCCAGCTAATTGTCATTTTCTTCCATGGGGTGACTGAGATTGAATGAAAATTTCAATACCAAAAAATGTATGGAGCAAGTCTGAGGAAGATTACTGTCAAATCACTCTCAAGCATATCGAAACCTTTAGTTCAAAAATCCTTCTCTACAACTACATTGCAACCTGAATCTCTGAGTATAAAATAGTGATTATAAGTGAAACATTTTATCATTAGTCAAATCTAACCTTTGCAATATCGCCTGCCTCCACCCCTACCTCAGCCCATCCTCCTCTGAAATCCTCATCCAAGCCTCTGTCACCTCCAGACTCGACTATTCCAATGCTCTCCTGGCTGGCCTCTCATCCTCCATCTCCATAAAATTCAGCTCATCCAAAGCTCTGCTGCCCATATTCTATCCTGCACGAAGTCCTGTCACCCATTACCTCTGACCCTGCTAGTCTACATTGGCTCCCTGACCCCCAGTGTCTCAAATTTAAAATTCTCATCCTCATATTTAAATCACACTGCAACCTCACCCCTCCCTATCTCTGTAACCTCCTCCAGCACTACACCCCCTCCTTGAAATCTCTGTTACTCTGACTGGCCTCCAGCAGATCCCCCTCCCTTTGTCCCACCATTGGCACCTGCCTTCAGCCACCTAGGCCCCCACTCTGGAATTCCCTCACTAAACCCCTCTGCATCCCTCTCCTTAAAACCCACCTTCAAAACTGTCTCCTTAACCAAACATTTGGTCACCTCTCCTAATATCTCCTGCTTTGGCTCAGCATTCATTTCTTACCTTATGCTTGAAATCCCTTGGGACATTTTTCTATGTTAAAGGTGCTATATAAATGCAATCTGTTATTGACTCATCCAAGATTGTTAACCTTTAGGAACCCAAACTGGTCAGCTCCACCCAAATCTCTGAGCTATAAATTAGATTTTACACAAACTGCTTCTTTCCATTAATTTTGATCTTGTTTGTCAGTCCAAACTGTTTTTCATGTTTAACTGTCAATGGTCTTGTTTACAGATGAGAAGTACCAACTTGCCTTGTCGCAGTATTTCTAATTGCCTAAGGAACAAAGGATGATAAAGGTGAAGGTTACAGGAAGGAGAGAATTGTGAGGTAGAGCAGAAATTTCGTACGAAATAGAGAAGTACCCAGCACAGTGTCAAGTGTTATAAGAAACAGGAGGAGGGAGCTGCACTGAGCAATGGATGGAATCCTAAAATTATTAGCATTGCACAGATTGTCTATTCGCCACCCAAAATACTGTAACTTTTTTTAAAATTTTAGGAACATCTCTTATAGGCTAATGCTTCTTCATAATTCAATAATATAATACTGGCCCCATCCCATCTCTCGCACTGCCTGCCACAGCAGCTCATGCTTGAATTCTGTGAGTATCTGATCAGTTTGGCCATTAGAGGGAGCTGCTGTGTGGAGACCAGGCATTTCCCGGCACTGAGGAAGGGATGTAGTGGGAGAGCCACTCCCAGCGGTGGCTTAAAAACTGGCACAAGCAGAGGACAGGAAGCAAAAGTTGTTAGCCAGGGGGTGATGTGTGGCACTGGGAGACCTAGAAGATGAGGGGGGAAGATTTTGTTTAAAGGTTACCCGAAAATGCTTTTCTTTCAACCTTAACATGAAATTGACGACTGTTCCTTAAAATTAAAATGTAAATCCTTATCTGAAGTAACAAATAGGAGGAAGGGAATTGTATAGCATGGGGAATCATTAATAACGCTGGAATTGGCAGTATAAAACTGCGAAATACCAATTTCAAAATGTAAATGTGATTCCATTTTCCACGAATCCATTTTATTCCCACAAAGATCTTTCAGTAATTGCTACTCCTATGCCAGGGGCTATTTACATATGTAACAGAAGCAATTAATCTAGGGCATCACGTTGCAGGATGCAAATAAAAGAAATGAGAAGAATGCTAATTCGGGACGAGCATGAAACGATGATTCTGGACGTCTTCCTACCGAAACAGTTGTATTAAAATATGCAGCATGCTAGCGGATCCTGTACAATAGCAGGCAAACGGCAAGCACCCAGGGGACTCGTTTCTCATCATAAAACAGGCTGCTGTAAACACGCAGAACACAGCCTCCCGTGCTCCAAAGGTGCAAAGAAAACTAAAGTTTACCTCGGCAGAAATGATGGTCCAGTAGAAATTCTCCGGTCACATTGTAGTTCTCTTGCCACCTCCCCCGAGGTCAAATGATAAGTAACACTTTCATCTTACCCGCATTAGAATGGAAAGCAAAGCGAGTGTTTAAAAGTTATCAATGGGAATAAAGAGGAAAGTTCCCCCACCCAATCCCAGAAGTTGAATCAGACCCAGTCAGTGCCTTGTGAATTCTTCAGCACAATTCAGGGACCTGTTCTTTTACTCGGCTATTCCCACACAATAAGGACAGAATGCACACAGTGATCGGGCACCGAACTGGCTTTCAGGAGAGCAGATCAGTATTTTTGGCTCCTTCCATATCGCCAGCTGTCAGGTGTCAAAAGACGTTTATCTAGAGCTCCAGAATCGGGTGAATTTCAAGAATCACCCGTCTTTAGTGAGTGTAAATCAGTATGCTCGTGAGCCAGAGGCTACTCCTCATGAATTAGATTTCTTGTTAATTTTACATATTTCAAAACATTAAAATATATTAAACGAGAGAATTCGTATACAAGCTATCATTCTGAAATAACCAGAGTAACACGTAAGCATATTGGGGTATCCAACAGATAATACATTCTGCAAATGCCTTCACATTTATGGTTGTAAACGTGACTCCTAATCCAGGATGATTCATTGATCGTGGGGTTGTCACCTAAAGACACGTGATATAAATCTGATCTGTGTATATTCAGGGCAGCAGCGTTTAGGGTTGAACAAAAATGTGACTTTGGCTTGACTCGGTGTTTGATAAACCCTCAATTTAGATGCAACTGAGTTTGAGACTTTGTCTTCAGAAGGTGAACTGCTGAGTCAAGAAAATCCACACACAATTTAAAAGGATGCAGTTCAAAAATGCCCCATGAAAATTCGCAATTGGCATGATCATGAATATTACAAAGCTGCTGCAGGACTGAATTGATCACGAGATCTGCACCATAGTGACTGGCGGTGCCTTACAGCTTCTGTAGTTTCGACAGTAAGGTACTGAGCTGTAGGGTTAAGATCAATGCATGACACAGACCACTGTCACACAACGCAGACTTCTAGTGTAATATTTAAACAACGTCAGAGAACCTGAACTGTTGTCACCTAGCGGGAAATTTAGGTCCGATGGGTTTAAAACCGAAGGGAGCTGCTTTATTCTAGACTGACTGCATCCCTGGAGACGGGAGCGGGGTATTTTTCTACCCGAGTTGCAGCAATTGTGCAGATATTAAACTTAAGCATTAAAATCAATTGGAGTGTAAATATTCCTGGTAACTGCGTAGGATTGTGGATGTTTGGAGCAGTTTGTTTGTAACAGTATCTAATGGGAGCCGGTGGCATGGTGTATGTGCTGGGGTGAGCTGTGTGCTTGCTGAGTCAGTCCTCTCTGCTCCATCCATCATGTGGATAAGAGCAGCGGCAGCAGGCAGGTGCAGTCCCACTCCAGAGGAGAACAGCAGCATCCCACAGGAATTTCCACTCTGCAAGAAAGGAACAGCTGGCCTCTGGCCCAGTAGCCTTTAGCATCCTCTTCTGGATCAAGCGTTAAAACACGCCATCTCCATACCAAATGCATTACAAAATCATCCATGTTATTATTACCATTCTTACGTTCGCCACTGATTTTTAAATATGAATATTATTACAAATACATATATGATGTGGTGTGATTCTAACAATTGTAGTTATAGCACTGTAAGGACTGTGGAAACCTGTACCTAACTCGTCAGTAATCTTTAGTTTATGGCTCTGTAATCTTATTATGCAATATAGTCGACATGAAAAACTTACAGCAAATCGATTTTGCATTCGTTAAGAAAGAAAAATGCACGTATTGTGTAATGTGTAAACATGTTTCAAAATGGAGACGGTCGCGATATATGCAAACCTTCGAGAGATGGAGAGTTAATTGGTTTCAGAAAGACAAGCACATGAATATCTACCGTCCCTTATACTTTGGTTAAATCAGTGTGCTGTGGTCCGAGAGAAGCTGTAGAACATAATGTACAACCAGAGAAATAGCTGTCTAAACAATATGAAAGAAAATGAAAAACTGAGGAATTTTCCATGTATTTTGGGCATGATGTAAATTACAGCCTTTGAAGGGTTAATATGGATGTCTGACTGCACGTTTGTACAGGACGGCGGTGTTACAACGATTCCGACAGTAAAGACCTAAACTCGAAACGTATTTAAGATGATGAATCAGATATAGGGACTGAGCAGACAGTACACATGGTACGACGGACAGACAGACCAGTCCCTAATAGCTTTAAACTTTACAGCTTCGTGAATATATTTAACGTCGGGGCTGAAATTTACATTAGGGTCAAAAGCAAAATGATACAATTTCTAGCATCGCCTCCAACTTGCTTAGAAATGTTTTTAAGTCACATGAAGTGTCTTCTGTTACTAGTCCAGATCAATGTTTTGCAAAGGGAAAGGTAAAGATTTGCGTGTGCAGAGCTTCCCTATTACAATCCCTTGAATGCAGCCTAATTTGCTTCACCTTCTGACCTATTTTTCAAAAAGTTTTGGTGAAATCTGGCGGGTGTTAAAGTCACATTCAAAAGGGCTGTCAGCTGATTTTATATTTTCACGACAAATCTTATTTGATATGTAGAAACACAATCGATCACAATCAAGAAGGAAGAAAACTTTATTTCCTATTCTCTGCAGAGTGTAGGCTGGGAGCGTGAATCCATTAGAATTATTTGTAATAAATGCCCGTCTAGCGTGCCGATTCTATTTTTACTCTGCTGTGATTTAATGGTGATATCCTCAGTGTCGTACTAGAGGAAACAGATGCTGGGATTCTCGCCTCCTGTATTCCTGAGAGTGGGAATATTTGTCACACCCTCCTACAATTCACCCATGCAAAAAGGCCTGCATTGCAAAAACAAAGTTAATTTTCGATTTAAGGTTCCTTTAGTTGCTTCGTTTTTGCGTTATTTTGCCACAGGGTTTCCCGTCTGCTAGCTTCGGCCTTCATTTTGAGTCGAAGATTACATTAATTAGGAACCCAGTATTATAATACCCAGTGTATAACCGAATTGCTACCAATCTATGTACCCATACCCCTTTTAGGTTTTATTTTGATTGTGATGTGCCATATTTTACATAAACAATTATTATTAATAATAGCTGTATGCTTTTTGTCTTCGAGTTGCCCTTTTCAAAGGAGCCATCTAGTGACTCTTTGTAATATTTACATGTGGTATGCTGCTGGAATAAGCGCATATTACTGGGCTCCCTGGCTAGCTTTGTTAAAATTTAGACAAGACTGTTTGCAAAAAGTGTTTATCTGACTTTAATTTGTGCTTTGCCTGTAAGAGCTAATCAATATAAACATGATCAGCTCTTATATCCAAAACAGATTTTGCTGCTTTATTATAAAAGTATCAATGCATAAGTTATAGTTTTTGCATAATTTTAATAGGGCCTAGCACTGACTACATAAACTAAGTAGAATTGATACATAGATACAAAATTGAAACCTATAAGAAAAATGAAGACTGCAAATAAGGTACCCAGGCAAAAAGAGAATGAACACAAACCTACACAAAAAACAGTAAGTTGTGTTAAGAGTTGCACTAAAATGTAATAGCACAAATCAATAAAAACGTGTAAGTAACAAGCCAAAAAAAACTTCTGGGAACTTTGTGGGTTTGCTCTGAGTTTTTTGCCAAAGCTATACTTCATTGTATAACGGATGTGGGGTGAGATCCTGATTATTAATGGACATGGCATGGGGTCTAGATTATTACAAAGGTCCAGAAAATCTTGTTGTTCAGATATTCCTTTTTGAGCTGGTATTTGTAAACTGCACATATTTCTGTCCATTCCTCAGATTGTACTTTTCAGGATGGACTCAAGTTCTCTTTCATTTTCAGAAGCTTTTTATGTGGCACACTTTTTATATATAATGTCAGTAAAACCTAATAACAGATTTGAAGACCAATACTAGGTCATCAGCATGCAGGCCAGCTGACTTTATGTAGGTTATGCAATATAATCAGTTACTGGCCTGTGGATGTAAGTAATTGGTTTGGTGCTCTTTAGGTTCCTGGTAATTATGATGTCAAATGACTTTTTTTTGGAAGTTATTCTTTCCACTGGATGTTAATCAATCAGCTCTTATGGGCAATAGGGGAGGTTAATGGCACCTTAACCATTCAGAAAGATAATTTTAATGTTTCTGATGAATACAAGCAGCATTAATGTTGCTTTCAAAAGCAGGCACACCAACATGCTTAAATGTATGACTAGTCAAGTGCATGTCACTTGTCATAATTAAAAAGCAGTGGAGAGCTAGACTGGTACCTTATGAGAATCCGGTCTAAAAAAAGGCTGTGCCTTCAGCTGCCTAGCCCCTATGCTCTGGAATTCCCTCCCTAAACCGCTCCGTCTCTCTACCTCTTGATCCTCCTTAAAACCTACTTCTCTAACAAAGCTTTTGATCACCTGTCCTAATATCTCCTTTATGTGGCTCGATGTCAAATTTAGTTTGATAACACTCCTGTGAAATACTTTATGATGTTCTACTACGTTAAAGGCGCTATATTAATTACAGATGTAACCATGCATCACTTGGACATCATATTACTGTTTCAATTCTGTAAACCATCTGAGAGGAAGGCACAGACCCATTAGATTAAGACAAGGCCACATCAACATTCCTTAAATCGCTTATTCGTACAGCAGGATATTGTGATTACTTGAATTAAAGGCTTTTAAGCAAACCTGGGCTTCTTCTTTGTTCACGCTGCTACATGTCATTTGTGTGTCATGTGTAACCATGTACCAACAATGGATAACATTTTCATACATCCTGATTGGTTGGGTTTAAACAGCTCCCTAATCCATGAACAAATAAAGCCTCAGGTTACGTGTTAAATAGCTTTTGTGAATGAAAAGAGACATGTGTTGCTGTCAAAAGGACATTGATGGGTATTATTGGAGATTATTTCCATATTGGTGAATCTAGGCCTCCAAACAGGGAGGATATAAAATTCATACAAAATCTTATTTATTCCAGAAAGAAGGCACCAGTTTTTGATATTCAATTGGAAATCTTGTTGGTGACACATGCTCTACTTTATTTAATCATTGTAAGTAATTTTTGTTATAGGGCCAGATATTGTGCATTTATTCAGCACCTTGTATGGAATTTCAGGATCCATTGGGCTCGATTTTTGCACCCCCGATCGGGTGTGTTCATGGCGGGGGGGGGGGGGGGGGGCTGCGAAAATCGGGGATTCCCGGGACGGGTCTGGAGCCCTGCTCCAATCCGCCCACTTCCGGGTTCCCCAGTGACGCACTGACATGCGCACGCAGTCCCCGCATGTGGGACTCCCGCCAGCAATTAAAGCCGGGGGGGTGCCACATAAAGTACTTAAACAGGTACTTCAGGTCATTTACAGACCTGATTGACCTGATATTTTAGGAGGGGTGGGATTTTGAAATGAACTGAGACTGTTTCCCGTACTGGGGGAAACACTCCCAGTTCAAATGGACGTGTTGCAGCCATCAGCTTGTGGAAGCTGCAAAGGTCCATTTGACAGGAGGGGGGGGCGGAGACCCTCACTCATTGCAGGAGGCCACTCTGTCACTTTGGACAAAGTTTGGCCTCCACCACCCTCCTCCTAACAATAAAATGCACAAACTTGCACACTTACCCCGGTGTCCAGACACGTGTACCTACCTTGCGGACCCCCTCAAATGTACATCTTCCGGATGGGGGCCGCCATGGCTGCGGGGGACGAACAGCATCACCAGCCTCGCCGGCCACGCTGTCCACCTCTGACACATGGAGCCCCACAACACAGTGCTGTGACACATCCACCTGCACAGCAGGAGGGAGGGCAACCGCAGAGAGAGATGCGTCGCAGAGGGCACTACCCTCGCCACAGGGTCTACAGACTGAGGCTCAGCTTCCTGGACCTCTCTGATCAGCAGTGCACACGGAGGCTCAGAGTCACTCGACATGTAGTTGTGGACATCTGCAGCCTCCGTCATGCCGAGCTGCTCCCGGCTGGCCCGAGCATCATCTTCTTACCCGTCGCTGTCAAAGTCACCACTACCCTCAACAACTTCTCCTCCGCATCCTTCCAGGTGCCACCGGGGACATTGCCGACGTCTCTCAGTTGTCTGCACAAAAGAGCCCTGCAAATACACCTACACCCACTCTGCAGTGACACAATGGGTGGCATCAGTTGTGGGTCTTCATAGTGATCCTCAGGAAAGGGCATTATTTCACACACCAGACAAGATTCACAAAGACGTGGAAGTAGTGGTGCCAATATAATATGTGATGTGAGTTGATCAGAAATTAAATATAGGTAAACACCATGACAAACCCTCAAACACCCTTGTGCATCCCCTTCATGCTCACGACACTTTTGCCTTATGCTTCCTACTGCACATATGTGATGCATGCCCTGTGGCTGCAGCACAGGTAGTGGCAGGTTGAGTGAGGCTGACCGTGAAAGAGATGCATGAGAGGGTGAGTATGAGATAGAGCCATAAGATTGTATGAGGATTGGGTTGAGTGGTAGTGGTGAGATGAGTACTGGCGAGGTGAGTAAGTGCAGGTAAAATGAGGATGAGCTTTGAGTGGGTGTGAGAGGTGATGTGATAGAGTAGTGTTGGCAGTGCAGAAGGAGATGTGGGGTGGGGGCGGTGATGTGGCAGACGGAGGGGAGGGGAATGAGTAAGTGTACTCACTTTGGCTGACCTACTTAGGTGATTGAAGCACCTCCTGCACTGTATGCAGGTGCGCGATATGTTGGTGGTGCTAGTGACCTCCTCTGCCACCTCGAGCCAGGCCTTCTTGGTGGCAGAGGCAGGCCGCTTCCTCCCGCATGCCGGGGGGAAGATCTCTGTCATCCCCCTCCTCCTCACCCCATCCAATGATATCTGGAGTAAGGCATCATTAAACCTGGGAGCAGCCTTCCCCCTGGGCTGCTCCATGCTGTAATTTTTCCTAGTTTCTGCAGCCTCAGTCAGTGGAGGACTGCCCCTTTAAATAGAGCTCCTCCAGCTGACGGACCTTTCTGCGCATGCGCAGTCCGCCCACCGCGCAGCTTACCAGCGGGAAACCCGGAAGCACAGGTAAGTGGCTCCAATTAGCCTGCGATTCCGTGCGGAGCACACTGATTTCACCGGGCGCGTTACCCACGCGCCCAGTCGACCCCCCGCTGAGAACCCGCCACCCTGCTAATATCGAGCCCATTATTGGAGTTGGAAAGTTCTTGGGTGTTACTTCTGTAGGGGTATTCAACACTACCACTAGGTGATGGAGTTTATGTGAACCATAATGGACTGGGGTTACGTGTTGAACAGGCTACTTTAAATTATTCCATCAAATCCTAAAATTGATTTCCCTTAGTTTGGCACCTTGTTGCGAACAGAATGCACATATTTAATTATGTTTAAACTGTTTACTTTGTTTCTCAAGTAATTGAATAAGGGCTGGTTTGCAGACTTTAAGTTCCTCTGCTGTTTAGTGGCCACATCTTCAAAATGTTCAGGGACCCAGAGCTCTCACTACTACACACTTGAAAGTGGAGTAGAGACACCAAGAATGGAATTGATGTGACTAATTAGATCATCTTAAAGGATTGCAGATTAAGAGTAAATTAACAATAAGGTCAGCATATTTAATTGGTTCAGAGGCTAGTTTAGGGATTGACTTTCTGATTCTACAAGTCTAAGTTTTAGTTCCAATTTTGTGAAAGATTGATAGTTGGTTAATTAAGCTAGAAACAGTATTGTATTTATGGCATGAACTTATAGTCTTAATGTTTCATATTTGTTGATGTTAAGTGTTACAGTTATTGTTTGTCTCTCAACAGTTTGGGTTACCATATTTAATGTATGAAGTTTGAACAAATTCATCTACAAATCCCTAACTCAATACGGAATTAAGGAGAAATTTCTTTACCCAAAAAGTGGTAAGAATGTGGAATGCGCTACCATGAGGAGTAATTGAGGCAAATAGCATAGATGCATTTAAGGTGAAGCTGCATAAGCACATGAGAGAGAAAGGAATAGAAGGGTCACTGATAGGGTTAGATAAAGTAGGCAGGGACAAGGCTTGTGCAGAACATAAACGCCGGCATAGACCAGTTGGGCCGAATGGTCTGTTTGTGCTGCAGTTTTGATGTAACTCAATGTAAACATCTTCGTGTGAGGTACCTTGGTTCTGTGTTGGTCTACCAATGTGCTGTGCCACAGACTGATATGATGTAACCCAACACATAGCAAGTTCACAATCCTGGTCAGACCAATTAGGAGGTGTCCTTGCACGAGGGAAAGGAGAATTAAAAGGACAAGGGCAGATATCACACACCTCCTAGTGGCCAGTCACAGACCAGCAGACGGAAGCTGTGAGCAGGCTGCTAATCCACTCTATGAGATGGGAAACATACAGTGTGGCACTAAAAAACCCAAATATGGTGGTAAAATAATTGAAAAGTGCTTATGGAGATGAATAACATTATTTTAACAGACTTAACTTAAAGTCATTGTGTTAAAAAACTGAACATATAAACAGTATACACACACATTTACACAGGAGATATCACTAGGACTGACTTCATGTGAACTGATGCAGATTCAAGTCAGAGTGTTTGCATGCTTGAGTGTGGAGCAATAGCCTGGAAGATCACCCAAAGAGTAATATGCTGCACTAAATGTAGTCCCTTTCATTTAGCTAATAGATGGCTTTTGTATTTATAGGCTTTTAAGATCATATAGTTTATTTTGTAAAGTGTGAAATGGAAAAAGATGCTGCAGTCTGAATATCAGCAGGCAGTCAGAATACCTATGGTTCTGGTTACAGTGACTAGTTATACATGAGCAGATAATTACTGTGACAGACTGGCAGTCACAATCAATTGAAACATAAACAACGAAAATTAACTTTCTGCTTTTTCCCCTGTTTTTCTCCTTACTCCTCCTCTCCTGAGAGTGATCAGTTCCACAGCTAGTAGCACCCCTGCCATATTTTGCCGAAGTAGTCAAAGAGCACATCACGGAGTAAACTGGTAACAGAATGGGGTGGGCACAGGGTGAGAGAAAGGACTTCTAAAATGGAATTTGGTAAGCATAGGATTTCAGTGATGAGTAGGGGATGAACCGTGAGTAAGTTGTGCAGAAATTGTGTTTTTTATTGAACTGAAATTTAAGCTTAGATTTTAACTTGTGTCCCTTTAGTCTGGGTTGATAGAATGGCACCAGGCAGGAGCCCAATGCCACCAGGACAAAAACCACTAAGAAGTGCTGCCCTGAAGAGAAGGGCACCACTAATACAGTTGGCCCAGCCAAACTAAAATGTGTGCAACTGCAAGACAGTTAGCAGTTAAGTGTCAGTCACCTGTAAGTAGATCATCGGCCAGGTGTTAATTGGATACTATGTAGTTGGGGGCTGACTGACCAGTTGAAAATGGTTTGTGTTTGTAAAGGAGGTAGTTGCAAGAATTCTAGCTCAAGCCAAAAGCACATCAAGGAGTAAAATGGTAATGGAATGAGATGAGAGTAAGGACTTCTGAAACAGAAATTTGGTGAGACTGAGAACTAGGTGCAGAGGGGGAAGGAGGTGCTAAGTAAATTAGCTGATATTATATACAAGTAAAATTAATTTTAAAGTAAAACAAACACTTAAACCTAAAAATGGCAGCAGAGGAAGGGGCAACAATGTGTCATTCCGACAAGATGTGGGAGTTTCGAGCACTAGGTGTTGACTCACAAACACGGCTGTGCAAAGTGTCACCAACTCACATTGCTCAAGCTCAAATCTCAAAATTTGGAGACAATCTGACACATCAAAGAGGAACAGCAGTTTTTGGTGTGAGAGTTTGAGATGGTGGTCACACTGACAAGAGATAGGGAGCAGGCAGTGGAAGAGCAAAGATGGATGACTAACTGAGGGGTGAGGAAAGGCAGGAAGGAAAGGTTAGAATAGGATTGACCAGAGCAACTTATCCCTCAAACAGATTTGAAGCTCTAACTTCCCATGGAGAAAATAAGGACTCTGGGTGGGAACCATCAAATAAATATCAATGGCACAAACAAACAAAAAATGCCTGTAGGGATGAGATTAGCAACACAGCTGGAAATGCAATAGTAATAGGGCAATCAATAGTTAGAGGTGCTGACTTTTGAAGTGCAGACCAGCAGTTCCAGGTGTTTTGTTACCACCCAGGGGCGTATCACATGGACTGGAAAAGATTTTTAATGGGGAGCGAGAGCAATCACGTATCATGGTCCATGTGGGAGCCAATAATGAGGTAAAGAAAGGTCTAAAGTCATGAAAGATGAATGTAGGGGATTAGGAAGCAACTTTAGGAGCAGTACTTAACGGGTGATAATCTCAGAATTACTTACCCAGCCATGCGCTAGAATAGGGAAGGATAGGAAGTTTAGGGAAGCCATTGCATGACTAAAGATGTGGTGTCAGGAAGAGGGATTCCACTTAGTTGGGCATTGGCACTAGTTCTGAGACAAATGGGAGGTATTTTGCAAGGATGGGCTAATCTGTACAGGGAGGGTGCTAATGTAGTTCCAAAATGGTTAAATAGAGAAGTGACAAGGTATTTAAACTAGGAAGTAGAGAAGCTGTAAAAATAAAATCAACCAGGTTCAGCTAATAGCGAAGGGAGAAATAGATGAGAATATTATTAATGCAGGAAACAATTTAGCAAGAGGGATATGGAGTAGAGGAATAAAATCAAATGGACTTCTAATAAACAGATATAAACTGAAGTAAATGTAGTGAGTAGCTTAAACAACAAAAAACATGGGGGAAAAAGGCAAAAAAAATGTATTGCAATGTGCAGAGTGTGGGAAATAAACTGGGGAACTGGAAGCAATTAGCTTGAACAGAATCCTGGCTACAAACTGGACAAGAACGGAAAATAAACTTATCAGTATATAATATATTTAGGAGGAATAGAAAAGATAAGAAAGAAGACAGCATGACAATATTGGTAAAAGAGGGAATACATGCTATAGAGAGGGCTGATGCAGACATGGGTGGGGTACTGACAGAGCCAATATAGTTCAAGCTCAAAGATAGAAAGGGCATGTTATATTAGTAAAGGTATATTACAGATCACCAAATTGTGGGAAGGAATGGAAGAGGAAATCTGCAGTCAGATTAGAGAGATGAGTAGGAATAACAAAATTATTGTTCTAGGAGATTTTACTCATCGACTTATTGATCAGGACTAAGAGGTAGTAATTCTAGAAAACAGAATGCAATTCCTAAAATGTGTACAGGACTCCTTTCTCAAGCAGTATGTTAGTAGGCCTACAAGGGTGGAGGTTTTTCTAGATCGGATAATGAGTAATAAAATCAATCATGTGGATGAATTAAATATGCCTGAGCACCCCTTGGGAGTAATGACCACAACATGATAAGGTTTAAAATCCAAAGAGAAAGGGAAAAAGTCAATACAGAAACTCAAACATCAGATTGGATTCAGGCAGTTTTTTAAAAGATGAGGAGCAAGCTGGCTGGAGTGAGGTGAGAGGGCAAATTGGCACACAGGACTGTAGAACAGTGGGATGTTTTTAGAAAAGAGATTGTAAAAGTACAGAATAAGTATATTCCATTAAAAAAGAAGGAAACTACTAATAGTTTTAGGATATCAAGGATTAATAAAACGGTTAGAAACCAATTAAATCTGAAGAAGGGAGCTGATAAGGACTATAAGAATAATAATGATGAAAAAAATAAAGAAGAATATGAGAAAATAAGAAAAAAGGTGAAGAGTGGGATAAGGAAAGCTAAGGGAGAACATGAGGAAAAAAATTCAAAAATCATCAAAAGGAACAGTAAATTATTTTACAAGTATATCAGTGAAAAGAGAATGGTTAAAAGTGAACTGGGATCCCAGAGAGGAGAGGATTATCAATTTGTAAATAATGACCAAAAAATGGCAGAAGTATTTAATAAGTCTGACTAAAGAGAAGGATATTAAAGATGAGGTGAATCCTGAAGTGGTCAAGTGCAAGGTGACTGATACCATGATGGATAAAAGGAAAATTTCAGATAAATTAGGCTAAAGAAAGACAAATGGGGTGATTTAGCCCCCAAGAACGGGTGGGCTGGGGGTGGGTGGGAGTTGAAAATAGTTGTTTTATGGGTCGCAACCGCAACCCGGCTTCACTTCCGGGTTTAACGTGAGCGCATAAAAGTACAGGCTTCCCACTGGGAATGCAAAGTCCGAAAATTTTGCGATTGCGACCCAAAAAAACAACTATTTTCAACTCCCACCCGTCCCCAACTCACCTGTTCTTGGGGGTTAAAATCACCCCCAAAGTGTCAGTTACCCAACAGGATATATCCTAGCATCCTGAGGGAGATGAGGGAGGAAATAACTGAGGCCCTAAAAATTATATTTCAGGGCTGTATTAACTGAAGAGTGGTCAATATGGTACCCACCTTTAAAAAAAGAGACAGAGTTAATCTGGGCAATTACAGGCCAATTAAGTTTAATATCTGTAGTAGGGAAAATTATGGAGCCTCTAATTAAGGATGAAATTACCAATTTATCGGGATAAAGAGAAAATAGCTAAAGGTGCCCAGTATGGATTTCAAGAGGGGTGATCATGTTTGCAAACATCACAGAATTCTTTGAGGAAGTAACAGACATGGTAGATGGGTGAAATGCAGTGGATGTCGTGTACATTGACTTTAGGAAAGCCTTTAAGAAGGCACATCACAGGATATTACGAGAGAAAATTAAGGGGTATGGATTTAAGAGGAGGATAACAAACTGGATTAAAAATTGGTTAGAAGGGAGAAAATAGAGTTGGAGTTAAGTGCAGTTTTTCAGAGTGGTTGGAAGTGGGTACTAGTGTCCCATGGAGCTGAGACTGGGGCCACTTCTGTTCACTGTGTATATCAATGAATTGATATAGGCCTTGTGGGAGTGGTGCTGAAATTTGCAAATAAGAGGGATAGTTAATTATTTAGAAGGAAGCTGCATAAGGGATATTGATAAGATGGGGGAATGGGCTAAAAAGGTCAGATGGAATTCAATGTCAGTAAGAGTGAGGTGATACATTTGATAAAATAAATAGCAGCAGTAATTATACTCTGAATCAAAGTAGGCTCAGTGCTGTGGAAGAGCAGAGGGATTGGAAGTCAGAACATTCAAGGCAACACCTCAGGTTGATAAGGCCATAAAAACTAATGGAATTCTAGGTTTTATCACAAGAGGTATTGAATATAAAAGCCAAGAAGTAATGAGGAGCCTGTATAAAGCCTTAATAAGACCTCAATAAGATTAAATGTAAGAAGTTTAAAAAAGAGAGCAAGAGAAATATCTTTACACAGAGAGTTATGAGGTTGTGGAATTCATTTCCAGGGCTAGTGGATGAGGCAGAAACTATATCAACATTCAAGATTAGATTGCATAGGTGAATAAAAGGAAAGGGGATGAAGGGATATGGGAACAGGATAGCTAAATGTGATTAGGACTATTTGCCAGTGTGGAGGGTAAATGCTGACATGACCGCTTGGTCCGAATGCCTTGTTTTCTTGTTGTAACTTCTTTGTATTTCTATATACGTGAGCCTAAGAAGTAAAGGTCAGTGGGCTATGTGACTATGGGGCTATCAAACTGAACCCAAACCTGTCCTCATCCCGTGTGCACATGTGCACGTTTGCTGCAGGGGTCATTGGATAGCAATCGGGAGCAGGAATCCAGGGTGGTTTTCCCCTCTCTTCTCCATAACCCAGAGATACATTAGCAAACTGCAGCACCCCATTGCCACAAAGGTTCTTACGTATTCAATATTTAAAATTCTGAGCTGCTAACCCATAGTGTAATTCTTGACACTACTTTTTTAAAATTTCTTTCTTTCTTGGGATGTAGGCGACTTTGGCAAGGCCGCATTTATTGCCCATCCTTAGTTGCCCTGAGAAGGTGATGGGCCTGCTGCTAGAACCACTGCAGTCCTTGGGTTGACAGTGCTCCCATGATGGTGTTAGGTAGGGAATTCTGGGATATTGACCCAGTAATGATGAAGGAACAGTGCTATATGTCCAAGTCAGGATGTTGTGTGACTTGGAGGGAAACTTGGAGGTGATGGTGTTCCCATGACATTGCTCTTGTCCTACCTGGTGGTAGAAGTCATGGGTCTGGAAGGTTCTGTTGAAGTAAGCTTGGTGAGTTACTGCAATGCACCCAGATACTACATACTGCAACCGGGAAGGGAGTGGTGGAGTGAGTGGCTATTGAGTTCAGTGGCGGGTGTCAATCAAGTGGATTACTCTGTCCAGGATGGTGTCCAGCTTCTTGACTGTTGTTGCGGCTGCACCCACCCAGGCAAGTGGTGAGCATTCCATCATGCTCTTGACTTGAACCTAGTAGATGGTGCAGAGGCATTGAGGGATCAGGAAGTGAGCCACTCATCACAGAATATCCTGCTTCTGTAGCCATGTTGATATGGATGGTGCAGTTCAGCTTCTGATCAATGGTGACTCCCAAGGTGTTGATGGTGGGGGGATTCCACAACGGTAAGTTGTTGAAAGTCAGGGGAAATGGTTGGGCGTCGTCTTGTGGAGGTGGTCATTACCCGGTACATCTGTGAAGTGATGTTACCTGCCACTTGTTTGTCCAAGCCTAGATGTCAGCTAGGTCCTCTTGTAGGCTGGCATGGGCTGCTTCATTATTGAAGGAATTGTGACTGGAGCTGTACAGTTTAAAATTGTCAGCACTATTATTTAAGCATAATCAAAATCAAGTCGTAATAATTTCATTTTTCTTCACACCAAGTGGCCAGAGTGACCTCCCAGGGCCATTGTAAAGGAATGCCAAGGGCACCATGAGCACTGTGGAACACCTGGCTCCATTACTAAATGATATAGTCAGATAAGTACTGTCTCATGCTGATACAATGGGTATTGCAAATCACCTTGTGTACCACAGTGTGGTTCTGCACATTTTGTTTTCACTGTACACCATGTTCTATTGTGTATCACCATGTGAAATCAGGGCCTCATACTTTTGTTTGTTGGACTGTGAACATACCTGACACGCCAAGTCGAGTGGCACCAAAGAGTTCATTTACAATTTGAACCTGAGGCAATGTGATTATAGTCAGCAGCTGAACTGCAGTGTTGAAATGCCATGGGAAATTAAAACATTGCGGTCTTGCTGCTATTAGACAGAAGCGACTATCAGCACCTTTATTATTTGTACCTGCATTCTATTATTATTATTACTGTAATTACCTGATCACTATGGATAGGTGGTCTCTAAAGGAATAGGATCATCTAAAGACAAGTACAGATGCAAATATGTCTCCAACGGAGGTTTCTAACTTTTTCTAACTGTTGAAATCAATACACTGTAAATATTCACATTTAGTGTTACTTTGGTGGAGCTCTATATGCATCTTTTTCATTACAGCAATCTTGCTTGCTGAAATAACGTCATGTTGGGCTACAGTACGTGCACCCTCTGAGTGCAGTGGGACGAATGCTTGCAGTCTGGACCAGCTGACAGACTTTTTTGATGAGTATTCAGCAATATTTGACAGAGATGAGAAAAAAAACTCTCTCTCTTACACACACATACACACACAGGCCTCGATTTTAATCTCCCCACTTCCCCCGCCGACGGATGGGAGGGGGTCGGAGAGGTTAATATATCAGGATCAGGCAACCCGACCCCAACTCAACCCCATTCCCGACCCTTTAAACTTTAAAGTGGAGGAATCAGGGCATGGATGAGGCTCCCATAAAAGAGAGGCAGGTGCCTAATTAACATACCAAAGTCGCAGCCTGATGACATCATCGGCACCATGATTTAAATTTAATAGTAAGTGAAGGGTAGGACCGATCTGTGGGATTCCAGGCAACTGATCTGAGGTAAATGGCTCTTTTAGCATTCCTTGTGGGCCAGGAGGAGCAGGAGTGCTCCCCCAAGTGTTAATTGTATGATTTATAGCAATTAGTGTTAATTGTATTAGGTGGTGGGTATCAATTGGGGACTCTCTTGTATCCTTTTTATAGGAGAGCTTAGCTAGGGTGTGGGATGTGTAAAGGAGAATCTCTGTGAATAAAGATTGGAAGCAACTAAATACCAGGCTCTAGTATTCTATCCTTCACCACATGGCTATCCAATTTTATCACCAGGGTCCTCAAGGACGACTTTGACCTTCCCCTCCCGCCCCCGAGCCCTTCCGATCGCTGACCTCCCCTTAGTCCTCTCAATTGCCGACCATCCCCAGCCCTCCTGATTGCCAGCCTCCCCCCAGAACCTCCTGAATGTCAGCATCCACCCCCCCCCCCCCCCGCCCCAACCATTACGCAGAGTTCCCATCCTAGTGCCGGGGACCATCTCCAAGGCTCCCTGGCTGCAGCCTCGTGCCGCTGGTGTTCCCTCCCGCCCGCAGAGATTCCCCTTTACACACACCCCACATCCTAGCTAAGCTCTCCTTTAAAAAGGATACAAGAGAGCCCCCATTTGGCCAGCAACTGAGTGGAAGGCGGCCCTACGATATGTTAATTATGCCCTGCCTTGCCGGGTTCATTGACCGATTTCGACCTCCCCCGTACCCTCTCCGGCTCCCCCTTAATATCGGAGCCAAAATATCCAACTGTGGCTCTGCAAAAAGGCCGTAAACATACTGATGTCAAAATGGATTAATGCACAGTTTCAGAAAGATGCCTCCAATTGTGGATATGGAGAAAGCAAATTGACCAGAATAAAAATTTGGGAAGTGATTTGGAAAACTGCCCATTTTACACCCCGCCTGACTTTACTTTCCAGTTTCCCGCCAGGCAGGTTAGTTTAAAATTACCCCCTTGAACCGGTATAATTACTGGGAATTTCCTTGGAGCTCCTCCTACTCCACTGCCATAACTTTGCATGTGTAAACAGGACTTCTGCCAAATGTCCGCTGAAGGTACAGTGCCAGAGTGAGAACAGCCCCAAGGAAAATCCCGGCGAGCGAGTTTATCCAATGAATATTTGAGCCACAAAGTCCAGGAAGGTCCCAGGCTCAACTCTGGCCTATGCTGAGTTAGCTAACCTCAGCTGGGCAGCAATATGGGCACTGCAATTTCTCTCAGTGACCCAACGTTGAGAAGAGGAAAGTCAGCCAGACTTCCTGCTGAGGACTTTATCCATGGACAGTCTACTGGAAGCGCATGTGCGGATGTCAGTTGAAGACAGGAACAGGCTTGAGTGTGATGTCCCCACAGTCAAATAACTTGCTGATAGTCATTCTCAAGGCTCACACATGAATATTGGGCATTTGAGCAAGGCACTGGGGTAACTGGTGCCCCTGAAACAATATCCCAAAAAAGAACTTAAGATCCTCAGAGGAGCAAGAGAGGGTAGAAATTTGACACATTTCCTTTAAAATAATTTTTTAAAATTTGGATATGCCAAGGGCAAGTAATACTGTACTTATCCTTACAAGGTCCTACTCCTTAGAATTAATTCACAGCAGTTGAAGTATTAGGAGTAAAATGACACAGCAAAACAATACTAAAAGGATAATTGGTTTTACCTCTATTGTTAATTATTTTCTATTTTAGAATTGAGTACACAAGAATAAAAAAATGTATAATTGGTCTTATTTGTGCTTTATTGATTGTAGTTTATTAATGGACTTTTAACCAGTGATACTGCCATGCTCACATCAATCAGATGACTTTACATATGTAACATAACAATAATAACAATTACAGCTGCCTTCTTAACATGTCATGCTGTCTGCTGTTTTCTGGCTTACAGTAGTCCAGTTGTGGTATTAAATCAATGAAAGGCAAAGGTTAAAAGATTTCCTTCCCTTTCCTAAAGTGGATATGTGTGTAAGACAACTGCATGTATTCACTTACAGCTCTACCGACAGTCTGACAATTGTAGATTGAATCCAGATAAACTCCATTAACAGTAAAATCTCTAGAATTGAGAGTATGTGTTCTATATAGTATAAGAGGAATAAACATGGACTGGACTATTACAAATTGAGTCAGTGAATTACTAGCGCCACCCAGGGTCCTGTGTAGTACACACATGCAGATCTATTTGGAAATGAAGATAAATCACGTCTACTCCAGCATTCTTCATTATAATACAACAGAAAGTGGTACCCACTGCTGACATTATGCAAAGATTTACTATTCTACAAAGCAATATGTTGGTATATTTTATATTATCAAGCCTGCAAGAACGATCCAATTAAGAAAAGGGTATGGCTGGCTCATTATGTCTCTACTAAAATTCAGCATTGGTAATCTATTACAGTCCCTGTTTTCCAACATAGACAAGCAGATAAACAAAAATGCTGCCTAAAAAGTCACCCTTAGATCACACAATGGTGGAATCCTTGGCTCTGCAATCATTATAAATGACATACAAAAAGAACACACACTCTTCCATTATTCATGTAAAATCATTCCTGCTCACACTGAGCACTTTGTGAATGACACAGTAAATCTTCACACCTTATAAAAACGTCTTCCCATTGGTATTGCTTGGAACGAGCTAACAGATATCCAGTATGTTTTCATAATCAAAGCTGAGAAATACACCCTGATAAGCTGTGTATTTGTGATGTGATGGCTGCTATAGAAATATTTACATTGACTGTTGCTAATTCAGAAACATTTTTGTCTAAATATCATTATTTAAAGGGATCATGTTACAATATTATTAACATTAACAATACTTAGCCCTTTCTATAACTGAATCAGGATTTCATTTTCACATCGTTCACCTGACGAAGGAGGTAGCCTCCGAAAGCTTGTGAATTTAAAATAAAATTGCTGGACTATAACTTGGTGTTGTAAAATTGTTTACAATGAATCAGGATCAGTAGCATTCACTTTACTAAGGGTAGACAAAAACAGTTTTAAAAAAAATACGATTGGTGTCAATATTTCTGCACTATCCTTTTCAAATTGCTTATAGAATAATAGAATTTTACAGCAGAGGGAGGCCATTCGGCCCATTGTGAGTGTGCTGGCTCTTTGTAACCAGCAATTCACATTGTCCTATCTCCCCATTCTTTCCCCATACCCTTTAAAACTTTTATTTTACAAATATTTATCCACTTCCTTTTTCAAAGCTAGAATGGGAAGCTAATATCAAATTTATACATCAAAAATTAAGCAGCTGTTTAATTTATATATATTTAGGAGGATCTTTAGCAGCTCAATCAACAAATAGTTTGTTTATACAAAAATATATTGTTCGTCAAAAAAATAAGAAATAATCACATTAATTTCAACAGATGACAGTGTGCTTTTATTTTCGACAGCAATAGGAAGGATGCTGAGGTGGCTATGACAGAAGAGCTATAGACAGAGCTAAGCGATTCCACAACCAACGGATCAGATCAAAGCTCTGCAGTCCTGCCACATCCAGTCGTGAATGGTGGTGGACAATTAAACAACTAACGGGAGGAGGAGGCTCTACAAACATCCCCATCCTCAATGATGACAGAGTCCAGCACATGAGTGCAAAAGACAAGGCTGAAGCGTTTGCAACCATCTTCAGCCAGAAGTGCCGAGTGGATGATCCATCTCGGCCTCCTCCCGATATCCCGACCATCACAGAAGCCAGTCTTCAGCCAATTCGATTCACTCCACGTGATATCAAGAAACGGCTGAGTGCACTGGATACAGCAAAGGCTATGGGCCCCGACAACATCCCAGCTGTAGTGCTGAAGACTTGTGCTCCAGAACTAGCTGCGCCTCTAGCCAAGCTGTTCCAGTACAGCTACAACACTGGCATCTACCCGACAGTGTGGAAAATTGCCCAGGTATGTCCTGTCCACAAAAAGCAGGACAAATCCAATCCGGTCAATTACCGCCCCATCAGTTTACTCTCAATCATCAGCAAAGTGATGGAAGGTGTAGTCGACAGTGCTATCAAGCAGCACTTACTCACCAATAACCTGCTCACCGATGCTCAGTTTGGGTTCCGCCAGGACCACTTGGCTCCAGACCTCATTACAGCCTTGGTCCAAACATGGACAAAAGAGCTGAATTCCAGAGGTGAGGTGAGTGTGACTGCCCTTGACATCAAGGCAGCATTTGACCGAGTGTGGCACCAAGGAGCCCTAGTAAAATTGAAGTCAATGGGAATCAGGGGGAAAACTCTCCAGTGGCTGGAGTCATACCTAGCGCAAAGGAAGATGGTAGTGGTTGTTGGAGGCCAATCATCTCAGCCCCAGGACATTGCTGCAGGAGTTCCTCAAGGCAGTGTCCTAGGCCCAACCATCTTCAGCTGCTTCATCAATGACCTTCCCTCCATCATAAGGTCAGAAATGGGGATGTTCGCTGATGATTGCACAGTGTTCAGTTCCATTTGCAACCCCTCAAATAATGAAGCAGTCCGATCCCGCATGCAGCAAGACCTGGACAACATCCAGGCTTGGGCTCATAAGTGGCAAGTAACATTCGCACCAGACAAGTGCCAGGCAATGACCATCTCCAACAAGAGAGAGTCTAACCACCTCCCCTTGACATTCAACGGCATTACCATCACCGAATCCCCCACCATCAACATCCTCGGGGTCACCATTGACCAGAAACTTAACTGGACCAGCCATATAAATACTGTGGCTACAAGAGCAGGTCAGAGGCTAGGTATTCTACGGCGAGTAACTCACCTCCTGACTCCCCAAAGCCTTTCCACCATCTACAAGGCACAAGTCAGGAGTGTGATGGAATACTCTCCACTTGCTTGGATGAGTGCAGCTCCAACAACACTCAAGAAGCTCGACACCATCCAAGATAAAGCAGCCCGCTTGATTGGCACCCCATCCACCACCCTTAACATTCACTCCCTTCACCACCGGCGCACTGTAGCTGCAGTGTGTACCATCCACAGGATGCACTGCAGCAACTCGTCAAGGCTTCTTCGACAGCACCTCCCAAACCCGCGACCTCTACCACCTAGAAGGACAAGAGCAGCAGGCACATGGGAACAACACCACCTGCACGTTCCCCTCCAAGTCACACACCATCCCGACTTGGAAATATATCGCCGTTCCTTCATCGTCGCTGGGTCAAAATCCTGGAACTCCCTTCCTAACAGCACTGTGGGAGAACCGTCACCACACGGACTGCAGCGGTTCAAGAAGGCGGCTCACCACCAGCTTCTCAAGGGCAATTAGGGATGGACAATAAATGCTGGACTCGCCAGCGACGCCCACATCCCATGAACGAATAAAAAAAAGAGACCTCATACAATTATTGAGAGAGCAAGGAGCAAGCAGTAACAGATACAACTATAAGCAAAGGGTTGTACATGTTACCAAAAATAATACACAAACATTCTTATATATACAGACTTATGGTGAATCTTCAGCACATAAACTTCTTTATATTGTATGTTTTATAGAGAGAGCTTCTTTGTAATGTTGTTTGTGGGTGCAATGCAAATTGACTGTTATAAAGTGGGGTGTTTTATGGAGAGCACATTTTATTACAGAAGAAGCCATAGGCAATGTGCGTTCTTCTGAGGTCAGAGAATGTTATAGTGTGTAATCGCTGCATATGATGAGAGGACATATTCCATGGGCTGATTGGATATGACAGTTATTGTGTGGATCCTGTTGACAAACACACGAGCAATCACGGTATAGTATAAATACTGTACTGAACTGGGCTCCGGTTTGTTTTCAGTTTTCACTATGTTTGAGGATTCCTGTCAGCCTGCAGGGTGGCACCATGTGCTGAAGCTAGAAGCTGCCAAACAGGATGCTGGAGGAAGCCACAAGTATGGAACATGCAAAGGAGGAGGATAAGTGACATTGTGCACAAAAGGGAGAGTCTTAAATTTTGAAAGGCTTCTGAGTTTGATGTAGGGAAGGTGACAGGAGAAGGTTTGTGGTGGCTATACCCTGGACAGAGTGTTGAGTGTTTGTAGCAAAAGTTTTTATCCAAGTTTAAGTTTGTTTACTGTTTTCTTTTCCAACCTTTTGGTGGCTACTTTTTCCATCATCCCAGGAATGCTGATTCAAAATGTAATACCCGAAAACTGCCCCAATCAAGATCAGCTGAGCAGAGACTATGGGCTCGATTTTCGGATGTCCGAGCCGGCGGGTTCGTGGAGGGGGGGCTCCGAAAATCGGGGATTCCCGGGGCGGGTCCGGAGCCCGGCTCCAACCCGCCCACTTCCAGGTTCCCCAGTGATGCGCGCGCAGCCCCCGCATGCGGGATTCCCACCGGCTTTAATTGCCGGCGGGATCCCACTTGAGGCAATTGTTTTGATACTTTAGGTCGTTAGCAGATGTGATTTGTAGGATATTTTAGGAGGGGTGGGATTTTCAACTAAACTGAGACTGTTTCCCGTACTGGGGGAAACACTTCCAGTTGAAATGGACGTGTTGCAGTCACCAGCCTGTGGCAGCTGAAAAGGTCCATTTGACAGGTAGAGAGGGGGGGGGAGACCCTCACTCATTGCAGGAGGCCACTCTGTCACTTTGGACAAAGTTTGGCCTCCACCACCCTCCTCCTAACAATAAAATTCACAAACTTGCAACCTCAACCTCAGTGTGCAGACACATTTAGCTACCTTGCTGACCCCCTCAAACGTACATCTTCCAGATGGGGGCCGCCATAGCTGCAGTCATGACCTCCTCGGAGGGCGAACACCATCACCAGCCTTGCCGGCCAGGCCGTCCACCTCTGACACGTGGAGCTCCACAACACAGTGCTGTGATACATCCACCTTCACAGCAGGAGGAAGGGCAACTGCAGAGAGAGATGCGTCGCAGAAGGCACTACCCTCGCCACAGGGTCTACAGACTGAGGCTCAGCTTCCTGGACCTCTCTGAGCAGCAGTGCACACGGAGACTCAGAGTCACTCAATATGTAGTTGTAGACATCTGCAGCCTCCTTCATGCCGAGCTGCTCCCGGCTGGCCCGAGCACCATCTTCTTACCTGTCGCTGTCAAAGTCACCACTGCCCTCAACAACTTCTACTCCGCATCCTTTCAGTGTGCCACCGGGGATATGGCCGACGTCTCTCAGTCATCTGCACAAAAGAGTCCTGTAAATACACCTACACCCATTCTACAGTGACACAATGGGTGGCATCAGGTGTGGGTCTTCATGGTGATCCTCAGGAAAGGGCATTATTGCGCAAACCAGACAAGATTTTCGAAAGACATGGCAGTAGTGGTGATAACAATTTTTTATGATTTTTTTGCAAAACAAAGGAAAATAAATGTAAAACATGACATTTCGTCTTACACCCTTGTGCATCCCCTTTGTGCTCACAAATCCTTCGCCTTACGTTTGCAAGAACCCCTACGTGGTGCTACCCCTGTGGCTTCAGCAGAGGTAGTGGCAGGTTGCTCTTGTCCATGCCCTAACCGATGAGATGCTTTGCGCGGATACCCTCTGGGTTTCGGTGCCCATGAGGGCCCATCCAAAGACTGCTCCACCTGCACCTGTGCAGGGGCAGACTCGGTCACCTGGAGAGGCGGCAGCATTGCGGGTACTGGTTGAGAGGGGGGCAACGGGTGAGACGTGGGAGCACTTTGAGTGGCGTCCCCACTTCCATGTCCCCTTTCACCATCCCTCTCTTGGCCCAGGCCCACATCACTCCTTCCACCCAGCTGGACGACAGTTTGGAGAACTTGTGTGAAGCCTTGGAAGGCCAGTTGTAAGGTATCTGTCAGCCTGTTTAAGGCGGCAGAATGTTGCTCACCCTGAATCCGAACAGTTGTTGTCAGGGCCTGAATGGACTCATTGTTGAGCCGTGCTTGACGATGGAGGCTAGCCTTTCCTCCATCGCAGACATTCCCGCACCTACCTGCGAAACTATCTCAGAGATGCCTTCACGTCCCTGTGACAGTATTCCACTCGTGCAGGAGTTGGACTCCTCCATTCTCTGCGTGATTGTGGAGAGTGTGCGTGGCAACTGTTCCAGTACCTCGGCAATGTGCTGCTGCCCCTCGATGACTCTCCTTTTCACGGCTGGCCCCCAGGGTTCAGCATCTGGGTCCAGCTGAGCAGAGCCTGGAGAAGAGTGCTCCCACCGACGCGGACTCTCCACAGCTGCCCCTGCCACCAGGGTCTGCTCGTGCTCACATGTGCGTGGTGACTCACCATGTGCAAGCCCAACTAAGTGTGGAAAACCATAAAGAAATGCCTGACCAAATTAACTTTCTAATACACCTAAACCATAAAGCTGACCATATTAATTTCCTAATACCCTTAAAACCAAAAAAAAAGAAGCAAAGCATGATGGATAAGTTGACCATGTTAGCTGACCAGCTGAATATAATAGAAAGCTTATGTTCTAGTTCTCACCAAAGACACACAGAAGAGCTATTGTCTGCTTATGAGATAACTGTCTGACTAACAGAAATGAATGACCATATAGCCTTGAGACTAGGTACAGACCCACTGATAAGAAAAACTGTTACTAAGGAAACGTGCTTTCCCAGACTTTGTTTAAAGAATCACGAGGCAGTCATGAGGAACCAGAGGGTGGGTTCCCTATTTTGATTGACTAACCACTTGAACTAATAAAGAATGTACATGTACGCCCATATTCTATGATAGACAGACATTACTAATTAAACTGTATAAATATGCACTGTCTTCCTATGTACAGTGAAGAGGTTGTTCTAACCATTGTTTTAGACACCCTTCCCTTGAGCTCAAGTTTCTTTTAATTAAAATTCTTACTTGTCTGAAAATAAGTGTTTGGAGTTAATGCATTGTGTATAATAGGTAATTAAGTTTTCGACATAAGTGAGGACGGGGTCCCACCGAGGTGTGTATATCTGCGCTGGTGGATGGCTGGCTCAGATGTGATGATGGACCCTCAGAGGCTGGCAGGTCCTCTGAGGAATTGCTCTCCGCAGTCACGGCGGTTGCAGATGGCCCTGCAAGAGAACAGAAAGCAATATTAAGCATGTGGACAGATATTGAGGTGCTGCAGATGCCAAGTGATGCTAAGATCATTCGCTATCATGAGTGCTGAGTGTTAGATTTCTGTCACCAGCCGCTCGTGCACTCCCAGTCTCGGCGTCCGCCACGGACAGGCACTCCAGCGTCCGGCTTATTTCGAGTGCCTGCTGCTCCGCATCTGTTAAGGCCACCTGGGGTGGTGGGCCCCCTCCGGTCCTTGCCCTCTCCCGAGCATTCTGACATCTCTTCTCCTATCAAGGCAAAACACAGAGGTGTGATTGAGTGATGGTTGCATGGTGACCCACTGCATGCATTGATGTGGGTGGGGGTGAGCGTGAGGGAGATGCATGGGAGGGTGCGTGTGAGACATAGCCATGAGATTGTATGAGGATTGGATTGCGTGATAGTGTTCAAATGGGAACTGGGGCGATCAGTAAGTGCAGGCAAGGTGAGGATGATGGTTGAGTGGATGTGAGGAGTGATGCGAGGGCGTTGTGGTGGCAGTGCAGAAGGAGTTGTGTGGTGGTGGAGGTAATGTGGAAAACGGAGTGTGCGAGAATGCGTACCAGGCTGACCTGGTTAGGTCATTAAATCTCTTCCTGCATTGCACCCAGGTTCTGGACACATTGCCGCTGCTGGTGACCTCCTCGGCCACCTCCAGCCAGGCCTTCCTGGTGGTGGAGGGAGGACACTTCCTCCCATCCGATGGGGAAAAAATTTCCCTCCTACTCCTCACCCCATCGAGCAACACCTGGAGTGAGGAGTCAGAGAACCTTGGAGCAGCCTTGCCTCTGGCCTGCTCCATGCTCTTAAATTGGTTGTTTGCTGCAGGAGGAGCATTGGAGGACTGCCCCTTTAAATAGGGCTCCTCCTGCTGACAGCCTGTGATGCGGGTGCACAGTGCGCCCGTTGCGCAGGTCTAGAACGGGAAACCCGGAAGCGAAGGTAAGTGCCTTCAATTAGGCTGCGATCGGGTGCGGAGAATCCCGCATTCACTGGGCGCGTTACCCATGCGCCCAGTCGACCCCCCGCTGCCAACCCGCCTCCCTCCTATTATCGAGCCCTATGAATTAAACCTGGGTCCTCCTAGTTTCAGATTTGGCTCATCCATGTCAAGCGTTACCGTACCTTGCTTCCCTCAGCCAACTCCTCCTACTACACCAGGAGCATCTTGGCTAAGAGATAAGAGATGGAGCATCATGTCTGAAGGTTTCACACTGAAACTAGTCAAGTGATATATGGCAGAGCTGGACAAATCTGGTCTGAGTCAGTTTTCAGACAAAGGGATAACACGTGATGCTAGGGTTACATCATATCTTATGGCCAAAAGTAGGTGTGTTAAGTATAAATGGACTGCAGTGTACCTTTGGGGTGCACTTCTGACCAAGAACTGGCATGGATTAATGTCGCTCTTGATCCCCAATGGATATCCTACTTGTAAATATGATTCATGTATTTTCTTGCTTGTAATCATGTATATGTTCAATAAACCTTGAAAATTAACTTGTCTTTTGGTATCCTGGTACATGGTATCCTATGCTTCAAACCCAACATCCTATCTATCGCCAAGATAATTTATTTATTTCTTCAGTGCAGTACTGAAGGAATGCTGCACTCTTAGAGGTGCCATCTTTTGGGTGAAATGTTAAACTGAGACCCTGTCCGCCTTTTCAGATGTACTTTTTGAAGAAGAGCAGGGATGTCCGGGGAAACATTTATACCTCAACCAACACCACCAAAAATTAGATTATCTGGTCATTTGTCTCGTTGCTGTTAGTGGGACCTTGCTGTGCGCGAATTGACTGCCACATTTCCCTACATTACAACAATGACTATGCTTCAAAAGTATTTAATTTCTTTCTCTCTCTCTCTGATGACCCATCCTCCACCTTCATAAAATGCATTTTTTCCAAAATGCAGCTGCTTGTAAACTATCTCACACTAAGTCCTACTCGCCCTCTACCCTTTGCTGGCTTACATTAGATTCCTGTCCTCCAAAGATTGAATTTGAAATCCTTATCCTCACCTTCAAATCCCTCCATGACCATGTCCCACTTTATTTTTCCAACTTCCTTATATTTCCTCCTTCACCCTTCTTCCAACTGACTCTTATGAGTTTCCCTCCATCCATTCATAATTGATGATAGAGCCTTCAACTACTTCAGCCTTACCTTTTTGGAACTGCATCCCTAAACCCCTCCATTTCTCTCTCCACCTCTGAAAATCTTCTCAAAACCCATCCTTTTGACCAGACTTTCAGCCACCTTTCTTAATTCATGGCTTGGCATTTGTTCCTTTATTTTACGCTTCACCCTCTATAAAATGCCTCGAGACATTTTCTATGTTAAAAGTGCTTTCTATTTATCAATTTTAAAGAATGTTTCCTGGGAGGTATCACTGCAAGCATTCCCATCCCAAATAGGAGCTTTCAGTTGGCAATTGCAGTAGCAGTTGGTGATTGAATTGCCAGCTCAAAGTGATCAGCAGTAAAGGGCTGCGGAATCCTACCTCTGCAAATAGTGATCTGTTTATTATCATTAAAGTCCATCATACCCCCAAGAAAAGCCCTTGAGCGTATTCTGCACCTGTTCAATGTATATGACATAATGAATAGTCTTGTTATCTACCATAAAAAGAGTCTCACCTGCATCATATTGTCCCACTAACAGCAGCTGTATCACATTGCAGAGTTAAAGGGTCATGAGGCTCAGACCATGACAAAATGGTAAATTTAAATCTATTAAAAACAGCAGAGTACATAATGAAAGAAAACATAACTTTAAATCATGGTGCAGGGCTGTAGTGTTTAAGGTTTAAATGATTTGTAAGCCATTCAAGTTGCCAACCACTGGAAACAATCTATCACAATTTACCCTATCATAATCTTCAAGACCTTTATTAGGTCACACCTGAACCTAATAAAGGTTTTCAAGATTATACAAACAAACGAACATACGAATTAAGAGCAGGAGTAGACCATTCGGCCCCTTGAGCCTGTTCTGCCATTTGATAAGATCATGGCTGATCTGATTGTGACCTCAACCCTACTTTCCCATCTACCTACTATAATCGTTGACTCCCTTGTTAATCAAGAATCTATCTAACTCAGCCTTAAAAATATTCAATGACCCTGCCTCCACTGCTCACTGGGAAAGGGAGTTCCAAAGACTCATGACCCTCTGAGAGAAAACATTTCTCCTCATCTCCATCTTAAATGGGAGACCCCTTATTTTTAAACTGTTGCCCCTAGTTCTAGTCTCTCCCACAAGGGGAAACATCCTCTCACCATCTACCCCTTCTAGTCCCCTCAGGATCTTACATGTTTCAATAAGATCACTTCTCATTCTTCTAAACTCCAATGTATACAGGCCCAACTTGTCCGACCTTTCCTCATAAGATAACCCCCTCATCCCAGGAATCAGTCGAGTGAACCTTCTCTGAACCGCCTCTAAAGCAATTATGTCCTTTCTTAAATAAGAAGACCAAAACTGCACACAGTATTCTAGATGTGGCCTCACCAATGCCCTGTACAACTGTAGCAAAACATCTTTACTTTTATATTCCATTCCCCTTGCAATAAATGGCAACATTCCATTTGCCTTCCTAATCACTTGCTGTACCTGCATACTAACTTTTTGTGATTCATGTACTAGGACACCCAGATCCCTCTGTACCTCAGAGTTCTGCAATCTCTCTCCATTTAAATAATGTACTGCTTTTCTATTCCTCCTGCCAAAGTGGACAAGTTCACATTTTCCCACATTATACTCCATCTGCCAAATTTTTGCCCACTCGCTTAACCTATCTATATCCCTTTGCAGACTTCTTATGTCCTCTTCACAATTTACTTTCCTACCTGCTGTGTGCAGTTTTGGTCTCCTTATTTAAGAAAGGACATAATTGCTTTAGAGGCGGTTCAGAGAAGGTTCACTCAACTGATTCCTGGGATGAGAGGGTTATCATATGAGGAAAGGGTGGACAAGTTGGGCCTGTATACACTGGAGTTTCGAAGAATGAGAGGTGATCTTATTGAAACATATAAGATCCTGAGGGGACTAGAAGGGGTAGATGCTGAGAGGATGTTTCCCCTTGTGGGACAGACTAGAACTAGGGGCCACACTTTAAAAATAAGGTGTCTCCTATTTAAGACGGAGATGAGGAGAAATTTTTTTGCTGATGACAACTTTGTGTCATCAGCAAATTTAGCAACCATACATTCGGTCCCTTCATCCAAGTCATTGATATAGATTGTAAATAGTTGAGGCCCAAGCACTGATCCCTGTGGCACTCCACTCATTACATCTTGCCAACCTGAAAATGACCCATTCATGCCTACTCTCTGTTTCCTGTTAGCTATCCAATCCTTTATCCATGCTAATATGTTACTCCATACATCATGAGCTCTTATTTTGTGTAGTAGCCTTTGATGTGGCACCTTGTCAAAAGCCTTCTGGAAATCCAAGTACACCATATCCACAGGATCCCCTTTATCCACGTTGCTTGTTACTTCCTCAAAGAACTCTAATAAATTAGTCAAACACGATTTCCCTTTCAGAAAGCCGTGTTGACTCTGCCTGATTGCATTGAGATTTTCTAAGTGCCCTGCTATAATCTCCTTAATAATAGATTCTAGCATTTTCCCTATGGCAGATGTTAAGCTAACTGGCCTGTAGTTTCCTGCTTTCTGTCTCCCTCCTTTCTTGAATAGAGGAGTTACATTCGCTATTTTCCAATCTAATGGGACCCTTCCAGAATCTAGGGAATTTTGGAAAATTAATACCAATGCATCTACTATCTCTGCAGCCACTTCTTTTAAGGTCCTAGGATGAAGTCCGTCAGGACCTGGGGACTTGTCAGCTTTTAGTTCTAATATTTTTTTCAGAACACTTTCCCTGGTGATTGTAAATGTTTTAAGTTCCTCCCTCCCTTTCACCTCTTCATTCACAATTATTTCTGGCATGTTATTTGTATCCTCTACAGTGAAGACGGACGCAAAATATCTGTTCAATTCATCCGCCATTTCCTTATTCTCCATTATTAATTCCCCAGACTCACTCTCTAGAGGACCAACGCTCACTTTATTTACTCTTTTCCTTTTTAAAAACCTGTAGAAACTCTTACTATCTGTTTTTATATTTCTAGCTAGCTTTCTCTCGTACTCTGATTTCTCTCTCCTTATTATTCTTTTAGTCATTCTTTGCTGTTTTTTATATTCTGTCCAATCTTCTGACCTGCCACTAATCTTCGCAGAATTGTATGCTTCTTCTTTCAATTTGATACTGTTTTTAACTTCCTTAGTGAGCCACAGGTGGCACATCCTTCCCCTAGAGTCTTTCTCACTGGAATGTATCTTTGCTGAGTGTTATGAAATATCTCATTAAATGTCTACCACTGCATCTCTACTGACATATCCCTTAACCTAAGTTCCCAGTTCACTTTAGCCAGCTCTGTCTTCATGCCCTCATAATTGCCCTTATTTAAGTTTAAAACACTAGTCTAAGTCTTACTGTTCTCTCCCTCAAACTGAATGCGAAATTCAATCATATTGTGATCACTGCTACCTAGAGGCTCCTTTACAATGAGGTCATTAATTAATCCTGTCTCATTACACTTTACCAAATCTAGAATAGCCTGCTCTCTGGCTCTAGAACGTGCTGCTCTAAGAAACTGTTCTGAAAGCACTCTATGAACTCATCTTCCAGGCTACCTTTGCGAATCAGATTCCTCCAATCTATAAGTAGATTAAAATCACCCATGATTATCACTGTTCCTTTCTCACAAGCCCCCATTATTTCTTCCTGTATACCCTGTCCTACAGTGTGGTTACTGTTATTACTGTTATGGGGCCTATAAACTACTCCCACAAGTGACTTCTTGCCTTTACTATTTCTTATCTCTACCCAAACTGATTCTACATCTTGGTCTTTAGAACGAAGGTCATTTCTTTCTATTATACTCATGTCATCCTTAATTAACAAAGCTACCCCTCCACCTTTTCCTAGCTTCCTATCCTTCCGAAATGTCAAGTGCCCTTGAATATTCAGGTTCCAGCCTTTGTCATCTTGCAGCCATGTCTCTGTAATGGCTATCAGATCGCACATATTTATTTCTATTTGAGCTGTCAATTCATCCATTTTGTTACAAATGCTACGCGCATTCAGATACAAAGCCTTTAGTGCTGTCTTTTTAGTATTTTTGCAACCTCTAGCCTTATCTGCTGGCGCACTCTTAAGTTTGCATGCTCTGTCCCTTCCTGCCACTCTCTGATTATCATTTCCCTTATTGCTACCTTGCTCTCTTGCCTTGTCTTCTTTCTTTAATTTATCACATCTTCCCTTACATGATCCCTTGCCCCCACTATTTAGTTTAAAGCCCTCTCTTCCGCCCTACCGCAATGATAGGGTAAATTGTGAAAATGCCCGAACTTCTCAAGTCTCTCTTCAGAACTGTAACTCCTTATCACCGGTGACATCCTGGTGAATCTATACTGCACCTTTTCTATTCCTTGGGTCCCCGGCAGCGGCCTGCTGCTGGGCGATTTCTTGCTTCCGTCCACCGGTCATTCCCGCCAAGCATCAGCGAGTCGGAGCAAGCCTGCCACTTACCCCACACCCACCCCCACCCCCACCCTCCCCACGCTGACCTCTCACCCGAGTTAAAATTGGTGCTATAATCTTGGATTTTAGCTCAGTAGCTGTAGCAAAATTCCAAATATTATCTACTCACACTAACACTGGAAAATTACCAGTTCATGTTGCCACATTATTCCACAAAATATTTCAAAGCTCCACCAATAACTCAACGAGTACATCCAGTAAACAACTAAGCCATACAGTCTAGGAAGGTGCCAGGTTCAGTTCCGAGTCTGTGCTGAACTATCTCAGGTGGTGTAATAGTAGGGATGGTACAATTTTTCCCAATGCCAATGGACCAGGGAGGAAAATCTGCTCCTGATCACTATTCAATGACCCCCCCCCAATGGGAGTGTAGACACCTGGTGAGGAGACTATTGGGCATGGCTGAAATGTCCCCCATAGATGAATAGTCTCTGGATGCTCACTGTTAAGTATCAAATATGAATAAAGATTACTTGGGGATAATTTTGACCTTGTGTGATAGTGTAAAATGGGTGAAAGCGAATGAGGATTGACTTAAATGGAAATAAAAATCGGGAGAGATGTAAATCGAGTTGCCGATTCGCTATCACCCGTTTTACATTATCGCACAAAGTCAAAATCTACTCCCTTTGTGTGATGTACAAACAATCACATAAATCAGAACTTCAGTAAAAATATACTGCCTACATAATGCAAAATATTGTGTTTTAAGACATGAATTATTAATGTCAATGCCTACCAGCGTAATATTAAATTGTTACATGAATTTAAAGTCACTCTAAACAATACAATTGCTCAATATCTTGCTGCACCTGCCACCACTCACTTTAAATCATATAAAAATGTAAATAAGGTTCACTTTTTGTAGCTGTAGGAACATGTAAATTACACTGTAAAATACGAAAGGTTACCAATGTTAATTAATTTTGTTGCTTTCTATTCAATAAGTCTGTAATTCATTACTGATTTCACCATTAGCATTCACATGCAATGTACTGTATATCTTGATGTGAAATGTGTGCAGTCCTAGTGGCTAATTAAGATCAAACAAGTTTTTATACTAATACTAAACTTAATACAATTAATAAACTAAAACTTTTTATTGAACAATCTTGGTGAAGGCCCACAGTACAGGGTATTGCCAAGATAGAAATGTGTGGTAAAGAAGATGAAGCAAGTCAAGTGGTTAGATAACAGCAAGCCTGTATTTTAAAAGTCTGTACAGTAAGTTAAATGAGGAAGGGAAGCCTGAGGGAGGGAAGAGGTTCCACAGTTTCGAGGTCTTAGAAAAGAATGAGTTGGAGTAGGAGACTGAGCAATGAGACTTGATTTTGACAGGTGAGAGTACAGGGAGGAGGAAGATTGGAGAATGGCATCGTTGAAGCAAAGAAACAAATTAGCTCTCATTATGTAAACTCACATCACACCCAGAGCATTCCCTTCAATTGGTATTTTTAAGGTTTTTTGCTCTGCCAGCAAAATAAAACATTCAGGATGTTGTTCTAACCAGCAGTAATGTCATGAACTTTGATGAAAACACTGGGGAGTAAATCAGGTGGCCGACTGGTGGAGCGCGCTGGCCGACCAACAAATCCTGCCAGCGGGAGGCCCCGTCCATTTTGAGGGCTGCCCTCATTATGATTCCAATGGCGAGTTACGGGCACCCAATGGGCACCCCGCTGCAGCTAGCCGACTCCAGGCTGGTGCAATATTGGGCGGCCTGGAGACTGATATGGCCATCAAGAAGGTAAGTCCGGGGCGGGATGTAATTGCGGAGGGGGTGGGGGGAGTGTGGGATGGCAGCGGCCTGCATCATTCTTGTGGAGCCCGAAGAAACACACCTGCATCTCCTAGCCCCACAAAAATAATTTTAAACTTACCTTTCTGATGACTCTTTTGTTGTATTGTTCATCAAAATTGCAATCAGGTTGCTATGTACAGCATAAGACTCCAATTTGCATATTAGAAGCCCCAGCATCTGAAATAGGCAGCTCTCCGGCCACCCAGCAGAAGGCCCCTTTGAGGATGGCTATCCCCGGAGCACTGCCATAACCAGACAGTAAGCCATTTTCGGGCTGCTACCATCCCTTTATGCCGGACGGCCTAAGTTAAAATCTACTCCTGAGTCTCTTCAATAATTTAAAAGGACATCATAGCAATTCTAAGGTCTTCATTTTGAAGATTGCCCATTACTCTTAACATTAAAGCACTGAACTCCCACTCAGCAGTTGTCCAGGTCAAATTCTGGCCCTGCCCTTTACTAGGTGATTTCTCAACTGTTCAGGCAGAAAGATGTACTGCAACATCTCCAAGGGAAGAGAGTCCTCCCAATCAAGAAGGGGCACTAACTGTAACAGCGGAAACATGTACTCATCACCTCTAGGATCTGGAATCACTTTCAACCCAGACTTTCCAGCCCTCACATTCCTAAGCTTGCAAAGCCCAAACAAAATCACTGCCAAAAAGCTTGAAAGAAAGAAAATTAGTTGGAACGGGAAAGAGTAATTAACCTTGCTCTATCATTCAATGCCTCTTACAGGACTTGTACAAACCATTTCCAGCAAATAAAATCTTAATCAATGAAATATTTATGAATTTGGGTCTATTGCAGGTACCTACTCAGGGTCAGGGTCAATCATTCCCTTAAGTGGTCTGGTTACCTCTTTTTTTGCAGAAGTTGAGTCCCACTGCCCTGTATGTGTTTCCTTGTGATCAGATGGGGTCTCCCTGTCTTAGCAGCATGTACTCATTTAATATTTCTGAAGGCAGACTGGGTTAACACTATATTTTAGTTTTTCAATCTTCACAAAGTGTACACATATTTTACACTTTATATCGATTATATGGTGTGCATATATTTTACACTTTATATAATCTACAGAAAATGTGCGCATTTTCTTTTGCAATTTTTCCCTTCAAACTTCACCTGAACAGCAGACAATCTAATAGGCAGCGGATTGTTTCTAAAGAAAGTAGAAGAAAAACAGGAAGGCAACATGTGTAAATTAGAGAGGCTGTGCATTTCAACATCCCTTAATGGCAGCCAATGGAGGGGGGCAGGTGCATCTGTCGCCTGCCCTCCCCCCACTATCTGTTTGGGGGCATGTCCTGGTTGCTTCTCGAGATCCACCAAGAATCTCACCAGTTACAGCAGCAATGTGGCCAACGGTGCATAGGCAGCAGAAAGCAGGCTTAGTGCCATACTAGGCCACATGATTGATGCCAGATCATCCCTTTTGTCATTTAATCACTCCTGCCTTCCACCCTATCACAGTCCTTCCCTTTTGTTCTTTCTTCCCCCTCCCACCTTCCCCCCACCCCCTCCCCCCAACCCCCGCTTTTCCCTGGCTCTGCATTTGCTTATAAATTGTCAATCTCTAACATCTTCCAGTTTTGATGAAAGGTCATCGACCTGAAATGTTAACTCTGTTTTTCTCTCCACAGATGCTGCCTGACCTGCTGAGTGTTTTCCAGTATTTTCTGTTTTTACTTCTACCCTTGTGTTTGGTTGAACTAGCTGACAGTTACAATTAGTCACCCTTCAAATAGATCTGATAGAGTATATCTAAATTCAACTGTTGGCTACATGTGAAACAATGGGATGGTGTGTTTCTGTTTCTCCCTATCAACGTTCTCAATAAATCTAGACCTTGGGGTAGAAATCGGTATCCATTACGCCCATTTTTCGGGTGCGAAATGGGTGCAAAGTGTACCAATTTAGCAGAGGGACAGCCTACACCCAATCTGCACAGGTGTTGGTCCCATTTTTTAAGTGTCTCAGACGGATGGATAAAATGGCCGTTAGGCTCCTTGAATATGTTAATGAGGGGCCTACCCACTCAGGATTCTTCAGCGCTCCACCCCCTCCCCCCCACCGCCGCCACCCCCGGCCACCACCTGAAGGTAAGTTTTTTTTTAAATGTTTTTGAAAAACCATCCTGTGGAGCCAAGCAGGAGTGCTCCTCTGAATCCACAGGCATTGCAATCGTTCGCCACCCCACTCAGAGCCCATTCCAACCCCCCTCCTGGGATTACCTGAGGGCCGCTGCCGACGAGGCAGGTGGCCTGAAATTGTGTTTTCTCGTCAAGCAAGCTGTCTGTGGAGGCACGACCAGCACTGGCAGCTCTCTCCAAGTATGCAGATGAGGCCCGAGGACCAATTTCTATCGATCCTTTTGCCTTTTGGTTTGGGCTCGTGCAGCACCTAGGCCGGGCCCACAAACAGGCCCAGACTAATTTCTACCCCCTTGAATTCCATACAATGAACTGCTGAAATCTAAAAATATTGTTTTATTTTACAAAATGCTGGTAAGCTGCTTTTTGATCATCGAGATATGTAATGTCAGTGCTGGAGAACGTTTTAAATTGTTGTCACCTCTAGCAGAAAACACTTCCAGGTCAGATCTGTCACAGCCCGTTAAAAGCCAAAGCTAGCCCTGTTCCTCGCTAACAACATGCATTAAGTGCCCCCTGCTGTCTGAGTGTGCGTTTTTCCATTTTCCATGCTAGAAAGTCTATGTAAGATTGCAAATTTAGTGCTAAATTATAGGCAGTTCTGTGATTTGGACCCAAGAAACTGGATTGAGATTGCCCGAATTAATTTTATTTAGGACCCTCAGCCAGAAAAAAGAGACTTTTATCTCATTAGTCTAGGCTGGAGTCAAATCTAAACCTCAGAACAGAAAGGATAGTGTTCTAACCAACTACTCCACTCAGCCAAAAAAATTATATTATTTCACATTTTGCATACATATTATTATTTTAAGATTTTAAAACATCTACATTTTTACAACTCCAAACAATTAAAATGCAGAAATGTAAATTTGTCGCCTTTTTCAGCCAAGTGGAAATTTGTCTGGGCCCGTTTTCAGGCCCAGAATATACTGCGCAGACAGCCCGATGCCGATCCAAAATTGGGCCTTGGGCCTCATTTCAATAAGTTTGATGAGCTTCTGGCGCCTATCGCGCCTCCACAGAGATCTTGCCTATTTCAGCTTTTTGAATTTCGGGCTGCCTGCCTTGATGGCAGCGGCCCTAAGGTAACTCTCGGTGGTGGGGGGAGGAGGGCACGATCGTGATAATGTAGAGTAGGGGGGTGGGGGGGGATTCTCCTGCTCCTCCTAATTCCACATGAATGATTTTTAAAAGCTTTTTCTAAAAAACAATTTACCTTTTTGTTAGAAGCCAATGTGGCCCGTAAAACAGGCATAACAAAGTCCAATTTCTACCCCATAGTGTGATAACTGTCCTGTTAGTAATGATGTCACACAGTGTCATTGTCAACAAACTGAATGTAAATACAGAAATTCCTGACAATTATTTAATTCTCTATTTTATATTGTAATCAGAATACTCCTGGCATGTATTTTGCTTTCTAATAGCTGTTGTAAGACTATAACTGTTAGTAATTACTTTTTCAATGTATGTGCCAAAAATTGTGTTTCCTGGTTTTAACCTTGGGAACTGAGGACCTTTTGAACAAAAGAAAAACAGACAAAGGTTCCTCTGAAAGATTTGATGTGAAAACAGCAAACATTTAAGTACAGTGACCTTCGAGCAGGCTCTTGAGGAAGTGGAGCAGTAGAGGAAAAGGAAGCTAATTTGTCACCCAGGTCACCACTGCCCAAATGAGGTCAATGTCCCTCATCGTGTATTAAAGCACATGGCGGAAGCTGTCACAGTCACACAGCACTTCTGGCACTGGATCTTAATAACCAAACTCTAATGGGAGTTTCCATCCAACTGGGAAGCATGTGGAAATATGAAGCACACAATGATCAAATGAGAGACTTGCGTAACATGAAAAATATATCCTGTATTATGAAATTATGAATAGGAAAGAAGCTTTGAATTTACATGCTTTTAAAGGAACCACATCCCTTTTGTCACCCTACCTATTTTTAAACCTTTCAAGATATTCAGTTCACACAGATATCAGTGTACGGCTTTCACAAAAACATCCCTCACACTTTCTCAAAACTCTCCATTTAACCATTTAACTACTGGAAATTTGTTTCTTTCTCAAATCTTCATTTGTTACAAGTTTGTGACACATTTCTTAAACACCTTTGTGAATCTGTTCAGTGTGACCTGCTGTTCCTGATTATGCATATTTAAAATGTAAACAACATTTTATAAATGTTGTAATTTCAATGGCTTTGCGATATGTTTCTGAATGCAATTATGTGAATTGGAAATTTTTTTACAAAAATGTGTTGTTTGATATCACAAACATACTTACTGTGTGATTATGAAAAAGAAGCAATGAAGAAATAATAGTAATAAATTTAACAAAAATCAGTAGTTAAATGTCACGGAGCCATTTTTGAGGCATCCCTCACCTTAACACATAATATATGCTTTAGCTGATTACAGAATATAATTTGAATTCAACTGCAATCTTCTACAGTCTTAATATTTGTCTATTAGATTCTCGAAGAATGGAAGAGATTGTAGAAAAATATATTGGACACCATTTTAAGACAAGACTGCATGAAATTGTGGAAGAATATATAGATTTGATCATGTACATTGATTGATCTGATAATGTCACCATGAGATGTAAAGTAATTCCTGTTCATGGTAAAGATTTAATGTAACTTTAACAACACAATTCCGGGATTGAGGAGTTGGAGCCATTTTGAGGTTTGGGCCTCATTTAAATGCAACCGGCGAGCTGCATCAGGACACTCATTTGATGTTTCAAGCCTGAAGAATTTCAGCCAGCTCTTAGGCCAAGTTGGCCTGCCGGGGGCGGGCGGGGGGGGGGGAGGCAAAGCCAAGGTCAACAGAAACGAGCAGTATTTTATGTGGAGCTAAGAGAAGCATTCCCTCTAGCGCCACAAAAATATAACTTTGAAAAACTTTTAGGGCCATTCTGGGTGCAGCCAGCAGCGGTCCCTTTGAGGACTGCTGCTTAGGCCACTCAACGCCAGGATACATAGGCAGGCTGTGCATGACACAGGCTCCGCCAATGTGTCCCGTAAGATTACAATCGGGATCCTAACGATGTCCTAGGACCCCGGTCCTACCACCAGAAACAGGTGGGTGCTCTGGCCACCCCCAGAGAAGGGAAGGCCCCTTTTAAAATGGCGACAGCCAGAGTATCAACATTACCCCCATTTTGAGGTTGTTTCCTCCCATTTAATTCCGATTTTGGACTGTTAAAATCGGACTGGAAGCCATGGCCACAGATTCACTGCTGAATGGTTTGTTAAGTAGGTTTCTTGAGTAATTCTTTTTATTACAAGATACAGTGGCAGAGGGTAATTTAACTGCTATTCAATGACCAAGATCAGTAAAATGTAAAAAATCTTAGCAAATTCTAAGAACTACATGACCGAACCACCTGCATTTTGAATTTTCTCAAAAATGAAAACTTCTAGCTATTTTGACTTATAAAACTACCAACTAATTTTAACTAAAATTGTCCTATACATGCTAAGATTTATTAATAAAAAATGCCTGCTTGTGTTTATATGGTGTCACCAAAGTCTTGCTAAATAAATCAACAGGTTTGTCTTTGGCACATATTAGTCTTTAGGTTTTCAGATTTTATGTAAACACCAAAGGAAAGAAAATTCCAGAATTATTTGCTATTCTATGATTTGTTAACAAATCTGTCACTGCAAGTGAATGGGTTAAAATTATTTTTCTTTTCTGTTGACTAAATTCAAACTTTATCAAAGACAGTAACATTACAGGCTTTGTGTACTCCGTCACATCAGGCCTACTGGACAACATGCAACATATTTACCTTCTTATAATAACAAGGATTTGAAAGAGATTACTGAAGAAAAAAAACACTGGACTTTTTACAAACTAACAATGAAATGTTTCGTTTTCATAGGGTACAATCAGCAGTGATGCAACAAATTCCAAAACACAGTTTTACCATCTCAAAACCTACTAGGCTTCTATGGAAACACAAATAAGATTCTAACATTTTCTTTAAAGTTTCCAAATGTTATTGCACAAAGTGTTTTCAATCAGATAAATGAGAAACAGGAATGTCTCGAAAACTATCCACAAAGAAAAACCCTGGAAATCAAATACTTTCTGCTTCTGAGTCCCTTTCTCTTTCATCCAGAGGTAGAACCAGTTCAGCTGCAATAATTCATAGCCTGAAGTGCTTTATGTGCCCCCCTATGGTCAAGGAATCCAAAAATGAAAAAGACCCAACTGCAGCTTTGAGAAGAGCAACTATTTATTACTAGACATCTATTAGCTGCACAGCATTCTAAGCAAATGCATTGAAGTGATTTGATGAAGGCAGTAGCAAATTAGCAAATAGCTTGAAACACTCTGCACCAAATTCTTAGTCTCAAAATGTTAAACAATAAGATCTGTAATAGCTCCGCTAAATACATTAGTTTAATCAGGGGACCCGTATAATAATATAGCATTAATCAAATATTGTTTAATATTGTGTTCCACCTTAAGTATTGAATATTTGTTTATATTCTACTGTGTAGCCTTAATGATTCCAACACACTAAATGAATTATTTTTTTAAATAGAAAAAGATAATATTAGTGTCTCAGATCTGTACTTGCAAATAAAAAGGCTCAGTTCTTCAAAGTTCTTTGGTTAATCTCTGTCCTCTGCAGCATTGATTGAGGTCAGCAGTTGTTTGGTTGGACTGTAAGATCATTGTTATACTGAAAGTACCAGTTTGAGGCCAGTACCTGTTCTGAACAATGTACGGCCTGCAGGCCCAAGTTATACTGCCAGCTCTTGTATCACTCTTTTGCATCTACCAGTTACATTTTAGTGGTAACAGAGAGCCATTTGTCTTGTTAGCTTTCTGCTAACGTTAAAAAGATTAAAGACAAAATATAAAAACTTTTTAAAGCAATTATGTTTGAGATAGTGCAAAGACAAAATGGTATGAGATCCTTACCTGGAAGTAATCCTACTCTGATTCCTTAAGTTGGATTCAAGTGACTTTGCAGCTGAATTCCATATTCAAATTGTATAGTACAGCTAGTCAATAAATTTACATCTGTAGAGTCTGCTATCTTTACACAATGCTTAAAGTAAAGATGAATTAAAAACCCCCGAATGGCTTGTGTTTGATAAAAGAGAGTATGGGCTCGATTTTGGGATCGTGTTTCCGGTGGGTTCCCAGCGGGGTGGCCCCTAAAATCCCGATATCCGGTCACGTGACCGGATCGCGACGAAATCCCGGCCACTTCCGGGTACCGCGCTGACGTGCGGGGCTGCTCGCGCAAGCCCCGCTGGTGGGAATCCCGCAGGCAATTAAAGCCAGCGGGGTTCCACTTGAGAGTACTTACCTTGCTCGTTGTGGTCAGTTAATGAGCTGAAGCAGCTGTCAAAAGAGGAAGTGTGGGATTTTCGGTTCAAGGCAGTGAGTTTCCCACACTGGGGGAAACAGTCCCTCCTCAACCAGGCGTGTTGCAGCCAGCAGCCTGTGGCAGGTGCCAAGGTGCGCTCCACGGGGGAGAGCCCTCACCCACGCAGGAGGCCACCGCGTCACATAGGGCAACCCCTGCCCTCCACCACCCCCCGCCAAGCCAGAGGACAGACCGACACGAAACCGCAGCCCCAGTCCGAGGAACCACCCACCTACCCTGCACAACCCCTCAGACCAACACCTGCCAGATGGGTGGTGTGTGGACACCCTCGGAGGACGAAGAGCATGACCAGCCCCAGCAGCCTCGCAGTCCACGCCGTCTGCCGCAGAGACGTGGATCCCCCCAACACGGTGTTGTTGCACGCCCACCTGCACAGCAGGAGGGAGGGCTACCGCAGAGAGAGACGCATCGCAGAGGGCACTACCCTCGCCACAGGGTCCACAGACCGAGGCGCAGCTCCCCGGACCTCTCCGAGCAGCAGTGCATAGGGAGGCGCAGATTCGCTCGACATGTAGTCGTGGAGATCTGCAGCCTCTTTCATGCCGAGCTGCTCCTGGCTGGCCCCAGCACCAACTGCTTACCTGTCGCTGTCAAAGTCACCACTGCCCTCCACACCTTCTCCTCCGCTTCCTTCCAGGGTGCAGCCGGCTACACCGCCGATGTCTCTCAGTCGTCTGCGCGGACGAGCCCTGCAAATACACCTGCACCTACTCTGCAGTAACACGATGGGTGGCATCAGTGGTGGGTCCTCATAGTGATACCCAGGAGCGGGCATTATTGGACACAGCGGACAGGATTCGCGGAGACATGGCAGTGGTGGTGTCAATATAATGTGTGCTGTTTGTTGCTCTGAAATTCAATATAGGTAACACCCATGACAAACCCTCAGACACCCTTGTGCACCCCCTTCATGCTGACGACACGTTTGCCTTACGCTGCCTACTGCACATATGTGATGCATGCCCTGTGGCTGCAGCACAGGTGGTGGCAGGTTGAGTGAGGCTGGCCGTGAGGGAGATGCACGGGAGGGTGAGTATGGGATGGAGCAATGAGATTGTATGAGGATTGGGTTGCGTGTTAGTGGCAGGATGAGTACTGGCGAGGTGAGTAGGTGGAGGTAAGATGAGGATGGGGTTTGAGTGGGTATGAAGGGTGATGTGACAGAATAGTGTTGGCGGTGCCGAAGGAGATGTGGGGTGGGGGCAGTGTTGTGGTTGAGTGTAGGGGAAAGACTTCATGTTCTCACTGCGGCTGACCTACTGCGGTCATTGCAGCGCCTCCTGCACTGTATGCAGGTGGGCCATATGTTGGTGGCGCAGGTGACCCCCTCTGCCACCTCGAGCCAGGCCTTCTTGGTGGCAGAGGCAGGCCGCTTCCTCCCGCCCGCTGGGGGGAAGATCTGTGTCCGCCCCCTCCTCCTCACCCCATCTGATGATACCTGGGGTGAGGCATCATTAAACTGGGAGCAGCCTTCCCCCTGGGCTGCTCCATGCTGCAATTTGTCCCATTGGTTGCAGCATCTGTCAGTGGAGGACTGCCCCTTTAACTAGAGAGCCTCCAGCTGACAGATCGTACTGTGCATGCGCAGCCCGACCGACGCGCAGGCCAGCGCCGTGGACCCCGGAGGAGCAGGTAATTGATTCCTATTAGTGAGTTGCCTGCTACGATCGCGTGGGCAACCCACTAATTTCGCCGAGCGTGTTGACCACGCTCCCGGAGGACCACCCGCTGGGAACCCGCAGGCCTGCTAAATTCGAGCCTTATATTTTTTTCCTTTTGCTAATATTAATGAAAAAGTAAATGTGCATACTTTTTCACTAACATTAGCAAATAGAAGAAAATATACCTCAAGATGTTATCCTGAGTCTCTTAGATAAGATAACTTTCTTTCTGCAGTTCATTGGCTAGCACACACTTGAAACTCAATCGTGTTCTAGAAATGTGTGCACTGTAAACATAGAGTTAATAGTCTCCAGCCATACTGATAACTTCTTATATTATCACAGTCCAGCTTTTTTTGCTACCCTTCTGTTCTAAAGAAGTTAATAATTAAAAAGACATAATTTTAATTCCAGCAAATATGCAAGAATGTGCACAACAGGATATTCCAGTGGCGCAACAAGTTGGTATGTTGAAACTCTGTGCCATGGCAACTTTCCCAGCACACTGTCCATGCATGTCTATTTTCCCAATCTTTGGGAAATGTGGAGAATGATGGGTGAGTTACGCATGGTACTCTTACAAATTTCTTAGAGACAAGTTACACAACAGCATTTAGCACAGACTTGGGAACTGGTTGCCTTCCTGCAGTTTCAATTGGGCAGTGGTATGTAAAACTGGAGAAGGAAGCCTTAACAGGGGAAAATAAGTAAAAAGAGAAGTTAAGGATAATAAAAGCACATTCTATTGTCTCCAGTATCTCTCCGTTTGCAGTCTGGCTGCTGCTGAGATTCATGTAATGTCTTATTCTATTGAATTGCTTGTACTTGCATTATTGTTATTTTATAGAATTTTTTCCAGCTATTTATTCTTCTCATGGTGGTAGATGTTGCTGTTGGTCTGTCAGAAGTGAGAAGATAATTTTAAAAGTGAAAGATTATCTCCTGACTATTGGCTGATCTGCAGCAACATCAGCCACCACGACAAGATGCTTTTCTCCTTGTTTTTTTTTCCTTTGTGACAGCTGATTCTCTTCTTTTATTTTTTGCCCTCAGATGGCCCACGCTGTCTTTGGATGTAGAGACGGGCCTTCAAATAATTGTCCTTTTTGTAATCTGGGTTAGCTACATTGATTAATACTGTTGGTATTGAATGCATGATGGTTTCAAGCCCTGTGCTATGCATCACTTCTTGTTACGATTTTTGGACTCTGTACATGTTAAAATTCAAAATAAATTGTAAAAAATAAGTAAAAGATAAATATTTTGCTGATTACATAGAGAGAAGGGTCATCTTCCCAGAATTCAAGACACTAACCAGGACAAAGCAGTCCACTTGATTGGCACTTCACCCACTGCCTTAAACATCTACCACTGGCATACCGTGGCTGCAGTGTGTACTATCTACAGGATGCACTGCAGCAACTCGCCAAGGCTTCTTTGGCAGCACCTCCCAAACCTGCAAACTCCACCACCTAGAAAGACAAGGGCAGCAGGTGCATGGGAACACCATCCGTCCATGTTCTCCCCCAAGTCACACACCATCCTGACTTGGACATATATTGTCGTTCCTTCATCATTGCTGCATTAAAATCCTGGAACTCCCTACCTAACAGCATTATAGGAGCACCTTCACCACACAGACTGCAACGGTCCAAGAAGAGGGCTCATCATCACCATCTCAAGAGCAACTAGGGATAGGCAATAAATGTTGCCAGTGACGCCCACATCTCGAGAGTGAATTAAAAAAACACACACAAAACAGATAATTTTCAAGTACATGCATTCTATAATACAAATCTGTCATAATTTAATTAGAATACAAGAATGGCAGAATGTCATGGCTAATGTCTCACAGTTTCTTGCCTTTAAAACTTGTTACCTCTCCCTTGGTTAAAACAGAAGGAAAATCCTTATAACTGAACTAGTTGATGATTTGTGGCTGTGTGAGTGCAGTCTCTCATGGGTACTCAAGTGTAGCTCTGAGGTAGCTTGTACAGATCTGTTGATTTTAACTATTCAGGAGATGGAGATTTCCTCTGCAATGCAGTCAAGTCTGCTGGACAGTTCACATGTTGTATTCAATGGACTTCATTGTAAAAAGGAATTTGATCATAAGAAGTGAAATAGTTTTACAAATTTAATGACTTTATAAAATAAAGCTCAAAATGAAACAAAATAAATACATTTCACCATAAATATTAAATCGAGTTACATTGAAACTACAGCACAGAAACAGGCCATTCGGCCCAACTGGTCTGTGCTGGCTTTTATGCTACACACGAGCCTCCTCCCTCCCCTTCATCTAACCCATCAGGACACCCTTATATTCCTTTCTCCCTCGTGCTTATCTAGCTTCCCCTGAAATGCATCTGTGCTATTTGTCTCAAGTACTCCTTGTAGTAGCGTGTTCCACATTTTTACCATTCTTTGGGTAAAGAAGTTCCTCCTGAATTCCCTATTGGATTTATTAGTGACTATTTTATATTTATGACCTCTAGTTTTGGACTCCCCCACAAGTGGAAACATTTTCTCTATGTCCACCCTATCAAACCCTATCATTATCTTAAATACCTCTATCAGGTCACCATTCAGCCTTCTCTTTTCTAGAGAAAAGAGCCCCAGCCTTTTCAGCCTTCAGTTTATCGGCTCAACTGGATACATAGGCATCATTAAAATTCCATACAAATTGGACATGTTGGCCATGGCTCAAAAACCAGTTTGTTTTGAATGCCCACAATTTAGATATGCAGCATCCAACATTATGCAACCTAACAGAGCACTGATGTCAAATAATCATAGAGCCAATTAAGGATATTTAAAATGGCAGTAACATTGTGAGTCTGTTATCATTTTCACAATAGTAAAGTAGAATCAATTATACACTGTAACTGTGTTAGCATTTGTGTTTTAAACCCTCCCCTATCAAAACATTCCACTGGATTATTACATCAGCAACATAAACTGTTAAAAAATTGGCCCTTTTGTTTGGATGAAAAAGAATACATTTCAAAGAAAATTCCATTTTACTTCTAAATGACAGAATCGCTTTGGGCCATCCTGTTGAAATGTTACTGAATTATACATATTTTAGAATATGTATTTTAGACCTTGAGGTTACAATGTGTGGATTTTAATCCATACAAATGCTTAAAACATTTATGTGAAAGTCCCTTGTCAGCTATTCTGAAGGCAGAGTTAACCTATTTAACCATAATTCATGTATCTCCCTTCAAATCTCACACATCTTTGAACAAATTACATATATTTTCCTACAAATTGCATATATTCTCACAGAAACATCATACAGATTCTTGGAAATACTACACATGCAAAAGCTCCACATTTCTGCAAATGTTTTACGTCTTCTTACAAATGACACATCTATCCCATCTACATGCTTGCCATAAGTGTAGTAATGTTACATTCAACTCAAACATACTATAGAGTCATAGGAGGTGAAATTGGTCCTCGCTGATAGTAAATCGGGAACCCGTTTTACACTGTGCTCAATTTTGTTTTCCCTTGATTTCAATGGCCCATTTTGCGCTACTGGGATCATCCAATTTTAGCCCACAATGTCTCAGTCTCCTTTGAATGATATTTGATATTGCATTGTTACACATTTCAGGCCTATTTTAGATATTCTTTTGGGTTCGGCGTCAATGGTCACTCCTGTAAGCAGACACAGCGTTCTTTCAGGAGTCCCCCCTTAGTTATACAATGGTGTGAACTGTAAGCATTATAATAAGACTCCCTTATTATATGAACTGGCTGTCATGATCCTTGCACATGCCCTCACTGACAGGCGGATTAAGACTAGTGAGACGAGACCAGGTTCAAATCATTAAGCTGTTTTATTTTACAGTCAGCAAATGAATGTAGAGTAACTATTACAGCAAATATCACCTTTGGCTTAATCTCCTTGTAACAAAGCCACAGGCATAACAAGAAGAAGAAAAGGTTGACCAGGAGAGAGAAAAATTGGCTGCACAATGAACTGCACAGTCTGCTGGAGATATCAGGAAGTGTTTGATCAACCAAAACTATAATTAATTTCCTTATTTTGTGATGTACAACTGTGTTCCCCACAGATGCCCAATCCCCTTGCCAAATAAAGTTTTGCCTCCATTGGGCACTTCCACACATAAACATCCATGTATCTTAGTGTAGAATCATAGAATGTTAAAAGCAAGAAACAGGCCATTTAGCCCTTCAAGGCTGCATCTGTGTTTCTCTTCATGAATCACCTAGTCTATTCCCACTTTCATACCCTTTAATATTCCTCTGCTTCGAGCAATTAATTCTCTTTCAAAGAATTTATAGGCTATGCTTCAACAACAGTTTGTGGCAGAGGATTCCATATTATAATCACCTGCTCTGTAAAGTAATTTTTCTAACCTCTCCTTTGATTCTTTTTATGATTAACTTAAATGTGCGCCCTCTTGTTACTGTCTTGGCACCTATTTACTTTATCATTACTATTTATAATCTTGCTGACTTCTATCAAGTCATTCTTAACCTTCTGACTTCTAGTCAAATAATGCTGGCAGGTCTGATTGGCACACTCCAGGGATAGCTGCTGGGGGGGGGGCAAGGATATGGACTGCAACAGTTGCTCATGGCACTATTAAATCACCCACCAACAACAGCTACCTTCTCAAGTCTCTCTTCACACCTCCAACACCTCACACCAAGCAAACCTATGCTGCACCTTTTTCATTGCTTTATATCCTTCCTACAATGAAGTGCTCAAAATTGTACACAATATTCCAACTTCATCCTCACTAAGTTTTTGTTCAAGTTCAATAATACCTCTTTGCTTTTGTATTCTATGGGGGTTATGTTGGATAACACCCGAAAACGGGCGTTGGGATCGCCGTATGTGATTAATCGGCACCCGGTCGTTGGGATACAGGCGGCACATAACTTTCATGCTGCCTGATGATTTAAATGATTGCCGCATGCAGCCAGCGCTACCTGTGCTGTTGAATGGCTGCACACATCAGCAGGGGGCCCCAATATCGGGAGTGGCTAACATTACTTAAAGGTAGCCTGCACCTCTTAAAGGGGAGGTGCACTGTGGTTGCAGGAAGTGGTGGCAGTCAATTGTGAAGTGAATCTGTGCTGCAATATATTGAAGAATGGCTGCGTCTGCGAGACAGCATGCACCAAGGTCCTTGGATGATGCACTAGAGGCCTTGGTGCAAGAGGTGGACAGAAGGAGGGGCATCCTATATCCTCAGGGGGGCAAGAGGCCCTTCAGACATATACTTAAGAGGCAGCGAACAAGGTCAATCCCAGAAGCATAGGGCGAAGAACAAGGATGCAGTACAGGAAGAAGTTCAATGATTTAACATGAGTGGTCAAGGTGAGTGAGTTCAACAGTCAAGTGGCATATCCTACCAACTGCACCACTAGCCTCATCCACTGCTCCACGCATTACACCCCCCTCACCCACCTAACTCTTTCAATCAGTACTCAACTCTTCAAATCATCTCACACTCATACATTACCACTGTTGCAAACCACACACCCACAACTCACAGGTTACACATACTAGCAGCTATTCAACCTTGACAGCCGCATCACCTGAACATCTTGCAGGATACTCACTGACACACTGTCCTCTTTCTTGCAGGAGAGGATGGCACATATCAGGAGGCAGCAAATGGCATTAGCTCCATGGAACATGAACCTGCTGTCCTCTCTCAGGATGAGTGCATTCCTGCTCCCACCCCTGCCACTCCCCCAGTGCCCTTGCTGTTGCCTGTCAGCTAGCAAGTTGATCCAAGAATGGGAAACTTCCAAAAACACGTACAATCGCAACAGCAACCAGAATAAATAATCCAGCAACTAACCTGTAACTCCTGAATGATCCCTTTAAATAGGGCTGGTGGGGGGTCCTTCTTGCCATTTAAAGTCCTGTTCAGCTGTGCGAGATTGGCTGGAGTGTGGAATTCCAAAATAGCAGCGTTCCCTTTAAAATCAGCGTTGCACACTAATTCACGTCATAATCTCCCTTCTCTACATGCTGCCGGCAGTCCTTAGGTACGCGCGCGCAAACCCTTTTACCAAGATGGCGTCCTGCGCACTTCACGTCGGATGTGTGCGCATGCATCATGGACGCCATTTTCGGGACTTAGGTGCCCGCATAGCATCTACAAAACGAGCACTACATGGCTCAATTTCACCCCCAAGGTCTCTAAGCAAGACCAAGGATACCATTTGCCTTTTATATGGTCTAATCTACTTCCACTGCCATCTGACCTTTCCACCTATTTTCCCATGCTGCTAGCCCATCTTGTAGCCTTTCACAATCCTAGTCACAATTTGCCTCATCCCTACTTTAGTGTCATCAACAAATTTTACTATTGTTCTCCCAATTCCTACGTCCCGCTCATTTTTCTATATAGCAAATAAGAACAACCTCAACACAGACCTTGTGGAACACCATTTAACACACCTTTCCAGTCCAAGAAATTTCTTTTTAGCCATCCTTTGTTTTTTATCTTCCAACCATCTCTATTCAAGTGGCAATATTCCCCTTAATTCCATATGCCCTTATCTTTGCTAAAAGTCTCTTATGTTGTATCTTATAAATCAATTTTGAAAATTCATGTATACCACATCCACTGCATTACCTTTATCTGTCCTTCTGTTACTTCTTCAAAGAATTCTCAAGTTGGTCAAGCACGATCTACCTTTTAGAAATTGGTGCTTACTGTCCCTGATTAATTCATGTTTCTCTGAATGCTTAGTAACTTCATCCCATATTATAGAACCGCCAATTTTCCACCCCCATCCCAACGTAGCTCAGATGGTGTGTCTTTCACTTGCGCCCAACTTCACCTTCACTGAACCTGCCCATATTTCCTAGTTCAGCTAATTAGTATGTTGTGGGAAAGTGCTGGGTGAGACTGCTGCTTGCGGTTGATTGCTCACTTGGTAGCGGGCAGGAATTCACGTGCTGCTGCAAGCCTTAAAGGTCTTCAGCAGTTTAAAGAGGAAATTACAGTTTTGAACATTGACTGGGGAAGAAAGCTAAACAGATAAGGACATATCTGACAGCAGTCTGGGGAGAATTGGGATGCCCACCTCTGATGTGGAAACCACAAAGACCTTGCTGCAGCAAATGCAGCTCAGGAAGGACTTCCTCCTTCTCCTAGATGGCTGTCAGCTGAGCAAGGCAGTGGAGCGGAGAGCTTGGCAGAAGGTGACAGGTTTGACCAATGCAAAGGGTGCTGTGTAAAGGATATGAGTCCAGTGTTGTAAGAAATTCAGTGACCTCACCAGGAACTTGGAGTCGATAGAACATTTTGCTTTCCTCCACTCTCCATTCTATTAGGTTATGCAATCACTGGTACGAAGACTTGCATTGACCAGCAGCTCAGTGCCAACACTTTGGCAAATGCTGCTTGGCAACAGGTTGTGATGAGGACATGTTGCTAACGCTTTATCTCTTTCTGTGTCTGCGGATAGGGCAAAAGATACTGCCTCAGTGTCTCTTTGTGAATTAGGATCCCTCAGGCTTTGGGCAGGTGGCCTGGCTGCCTGTCCAGAAGCATCCGTTAAAATTGGAAACATTGGGATCCAAGTAGTTTTTCAGCGGAGAAGCAACCTGGGGTATTTTAATTGCTCACCCACCCAATTTCCACTGCACGGGTAACATCACCCCCCACCCCCCACCACCCCCCCCCACCACCACCTCAAACCTCCCTCCCCCACTCCATGTCTAACACACACTGAACTCCCAATTAGAAATAAAACGGAACTTGATAACTATTACCCCTCTTGAACTCCTATCACTTCAGAATCAATTTTTGATCTGCTGAAGATTACAGACAAGTACATATACAGGAGTATTATATCTTTGTGAGCAAGAGTGCTTTATTTCTTATTAAAACTTTGTTAGGAAAGATGTAAAAAAGCATAGATTTGTTGACAACTCTCATACATTATTGAAACCAAATCACTCCACATGCATGTTATACTTCATGGGACATTGAGCTTGAACATAGACACTCATGACATAAGTTTTCAGTGTCTGAACAATGTTAGAGCATTTTAGAGTAAGTAAAAGGCATCTTATCGGTTGGTTTTGTATACCCTATCAAAGACGAGGATAGATATTGTCTGTTGCATGGAGCAAATTAAAGCGCTCCCATCCAAGAACATCCATCAAAGATAAGAGATCTATTTATTCTGCGTGAAGTTGTTCTCTCTAATGAAATACTGAAAAACCGTATTCCTTTTTTGTATTTTGGGGATAACTATACTCAATATTGGATTAGGTATTAATTGTAAAAAATATGTATTATTTGCACACAAACTGAATTTCAAATGTTGCTTCAGAGTCTTGTGATTTTCAGAGAATTTTTGAAGTCAGAGGTTCTTTATAACAGCCACCCCTTGCTGAAATTATATAATGCCACAAACTTTAAAAGCAATTCAATGCCTGCCAAAGCTGATTGGGTGAGAACAGGCTATGTATGCACAGTACATGCCTGCCTCTTTGTAAATTCAAAGCAGATTTCCAGTTGGTGAACTCCCTGTATTTTGACAAAATTATGTGCTATTATCTAGGTTCCAACATTTCCTCTGACACAGCTCAGTGAAATGAAGAGAATGACTTCATCTTCACTATGAAAATATTATAAAATGTTATGAATTAAAATAAATATTAGATATTTCCTACACAAATTGTCTCTCACTGCACATCTGCAGCAAAAAATTAAGCGAACTCAAGGAATGATTATTTTTAATTAGGCAGCTCATAGAGTAATGGAGTGTGTTGTATGACAGATGGTGATGGGATTGCTATTTCTCAAAAACCTGTGCAGTTAGGAAATTTACAGACTTCACTAATAAACAATGTGTGAAAGATTTAATTGGGGGTAAAAAAGGAGAGCATCATCAACAATCGCATTCAATTTCTTTTTAAACTATTAAAAGTCTTGTAATAATACCAATTTGAACTCATATTAGGAGTGCAAAGTATTTTTGCTGGTGAAAATCTAGTGAAGCAATCTATTCGAGTGCTTTGGACTGACATAGCTCTCAGTGTGCCGTACAGAATAGAGGTGCCTGCAGCATCGTAGCTTTTTATTGGTTTCTCTTTAAAGCAGAGAAAATCAAACACTCTGGCAGGATCATAATGATAAATTATAGTCCATCGTTAAATTGTCTAAACTATTCTCTGATATTGTGTGATGATTCTTTAGAATATATCACAATAATACATAATAAGGCCAACATATTTCAATGTGTATTGTACATGGATAAACAAAGCAGAAAAGTGCACAAAGCGTGACATACAATTGCATATTATTTCATCTTTTATGGGCCTTCACGTACAAACTGTGCGTTATATTTTATTGAGCAAATGTATTTGTTAATATCAGAGCCCACCTCAGAGCACTCTTAAAAACAATTTCAGGCCATTTTTGCATTGGTATTCATAATACAGCCCAGGGACACTTACCTCTCTCTTTTGGCCCTTGGCATACTTGCCGTTGCATATGTTTGTGGGCCTCAACTTTGGCATGTTACTGAAGCTTGAATCCAATACCTTTTCTGCAATAGAAGAAAATGAGAGAACACTATTAGGAAGCGGAGGCTATGTCAGCATCCTTAGTGCATGTAAAAGTTTGACTCAGGAACTGCTCGCTATAGCAAAATTAAAATGGAGCCCCACACTATTCGAGGAACTGCAGGCAGAATCCTGCATCCCATTACATCACAGTATCATATACTGGAGTATTCCTGAATGAACCGCAAGGCAAACCAGTCAACAAAAAAAACCTTCCAATTATATAGTGCCTTTAATGTAGAAAATTTTCCCAACACATTTCACAGAAGCATAATCAAAAAATGGACATTGAGCCAAAGAAGGAAATATTAGGAGCAGTGACTAAAAGCTTGGTCACAGAGGTGGATCTTAAGGAGGGCCTTAAAGGAGGAGATGGAGGTGGCGAGGTGGAGAGGCTTAGGGAAAGAATTTCTGACGTAGGGCCTACACGGCTAAAGGAGCGGTCGCCAATGATGTGTCAAAGGGAGGGGAGGATACACAAGAGGCCAGAGTCAGAGGAACGGAAAGTTTGGGGGTGGAGGGAGATTGAGGCCATGGAGGAATTTAAACGTGAGGATGTGAATTTTAAATTTGAAGCACTGGGGAACCGGCGGCCAATGTAGGTCAGCGAGGACAGGAGTGATAGGTGAGTGGGACTTGGTGTGGGGTAGGATACTGACAGCAGAGCTTTGGATGAGCTGAGTTTTACTAAGGGCAGGGGATGGGAGCCCATCAGGAGAACATTGAAACAGTTGAGTCAGGAGGTGAAAAACCGATGTATGAGGGGAGAAATTATTGTTGGCGATGTTTGGATGAGTTAACATATCTGCTAAAATAGTAGAGCAATGAATTTGGTATGTGTGTTAAATGTTTGTATATTAACATTGCACCAGTAATTTCTACTCAATAGTGACTGTTTTTTTTGCCATTCACTTATGAATAGCTATAGGCTCTAGCCTCCTAAGCCATACCGAAACTGGCAATGAGAGAAGAAAATGAAAAAAATTAAATAGGGAAATTAAATAAAGAAGGTTCACTCGGTTAATCCCGGGGATGAGGGGGCGGACATATGAGGAGAGGTTGAGTAGATTGGGACTCTACTCATTGGAGTTCAGAAGAATGAGAGGCGATCTTATTGAAACATATAAGATTGTGAAGGGGCTTGATCGGGTGGATGCAGTAAGGATGTTCCCAAAGATGGGTGAAACTAGAACTAGGGGGCATAATCTTAGAATAAGGGGCTGCTCTTTCAAAACTGAGATGAGGAGAAACTTCTTCACTCAGAGGGTGGTAGGTCTGTGGAATTTGCTGCCCCAGGAAGCTGTGGAAGCTACATCATTAGATAAATTTAAAACAGAAATAGACAGTTTTCTAGAAGTAAAGGGAATTAGGGGTTATGGGGAGCGGGCAGGAAATTGGACATGAAGCTGAGTTCGGATCGGTCAATGCCCTGTGGGTGGCGGAGAGGGCCCAGGGGCTGTGTGGCCGGGTCCTGCTCCTACTTCTTGTGTTCTTTAGATTTGTGGTTGGGATCAGATCAGCCATGATCTTATTGAATGGCGGAGCAGGCTCGAGGGGCCGATTGGCCTACTCCTGCTCCAATTTCTTATGTTCTTATGTTCTTATACTACTTATGAATGCAAAAAATGTATTTAAAATATTTAAGAGATCAAATTTCCTGCCCTCCTCAAACCATAATAACTCATTTATCAAATCACTCTATGGCCAGAGGTCAAGGTTTATTAGTGCTTCAAATAATTTGATTTTAGCAAAACAAAAGTGCTGACAAATGTTTTTTTAATATTTATGTGGAATAAATTCCCTCTTTGTTTTTAGTATTCCAGCAAACATTTGGAGGAGATGTTAAGTCCAAATCACACGAAAGATAATTTTTTCCTTTCACAATCAAGAATTAACCAAGTAGCTCAAAGTTTAAAGATTCCCCTTTCACCGCAGAGATTTCTCTGTCTTCCTAGGTGATATATTTTAACCCTTTACTGAAATGTAGATTCAGAGTATAATCTCCAAGTGTAGTCAGTGTTAATGCAACAAACTATTACTATTAGAATTCTAAGACCATTTCACATACCTTGTCTGAAACAAATACATATACAGAAGTATTATACCTTTAAAATAAGAGTGCTTCCTTTCTCAGTAAAACTTTATCAGAAAGACTTCTTGAATTTTTTTAAAACTTAAATATATTGACCAAACCAGATCTCTCTCCACTTACATTTAGTAGTCCATGTGGCATTGAGTTCAAAGACAGTCACACAAGGATTCAGTATCCAAACAGGTTGAGAACATAAGAATAAATAAGAGGTCCTTTAACAGGTTGGTTTTGTGTACAACAAAAGAGTTCAAACACCTGATAACAAGATCAAAAGCAAAATACTGCGGATGTTGGAAATCTGAAATAAAAACAAAAATGCAGGAAATACTCAGCAAGTCTGACAGCATCCATGGAGAAAGAAACAGAGTTAACGTTTCAGGTCGATGACCCTTCGTCAAAACTGGAAGAAGTTAAAGATTTAACAGTTTTGAAGCAAGTACGGAGCCAGGCAAAGGTGGAGGGCAGGTAGGGGAGGGGAGGAAAGAACAAAAGGGAAGGTCTGTGATAGGGTGGAGGTCAGGAGTGATTAAATAGAATCATAGAATCATAGAAAATTTACGACACAGAAGGAGGCCATTCGGCCCATCGTGTCCGCGCCGGCTGAGAAACAAGCCACCCAGCCTAATCCCACTTTCCCGCATTTAGTCCGTAGCCCTGCAGGTCACGGCTCTTCAGGTGCACATCGGGGTATTTTTTAAATGAGTTGAGGGTTTCTGCCTCTACCACCCTCTCAGGCAGTGAGTTCCAGACCCCCACCACCCTCTGGGTGAAAAAAACTTTCCTCATTTCCGCTCTAATCCTTCCACCAATCACTTTAAATCTATGCCCCCTAGTTATTGACCCCTCCACCAAGGGAAATAGGTCCTTCCTATCCACTCTATCTAGGCCCCTCATAATTTTGTACACCTCAATCAAATCACCCCTCAGTTTCCTCTGTTCCAAACAAAACAACCCCAGCCTATCCAATCTATCATCATAGTTAAAATTCTCCAGTCATGCCATCCTCATAAATCTCCTCTGCACCCTCTCTAGTGCAATTACACCCTTCCTGTAATGTGGAGACCAGTACTGTGCGCAGTACTCAAACTCGTGTTTTATACAGTTCCAGCATAACATCCCTGCTTTTATATTCTATGCCTTGGCTAATAAAGGAAAGCATTCCATATGCCTTCTTAACCACCTTATCTACCTGTCCTGCTACCTTCAGGGATCTGTGGACATACACTCCAAGGTCCCTCACTTCCTCTACACCCCTCAGTATCCTCCCATTTATTGTGTATTCCCTTGCCTTCTTTGCTCTCTCCAAATGCACACCTCTCCGGATTGAACTCCATTTGCCACTTTTCTGTCCATCTGACCAGTCCATTGATATCTTCCTACACTCTATAGCTTTCCTCCTCACTATCAACCACACAGCCTATCTTCGTGTCATCCACAAATTTCTTTTCATGCCCCCTACGTTTAAGTCCAAATCGTTAATGTATATCACAAAAAGCAAACGACCTAGTACCAAGCCCTGCGGCACCCCACTGGAAACAGCCTTCCAGTCGCAAAAACACCCGTCGACCATTACCCTTTGCTTCCTGCCACTGAGCCAATTTTGGATCCAATTTGCCACATTCCCTTGGATCCCATGGGCCTTTACTTTTTTGACCAATCTGCCATGTGGGACCTTGTCAAAAGCCTTACTAAAATCCATGTAGACTACATCAATTGCACTACCCTCATCGATCCTCCTTCTCACCTCCTCGAAAAATTCAATCAAGTTAGTCAGACACGACCTCCCCTTAACAAATCCATGCTGACTGCCCTTGATTAGTCTATGCCTTTCTAAGTGACAGTTTATCCTGTCCCTCAGAATTGATTCCAATAATTTGCCCACCTCCGAGGTTAGGCTGACTGGCCTGTAATTACTCAGTCTATCCTTCGCTCCCTTTTTAAACAACGGTACGTTAGTAGTCCTCCAATCCTCCGGCACTACACCTGTACCCAGTGAAGTTTGGAAAATGACAAAAGGGATGATGGTGAAAGGCAAGGAGGGCAGTAATGAGACAAGTAAAGAAACAAAAGGTGGGTCTAGAGGAGGTGTAAATGGCAACAGCAGAACCATTACCAGCACCTGCTGTCCGAAAAAATGGGAGCAGTGGTTATGATCTGAAATTATTGAAATCAATGTTGAGTCCGGAAGGTTGTAAAATGCCTAATCGAAAGATGGGGTGCTGTTCCTCGAGCTTCCACTGAGCTTCATTGGAACAGTGTAGGAGGCTGAGAACAGAGAGGTCAGCGTGTGAGCGGGATGGAGAATTAAAATGGAAAGCGACCGGAAGGTCAGGGTCACGCAGACTGAATGGAGGTGTTCAGCAAAATGGTCACCGAATCTGCTTTTGGTCTCCCAAATATAGAGGAGACCACATTATGAGCAGCGGATACAGTATACTAAATTGAAAGAAGTACAAGTAAATCACTGTTTCACCTGGAAGGAGAGTTTGCGGCCCTGGACGGCGAGAAGGGAGGAGGTGATGGGGCAGGTGTAGCATCTCCTGCGCTTGCACGGGAAGGTGCATGGGAAAGAGGGTGGGTTTTGGGTGTGATGGAAGAGTGGACCAGGGTGCCATGGAGGGAACGGTCCCTTTGGAATGCTGAAAGGGGAGGGGAGGGGAAGGTGTTTTTGGTGGTGGCATTGGCATGGAGGTCGCAGAAATGGCGGAGGATGATACATTGAATGTGGAGGCTGGTGGGGTGGAAGGTGAGGACAAGGGGGACCCTATCATGGTTCTGGGAGGGAGGGGAAGGGGTGATAACAAGAACTAGATTATTGGCCTTCACCAGTTTGAAACTGGTTAAACTGTAAGTGAAATCCAAATAAAATTACAGCATAAATTTGTGTTAGGAACTTTCACAGATTACCTGTTCAATGTTAATATACAAATAGTCCAAAGTGCACCTTAAATTAACTAATAAAATAAGTTGTTAAAAGTTGAAATAAATAAGGCTATTCAATAAATGTATTACAATTGTTCTCATTCAGGTGCGCATCTTGCAAGATGCTGAACTGTATATTTGTTCCAGTCCATTGACGTTTTGGCATACAACAGGGATGATGCAGAAATAGAATGTTTATAAAATCTCTGATATAAACTCCACATATAGTGCTAGCAAAACTCGTACGATAGACACTTCAGGAGCTACAAAACATTCATTTCCATATTGGGACTATTAGCTGTCACTAAAGTTCACTAATTCAATACTTTTTAACAGACCCAGCATGTTTCGCAATAACATTCCCTTCCTGGCCCCCATGCTAGCTGACATTGTAAATGGTTTGCTCTCCTTCCTTTCAAAACAACTGTCATCCCCCTAATCCTCAAAAAAAACATTCTCATCCCCTCTATCCTTGCAAACTACAGCCCCATCTCTAGCCACCCTTTCATCTCCAAAGTCCTTGAACGTGTTGTCACCTCCCAAATCCATGTCCATCTTTCCCACAACTCTACAACTGAATCTTTCCATTCAGGTTTCTGACCCTGCCAAAGCATTAAAACAGCCCTAATCAAAGTCATAAATGACATCCTCTGTGACTGTGGTTCATTATTCCTCCTTGATCTCACTGCAGCCTTTGACACAGTCGACCACACCACCCCTTCTCCAAAGTCTCTCCTCCATTGTCCAACTCAGCAGTACAGACCTCACTTGGTTCTATTCTTACCTACCAGAGTATCTCCAGCAATAACTTCTCTTTCCATCCCAGCACCATTACCTATGAAGTCCTCCAAGGATCTATCCTTAGCCTCCTCCTCTTCCTCATCCACATGTTGCCTCTTGGCAACATCATCCAAAAACATGGGGTCACATTCCACATGTATGCTGACAACACCCAGCTCTACCTCTCAACTGCCTTATGTTAGCAGACTGCTTGTCCAACTTCCAGTGTGGATGAGTTGAAATTTCCTCCAATTAAACACTGGGAAGACCGAAGCCATCATCTTTGGCCCCCGCGACAAACTCCATACCCTCGCCACTGATTCCATCCCACTCCCTAACCATAGGCTCAGGTTGAATCAGACTGTTCGCAACTTCAACACCTTATTTGACCTGGAGCTGAACTTCTGACTCCATACCTTTCCATCATAAAGGCCACCTACTTGCAACTCCATAACATTACCCGCCTCTGCCCTTGCCCCAGCCCATCTGCTCCTGAAACCTTCATCCATCCTTTATCACCATCAGACTGAACTATTCCAATGCTCTACTGGCCGGCCTTCCATCGCCCACCCTCCATAAACATCAGCTCATCTAAAGCTCTGCTACCCATATCCTATCCGACACCAAGTCCCATCAATCCTGTCCTTGTTGATCTACATTGGCTCCAGGTCTCCCAATGCCTCAAATTTAAAATTCTTATGTATAAATCTCTTCATGGCCTTGTCCATCTCTGTCTCTATAACCTCCTCCAGCCCTACAACCCTCCAAGAACTCTGTATTCCTCCGATTCTGGATTCTTGAGCATCCCCCCTCCCTTTGCTCATCCACTAACAGCCATGCCTTCATCGGTCTAGGTCCTACACTCTGGATTTCCCTCTTTGAACGTCTCTACCTCTCCACATCCCTCTCCTCCTTTAGGATCCTCCTTAAAACCGACCTCTTTGACCAAGCTTTTGGTCACCCATTCTAATATTTCCTTCTTTGCTCAATGTTCATATTTGTCTGATTACACTTCTGTTAAGTGCCATGTGATATTTTACTACGTTATAGGCACTATATAAATATAAGTTGTTGTTATGGAATAGACATTTGGAAAAGAATTTTTAGGTTTAGAACTCTTGATAGCAATGAAGCCCTTCTTTCCAAATAATAAAATGTGGTCTGGTAAATAATTTCTGTCACTGTGTAATAGAATATATTAATGGAATTTATTATTGTAAATTGACTGTGCTCTGAGATCTGTAAATTTTTAACTAGGCAGCTTCCACCATCCTGTGGAGATTTAATGCAATGACACAACCAAAGCCTTGTTCATTAGATGCGTGTACAGTATTAACTGTTGTCAGATTCCAAAATGTAGCTCCACGCCGCTTTAGACATGGACACCTTGATCAGGATAGCTTAAATTATTCTTGGATCTTTTTCTTCTTAGCAATTTTTCTACACCAGTTTTCTTCATTGTTTCTCCTCTGCTAACAATATTGATTCCTTATTTAGGTACGATTCCTCAGGTGTCAATTACCCTCTGATACCTTGCCCAGGTGGCCCTTTTGGGGAGTCCTGATGGTGAGCACTGTCAGGCTATTTGACTGTGGGAGCATCATAGCAAAGCCTGATCTCGTCTTCATATGTACAAAGATTTCCTCTGTGCATTAGTTGCAGCAAAATTGTTATTTTCAAAACAGGAGATATCAGCTACTGTGTAAGTGCTTTATAGATTTAGAGGGAATGCTGTCATAGTGGTTTTGGAACCACTGCACTTCATATGCGCAGCACATTAGTAGTGTAATGACCTGACCTCACATAAGTTCATGTGTTCATGTCATTTGAATGATTAGAATACGTTCTCTGAACATATTGGCCAACATTTAGGGACCATGCTGATGCAAGAGGAAGGAAATCTGGTGCTACCGAGAACTCAAATATTGTTGTACGGGCTGCTTGGAAAATTTAACGGATGTGGACACTTAAAGGTAGGTGGATGCATAGGGTGGAAAATTCTTTCAGTGTTTTGAAAACCTAAAAATAGTTTTAAAATATTTGACAGCTTTTTCAAAGGCTCTAAAAGGGGAAAAAAGTGGGAAGCCAAAAGCAAGGGAAGGCAATCTCAATATACAGGCATGAAATATGGTGTGTGGGCAAGTGGCAGAGTGGCACAGAACCTGTTTGATAGGTGATGAAGTGGACATCTGCTGCACAAGATGAGTGTATGGTGAGTTGCTCTGTTTGGCATTCAGGACACTGTCTTCATGAGATATCAGTGCACCATGCTTGGCAGGAGGTGGTGGCCAGGCTTAACACTGTGTTTAATACCTACAGGTCCCAGGAACAGATGCGGGAGACGACAGAATACTTTAAGGAACCTGGCAAGGTAAGGTTACCCAACAGTACCATGTGCCAGGCAGATGTCCCAAGATTGCGCATTGCAAAATATTACCCATCAACCTGCTCCACATTTACTGCTTGCCTGGTCCAACCCATCACTCAACCTTACTGCTCTTTCATTGTGTATCATGATCACCGTACTTAAGCAAGGCACACAATTAAACTGCAATTTACAATTGAAGGCCTTGCTACACTCAGATTTGGTGGTACAATGCATTATATATATAAGCCTGGAAATTACAGTTGACACTATTAGCAGATTAACTTTTAGCGGTAAATTTTATCATTTAATGCTCCTGATGCAAGCTTCATGCAACAGAAGTATATATAATCAGGAATTGAGATGTGGACATCGGTATATTCAACTAGTTGCCTGCACAATTTTCCATCCATTCATTTTGCTCTAGTAGGAGCACCAATCATAAAATTTAACTGTTCATGCATTCATATAACATTCCTCTATCCACGATTATAACAGAGACATTGGGGATGATTTTTTTCACCAAGCCAGGTGTGGAACCCGGAAGCGAATTGAGTGCATTGCAATCTACGATCGCAACTCAATTGAAAGTAAGTATTTGAGCTTCCGGGTTTCCCATGCACCCAGGCAGCCAGGTTGATAGGCTGGTTCCCTGTCGGCAGTGAAAGCAGCCACGAATCGGGGGGTGGGTGGGGGGGGGGGGAGGAGGGAGAGAGAGATCATCGAGCTTGGAAAAAATCGGGGGGTGGGGGGGAAAGTGGACGACAAGGGAGGGGAGTGGTCAGCCATCATCAGAGGTCGGGGTGGGGGGGGGGTCAGCCATCATCGATTGGGAGGGGGGTCAACCCAGCAATGCAGATCCAGGGAAGGGTGGGGTCAGCCAGCAATGCAGATTGGTGGGGGAGGGGTCAGACCGCAACGCAGATCGGGGGGGGGGGATTAGCCATCCTCAGAGTTCGTGCGGGGGGGGGTCAGCCAGCAACTCAGAACGGAAGGAGGGTCAGCCATTGTCGGAGATTGAGGGGGGGGGTGGGTCAGCCATCCTCGGAGATCAGGGTGGGGGGGTCAACCAGCAACGTAGATCCGGAGGAGGGGTGGTCAACCAGCAATGCAGATCGGTGGGGGGGGAGGACAGCCAGCAACGCAGATCGGGATGGGGGGGTCAGCCACCAGAAGTTAACCCCACCCACATCCCGGTCCATTAATACAAAGCAGATCAGGGAGGAGGGTGACTTTAACAGAAATAAAATTGCTTTGCCAGATCCTACGCACATCAGTCAGTCTCTGCTTCCTTAATAGTGAGACAGAGATGGAGCACAGAAAACAGAAGGGGGAATGAAATAAGAAAAATTTTCAGTGCAGCAAAATAAGGTTGAGTCACAAAATGCAATGCAAATTCATTTTTCCCACAATACAAAATGTAAGACAATTAATTCAGTCCAAAGTCCCTAAATGTCATTGTTGCATCCTGAATGGATTTCTCACAATTCTGTTGCAGTTCCTCTCTCAAAGCTATACAAGCTATTTTCAAAACAATCACAGACTTGAACATAATGGCTTATGCATGAGAGGGTAGATAAGTGGATAACATAACCCTGAAGGACCTTTCCGGACACATTATATTGTGGCCAGGAATTTCCTGGAAAGTTTCGGCATAACTACAGTGTAAGAGCAGAGTTGCGTGTTTTTACCAAGGAAATTCTCATGTAAATGACTTACACCTGTTTTACACCAAAACATCGCTACATGCAAATTTCCTCGAGCATTTGCGCCTGAGTTACATCTGCCGAAACCCTAGTAAATTGATTGATATAACTCACTCCAATGCAAAAGACCAAAGAGCACAAATTTCCTGCATTTCAGCCAGTTCTGAACGGGGATAGATTTAAGGCCAAAATTTTAGGCACTGCAGGACCTGAAGTCACTATTTCTGGGGTTTTAAAGCAATTTTTTGTATTTTTCCTTACTGAGATCTGCCTGTACTTTTTATATCTTTGAATGCTTTTTTATGGCATCAGAATCTGTTACATTAAAAAGAGAAAAGCTTCCACAATTGCATTTTCTTAAACATGCTTTGCTTAATGTGCATAAATGATGGTGTAGTGGCTTCAAACTAGGGCTGTCAATTAATTGCAGTTAACTTCTGTGATTAACACATTAAAACTATTGTTGATTCACTTTTTAAATGTGCATTATTCGTGGAAGTTAACCCCACCCACATCCCGGTCCATTAATACAAAGTCCGCCACTCCCAGCTTGGTAGCTTTCACAGCCCATGCCAGGCTTTGCTGCCAGCTTCTTTGTATCAATTCTCAGAGGCTTCCTCACAATGTAACATGAATTGTCAGGTAACAATTATTATTGGGCCGGACCTTGCTGGAAAAATAACGGCGTATTAACAACGCACGCCGTTATCAATGTGCAAATCGGCCAGCAAATTCAGGGGATTAAGAGATACGCCATGAATTGCGAATCTCCAGAACGTGCTGGTCAATTTACACCGCTCCACCGTTTGTTTCGTACAAATGCCATCTTGCCCTTAGCCTCCCCGTTGTTTTTAAAAACTTGCTGGATTTGCACATTAATTGCCCATTAAACGTGCCACAGAAAGTTAAGTCTGGTAATTAAGAGCTTAAGTACCTTTTTAACAACATCATAATTGTTAATCCATTGCCATTCAACCTCTCCGGCACAGAAAGGGAACAATTTAAACTGTTGAATCTTATTCCTGTATGTAGTAAATTGTTAGAGATTTTAAAAATATCAATTTTAAATTTTTTTTCTTACTTTTCCTTTATGTCTCTTTTTTATCTCTCTCTCTTAATCCAATCTTTCTTTCCCTCTCTTTGGGAGTGATTTTACTAAACAATTTTACAACACCAAGTTATAGTCCAGCAATTTTATTTTAAATTCACAAGCTTTCGGAGACTTCCTCCTTCCTCAGGTAAATGTTCAGGAGCTCCTTGAAGCCTACGCATTTATACATATAGAACAATACATGGTGTTTACAGAATGCCCCTGCAACTGCCCGTTGCCAAGGCAATCACCGTGTTCAGACAGAGAGGTGTCACCTGCAGAACCCCCGAATACACATTCAACAAAAAAACAAACAGGAAAAAAAACAGAGAGAGGTAGAAACATCCGGAAGGCAGAGAAAGCCAGCAAATGACCCATTATATTAAAAACAGATAACATTTGTTCGCTGGTGGGGTAACGTGTAGCATGACATGAACCCAAGATCCCGGTTGAGGCCGTCCTCATGGGTGCGGAACTTGGCTATCAATTTCTGCTCGACGATTTTGCGTTGTCGTGTGTCTCGAAGGCCGCCTTGGAGTACGCTTACCCGAAGGTCGGTGGATGAATGTCCATGACTGCTGAAGTGTTCCCCGACTGGGAGGGAACCCTCCTGTTTGGCGATTGTTGCGCGGTGTCCGTTCATCCGTTGTCGCAGCGTCTGCATGGTCTCGCCAATGTACCATGCTCTGGGGCATCCTTTCCTGCAACGTATGAGGTAGACAACGTTGGCCGAGTCACAGGAGTGTGAACCATGCACCTGGTGGGTGGTGTCCTCTCGTGTGATGGTGGTATCTGTGTCGATGATCTGGCATGTCTTGCAGAGGTTACCGTGGCAGGGTTGTGTGGTGTCGTGGACGCTGTTCTCTTGAAAGCTAGGTAATTTGCTGCGAACAATGGTCTGTTTGAGGTTGGGTGGCTGTTTAAAGGCGAGTAGTGGAGGTGTGGGGATGGCCATAGCGAGGTGTTTGTCCTCATTGATGACATGTTGAAGGCTGCGGAGAACATGGCGTAGTTTCTCCGCTCCGGGGAAGTACTGGACGACAAAGGGTACTCTGTTGGTTGCGTCCCGTGTTAGTCTCCTGAGGAGGTCTATGCGATTTTTTGCTGTGGCCCGTCGGAACTGTCGATCGATGAGTCGAGCGTCATATCCCGTTCTTACTAGGGCGTCTTTCAGCGTCTGTAGGTGTCCATCGCGTTCCTCCTCGTCTGAGCAGACCCTGTGTATTCGCAGGGCCTGTCCATAGGGGATGGCCTCTTTGACGTGGTTAGGGTGGAAGCTGGAAAAGTGGAGCATCGTGAGGTTGTCCGTGGGCTTGCGGTAGAGTGAGGTGCTGAGGTGCCCGTCTTTGATGGAGATTTGTGTGTCCAAGAAAGAAACTGATTCTGAGGAGTAGTCCATGGTGAGCTTGATGGTGGGATGGAACTTGTTGATGTTATCGTGTAGTCTCTTTAGTGATTCCTTGCCGTGGGTCCATAGAAAGAAAATGTCGTCGATGTATCTGGTGTATAGTGTTGGTTGGAGGTCTTGTGCAGTGAAGAAGTCCTGCTCGAACTTGTGCATGAAAATGTTGGCGTATTGGGGTGCGAATTTGGTCCCCATGGCTGTTCCGTGTGTTTGGGTAAAGAACTGGTTATCGAAGGTGAAGACATTGTGATCCAGGATGAAGCGGATGAGTTGTAGGATGGCTTCCGGAGATTGGCTGTTGTTGGTGTTGAGTATTGATGCTGTCGCAGCGATGCCGTCATCGTGGGGGATACTGGTGTATAGTGCCGAGACGTCCATCGTGGTGAGAAGTGTTCCTGGTTCAACTGGTCCGTGGGTACTGAGTTTTTGTAGGAAGTCTGTAGTGTCGCGACAGAAGCTGGGGGTTCCCTGTACGATGGGTTTCAGGATGCCCTCGATGTATCCAGAGAGGTTCTCACACAGGGTTCCGTTGCCTGATACGATGGGACGTCCGGGTGTGTTGGCTTTGTGTATCTTTGGGAGGCAGTAGAAGTCTCCCACGCGGGGATTACGTGGGATGAGAGTGCGTAGGATGCTTTGAAGGTCTGGATCGAAGGTCTTGATCAGTTTGTTGAGCTGGTGGGTGTGTTCTTTGGTCGGATCTGCGGGTAACCGTCTGTAGTGTTCCTGGTTGTCCAGTTGTCGGTATGCTTCTTTGCAATAGTCTGTTCTGTTCTGTATGACTATGGCTCCTCCTTTGTCCGCTGGTTTGATGACGATGTTGCGGTTGGTCTTGAGAGCGTTGATGGCGTTGCGTTGTGCTCGGGTGACATTCTGGACTGTCTTCTGAGTGCGGCTGATGAATCTGGCATTGACGCATTTCCTGACAGCTTGAGCATACATGTCCAGCTGAGGGCAGCGACCCTCCGGAGGAGTCCAGTTTGACTCTTTCCTCTTCGGTTGCTGTACCGCGGATCCCTCTGTCTGCTGTTCCGGATCGTCGATTGTCTCATTGGGTTCGCTGCTGAAATCTTGGGGTTTGTGGTAGAATTCCCGGAGCCTCATTCTCCTGATGAATTCCTCTGTGTCCGCCGCGAGACTAGTGGGGTCCATTTTGGTAGTGGGGCAGAAATTGAGCCCTCGGCTGAGAACTTCGATTTCGTCTGGTTGAAGGGTGTGGTCGGATAAATTGACAATAGACTTCCCTGTGGTTGCAACCGTGGTACCAGGGGAAGCTTGGTCGATGCTGGTGGTGATGCCGAGTTTCTCAAGCTTCCTGCTCTTGGTTTTCATGTAGGCAGCGTAGTTCCGTTGCCTCGTCTGTTTGGCGGTATAACGTAGCTGGTCTGCTGTGTCCTGAGTACAGGTTGAGAGTATGGACTCTATCTTGGTTTCGAGGTTGTGGCGTCTGCTGTAGAGTTGGTGTATGAGATGGTTGCGGAGTGTGCGAGAGGTACGGCGGCAGAGTCTCTCAGCGTAATCCGAGTTGTATGTGGACTTGAGTGGGTTCGTGATCTGGAGTCCTTTCGGGATCTTGTCTGCTTTCTTGCAGCTCTGTAAAAACTTGATGTCTGTGTCTAAATGCGCGATCTTCTTGGATATCCTTTCCACTGTGAGCCGGCAGTTTGTGGTGTCGATGGTAGTCATGATGTGGAGATGCCGGTGATGGACTGGGGTTGACAATTGTAAACAATTTTACAACACCAAGTTATAGTCCAGCAATTTTATTTTAAATTCACAAGCTTTCGGAGATTTTCTCCTTCCTCAGGCAAATGTTTCAAGAGCTCCTTGAAGCCTACGCATTTATACATATAGAACAATACATGGTGTTTACAGACTGCCCCTGCAACTGCCCGTTGCCAAGGCAATCACCGTGTTCAGACAGAGAGGTGTCACCTGCAGAACCCCCGAATACACATTCAACAAAAAAACAAACAGGAAAAAAAACAGAGAGAGGCAGAAACATCCGGAAGGCAGAGAAAGCCAGCAAATGACCCATTATATTAAAAACAGATAACATTTGTTCGCTGGTGGGGTAACGTGTAGCGTGACATGAACCCAAGATCCCGGTTGAGGCCGTCCTCATGGGTGCGGAACTTGGCTATCAATTTCTGCTCGACGATTTTGCGTTGTCGTGTGTCTCGAAAGCCGCCTTGGAGTACGCTTACCCGAAGGTCGGTGGATGAATGTCCATGACTGCTGAAGTGTTCCCCGACTGGGAGGGAACCCTCCTGTTTGGCGATTGTTGCGCGGTGTCCGTTCATCCGTTGTCGCAGCGTCTGCATGGTCTCGCCAATGTACCATGCTCTGGGGCATCCTTTCCTGCAACGTATGAGGTAGACAACGTTGGCCGAGTCACAGGAGTATGAACCATGCACCTGGTGGGTGGTGTCCTCTCGTGTGATGGTGGTATCTGTGTCGATGATCTGGCATGTCTTGCAGAGGTTACCGTGGCAGGGTTGTGTGGTGTCGTGGACGCTGTTCTCTTGAAAGCTAAGTAATTTGCTGCGAACGATGGTCTGTTTGAGGTTGGGTGGCTGTTTAAAGGCGAGTAGTGGAGGTGTGGGGATGGCCATAGCGAGGTGTTTGTCCTCATTGATGACATGTTGAAGGCTGCGGAGAACATGGCGTAGTTTCTCCGCTCCGGGGAAGTACTGGACGACAAAGGGTACTCTGTTGGTTGCGTCCCGTGTTAGTCTCCTGAGGAGGTCTATGCGATTTTTTGCTGTGGCCCGTCGGAACTGTCGATCGATGAGTCGAGCGTCATATCCCGTTCTTACTAGGGCGTCTTTCAGCGTCTGTAGGTGTCCATCGCGTTCCTCCTCGTCTGAGCAGACCCTGTGTATTCGCAGGGCCTGTCCATAGGGGATGGCCTCTTTGACGTGGTTAGGGTGGAAGCTGGAAAAGTGGAGCATCGTGAGGTTGTCCGTGGGCTTGCGGTAGAGTGAGGTGCTGAGGTGCCCGTCTTTGATGGAGATTCGTGTGTCCAAGAAAGAAACTGATTCTGAGGAGTAGTCCATGGTGAGCTTGATGGTGGGATGGAACTTGTTGATGTTATCGTGTAGTCTCTTTAGTGATTCCTTGCCGTGGGTCCATAGAAAGAAAATGTCGTCGATGTATCTGGTGTATAGTGTTGGTTGGAGGTCTTGTGCAGTGAATTTAGGAGGCAATTGGGTGATTTTAGGAGGCAATTGCGGATGCGTTGGGGGCTCCAAAAATCGTGGCAATCCCGTTCAGGTCCGGAAGCCGGTTCCAACCCGTCGACTTCCGAGTTTCCCAGGGACCCACCTGTGTGCACGTCAGTAACCCGAAAACGGAAGCCCCACTGGCAATTAAAGTCGGCGGGATGACAATTAAAGAGCCAAATGTACCACATTGAGGTACTTAAGGCACTTTACCTGTGACAGATGAAGTACTTAGAACAATTTTTAACATATCTGGGCGGCTTGTCCACCGCTTCTGATTCACGCCGGATCAGGGAACAAGAAACTAAATAAATTAAATAAAAAACCATAGATGGAAGTGAAAACACAAAATGAACCTACCTTTGCACCCTGCTCCGATGTCCAAATCTCCCTCTCTGATGTCCCCCTCTTCACCCCCCACCCGGTGTCCCACTCTTCACCCCCCCCCGATGTCCCCTTCTTCACCCCCCCAATGTCCCCCTCTACCCCCCACTGATGTCCCCCCTTCACCCTCCCCCCCTTCCCCGTGTCCTCCCGATCTTCCCCCGGTCTTCCCCCCCAACCCGGTCTTCCAGTCCAGCACCGGATCTTCCACTCTCCTCCCTCCCCTCCTGTCTTCCATTCCAGCGCCGAATAACGTCTCGCTCTTTCTCTTTCTTGCCCCCCCCCCCCAACCTCGCGTTGCAGCTCCTGGCAGCCGGGCGCGAAACCCGGAGAGGACGTTAATTAGCATCAATAAACATGCGATCGCATCGGAAACGGTAAGTTTTGTTCATGAGGGTTTGCCATGCGCACTTTCACCCCCCCCGCTGCCAACCCGCCACCATTGCAAAATCGCGCCCTTTATTTCTCCTTCTGTACCTGATTTGAATTTACCCACTCTAATTCGCCCTCCTTCTCCGCCATTTCTCTGTTTCTTTCTCAATCCTTAAATCTCGTTGGTTAAGGAGATAGATTGTTGGTCCCACAGTTCACTAAGGTCCCAGTTGCCCCGTTGCCCTCGCCACATCATTATCAGCTCGCACTTTGAGCAAGTTACAGAGCAAAAGATTTTCGAGCTTAAGGGTGCAGAAAAAGTCTAACTAACGGCATGCACCATGAGATTCCCCGCTCCAGCAAGATCCAGCCCATTATCTCTGGCTACCTCAGCCTTGCTTCTCTCTCCTCCACCATGATGATGATGTTGATGATGCTAATGATGACTGGTGGAGAAAGTGCTAGGAGGAAGAGGCTTTAGCATGTGAGGCGAGCATGGTGATCCAGACTGCCCTGCTCTCCACTCAAGTCGTTCGCTCAATGGCTCAATGGCTCGTACTTTTTTAAAAGGCTCTTGCCCCATCCCCCCACCCCCCACACTTGGGCTGACATAACTCCGGCAGGAGACTGGCGGAATCCTCAGGAAAATGATGGAGGCCCAGTTGCTGCTGTTGCTGGTAGAACGGGGAGGATTAGGAATGGGGGGAGAGGGGGACGGAGTTCTAGGTGGAGTCTCCTGCTCCTTCTTCCTCTTAGCAGAGGCTGAGACTGTAGGCTCATGCATTAATATGACACAGACTAACATCAACTAAATGATCAGGCAGAATTGAAACTTCCTGCACTGTCCTGACCTGTTCTGAGGTACCCCCAGAACGCTGCAGAGCACAGCACTTTATCCACATGCTTGACCTTCAGTGCAATCATGGCCACGTGATCAGGTTGTTCTGACTCAGGGGCATATATGGAGCAGCCAGCATATAAGTACAATACACTTAGACATATTAAAAGTACAGAAGATTTGGATGAATCCAGAAATAGGAAAACAGGGTTTTTATGCTGGGTTGTTTTTTGGATGATAACAATAACATCAATAATGAAACAAACTTGAAAATGATATGTGCCGTAATTGTATCAATTAAATATGATAACTATGATAATAATATTATTAAATATTATAAACTGTTGACCTACAGTTCTGTGTGCCAATTTTTCTTTCCACCTCATCTCAGCTAGCTCACTCTTCAACTTTCTAAAATCTGCCCTGTTCCAATCTGGTGCCCTTGTTTTTGTACTAACTTTGCCCTTTTGGTTTTGGATCTTAAACCTTATTATAATATTCAAATTAAGCTGATTATACTATGGTCAGTACTCCTAAGGTGATCACCCACATTTAATTCATCTTCCTGATTTATTATGTTATTCATAACTAGGTCTAGCAATGCATCTCCATATGAACATATTACTGGAGGAAGGAGTCCTGCATACATTTTACGAATTCCATTTCCTTTTCTCTGTTTATTCCATGCCTGTTCCAATCAATGAGTGGGTAATTAAAATCTCCTGGAATAATATGTTTTTAGTTTATAATCATTTCCCGAGGTCTCTACAGATTTCCTCTTCCATTTCCCTCCCACAATTGTACAAATCCCTTTTTTTCATCTTTGATCTCTAACCACATTGACTCTGCCTAAACCTCATTTTTGTGTACACCAGTCCTCTTTACAGCATTTATTCCCTCCTTCATCAATATCGCCGTTCCTCCTCGTCATCCCTATTCTGACCCTCCTAAAAATATTATAAACGATATCTTTACTTTCCACCCTTGCCCAATTCGCAACCAAGTTTCCATTAGTGCTTTTAAAGTTATATCTTCCATGACATAATAGCTTCTAATTCCCCCTGTTTATTTCCCAAACTCTGTGGATTGTAATTCATGCACTTGGGCCCCGATTTTAACTCTGGGCAGGTTTTGGGTAGGCGGATGGCTAGGTGAGTTAGAAACTCACCCGTTGCTCTCGAAATGAGACATGTGTTATTTTAGCACCTGAGTCTCATTTAAATCCTGCCAGCCAACTTCCCTCTCAGAACAGGCGCGATGTAGAAGGGAAGCGGAAAATGGTTCAACAGGATTGGATTCCGTGGGCATCTCGTGAGGGTCTCACATCGTGAACGTGGGGGCAGAGTCTGGGGAAGGGGAGGCCTAAGCTTTCCTTGAGGGGCCCAATGGAGCACCTCTGTCCTCTTCTGGGGTTGATCCTCTTCCGACGCAGATCAACCTGGCGAAAAAATCTCCTGAGTTAAAATTGCGGTCATGTCCCAATTATGTCATTGGGACCTGACATGTCTTTGCCACCTGCTCATGAGAGCAGGCTAAAATCATGGATGGTTGGATCCAGGCAATTTACCATGAGTAAGTAGCCTGGGGGATTTTAATTACCTACCCATCCAGTTTCTGCCAGACAGGTAGGGTTAAAATTGCCTCCGTTGTCTCATATCTGCTCATATTTCCCTTGATTTTCCTTTATCCAAACTAACACCTCATTTTTTTATCTCAGTCTTTTACCTGCTTATAACTGGTCAATTTGATCTTCCTCCTTTAATCTCTTTATTCCTTCTGATTGCTATCCTTTTGCCAAATTCTTTTCTTATTTGTATATTAACCATTTCTATTTCTACCTTCTCTATTTGTTCTGTCTGATTGCTTTTATTTTCCCTGCACCCTTCTTTTCTAGTTTAAATTACCACTTCCCAATTTATCACCATTTACATAAGTTCCCTTCCTGTTCAGATTCTTGCAGAATAGATTCCATCTTCCCCAGGACAAGTGCTAGTGCCCCATAAAATGGAAACCCACTTCCTGAAACCATCCCTTTAGCCATATGTTGAGCTCCCTAATCTTCCTAATCTTCCCTATTCTAGCGGACAGAAGTAAACCAAAGATTACTAACCTTGAAGTTCTGCTCCTAAACCTGCTTCCAAAACTTCTAATCTCCTATTGCAGGAGGACTTTAGGCTCTTCCTTCCGATATCGTTGGCTCCCACGCGGACCACAATGACTGACAACTCTCCTTCCCTTTCCATAATCTTTTCCAGTCTTTCCAAAATGTCCCTTGCACTAGGGAGGCAACAAAACATCCAGAACGCTTGGTCTGGACTGCAAAAGATTGTGTCCACCTCTCTAACTATCAAGTCTTCTATTATTACTGCATTCCTAATTGAATTGCTAACCTCCTCCCAACCCTGAGCCATCTCATGTTATTTGGTACCATTGTAATCCATTTGTTGGTCCTACCAATAACCCTCAACACCACCCCTCCCCCCCCCACCCACCCCAAGGGGAGCCAGTGCTCTAAATTTGTTGGAGAGGATAATTTGCTCTGGATGTTCCTGCCCTAATTTCTCTCTCCTCACCTTCCCTGACCTGTGGATAGTCACCGCTCCTTCCTCTACCTATGCCAGCTCCCTATCCCTCAGTGGGGTGACTACTCCAAAAACCTATCTCCCTCCGTAACAACCTTCTGTGTGGCACTTTATCGAATGCCTTTTGAAAATCCAAAAATACTACATCTACTGGGATCCTTTAGGTACATACTCAAAAAACTCTAATAGATTTGTCAAACACAATTTCACTTTCATAAAATCATGTTGGCTCTGCCTAATCATATTATGATTTTCTAAGTGCCCCATTACTACATCCTTAATAATAGAGTCCAGCATTTCCTGACTACTGATGTCAGGCTAACTGGCCTATAGTTCCCTGCATTCAAAACTTTCACAGAATTGAAACTTGGATTTAATTCTACCCAGTTTGTTAAAAAGTTTGAATTCTAATATTATCTGCTTTCTAAGAAACCTTGGAACATAGGAACATAGGAACAGGAGTAGGCCACTTAGCCCCTCGAACCTGTTCCACCATTCAGTGAGATCATAGCTAATCTGTGACCTAACTCCATATACCAGCCTTAGCCCCATATCTCTTAATATCTTTGCTTAACAAAAATCTATCAATCTCAGATTTAAAATTAACAAATGAGCTAGCATCAATTGCTATTTGCGGAAGAGAGTTCCAAACTTCCAATATCCAATAGTGTTTCCTAACTTCACTCCTGAAAGTCCTGGCTCTAATTTTTAGGCTATGTCCCCTTGTCCTAGACTCCCCAACCAGCCAAAATAGTTTCTCTCTATCTACCCTGTCAGTTCCCCTTAATATCTTGAAAACTTCGATCAAATCACCCCCATAATCTTCTAAATTCCAGGGAATACAACCCTAGTTTGAGTAATCTCGCCTCGTAATTTAACCCTTGGAGTCCAGGTATTATTCTAGTAAATCTACGCTGCACTCCCTCCAAGGCCAATATAGAATCGTAGAATCATAGAGAGGTACAGCATGGAAGGAGGCCGTTCGGCCGATCAAGTCTGCGCCAGCTCTACGCAAGAGCAATCCAGCTAGTCCCACTCCCCCGCCCCTATCCCCGTAGCCCTGCAATTTTTTTCCTTTCAAGTACTTATCCAGTTCCCTTTTGAAGGCCATGAGTGAATCTGCCTCCACCACCCCCTCGGGCAGTGAATTCCAGATTCCTAACCACTCGCAGTGTAAAATGTTTTTCCTCATGTCACCTTTGGTTCTTTTGCCGATCACCTTAAATCCATGTCCTATGGTTCTTGATCCTTCCACCAATGGGAACAGTTTCTCTCTATCTACTCTGTCTAGACCCTTCATGATTTTGAATACCTCTATCAAATCTCCTCACAACCGTCTCTGTTCCAAAGAGAACAACCCCACCTTCTCCAGTCTCTCCATATAACTAAAGCCCCTCATCCCTGGAATCATTCTAGTAAATCTCTTCTGCACCCTCTCTAAGGACTTCATATCTTTCCTAAAGTGCGGTGCCCAGAACTGGACACAATACTCCAGTTGTGGCCAAACCAGTGTTTTATAAAGGTTCATCATGACTTCCATACCTTTGTACTCTATGCCTCTATTTATAAAGCCCAGGATCCCGTATGCTTTTTTAACCGCTTTCTCAACCAGCCCCACCACCTTCAACTATTTGTGCACATATACCCCCAGATCTCTCTGTTCCTGTACCCCTTTTAGAGTTGTGCCCTCTAGTTTATATTGCCTCTCCTCGTTCTTCCTACCGTAATGTATCACTTTGCATTTTTCTGCTTTAAATTTCATCTGCCACCTGTCCGCCCATGCCACCAGCCTGTCTATAGCCTCTTGAAGTCTATCACTATCGTCCTCACTGTTTACCACCCTTCCAAGTTTTGTGTCATCTGCAAATTTTGAAATTGTGCCCTGTACACCCACGTCCAAGTCATTAATATATATCAAGAAAAGCAGTGGTCCTGGTACCGACCCCTGGGGAACACCACTGTACACCTCCCTCCAGTCTAAAAAAACCCATTCACCACTACTCTGTTTCCTGTCACTTAGCCAATTCTGTATCCATGTTGCTACTGCCCCCTTTATTCCATGTGCCGCAATATATCCTTCCTAAGGTGCATTGCCCAGAACTTAACACAGTACTCCAGGTGTGGTCTAACCAGGACTTTGTATAGCTGTAGCATAACTTCTACCCCCTTGTATTCTAATCCTCTAGATATAAAGGCCAGCATTCCATTAGCCTTTTTGATTAATTTCTGTACTTGTCCATGACATTTTAATGATCTATATACATGGACTCCTAAATTTCTTTGGATCTCCATTGTTTTGAGCTTTTCACCATTTAGGAAGTGACTGATCTATGCTTTTCAGGTCCAAAGTGGATGACCTCACACTTGCCTACACTGAAATCCATTTGCCAGAGTTTTGCCCATTCACTAAATAAATATCTCTCTGTAATTTTATGATTCCATCTACACTGCTTACAATGCTGCCTATCTTTGTGTCATCGGCAAACTTGGATATGTGGCTTTCTATCCCGTCATCTAAGTCGTTAATAAATACAGTGAATAATTGAGGGCTCAACACAGATCACTGTGGGACAACACTAGACACATCCTGCCAATTTGAGTACCTGCCCATTATCCCTACTCTCTGTCTCCTGCTGCTCAGCCAATTTCCTAACCAGGTCAATAATTTGCCCTCAATTCCACGAGCTTCAACTTTAGCTAACAGTCTCTTACGAGAGACTTTATCAAATGCCTTTTGGAAGTCCATATAAACAATATCCATTGACATTCCCCTGTCCACTACTTTAGACACCTTTTCAAAAAATTCAATCAGGTTTGTCAGGCATGACCTATCCTTTATAAATCCATGCTGGCTGACTCTGATCAGTGGAAAATTTTCAAGGTGTTCAGTCACTCTATCCTTAATTATAGACTCTAGTAATTTCCTGCCAACAGATGTTAGGCTAACTGGTCTATAATTCCCCGGTATCCCTCTCTCACCTTTCTTAGATAACAAACTTAATCAGTTAATATGTACATGAATTCTGCTTAAGGTTGGCAATGGGTGCCAGCAATAGTAAGATTAGAGTTATTTTCTTCACCAACGAATGGAATCCATTGAAGTTTCACAACAGGTATCTTAATTAAAAGTATGCACTGATGCATGAAAATTGTTAGAGATTTAAAATCTCATTATTAAGTTAATTTTAAAATAAATGTTCTGGAACTCCTATACACTGTACATGTGGAGTTCATTGGTCACAGTCTGTGATTCATAATTTATAATACAATGCATTTACATATTTCATCTCCTATCAGAAAGGACACCATGGCAACCAACCCTCCTTTCACATGATAAGACCTATTATATCTAGTTCAATAATACAATGGAATCCAAACAGAAAAATGTAAATTAGTGAATTTAATAAGTGGAACAATTGAATAAGCAAAAAATCATTTGCTACTATTTGCCTTCTAATCCTTTCTGATTGAGCTGTAATTAATTTTTTAACATGGATTATTGATTAAACACTGCTTTACATGAAAAAGAACACTTGTGTGTTAATTTGCATAATACTGCCTTCCTCCAGCCCAATCTGTTAAATATCTATTAAACTCCAATACTGAATATTTAACATGCAACTAGTAACTATGTTACATGTTGAATTAGTCTAGGGCTGATTTTTCTGGACCCCCTCTACCCAGGCATTAAACAGAAGCAGTTCAACCCAGAGGTCTGAATTTAAATCCCATCATGGCAAGTTAATAAATCTGGTAAATTGTGAGTTGCCAGATTGTTGTAAAACCCCAACTAGTTCACTAATATCTGTCAGAGAAGGGAGCTTGCCACCCCTACCTGGCCAACACGTGATTCTTAACTACCCTCTGAAGTGGCTTAGCAAGCCAATAAGTCCTAAGCGCTAAGTTCAAAAATAAGGAAAACATTAGACGGACCTATTGGCTATGACCCAGTCATTGTGTTTAGACAAGCCTCAGGTAATCTTAACCCAGTCAACCTTGCAAAGTCTTTCTGATTAGCATCTGAGTACTGGTGCCCAACTTAGAAGAGCTGTCCCACAAACTAGTCAAGCAATAACCTGACTTCATCGCACTCACAGAGTCATATAGATCAGCCAACATCAGAGACCTTCCTTCCATCATAAGGTCAGAAAAGAGGATGTTCGCTGATGATTGCACAGTGTTCACTTCCATTCGCAACTCCTCAGATAATGAAGCAGTCCGTGCCTGCATGCAGCAAGACCAGAACAATATCCAGGCTTGGGCTGATAAGTGGCAAGTAACATTCGCACCAGACAAGTGCCAGGCAATGACCATCTCCAACAAGAGAAAGTCTAACCACCTTCCTTTGACATTCAACGGCATTACCATCGCCGAATCCCCCACCATCAACATCCTCGGGGTCACCATTGACCAGAAACTTAACTGGACCAGCCACATAAATACTGTGGCTACAAGAGCAGGTCAGAGGCTGGGTATTCTGTGGCAAGTGACTCACCTCCTGACTCCCCAAAGCCTTTCCACCATCTACAAGGCACAAGTCAGGAGTGTGATGGAATACTCTCCACTTGCCTGGATGAGTGCAGCTCCAACAACACTAGAGAAGCTCGACACCATCCAGGACAAAGCAGCCTGCTTGATTGGTTCCCCATCGACCACCCTAAACATTCACTCCCTTCACCACCGGCGCACCGTGGCTGCAGTGTGTACCATCCACAGGATGCACTGCAGCAACTCGCCAAGGCTTCTTCGACAGCACCTCCCAAACCCGCGACCTCTACCACCTAGAAGGACAATGGCAGCAGGCACATGGGAACAACACACCTGCACGTTCCCCTCCAAGTCACACACCATCTCGACTTGGAAATACATCGCCGTTCCTTCATCATCACTGGGTCAAAATCCTGGAACTCCCTACCTAACAGCACTGGGAGAACCTTCACCATACGGACTGCAGCGGTTCAAGAAGGCGGCTCAGCACCACCTTCTCAAGGGCAATTAGGGATGGGCAATAAAAATGCTGGCCTCGCCAGCGACGCCCACATCCAATGAACGAATTAAAAAAAAGACCCCTCCATCACCATCACTGGCAATGAACTATCTCACCAGAAGCTTAGACCCACCAAAGGTGGGGCATAGTGGTATACAGTCAGGTGGGCATGACCCTGGGAGTCCTCAGTATTGAGCCTAGACAGCATGAAGTCGCCTGCTGATCACCTCCTACTGCCACCCCTCAAATGATGAATGAGTACTCCTCCATGTTGAACATCGCTTGGAGGAAGCTCTGGGGGAAACATGGACACAGAATGCAGTCTGGGTGAGGTACTTCAATGTACACCACCAAAAGTGGCTCAGTAGTCCCATCACTGACCGAGCTGGCTAAGTCCTGAAGGACATAGCTACCAGACTGGGCCTGCATCAGGTGGTTAGGAAATCAACACCTAGAAGTAATCTCTTTGACCTTGTCTTCACAAATCTACCTGTCACAAACATGTATGTCCATAATAGCACTGGTAGAAGTGACCAGTTACACCATCTTGTCAAGACAAAGTCTCGTCTCCACAGCGAGGTCACCCTCCATCATGTAGTGGCATTACCTAACTGCTAAGTGGGACAAACTAAGGACATATCTAGCAGCACAAAACTGGGCAACCGTGAGGTGCTACAGGTCATCAGCAGCAGAATTGTATAACTCCACAATCTGTTTGCTCATGGGCCGACACATCCCTCATTCCTCCATCAGCATCAATCCAGAAGACCAACCCCAGTTTAATTGGAAGTATAGAAAGGCATGCTAGGACCAGTGCCAGGCATACCTTAGAATGAGATATGAACCTAGCGAAGTTACTACACAGGGCTACTAACACCAAAAGCAGCAAGCAATAAACAGAGCTAAGCGGTCCTACAAACAATGGATCAGAGCAAAGCTCTGTAGCCCTATCACATCCAGTTGAGAATCGTAGTGGACAACCAGGCAACTAATGGGAGGAGGAGTCTCCATGGAACCCAGCACGTGAGTGCAAAGACAAGACTGAAGTGTTTGCAAGCATCTTCAACCAAAAGTGCCAAATGGACAATCTCACAGGCCTCCACCCGTGGTCAAGCCAATTTGGATAACTCTAAGAAGTTAAGAAGCAACTGAACGCTATGGGTTCTGACACCATCCCAGTTGCAGTGCTGAAGTCCTGCGTACCAGAGCTAGCTGCTCCTCTAGCCAAGCTATTCCAGTACAGCTATGACTCTGGCATTTACCTGACAATGTGGAACTTCCCCATATATGTTCTCAAAAACAGGATAATTCAAACTCAGCCAATTACCACCCTTTCACCACCCTCCCAATCATCAGTAAAGTGAATGGAAAAATTCATCGGCACTGCCATCAAGCAACATCTGCTCGCCATAACCTGCTCACCAATGCTCAGTTTGGATTCTGTCAGAATCACTCAGCTCCAGAGCTCGTCACAGCCATGATCCAGACATGGACGCAAGAGCTGAATGCCAGAGGAGAGGTGAGATTAGCTGCATTTGACCTAGTATGGCACCAAGGAGCCCCAGAAAAACTGAGGTCAAAGAGAAAACCCTTCAATGGCTAGAGTCATACTTGACATAAAAGAAGATGTTTCTGTTTGTCGTAGGTCAATCATCTCATCACCAGGATATCACTGCAGGAGTTCCTTGTGCAGCCCATGCCAGCCTACAACAGGACCTGGACAACAACTAGATTTGTGCTGATAAATGGAAGGTAACTTTCACTCCACCTAAGTACCAGGTGATGACCATCTCAAACAATAGAAAGCCCAGCCATCTCTCTATAACCTTCAATGGCATCACCAGCGCCAAGTTCCACACCATTAACATCCTGGGGGCCACCATTCATCAGAAGCTTAACTGCAACTGCCAGATCAACAAAGTGATTACAGGAGCCAGGCAGAGGATGGGTACTCTGTGACGTGGGTCACTCTCAAATCCCTTCCACCATCTACAAAGCTCAAGTTAGGAGAGTGATGGCATGCTCACTACTCATTTGGAAGGGTGCAACGGCACTCAAGACGCTCAATACCATCTAGAAAAGAGAAGTCCAGTTGATTAGTGCTCCTGTCACTGAACTCAATATCCACTCCTTCCATCACCAACGCACTGTGGCTGTAGTCTATTTGATTTACAGGATGCACTGCAGCAACTCATCAAGATTACTTTGATAGCACCCTCCTCCCTGTTACTTCTACCAGCAAGAAGGACAACATCAGCAATGTCACAGGAACACCATCACCTCCTAGTTCCCCTCTAAGTTGCATTGCAGACTTTCTTGGATATATACAGCTATACCTTTATCATTGCTGGGTCAATATCATGGAATTCCTTACCTAACACCATCACAAGGACTGCAGCGGTTCATGCAGAAGGCCAACCAGCACCTTCTTAGGGCAACTAGGGGTCTGAGCAATAAATGTGGCTTTGCCAGCATTACCTACATTCCACAAACAAATAAAAAAACCTGTTCAGGCCTGGGATTGCCCCTAGTTCCTTTCCCGGGCAGCCCTGGCACAGGTGTACCCCCAGCATTCAGAAGGTCCAAATTGAAGTATTAGCTTCTGGAGCTGGCCAAAAATAAAAGTTGTGTTCTACCTGCAGATATTTGGCCTAGCCTTAGAAACTTGTGGTCAGTGAGGGTTCAGGGGCAGGGCATAGCACCAACTTTACCTGGGCATCCCTGCACTTGGGCATCCAGCAAGTGTTCTGAGAACACCCCCTACCATTTACATCACTCCGTCTGGCCTGCACTCTCTACACATGCAGGCCAGGCTCTGCCCTGACAGGAAAACCCCAAGAGTCCCAGGGAAATATTAAAGGGCTGGAGACGCAGCGACCGTCGCACTTTATTTCCTGGCCCTTGTAGTGCAGATCGCTCAGAATTGGCTCTGCTGTGCCTAGTTATCGTCCTGAGAATGAAATACCACATTGCAGAAGTCAATGTTGATCATTTCTATTACAATATCATTATAGTGCAGTATTTTTTCATATATGAAATAAACAGTACATTAAATAGCAATAATTTCCATGTATTAACCTTATAAACCACTGAACTAATAAATGTTTAGCTATTGTAAAGTTTTTTTCTTTAAAATAGATTTGGGAAGATTTGCTGAAATATCTTCCCAGACAAAATAGAATTATATTATTCTTTGATTACACTAAGATTTTGGAAAAGTACAAAACAAAAGGATTGAAGTGTAATCATCATAGTGCGCTTATATTTAAGATTGTATTGGAGTATCCAGGGAGAGTTGGTGTGGAACAGAACTCTGGTCTCTTAGTTTGGTGGGAAGTTGTTTGGAACATGTTCCATGCATTTAGATTGGATCATTAATCTCACCAATTGCCATGCCCTCTTTTATTGATACCTTTCAATCAAAAAATATATCAGAAGTGAATGAAACCAGTAGGTCACTAAGAAGAAGTTGTTTATTGAGCGCTGCCAGAGATTTAACACAAGATCAGTGCCTGACCTATAAATTAAATTCTCAGCTCCACCTAGAGAAATAATATGATTTTGTATCTCACCAAGGTAATATACAATCTCTCCCCCAACTTGAACTCAATGCATTGAATGTGTAACTTACTGACTTTTCCAGTAATTCATCTCCTGTAGTAAAAGTCCAAAGCAGCCATCGAGAAAATAAGATTTTAATAGTTGTTCTCAACTATGGAACTGGGAAGAGGCACAGAATCCCTCCAACCTAACCCACACCTCAAGAATAATCAGTTCTCAACATTGAACTGTTCAATTCTTGCACTTGGCATGTCTTATATTACAGGAGAACCTGCGTTACGCATTAAGAACTAAATAGTTCCTCACGAAGGTTGGTGAAACCTACTAACCAATTAAATTTATGATGGATGTATTTAAAAAAGGAGAGAAGCTTAAAAATACAACTTCATTTTCTTACACCAGGCTTTCTGCAGGCTTACAGGCAGTGGAAGGGCCAATAAACAAAATATATTAGTTTGGTAGTGTGATGAGTTGTGATCACGTGTATTGTATAATAGGTAAGGATAAGCAATTCAGATTTAAATTTTTATATGTGTTTTATCAGTTTGCTCTGAAAATGTGTTCAAGAGAGCTTTCTTGAATACTGAGTTTAAATTGCATATTATTAAGAAAAATTTAATTTTATATAGATTTTTGAGTTCTAAATTTACCTCCTAATTTTCCTTCACCTATCCATGTGCCTACGCTTTAAAATAATTGCATCTAGCATGGGTCCATTTCCATTGCAAATCAGGGGCTCGATTTTAAAACGGAACTGCAGGTGTGTTGGCGGGCGGGTGGGTGGGCGAAGAAAATCGGGATTTCCAGGAGTGGGCAGAAATCCCAGACCCAACACACCTAAGGATGCACAGAGTCATCTGGGTGTGCGCGCCGTTCCCGAACCAGGACGTCCCGCCGGCAATTAAACCTGGCGGGACAATATTTAAAGCAGTAATTCAAGTACTTAAAGTACTTGAAATGTACATAAATCTAATTAAGAGTGAAGGCAAGCCATTTCAACACTACCTCAGTGTGTTTCCCGTGCTGTGTGAAGCATGCCATGGTAAAGGAGTTGTGTTTCAGCCGGTAACCATTTGGCCATTTAAATCCCTGTTTGACAGATGGGGTAAAAGGTGAGTTATTGCAGCAGGGCACTCAGTTCTCTCAGACAAACTTTTGGCTGGGAGATCTTTGTGTTTAGACTGAAAATTCTTGATTTCCGCTGTGAATTGTTCTGTTTACACATATTTACCAACTTTTTGGACCTCCTCAAACTGACACCATCAGGATAGGGGGGCACGATGCTGCATTCGCCATACATCTGAGGACGAGCAACATCACCATCCTCGCCAGGCACGGCGTGCACTTCCACCACTTGTAAATCCACAACACAGTGCTGCACCACAGGCACCTGCACAAGAGCACAGAGGGGAACAACAGACACCGCAGGAGGCACTACCTTCGTCAGAGGGACTACAGACCGAGGCTCAGCTTCCTGGACCTCTATGAGGAGCAGTGCATATGGAGGCTGACAGTGAGTCGCCAGGTGGTTGCAGATATCAATGTTATACTATAACGCGACCCACTCTCGCTGGTGCATATTGAAGCGCTCCCCCAGAACGATCGAGGCACCGAAATCGCATCTTCAGCAGTCTTATCGCATGTTCAATTATAAACCTGGTGGCGATGTGGCTGTCGTTGTATCGACCCTGTTGCTCGCTGATGGGGTTCATGCCGAGCTGCTGATGGCCTGGCAGCATCTCATTACCCGTCGCTGTTAAATTGATCACTGCCCACAACTTCTTCGCTCCGGATCATTCCAGGGTGCCACCGGTGACATCACCAGGGTCTCTCAGTCGTTTGCACACAAATGCATAAGGCAGGTCACCGACGGCTTGTTTCGCAGGGCCTCGCAATACATCAACTTCCCCATGGACAACCCCAGCCAGATGGAGAGGGCAGTGGGATTCCACTCTGTGGCTGGCTTCCCACGGGTACAGGATGCAATCGATTGCACCCATATAGCAATCTGAGCACCTCCACACGAGTCAGGACTGTTCATCAACAGAAAAGGATATCACTCCATCAATGCTCAGCTCATTTGTGATTACCACAAAAGATTTCTTCACGTGTGCACCAGATTCCCTGGCAGCTGCCACGATTCGTTCATTCTGAGGGAATCCAACATCCCGGGCCTCTTCCACGCATCAAACACCCTTAAGGGATGGCTCCTCGGAGACAAGGGATACCCCCTGCACATGTGGCTCATGACATCTCTGAGGAACCCCATCAGCGAGCAACAGGGTTGATACAATGACAGCCACATCGCCACCAGGTTTATAATTGAACATGCGATAGGATTGCTGAAGATGCGATTTCGATGCCTCAATCATTCTGGGGGAGCGCTTCAATACGCAACAGCAAGAGTGGGTCGCATTATAGTAGTGTGTTGTGTCCTGCACAACATGGCGCAACAAAGAGGCGTGTCGGTTGATGAGGCCCCATGCCCTCATCCACCATCCACATCTGCCATCCATATTGAGGAGGAGCAGGAGTAGCAACAGCAGGAGTAGGAGCAGGAGCAGCAGCAGGAGCAGGAGGACGATGAACCCATGGGCAGAGCAGCGGCTCACCTGGCTGCTTGTGAGGCCAGGGAGTCACTCATGTGTGAACGGTTCCCGTAAGATCAGAAAGTGAGAAGAGTCCAGTCCTCGCACCACCTGGAAAGAGCAGCGCCAACACCAGCGAGCCCCCTGCACAAAGCAGTCCTGCAACTAAACATACACTCACTATAAAGTGATCCATTGGGTGGCATCAAATGACACCGTCCATGGTGAAGCACATGAAAGGGTGCTATCAAAGAAGCCACTCAAGAATGGGCAAGATGTAGCAGTAGTGTTGAGAATGATAACATTTAACGTGACTTAATCAAAAACCAAATATAAATGAAAAATATGACAGTCCATCAGACACCCTTGTGCATAACCTTCGTGATCACAAAACCTTAGCCTTTCTCTTCCTACCGCTTCCACGTGGTGCATCCCCTGTGGCTGCAGCAGAGGTAGCGGCAGGTAGCTCATATCCATGGCCAGACTGCTTAGATGCTTTCAGCCTACGCCCTCTGGGTTTTGGAACCTGTGAGGGCCTCTCCAAAGACTGTTCCACCTGCACCTGTGCAGGGGCAGACTCGGCCATTTGGAGAGGAGGCAGCATTGCGGGTACTGGTTGAGAGGGGGGCAACGGATGAGTCGTGGGAGCACTTTGAGTGGCGGCCCACTTCCATGTCCCCTTTAGCCATCATTCCTCTCCTGGACCAGGCCCACATCACTCCTACCACCCTGCTGGAGAACAGTTTGGAGGACATGTAAGATGCCTTAGAAGCCCAGTTGTAAAGTTTCTGTCTGCCTATTTAAAGCGGCAGAATGTTGTTCACCGTGAGCAACATTCGCGAACAGCCATTGTCAGGGCCTGAATGGACTCATTTGTGAACCATGCTTGAAGCTCAACAGAGGCTAGCCTTCTCTCCATTGCAGAAATTCCCGCACTTACCTGCGACACTATCTCAGACATTTCCGCAGTTACCTGCGACACTACCTCAGACAGTTCCGCCATTACCTGCGACATTATCTCAGACAGTTCCTCACGTCCCTGTGAGACTATCTCAGAGATTCCTCTCATCCCTATGACACTATCTCAGAGATTCCCTCACGTACCTGGGCCACCATTCCACTATCCTCCATCCCCTGCGCTATTGTACAGAGTGTGCGTGGCACCTGTTCCAGTACCTCGCAAATGTGCGGCTGTACTTCAATCATTCTCCTTTTAAAGGCTGGTCACCGGGGTTCAGCATCTGCATCCAGCTGAGCAGAGCCCGGAGAGGAATGCGCCCATCGACCTGTCGCAGATGCATCTGTCCATGACAGTATTGGTAGGAGTGACCACCACACAATCCTTGTGGAGATGAAGTCCCATCTTCACACCAAGGACACCATCCAATGTGTTGTGTGGCACTACCATTGTGCTAAATGGGATAGATTCAGAACAGATCTAGCAGCTCAAAACTGGGCATCCATGAGGCACTGTGGGCCATCAGCAGCAGCAGAATTGTATTCCAGCACAATCTGTAACCTCATGGCCCGGCATATTCCTCACTCTACCATTACCAACAAGCCTGGGGATCAACCCTGGTTCAACGTGGAGTGTAGAAAAGCATGCCAGGAGCAGCATCAGGCAAATCTAAAAATGAGGTGCCAACCTGGTGAAGCTACAACACAAGACTACATGCATGCTAAACAGCGGAAGCAACATGCTATAGACAGAGCTAAGCGATTCCACAACTAACGGATCAGATTAAAGCTCTGCAGTCCTGCCACATCCAGTCGTGAATGTTGGTGGACAATTAAACAACTAAAGGGAGGAGGAGGCTCTCTGAACATCCCCATCCTCAATGATTGTAAACAATTTTACAACACCAAGTTATAGTCCAGCAATTTTATTTTAAATTCACAAGCTTTCGGAGGCTTCCTCCTTCCTCAGGTAAATGATGGCAGAGTCCAGCACGTGAGTGCAAAAGACAAGGCTGAAGCATTTGCAAACACCTTCAGCCAGAAGTGCCGAGTGGATGATCCAACTTGGACTCCTCCCGATATCCCCACCATCACAGAAGCCAGTCTTCAGCCAATTCGATTCACTCCGCGTGATATCAAGAAACAGCTGAGTGCACTGGATACAGCAAAGGCTATGGGCCCCGACAACATCCCGGCTGTAGTGCTGAAAACTTGTGCTCCAGAACGAGCTGCGCCTCTAGCCAAGCTGTTCCAGTACAGCTACAATACTGGCATCTACCCGACAATGTGGAAAATTGCCCAGGTATGTCCTGTCCACAAAAAGCAGGACAAATTCAATCCAGCCAATTACCGCCCCATCAGTCTACTCTCAATCATCAGCAAAGTGATGGAAGGTGTCGTCGACAGTGCTATCAAGTGGCACTTACTCACCAATAACCTGCTCACCGATGCTCAGTTTGGGTTCCGCCAGGACCACTCGGCTCCAGACCTCGTTACAGCCTTGGTCCAAACATGGACAAAAGAGCTGAATTCCAGAGGTGAGGTGAGAGTGACTGCCCTTGACATCAAGGCTGCATTTGACCGAGTGTGGCACCAAGGAGCCCTAGTAAAATTGAAATCAATGGGAATCGGGGGAAAACTCTCTAGTGGCTGGAGTCATACCTAGCACAAAGGAAGATGGTAGTGGTTGTTGGAGGCCAATCATCTCAGCCCCAATACATCGCTGCTGGAGTTCCTCAAGGCAGTGTCCAAGGACCAACCATCTTCAGCTGCTTCATCAATGACCTTCCCTCCATCATAAGGTCAGAAATGGGGATGTTCGCTGATGATTGCACAGTGTTCAGTTCCATTCGTAACGCCCCATATAATGATGCAGTACGTGCCTGCATGCAGCAAGACCTGGACAACATCCAGGCTTGGGCTGATAAGTGGCAAGTAACATTCGCGCCGGACAAATGCCAGGCAATGACCATCTCCAACAAGAGAGAGTCTAACCACCTCCCCTTGACATTTAACGGCATTACTATTGCCGAATCCCCCACCATCAACATCCTCGGGGTCACCATTGACCAGAAACTTAACTGGACCAGCCACATAAATACTGTGGCTACAAGAGCAGGTCAGAGGCTGGGTATTCTGCGGCGAGTGACTCACCTCCTGACTTCCCAAAGCCTTTCCACCATCTACAAGGCACAAGTCAGGTGTGTGATGGAATACTCTCCACTTGCCTGGATGAGTGCAGCTCCAACAACACTCAAGAAGCTTGACACCATCCAGGACAAAGCAGCCCACTTGATTGGCACCCCATCCACCACCCTAAACATTCACTCCCTTCACCACCACCGCACCGTGGCTGCAGTGTGTACCATCTACAGGATGCACTGCAGCATCTCGCCAAGGCTTTTTCGACGGCACCTCCCAAACCCACGACCTCTACCACCTAGAAGGACAAGGGCAGCAGGCACATAGGAACAACAACACCTGCACGTTCCACTCCAAGTCACACACCATCCTGACTTGGAAATATATCGCCGTTCAAGAAGGCGCTCACCACCACCTTCTCAAGGGCAATTAGGGATGGGCAATAAATGCTGGCCTTGCCAGCGACACCCACATCCCATGAACAAATTAAAAAAAACTCTCCACAGCTGCCCATGCCACCATTGTCTGCTCCTGCTCACTTGTGTGTGGTAACTTATCAGGTGCCACCCCAACTAACTGACTGCTAGGACCCACGCGAGGTGTAACTATCTGCGCTGGTGGATGGCTCATTAAGATGTGACTGCGCCCTGAGAGGCCGGGCGCTCCTTTGAGGAATTGCCCTCTCCCATCACTGCGGTCGTTGAAGGGCCTGGAAGAGAACAAAAGGTAATATTAAGCATCATCACAGATGTTTTCATGTTGCAATGAGTATACTGAGGTGTTCAACATGTCAATCATTGTTAACATCAATTCATGTTGTGTGTGATGAATGTTAAAGTTGTGTCACCAGACGTTTGTGGGGTGCCAGTCTCGGCATCCCCGATGGACAGGCACTCGAGGGTGCGGCTGATCTCCAAGACCTCCTCTTTCACGTCTGTGAGGACCACTATTTGTTGTGGCCACCCTCCAGTCCTCACCCTCTCGCATGCATTTTGCACTCTCTTCTCCTAGAAGGGGAGAAAGTACGGACGTGTGAGTGAGTGATGGTGAAGTAGCCAGCCGATGAATGCATTGGTTTGGGTGAGGCTGACCGTGAAACAGGTGCATCAGAGGGTGAGTATGAGACAGACATCACATTGGATCAGGATTGGGGTAAGTGGTATTGGTGGGGTCACAAATGGGGAGGTGAGGAACTGCTCAGGAAGTGAAGGTACGTTGAGGATGAGCCTTAAAGGGGTGTGAGGAGTGATGTGATGGAGTAGTCTTGGCAGTGCAGAATGAGTCGGGGGTGGGGGATGGGGTGTGATGTGTGACACGGAATGCAGGAGTATCAGTAACCGTACTCACTTTTGCTGACCGAGTTAGGTCATTGAAACGCTTCCTGCACTGCACCCAAGTGCGGGATATGTTGCTCCTGCTCGTGACCTCCTCTGCCACCTCGAGCCAGGCCTTCTTGGTGTCAGAGGCAGGTCGCTTCCTCCTGTCGGCCGGGTAAAATAGTTCCCTCCTCCTCCTCACTCTGGCCAGTAGCAACTGAAGTGAGGCATCGCTGAATCTTGGAGCAGCCTTGCCCCTGTGCTGCTCCATTGGGTCTTCTTGCTTTTTGCTCCAGCAAAATCCATTGGAGGAATGGCCTTTTAACTGTAGACGCTCCAGCTGACAGCCTGTCATGCCGGTGTGCAGTCCACCCACTGTGTAGCTATCGGATGGAAAACCAGGAAACAAGGTTGAGGGGTACCAAGAAAGTCAGTGTGGAGATTTGCTAATTGACCTGAGCATGATACAAAATTATCAGTAATTGACTTAGGGGCACCAAAATTCCTTCCCTGTGTCCCCCAAACTCCTCCCACTTTGCACGAGCAAGGGAGAGTGCATCAGAAGAATGTTCCACCTGCCCATCCTGCCATGCCTCCAAATTTGGTGTCCCAAGGCCATGAGCCAGAAGGTCCATGTCCCAAAAATCCAGTGGCCACCTGTACAGGAAGTTTTAAACTTACTTCGAGGATCTTCTTTGCCTTGTTGCTAGGCCACTCAACCTCTCTGATTTGAAGGGGGTCCCAGTGCAAGACCTAGGACCAGCTTCCTGAGGCAATACTGAAAGTGGTCATATCTTGGTCACATTGGGAGAAAATGAGGCAAGAGAGCTGGGAAGGTCCCCACCCATCTCATTAATAATCTCTGCCCCCTTTTCCTCTCCGCAGCAGTTGGGAATTGAACATGAACAAGTCACTGCAGAGGAGAATATAAGGGCCTAGGAGTACACTTTTGAAAAAAAAGTATTAAGGAAAAGAAATCTAATTTGACCTCAATTGACCTGAGGATCTTCTATGATCAAATGGCATGTAACTGATTTCAAAAATGCTGAGCAATTACATTGTGTAGCTACACATTAGTTACACAGCTGCATTACAGCAGCAGAATAATACATTGTGCGTTATATGGGGTAATGCTACTGGGTCATTATAAAACAAGGCATTTTCCAAATCACAATGAACAATGCCAGATGCTTTTATTTAGAAAATATATAAGATCTTCACATTAGGACCTCATAGTTTTAAACCTCAAAAAACACCTGATTCTCATAGTTATTGTCACATGAACAAACTTATTTCGATGGCCACTTTGACTTTACTGAGTACATGTTAATGCTATGATGTTGTGGCTATTTTAAACCAGTACAAGAATTAGGTTTCCTCCTAGGGAATGACATAAGGTAGAAGTTACTGTTTGACAATATTACCACATGAATGTTTATTGCATTTGTGTAAAATTCTTCTCTCCATGTTTTAGTGAAGGCATTAACCTATTTAGTTTAAATGGGTTAAAGTCTCTGTTAAAATGCAGAGTGGAACTTGAGACCAGCACATTAAGGGTTTGCACGATAACATCACTGATAATAATTTCTGTCCTACTGTACTTTAATTATCTCATTTGCAATACTTCTGGGTTGCCACAACTAATTTATCTTCCATTTCTTCCCTCCCTTTTGCTCTCAGATTTTACTGTTTAATTTCTATATCTTCCTTCTTGATCACTTCCAGCTATTAGATGGCAGTCATGGGCATTTTTTATATCTTCAGTAGTGAAAACATATGAGAAACAGATTAGTTTTGAATGGGAATGAAATACATTCAGACATTTTCAGAAAATTAATAAAAATGTAGAGATTATAATCCTGTACCATTAAAGGTGTAAGTAAATTATCTTACCATACAGTGTATAAATCAAATACATTGAATAGAGATCATTATTTTATTGTGCTGTATTCATGCAATGTATACTATGTGGCTATAACCCACACTAGTGGGGCCCCCAGGTTTATACTGTGTAAACGCTCCTTTCATTCCATGGCCTGTTCTGTAAAGAGATTACTCATTCACAATTGTCCTGTAAAAAAAGATATAATCTCCAGCAATATATATATTTTTCTCTAAAGCTCTGAGAGTTATATTGCCTTCTAAAGCACAATAATATTTACCAAACCTGCTATCTGGCTTATTATGCAAATGCTCTGCTTTGAATTGTACTGAGCTATGTAAAGCAGGAAGCGTCAGGTTTGAGCATTGGTCTGCATTAATTATCTGATCTCAGCCAGGATGGTGATAGACTACAATCGCTTCAACAAGCCTGAGCTGGAGAGTGAGAAACAAAATCAGCCAGAGTTCCCGCTCCTGATCCAGTGACCCCTATTGGAAAATACATGGTGCGGGAAGATGAAGTAAGGACTGGTATAGGCTTGGCTCTGATGGTCTGTACTGTTGAATACCCTTCAAACACTCACTGTGAAAAATGGCAACTTGGACAAGATACTCTGAACTGCCTTACCCACAAAATCATTCCCCATCATGAGTCATCATCTTAGGTGAGACAGAGAAGAGAACTGGGAAAAAAAGACCAGAGCCCCGATTTTAGCACTGGGTGGGTTTTGGGCGACTGAGTAGCTGCATGAGTTAGAAACTCACCGCTGCTCCAGAAATAAGGTCTGGGCTATTTTAACTCCCAGATCTCAGTTGAATCTCGTTGGCCAATGTTTGCAAGGGTGCCTTTGGCCACTACATTGTGCACACGTGGAAGTCTGTTAATTAGATTGAGTGGATGGGGCACTTAAGTGAATGTCTCATCAAAAGGGATTGCTGTTTGGCTCTTGCTGTGTGCAAAGGTGGTTCAGTAAGAATATTTTTTAGCTCCTCATCTTTGTCTTGTTCTGCTCTTGGCTGTGAACACATGTCCTCCTTCACCTGCTCCATGCCTTTTTGGATGGCAAAGTTGTGTAATGTGCAGCAGACTACTCTTATCTTGGGAACCTTGATGTGGCTGTATAGAACTACTTCCTCTGATTTGCCCAGACATCTGTAGTCTGCTTCAAGATGCTTATAATGTGTTCAATAATGACCATGCTAGCTGCATGGACCTCCTTGTATCTGTGCTCTGATACTGTTCCTGTTTGCCTCAGAAGTATCAAATATCAGAGCTGTAGAAGGTGGTCTAGGTATACTACTCACCACCCTTGCAGTTTCCTTTCTCTACCAAGTAACCTTGGCACAATGGATTGCCTTACAATGAAGGTGTCATGACTGCTGCTTGGGAAATAGGTATTCACTTTTATGATCCTATTTTGATGGTCCCAGGTGACCTACACATTGATGCAGTGTGGTTGTCCCAGTGTCCCTGTGGTTCATAAAGATTATGGATCACAGGGCTACATGGGTGCCATTAATATGCCACACTAAAGAATTGCACAATTCTTTCATTCTGCTGCTGGTTCCCAATGGGAAAAGTGAAACACTGGCCTGTGAGAACCTTTGTCATGTTTCGGGATTTTTGACCATTTTTCCACAAAAAGGATTTGGAAAATAGGTACATTTAAATGTTGGGGTTTTAAAGCAAAATGCATTCACACAAGTTTTTAAAAAAGAGACGAAAGGAGCTTAAAATGCTAATGGACTAGATATTGAAGTTGTTCCTCCAAAGACTGTAAACAATAAGAAATTAATTTGCCTGTGTCAGTAACTAATAAACACCTTACTTCCAAAAGTCAAGTAAAGAGCCCACTAATGTGGGTAAGCATAGTGTGTCCATTATTTTATATTATTATCCAAAGGCAAGTTTTACTGATTGAATTAAGTGAGTCCAATCATAGCTGTTGCTCTATATGTTCACTTGCTGTTAATAAAGCAGCTTAATGATTTGTATCTGCCTTCATCTTACCAAGTGTTTTCTTGGTCCATCTTCAAGAAGATTGGAGAGGCACACATGGGGACACATGCAAAAGACACAAATATCCAGTTCAAATTACAAGGGGATACTATTGTTATACCCCTAAGCTATGTTATATAGTTAGATATTGGGCAATATAAGCATACTTCCAAACATAAGATGCTCAGACCGCTTACAGGATTGATTAGTACCATTGTGGCTGACAGAATATCGAAGGCAAGACCAAAACTTTCAATAACCGTATTGCAATAATTAATTCTGTGGCAAACAAATCTTCTACAATAAATGTTGGCTCACTGGTTGCTTTCTGTCGTTGATGGACACCACATGATAAGGTAAAAAAATGACCTTATCGAGAAGAAATGGAAGGAAAAATGAGCAAATAGATCAGCAAAGGGGAATATTTACACAGGCGATAGAAAAGGTGCAAATTAAGTATATTACAATAAGATTTAAAAACGAAAGTGTATCAAGGCTGGGAATCCATGGATGAATAGGAAGAATAGACAAAATTTGAAAATAAAAAAAGAAGCTTTTACCACTTACAGGACAGATAATAAAAATGAAAGCCAAGACAAATATAAAAAATGAACGCTACAAATAGAGATATTAGGAAGGCCAAGTGGGAGTATGAGAGAGCACTCTTCTTACATTAAATGCTGCTTCATTGTGCGCTGCTGCTCCTCCTCCATGGTAATGGCAGACAAGTGTGTGCCCATACGTTATTCCATACTTGCTCCTGGCAATCCCTCATGGTGGGTAGGGATGCTGAGGGGTGAAATCTGCCAGTAGTCTGATCCTGTCAGAAGCAGTGAGAAGGAGTCCCAGTCTCTGCAGGCAAAATAGCAAAAGAATCATTGCAAGAAGTGTTTCTCAGTTGCAGCAATCTCTAATGAAATTCTCCAGACTCTTCAGACTCAGAAACATCCGGCTACTACCTGGCTCAGCTGATCCTGGCAACAGCGTCACCAATTCACAATCTAAATTATGATGTGGAGGTGCCGGTGATGGACTGGGGTTGACAATTGTAAACAATTTTACAACACCAAGTTATAGTCCAGCATGGGTACGGAACTTGGCTATCAATTTCTGCTCGACGATTTTGCGTTGTCGTGTGTCTCGAAGGCCGCCTTGGAGTACGTTTACCCGAAGGTCGGTGGCTGAATGTCCTTGACTGCTGATAGCCAAGTTCCACACCCATGAGGACGGCCTCAACCGGGATTTTGGGTTCATGTCACGCTACACGTTACCCCACCAGCGAACAAATGTTATCTGTTTTTAATATAACGGGTCAGTTGCTGTCTTTTCTATGTTTCTACCTCTCTATCTCCTTTTTTTTTGTTTTTTTTTGGTGATTTGTATATTCGGAGACCTTGCAGGTAACACCTGTCTGTCTGCACACTGATTGCCTTGGCAACGGGCAGTTGAAAAAACTGTCTGTAATCACCAAGCATTATTCTGTGATTTATAAATGCGATTTCATTTTGAGGATTTCATTTCCAACAACGTTCACCTGAGGAAGGAGGAAGCCTCCGAAAGCTTGTGAATTTAAAATAAAATTGCTGGACTATAACTTGGTGTTGTAAAATTGTTTACAACAGTCTAAATGACCCTGAGTACATTGCAAGTGTAAAAGCAGGAAATTCGGAACTGCAATGCTAATGGTCCTCATTCTAATATATGTAGATGAGGGCACTAGTGACTCAATGGGCAGATTGTGGGAAGGGCCAAAAGTGCAGGAGAACTCGGGGTGACTGACTTTATGGTGAAAAAACAGTATAAATGGCTTCTGCCTGATTTTCCTGCCACAAAAATTTACTTGCCCAATTATGCACTGGAAATACGCTGAAAACAGCAAGGGCGTTCATCCCTGAGATGGTTAAGAGGGGATCACCTGATGGAGCAATTCAAGTTTATGAATGATTCTGATAAGGTAAACAGCAATAGATTGTTTCCACTTATCAGCATGATATTAACAAGAGGGCACAAGTTTAATATGATCACAAAAAAAATTAAAGAAGTTTAAAAACTTCCTTTGTCAGAATGTGGTTAGAATGTGGAATTCTTTGTGAGAAACTATTATTTAAGCAGAGTCTGTGATTTCTTTCAAAAGGGAATTAGATCGTTGCTTGGTATAGGGACCGAGCAAGCGGGTGGGATTAGATTCAGTGGTTTATGTGGAGAAAAACACTGGCACAAACTTGATGGGCTGAATGGCCTTTTTCTGTGTTGTAACATTTTTGTGATTCTATGAGTAAAGGCACTTATCTATATAGTAAATGAATTCCACTTTCTGTAGACACATCTTGGACAGTGGAATAAACTGGACACACCAGCGGCTGGATTTCCCTTCGTTATACCGCTCCATGACTGCCCCGCCAGATATAAATGAAGGCAAAGGGGTGATGCCAGAGAAACTGGCCCATTTTCCTGCCTCCCGCCTCAACTACTTCCAGTCCCAAGAATCACAGGAAGAGGGGTGGCAGCACACACTGAGGCAGCAAAGGTAAAGCCTACTACTGCCAGGGATAGGGTTTACTAGTGGGCACAGTAAAGACATGGTCCTAGAAACTGAGTTTTCAGCAATCCTGCTGAGCTCTTGGGAAACAGAAAAGGCCCGATTTTAACTCGGGGTGTGTTTGGGGCGGGCGGGCAGGAACCCCATGAAGAGTTGAGCGTGAAGCCCAGATAATTTTAACACCTAGGCCTTATTGTTCTGAACTGTCTCCTGCCCAGAACTATCGGGAATGACGACAAGGCCAGCAGGCGGGAGTGGGAATCTGCGCGGGAGCAGGACGCTGGTAGGAAACAGTCTCCAGCATAATGTTATTGGATAGAGGGGGGGGGGTTCCAAACAGACATTGGTGCTGGAAGGGAGAAGGAAAGCGCAAGGATTCCATGAGTGGGCTAGCCCACAAGGAATCGTCACAGAAATTTTAAAGAATACTTACCTGGGCCTCTTCTGGCCACTAGGCTGCTTGTCATCATGTTTTTCTGACAGCTTTGGTGTCATGTAGGCCTTCCAATATTTCTAGTTAAAATCACATTGAACCACCAATGAGATCATTGGGCCGCAACTTTTGACGGTTAAGTAGGTCCTTGCTACCTGGGATGAGCGGCCATTGGGTACGGTAGCATTGTGGTTATGTTACTGGACTAGTAATCCAGAGGCCTAGACTAATAATGCAGAGTCATCAGTTTAAATCTCGCCATGGCAGCTTGGGAATTTAAATTCAATTAATTAAATAAAATCTGGAATTTTAAAAACTAGTATCAGTAATGGTGGCCATGAAACCACCGGATTGTCGTAAAAACCCATCTGGTTCACTAATGCCCTTTAGGGAAGGAAACCTACTGTCCTTACCTGGTCTGGCCTATAAGTGACTCCAGACCCACAGCAATGTGGTTCATTCTTAATCGCCCTCTGAAGTGGCCTAGCAAGCCACTCAGTTGTACAATCTCGCTTTAAAAAAGTCATAATAAGAATAAAAACGGATGGACCACCCGGCTATTGGACCCCGAGAAAGGCAAACCAAGCCCAGTTGACCCTGCAAAGTCCTCCTCACTAACATCTGGGGACTTATGCCAAAATTGGGAGAGCTGTCCCACAGACTAGTCAAGCAACAGCCTGACATAGCCATACTCACAGAATCATACCTTTCAGCCAACGTCCCAGACTC